>NW_026642422.1:0-600000 GCF_028554395.1 Pezoporus wallicus
CCCCAATTTATAAGGAAAGAGAGTACCTCACCTATAGTGGTGATAACAGTTCCCGCAAAAAAGGAGTTGCTGAAGTCCCAGTTACTGGGATTTGTAGAATTTCCTGCTGGGTTGACCCCTTTTACCCATGCTTCCATGAGGACCTGAGGCAGAAGAGGTCAAAGGAGCGAAGATGAGCAACCCGTTAGCCCAAATCAAGAAGAATGTCAGAAAAAAAAAGGAAGTAAATGCTGCTTTCCATCTTGAGCAAACAGAGCAATAAACAGTGTAGATAACAAGGTAGATTTGGTTAAAATGGCCTTGTGCTGACATGGCAAAAGTTGGAAACAGAACTGGCTAGAATCTTGAATTCTTGTCACTGGAGAAGTGACAAGGAGCACAGGTTCCATAACTAGTTGAAGGCTAAGGGGAAGGGAGTGGAGGGAGACACCAAAGTGATCAAACTGGGAAAATAAAGTGAAGTTATACCATAAAAAATAAAGGCAGTTCCTCTTCTCTCCTTTCCAAGTCTAGTCACCTTGATAGAAATCTGCAGTTTTTAATTTGGACACGTGTAAATGTATCATTGTGTCTGTGGGAAGGGGGATGGGGAACATATTCATTTCCGTTTCCTCCATGTAAGTACTAGTGAGTATGAATTGCTATTTTCAGCTATGACTTTCCAGCAATTTTCAATGAATCTTAGACTTCTCCTAGTCTGAAAGATTAGCTAATGATTATTCTCTGCTATTCCAGATAGCTCTTACCAGATGACCAAAACTACTATGTGCAAAAGAAATGCTGCTCTTATTTATCCATCAAATATCTTGTCAGCTGCCTTGTGTTTCATTGCTCTCCCCCAGGATTTCTCTGAAGGAGACTGATTATCCTCTGCCAGCACCATACCATTGTCAGCTGAGCAGACTTAATCTAGTGTCTGTTTCACCACAGCCTGTATACCGTGACTTTTCAGACTGGAACTTCTGACATGATGAACAGGCCTCCTAAACCATAAAGTTAAAACATACAGAGAGATGATTGCTTTTCTGAATTAGAGTTATAGATTTAATATGGAAAGCCATCTAGTCTCTACTGTTGGTAAGAGATGGACAATTTCTCATGAGATTTTATAAATGCGTGGTGAGTCAGAGGGCACCTTACACTTACATTTACCTTGAGAACTATCAAGTCTAAGTACTTCGAAGCTTGGTACACTGTACACAATAATTTGGTGCCCTCAGCCGGTTTTGTCTGGAACAACTCACAAATGAAAGAATTGTATCTAATTCCACAGAGATGCAAAGAAGCCTCATGATTCTCCGAGTGGCATGGCAGTGCTGAGGAAGGTCTACTGGAGCCAGAGAGAGGAGAATCTGAACATGTATGAACCCATTCTGAGGCTTCTAGTATACTTAACTAAACCTTCCAATCCTATGAAATATCCCATTTTGGTTTAGAATGAGAATCAGGATTTTCTGCTCTACAATCATTATCCCAGTGATAAAGGAAATACAGGTAATAGCAGTAGCTGCTGAAGCTGAAAAAAATCAGGCATCTTTTTATGTATGTAAATTCTTGAAAACTCTAGTAATTTTCTGGACAATACCAAATGTTCCACAAGAAATATATCACAGTATCAGTAATCAGAACATAGTCCTTGTAGACAGAGGTTCAGACCTTCTCTTCTCTTTCTGATCTGAACTTCACTGTTTGCTTAAATCCATTTACAGAATATGGTCTTTTTATTGATCAAAAGCATATACCTCTGTGGAAGTCCTCTGACTCAGTGCAAACCTGCAGCCTACTTCCTTAGAGTTTCTATCAAGTTTAATGAGATGGTAGAAAGAGTTCAAACTGTTTAGGCATCCAGCTCTGCAACTGGATATACTTTGAACACAACAAAAGCGGTAATTCAAGAACTTCTGTCCAGTTCTTGCAATACTAGAATGAGAATATGTTTATTATAATACCAAGAAAGGTCTAATATATCATCTCCAGACAACTTTGAGGAATAGATTAAAGTGTAATTGAAGATGTCATTAATTGACAACCCATATTGAACAAGAGTCCTTTGTATCTTATTATAGGTGAGAGTTAACACAGTTCATGGTGGTTGGCTTTGTCTTTCCTTTAGAGGCCTGGAAGTGCAGGACCACCTTCAAAGGCAGGAGAAAATTCGTAGTACAAAAGAAGGGCAAAATTTGCATGGGTTTGGACTGGAGAACCTTGAAAGTGTGACTCACTTCTTGTAGGTTTGATTCTTGGTTTTTGTCCTCATGCATGATTCCCATGTAATACTTAACAAGGGAGACAAAAACACTGAAGCTGAAATTATTGCAAAGCAGTAGGAAGGTTCTTAAGTATATTTGCATATTTTGGGAGTTCATGACTGGGAAAAGAAGTGCAATTGATCAAGATTAAGAGATAGGTGAATGGGCTTGAGAAACCTCTGCCATTCTCTTGTACAGTTAGTCCTTTAATATCATGAACAGCAGATCAACTTATGACATGCGTGGCCACAACAGTATAATTCCTTCTAACTGAAATAATGCTGGAACCAAAATAATGGGAGCGTGTTTCCCTTACCTGTACAAACTGCTCCAGGGCTTGCCTGCCCAAGCATGTGTAGTTCTGCAAGAACTTGAGCTTCTCCAGCTGAAACTGGTCCCTAAAGTGGATCCCTGACTGCTTCTCCAGCAGCTGGAACAACATAGAACCCAGGCGGAGGTAAAAGAGATACCCCAGTACCAGCAGCGATGTCCAGGTGATCTGCAGGTTCTGTATGGTGAGGAGGGGCATGCTGCTGCTCTGCTGCTCCCAGTCCCTGCTCAGTATTAATTGGTTACTGTCCCAGGATGTCTGCTACTCAGGATACCAAGGATTCACACACCCAAGTTCCCATCTACTGCGCTGGAGAATTTTTTACAGAACATAGAGGCCTATACAAAATGAGACTAACAGGCAAATCTTATCCCTCCACATCTTTTCTCTATCCAAAATGAATGGAGAGCATTTATGGCTTAATAAGAATGCAAATCATAGTGGGTTTCCCCTATTAAAACAGCTTTCATCCAAGTATCTCAGTTGCATGAAGCCTGACATAAGGCCACTGAGACTAGTATTGCTCTGCAGGCTGGAAAGCTGAAGTAAAACTGGTTGAGTGTCTTACCCAGAGTCATATGAATATAGAGTCACAGATAGACTTTAAGTCTTGACAAGTAAACCCTTACTCTAAACACTAGACTTCTTTACAAGAAAACACTATAAACTCTCTAACTACAGCAGATTCCCCAGAACAAAGGAAAGTATGGAGCTGAATAAATGGAAAAGTTGATAGCTGAAGTCTGGACCATACAAACATTGCTGGCACCAGTGAAGGCAGCATGATGAAGCTCATAAACATCCTGAATTCAGCCTGGTCACAAGATAGACCTTCTCTTTCTTTTCTAGCCCTTATAAGATCAGTCCGCTCACCACCTGGCCTCCCTCTCCTGAAACCTTTGTCAGGTTATTCCAGCCTTTAGTCCACAGAGTTAGAGAATGAGCCACTCATGCCTACTGCTTTCAGTCTCCCTATTGCTCTTTAGATCCAAATGCATAAGAGAGAAGGAGGGCTTAAGGTAAATTGTTAGCTAAAAAAATGTCAGAGGTTCACTCATTGAAGCTTTAATTATTATCATGCACTGGAAATAAGGTAGAGTTGCATATTTTTCTGTAGGAAGAGCTTTATGGCAAGCCTCATCTATGCCACACTGCTTCTAAAAGAAAACAAACAAACAGAGCAAGAATGCCATGTGGTTAGGGCTGCAATTTTATTATTAAACTCTCTTCCTGTTAAAATCTTCTGGATACAAATGTCCCTTCTTTACTTAAGTATTCAGATTGTTTTTCACTTAATTTTCTGAGAATGTTGTGAATTGAGTCACTAAAACTGTCACAGTGTGCTTACTTCTATACTTCAGGTGCTCTTATTTAAACTACTTCAACATTAAAGGTGTATCCTATTTGATTGGCCAAGTGAAATGTTTTCTAACCAACTTTCCGAGAAGGTGTTATCATCTCTACCACGACTGTTATTTGAAAAGCATAAAATAAAGGCAAACAAAAAAATCAATTAATGGATATTATAATGAACAGCTGGAGAGAATTTCAAGAGACACATGGAATATGTGATGTGTCCTGGGACTGACATAGAAAGCAGTGGTTTTGCAGAAAGATGCAAAAAATAGAAAAAAAAAAAACTGCATGTGTACAAGAAACTGCAGAGTAAACATACAGTTACAGTTGAACCACTTTATACCTGAATGACCTTACAGATAAAGCACAGGTTTAAGAAAGTACTTTCATAAACATGTACAGTTCCATACAGTTAAGCAGAGTAGTGTGCTCTGATAATGTGAAAGACAACAATCCGAAGTAGCTGATACTGACATGTTTACTCCCATGAAAAAGCTACAGAAGTATGTATCTGTAGATTTCAAGTTGTAGAAATCATCAACATTCTGTTTCCAAAGTTGTTGTGCTTTGTTTTTTTTTTTTTGTTTGATTGTTTGGTTGTTTTTATTTCCTTTGGTTTCAGGTTGCAACATTGGAATAAAACAAAACAATATTTTGTGCAGTAGCCCAGAAATTATGTCTTGCCACAGGAAAAAAAAAAACACCTCAAATATATACATTTGGACGCAAGTTGAAGACTTATGATTTCTAAGTTTTGAAACTGGAAGAAGGAGCATGGCTTACCACATCAGAAATGAAATTTAGCTTTCAGGTAAAAAGGCATAATATCCAATATGCTGAAATAACAATGCTAGCAGGTTACTTTTGATGATGGGATGAAAAAACACACTGTCTAACCTAACTTCTCTTGTTGCTCTTTTAATGTTCTTCTGATTAAAAATATAAACAAAACCTGAATTCACAAGTATTAGAAATAAAAAATGCTGAAAGCAAAAACTTCGTAGTAGCTGAACTTGGCATTTGACTTACTCAGAGGTCCTGCTGTTCCAGTGCCCCCTTCAGATGTTAAAATTAAGAGTGCATTTGGTCTCAAAGCTAATGAATAAATTCTCACAAAACATATTTTGAATTCAGGGCTAAACATGACCTCCTTGATTATTCCTTCACTTCTATCTTCTTTCAGCGTTCTTGTAAGATTTGATATATATGTAATATATATAAGATCCAGCTTTTCCCAAAGAAAATCTGAGCTGCTCTGGAAAGGATACCAAAATGACATCCTGGTCTACAATCAAGATAATTAATCACTTTACATGTATTACCTGGAGCAAATCAAAGGATTCAGGGTTCTTCCCTTGCTTCACTGATTGTTGTTAGGGTCCCTAACAATTCTTAAACACGGATAGATGATAAATAAAAGATAGATAGGTCAAAAATAACCAATATGATTTCCTCACTCTGTATTTCAAAAGCCAGAAAAAATACCATTGTGATCAGTAAGAGTACAATTTACTTAGACACAAATAAGCTGTTTCTAAAATAAGTAACTAAATGGTTGAAAGAAACCTTGGCTGATCCTGTCATCCTCAAACTTCTGATGAAGAGTGAATTTTTGAATTAGTTTTTCTGGAAGAAATGTCTCTGTACAAAACTGATGACAAACTGCATACAAAGATCCAGGAACCAGTTCTTCCACAGGTTATGCATTCCAGCCTGAACAGTTAGTACACGGAAATACTGAATTGTTTTGAATTTGCTTTGCTCCTTGAATGACTTTTAAACCCCTGCATTTCAAAGAAGAGTCAAGAAAATTCTTTTAGAACTGTGTTAAATATAAATATCAGTTACATTGCATTTCTTCATGAGACTGCCATCTGGAAATTTTCTGCTTTTGTTTTATTCTCATTCCAAATTCAAACCAACCATTTTGACTTCTTGACTCATAGTCACATAGGTGAAAACCTGAAGCATTTTCAGATAAAAGATATAAGAACTCCAAGATTTCAACAGTATTATTCTCAGACAGATTCCATGGGGCAAAAAAAAAAATATCCTTAAATTCTGCAGTTATTTTATTAAGGTAGACCTTGTTGTTCGTGTTGTTTATCTGTACAAATACATTTGGGAAACCCACTGTTGGGACCACAGATACAATTTGTTTAGTTCAAGGTTTATATCAAATGAAACACCTCAGCTGTCCAAACGAATGAACAGAAGATAATCTTTACAAAAAAAATCAGGTGCAGCCCCTGAGATTTCACTCAAGGAAAGAGAAAACAAAGCCTTAGTTGAAAGTCTTCAATTTTATTGTCATGGTGTCAAATCAAGGCATGGATAGTAACTATTATAAATATCTAGTTTACATTGCTTGCTTTATTGATGAGGTTTCAAAGCAAACATTGAAGGAAGTAAAACAGAAAAGAAATATTAGAAAAAGATCATTTAACATTGATTTAAGCAACAATAAAAATTATTCATATGAAATAATCTAAACCCAGAAGTTTGATTGATATACTTATTAAAAATGGACTTTGAAAAGACAAACAAATCCTATATAGAGATACCAAACATGCTGTATGCAACCAGGCATTCCCAGATTTTCATCTTGTTGGTGTCCATATTCACCAGCTGGATATTTGGTACAGGGAACATTTACAAGATCTTAACATTTCATTACATTGAAATGTTCTCAGCTTATACCATTAACATAAACCACTTGCACCATGTGATTGGTTAAACCAGGTAAAAACAATCAAATCTTCTGTTGGGAAGATATTACAATATATACTTACACTGTTACATGTGTGAACTTCATGACTGCACTTGGAAGATTCTTTCATAAAAAATTCAGGAGTGAAAAAGGGAGACTGAATTAGGCATGTCCATCTTCCAAGAAAGAGAAATTCAACATAAGGTTATGTCATTTTCTCCTTGGAGCTCTCTGGAAAGATACAGTGGCCAGGAAGTGATGAAAATACCCAACCCAAAAGCTGGTGAGCTCAAGGGTTTCACTAGTGTGCTTCCAGACTGTATATACAGTCCTGGCAGATTCAGCATAAATGAGAACAGGTACTTTGGCCTTTATTGTAAGTGTGGGTCGTATGCTAACCCTTCCAGAAGCTGTGGCTTTAGGAGGCCAGCGGATGCCTGACTTCACCTGAAATAAACTACATAGAAGGATTGGAAATACCCTGAAATAAGAGATGAGATGATCCACAGTGTCTGGCATAAAGGAATCCTGGAAATACCTGCACGATACCTAGCACTGTAAAGCTACTTCCCAAAGAAATCTCCACAAAAAAGAGATTTGGATTTATTCTGGTTGGAGAAAATAAATAAATTGTATCTACCATACTAACATTTAATCAACCAGCAGCTATATCATAATGAATAGACAGAAGTCAGCCATGCAAGAGAATCTCTAAACTTAGCAATGTTGTTTTATAGGTGGCTTAGGTAGGAGTCAAGACCATTATAAATGTGGCACTTACTTTTTCAGTGTGGTAAATGCTTGGGTTATTTCAAATTAATCTAGAAATTACATGAAGAGAGATTATTAAAACAAGTAACTTTGTTCATCTGTGGCCATTGAAACATTATTGAAGCAATAAATACTTTCATGAAGACAAGAAGACAGATAAACCCAGCAGCTTTCCGGCACTTGTGAGTAGGCCATCAAGAAGATGGAGCCAGGCTTTTGATAGTGTGTCTTCTGAGAAGAGGAGAGGCAATAGGCAAAACACCCCCAGAACTCAGGCTGGATATAAGGAAAACCTTTTCCATGATGAGGGCACTGAAGCATTGGAACAGATTGCTTAGAAAGTCATGTGGCATCCATCCTTGGCGGTTTTCAAGACCAGACTGAACAAAGCCCTCACCAACATGGTTTGATCTCACAACTGATGCTGTTTTGAGCAAGAGGTGGGATTAAAGACCTGCTGAGGTCCTTTTCAACCTGATTTTTCCTATGAACCTAACAGGCAACCTTTGAAGAGTGGATGCAGTTTCTTAAAAAGGTATAGGCTTTGCTTCTTAAAACTATTATGTACTGAATGAGCAATCTTTTCTGTCCACATGATATTATGAAAATTTCCAAAGAATCAAGAAAATATTTATATTTATTTGTATGATTTTCTATTATTGGATGCAATTTTATTCAAGCTCTTCTTATGTGTTTGGTATAATCTTACTCTTAGACCATTCTGCCAACCAGGTATTACTCTGCTGATTGAATTTCACCCTGATTTTACAATATCATAAAGAAAGACTGGAGAATTTTGAATCAGGAAGCAAGTAATCTTTTCTCCTTGTGAGTTAGATGTGTGGCAAACTGAGAACAAAACACTGAATAAGTAATCAGCAAGTAGTAGCAGGGCCACATAGATCATACCAGGATAGTGCTAAGATCCTTCTATTAATGAGTTACTGAAAGCCACTGTAAATGCTTTATGTTAAAAGAAGTGAGATGTATCAATAATTCCCTCTTGGCTACCTTCAAATAAGTTCATAATGGAGATTTTACTGAAAACTGGAAAGACAGCTGCTTCACCCAGCAATGGTTTGGAACCTTTGGCTCTTCTCCAGCTAGCTGCTTTGGATGGAGGCAGGATGGTGATCCTGCTCTCCTCAGGGAAGCTATATAAACACTAATTCAGTGTATATTTAATACAGTATTTATATGTAACAGAGTTAGAAGAAGAAAAATAAAGACAGACATATAAAGATTCTGGTAGAAGAAGGACATTTTAATATAATCTCCAGCAAAGCAGAACTATGTATTTTCCCACCTCTGACCAAATCCTTGAACTCTCTACCCAAAACAACAGTGGATCTGACTTTAGGACCTTTTATGCCCTAAATTCTACATAAAGCTTATCAATTCATGTGGTAGCTGTGCTGACTTTTACAGAAAATTAAAATACGGAAAAAGACATAACTTCAATATTTCTTGATTTATTGCATCTTAGTTGTTAATTTGAAAAACATGTATCTTCTGTATGTTTGAACATACCAGTTCACCATGTACTTCTGAATAACTATTGATTTGCCATGGAATTAAGTATCAACAACTTAAGGACATATACATCCTTGAGAATGATATGTGACTTATGCCAAAATATTGCTGTATTTTTATGTGAATAAGCCAAAACCTTCCAAATGCATGACTATAGGCTTAGCATTAGCATAAAAATGATGGCTTCAATCTGAAAGTATGTATATCTTGGAGAAATAGACTGTATTTTCCATTGCATTTTTTTAATTTGTATTAGTCTGATACGTAAAATAAGTTGCTGCATAAACAGATACTATGCAATAAAGTAGCACTGAGTCAGTAGTGAACAACTGTATGTAAGACATAATTGCATTTAAATGTTCACATCTCATTTGTGCTTTGCAAGTATGTAGTATGTGCCCTGTTTTACTTGAAGCCTTTTAAATATTGTTTCTTCTGAAATTTGTATGTTCTGGAAGGGTGTATATTTTGACAACATTTAATGTATTCAAATTAAAAAAACAGTTGGAAAATTTTGAACTCCAAATTACTTTCTAATAATAATTTATTTTCATATTACAATACAATCTCAGTATTCTAATCATCTGCCGTGAAAATTACTATTCCTTGGAGAAGAAAATAAAAAAACAGGAAAAGGTCTCAAATGGTATTTTATAGAGTTTAGTAACCCAGATAACAACTGTTTTTGCACAAACAACTTTAGGTGCTACCTAGATGTATGTAATAAAGCCTTATGCAAATTGATGTAAGCAAAACTACCAGCAGCAGTAATAAGTGTTTCCCAGATTAAAGATATAGAAGCATTAATACATGAGATAATTTTAACATGTAGAACACATACAGTGAATTTTTAATAAACAAACATGTTTGGCAAACTCCTGATAGGTTGTTCTAGTTTTGCTTAATCTTAATGCAAGCTGAAGATACTGAGTGCAAATATTCAAATATCATTCCCCAGAGAAATTGATTTTGCTGTCAAAGAAAAATAATTTCTATAGCTTTACTAATTAAACCTGTACATCCAAAGTACTCATTCCTACCTGTTTCTAAGCAGAGGAGGAAGGGAAAGAATAAAGGTCATTAACTGTTTCTAAAATGATATAGCGAACTGTAGCAAGAATTTCATTTGTTCCCCAAGCCTGAAAGAGATAAAGAATACATGATACTATATTTCAGGTTGTGTTGTCAGTTTTAAAACAAACTTCAGAAACACAAAACAAAAGAAAGTGAAAAAAAAAGTAAAACTTCCAAGACAAAAAAAAAACCAACAACAAGAAACCAAACCAAACAACCATTCATCTGCTCTTCTGCATTTACATTTCTCTACCTCAAGGCTGAACAAGGCAGTAAAAGCATGTTTGCAGTGTAGCCCTTTGTAAAAAGCTTTGCAATGTAGTTATTACAATACTTTAGCAAGGCCCTGTGAATGTACTTTGTTTAATTCTGCTCTGTTTAGAAAGAAGATGGTAATGACCTGCAAACCCTGAGTTAATCTTTACTGAGACCTCTCACTCACTCCCCTGCATTAGGTCACTAAGGATATTGAGCATTCTCATGCTTTCTGTTTATGAAACTTATTTTCCACTCTGTTGGCTTCTGCACTCAGTTATCCTTTTTTCTTTTTTTTTTTTTTCCTCCTTCTTTCCTCAATTAATGAAAAGCAGGCTTTCAGATTTCTTCTAAGATACTGATTTTGAAAGGGTCAGGATCAATAAAGGAAAGAGAAGTAAGCATGTTGACATTTTTTAACCCTTGCTGACTTTAGTTTGGCTGAACCTATGCCTTTCCATGTTTCTTGTAGGACACTATGTATAATAATCATGCAGGGAATGAATATATTTGCATACAAATATAGAAATACTTACTGAACATCTCAGTTGAAGAGAGTTTGGGAAGGAGACAACAGAACACTGGACTGGGATGCAGCACAGCTTCTATATGAAGCAGTCTGATTTAGCTTAGTGGTTCTAGGCAAGTAATTTCTTTCCAGTTTATTTTGTATATATTTGAAATTCATTGAGGAAAAGTTCTGTGTGAAATTGGTAACACACAACTTTTTCCCCAAAAGTATTCAGACAGAACACATTTCTTTTGCTACTCCTCCTCTCTGCTTAACTCTATTTCACCTCTGATAGTTTTTCTTTATAAACAAAGCCAAGTCCCCATTCCCATCCCCAAAAAGAAAAGACTCTGGTTCTCCTTTGCTTTGGATGCAACTGTTATCAGAAACTCCATACAGACAATTATGCACAAGCACTACAGCCTCTTGTCTCCTTTTAGTCTAGAAACAAGTCAGGTAAGAGTGAAGTGCTCACAGGAAAAGGGGACACATAATGTAATCACAGATATGGGAGTAGTGGAGTCTCTCAACACATTTTTTTTTTTCCCAGTTAGAAAGTCTGACACTGCACCTCATAAATGTCCTTGGGTTTCACTATGGTGATGAAGACAGTTCCCTAGTAGCACTAATCCATAGATTTTTTCCTCTTCATCCATATTGCTAACTCAGAATTTACAAACTTTTTTTGATCAATGGTTCCTGCTAGTGGCTCCATCCTGCAAATCTGTGAGGATTCTCCTTTTCTCACAAGCAGTCAAGGAAGAATAGCCTTCTTTTGTCTGCCAGGTTGACTCCAAATCCTTCTCACAATTTGCTGCTGAACTCTGTATCTATGACACATCAGGTCCCTACACATTTGAAATATGCAGGTTGTACTTATGCAGCCTCTTTCATTTTTGTTCCCCTGCCTATGCTTAGAGATTGGTGGAGTCATCCAGCCTTGCACTGCCAGGATGACCAAATACTATTTCATTCCCTTCCAGCTACTTAGGGCAGCATGTAGCTCATTTTGTCTAACTGAACTTCAGATCAATTTAAAAAGTGTTGACTGTCCTTTGTTCTGCAAGAATACCTTTTATAATTTGGGTTCTAATAGTTGTCAATGTTGGTAATGCCTAGACCCTTCTGAAACTGATGGATGATGCTAGGTAATAGCCTGTGGCTGAAAAACAATGAGGACAGAAAAGGCCTTTGAGAAAGACATTCCTGATATAGTATGATTTAGAAGATGAACACAGGGCAAGATATGCTCTCGTTAGTTTGATCACTGTTCTTCACAGAATGAGTCAGATCTGAACCTTCTAAAGACCTGAAATGTTTTGTTGTAAGACACTTATCTCTAACCTTCTTCTGGTGAGCTGCCTATAAATTCAGCTTAATTCATTTGTAGGAAAAACCTGACAACAGTTTTTCTAAATAAAGACAAAAGGGATCCCAAAGCCTAAGTGTGTTAAGTGTTTGCTTTGGATGAGTGCAGGGCAGCTGTTTTTTTCAGTCACTGTGTGTTTACCTGACAGCTTTCTGATAAGCTCTGTGATACTTTGTGACAGTGCTAACACCATCTGCCTGCCAGGTGCTGACAGCTTGCTGAATAATGCTGTCATCAGCACTCATGTGCTGATAGAAAGTTGCTGCTTCAGTAACCACTACTGCTTTTGTCTTCTAATTGGTTGCTGCCACTAAAAATTATTACTAAAAAAAAAACCCCTAAAAAAATCACTGGTCTTTTATTTCCTTCATCATGAAGAATTACTTTTAGGCTACCTCACTATGCCGCTGTTGTGTATTTATTGCTTTCTGTTTCCTGCTAATTTCACTTGCACTGTAGAGTGAACTTTACTGCCTGCTTATGCTCTCATGGTACCTGATGGTGACCATGGTATCTGATTTGGTGACAAATACCCATAAAAAGTTTCACTAGACCTTGATATAGCGAAATACCTGCTAAGGGCTTATTCTGCAAGCCACAGTGGGCCAGTCTGCCTTATGGGCTACAGTGTAATCATTTGAGTAATCTTTATTTGGTGTCAATTGCTATAGCTAAATTTGTGCCAGCTGAAAACCAGGCCAAAAAGTTTAAAGAAAATGTGTATGGAAAATTGTAGAAGTATTTTAATCATCAAGAAACCACATTCAAATGCATTTACTTAAGTGTAAAGAAATACACTCTGCAGGCTGCACAGATATGCATGTCCCAGAAAGTTCACTTGATAGTGGCTCAGAAAAGACAGCCCTCATAGTTTCATACTGCAGCATTGAGCTACTAAAATAAATACATGTGAAGAACCTCAAGTGTTTAGAACAGCTCAGAACACAATGTAACATAACTTAAGCCAGAATCAGTTCTCACTTGTGTCAGTATAAATGTGGACTAAAGCAATTTTGGCTTTAACATGCTGGAGATTTTGGTTTGGCTTCCCGTTTCTTGGCAGGATTTACCTTTCTTTTGCAGGACATTCTGTCTTGCTTTAATGAAAGCAAGGATGTCAGCATCAGCCTGGCTGTCTCCAGTCAGAGGAATAGAGGCACTTGAACTTGGTGGGATCCTGAAATAAGAAAGTATATTTGTGGACCAAACTGAGTAAGAAGGTTACTTTTCTATTCCATTATCTCCTCTCTTTTTTTTTCCAGCATGAAGGACTTTGCTTTTCAGATAGATGGTTAGAGATAGCACAGTTCAGAGGTGAACCAGGCTCAGGGCTTCTCTATGCTCTTATGTAGATTCTTAAAACTGGCTAATAACTTTTCTGTTTGGTAGGGTTGCATGCTTATCAGATATAAAACCTCTCATGAAGGGCTAAAAATATTTTATTGCTGAGTCAGTTACTGCCAAGCAGAAAAGCCTAATAAACTACCAAGGAAATGATGGATGTGACTATGCCATGTGTTTGTTTCAGGGAAAATTGCTGCTATTTATTTGAACAGATCAATAGTATTTTTGCCTGCTTAAGGGAATTAAGTTTTTAAATATACATAAAAGTAAACAGCCACATGACATTCATGACATTTGCTGACAGGCACAAGTCCCTTATGCTGCTGAGTCTCCAGTACCTGCTGAAATCTTGTACGTCTGCAATTAAATCACTGAGTTAAGTCTGGTTTTGCTAGACTCTCCAGTGGTATAAGATGAAGTAGTACAATGAAGCTATTCTAATCAGTCAAGAAAGCTAACAATTTGTCCCTGTGTTATTAGCCTTGTTTAAAGATTAAGCACTAACAGTGAGATGAGAGATATGGCAGTATAAATTATAATATGGAAGGATAAGTGGAACTGAAGGGAGAGACTTTTTTTATGTATTCTACCTTTGTAATTATAGTTATTTCCACTGTTCCTTACTGACTATTGCAGTAGAATGCAATTGCACCTGACATAAACAGAAGTCTGATATCCTTCTAATATCTAATATCCTAATGTACTACAATTAAGTCCTCAGTTGCCGAATTAGTGAACCAAAATGAAAATAGAAATTACCATGAACTTCATAAAATATCTCTTTATATGTAATTTACAAGGTGATATCAGAACAACATTGAAGGACTATTCTCTTACTAATTTTTGATTAGCAACATTGTAAGAAATAAAAAAAAAACTACAATATATTTAAGAAGGTACTGTCTAAATTGCATTTTAGCATCTCTTTTTGTTTTGTTTTTTCTTAAGCACAAATGTAATTTAAAACATTAGGTTTTGGGAATGAAACCCGCTTGTGATTTGTTTTCACTAATGCAATAGGAAAAGTAGTAACCATATTTTCCTAAGGGCTTCAACAGCCAGAACTACTGAGCACAATAGAAATGTAACCATAAAGCAGTACCTATTTTGAGAAAACATGACATGTAACCTTTGCCCAGCCCAACACCCCCAGCTGCTGATGTAATTTTATTTTACTAGAATAATTTGCAGGAGGCAGATTCAAAATATTTTAAGGACAAAATCACATGATGGAAAAAAATCTCTTCATAGTTCCTGCATTCTGCAATACTTATGTACTCCGATCTCTTCTTGTAAATGTTTTTATTTACTCTTTCAGAGACCTTTTCTCTTGCTGAGAAGACACAGTCATGAGAATTCATAAGCTCATGGGGAAAAAAGTCTCAGGCCAAACAAACACCCTCCTCTTTAGTGCTGATAATGCAGCTCTTTGGTGTGAAATACGGTATTGTTTTGGAAGTTGGAAGAAAATCTACTATTTCAGTTTTACTTTCAATTTTCAAGGAGACTTTTGTTAAAGCGACCGAAAGAGAACTATCTAGGCATTGTATTACTTACTTTTTCACTTTTTCCTCTGAATAGCCCAGGTGTGCTTCTGACCTTGTTTTTAAAGTAGGGTTATTAGAAGTGATTGAATTGTTTTTCCCAGCTGGATCTTCATCAGGGCTGACACTTGTGGTTTCTGAAAAACTGGAACGGGAGGCAGAAATGAGGAAAGAATCTTGCCCTTGTGGAGGAAATAGGAACTACAAAGAAGCTGGTTTTCAAGACTTTATTTTTTTTTTTTAATCTACATAAAGCACTTGTCTGCTAGAAGAGGATTGAATCCATGTGATGATTAGGTTTATGTAGCAAATATGGCTATGAAAGAATGATAAACTCATAAAGATTACACTTTTAGTATTTGCCTTCTAAGCAGGCTTATAAAGCACTTTGATGTATCTGATGTACAGTTTGTAATGGTATATTTAGTTCCCAAACCGACTATTAGCCAAGTGAGGCCTTAGCTCATTTTCCATTCTTTCTTTAGTCAGGCAAAATTATTACCGAAATCAGTGGGAGACTGAATAAAAACTCAGTGAGGATGCTGGGATGTGGCTTGTTGGTGATAACCAAATATATTGCAAACAGCTGATGCAATATTGCATCAGCTACGTCCTGTCCTCGCAGATATTGTTATCAAGGAACTCATCCACTAGAAAGGCAGATTTCTGCCATGTGATGTCCTAGAGACTCCCCTTTCCCCGGGGGTTGTGAATGCTGCCGGTCTGGTGCCAATCTGTGAGAGTGGAAACACTTTATTACTCAGTTTTAGGATTTTTCCAGTAGATGGCAGGATTGGCAAGTTCTTGCCTTTCTAGCGCTGCAGTAGTTTGCTCATTGTTGGCTGATAAATTGATATTTCTGGCAGAGAACTTGAAAAAGGAAAGAAATTGTTACTAGAATTTTACTGTATTACACTGTGCCAGGTTCAGTTTTGCAGAAGATACCATGCCCAAGAGTGTAAATCATTTTCAGATGAACAACTCCAGGTTTATCAATATTTCTCTTTAACTCCTCGAGTCCCATGCCACTTGTACCTACCTAAATGGATTAAAACAACCTCAAGACTCAGCCTAATTGAAGTAAAGCAATATCATATTTAATGTTAATAATATTCTGTACTTTATTATGCGTACATATTACAAGAGCGAGAAAGGATGTGTGATGTTATTACCTACTATGTGGCTTAACAATATCTGGGAACTTCACACCATAGTTCTGCTTTAGGATTTCCTGAAAATTTTTTCCATTAATTTGGCAGTTCTTAAAAACTAAGCGATTTAGGGTCTTAAATTCAATTTCTTAAGGAACCCTGCTCTGTGCCCTGGGATATTTAGGCATCCAAGTCATATAACTGTGGGTTAATAAATTACTACACATCAACTGAATCATAGCAACTGTCCATGACTCTATTCTTAGCCTGCAAAAAAATGTAAGGCAATGTGACTTAACGTGATCCTTTCTCATTGCTTTCTTTTCACTGAAATCAGCTTCTTTGCTTTCTATTTGCCATGAACTGTATATAATATTATAAATAATAAACACTATAAGTAAGCTGAAGTAATTTATTTTTAATCTGAAGTAGTTTATATGTTGGAACTAATTTTTCCATTGAATTTAAATGAAAACTATTGTTTAAAATTGTTAAATCCCCATTTTAAAGTGGATTTAGATCCATATCTATTAAAAAATCCGGACACGACAGGTGTGGCAGGGACCTCACTTTCAAGTGGATTTCTGGACCCAGGACAATATGCTAAAACTTGCGTTAGACTCCTCTGGGAGAACTGGGCACCTGAGGAAGGTGATACTAAAAAAAAACCCTTAGATTGAATGCGATGATGCTCAGAATCAGGAAATTAACATTACTGTGCTCAGAAATGGAACTTAAATTCCTACCCTCTGCCTGTAGGATTATAGCCAGACATTTTTGTCTGTGAGATACATACTCCCGCAAGTTCAGCAAATTTATAAGGAAGCTTATAACTATTTTTTGTAATGACTCAAAGTGCCGTTTCTATATAAGAGGTTAACTGTTAAAGTACTAATCTAACAAATAAGCCCCTCAGCTTGATAGCAACCAAGCCCATGTTTAGGTATCTAAGAGATTTTTCTAATCCCTGTGCTACAGAGGTGGCCTGTATAGGGATAATTTACACCCTTCACACTAAAGCCCTGATAATGTTTCTATGGCATTGCAAGATACGTTGAATGATAAGAAGATGAAAGAGTGTAATTTTGCTGTGTGGTGGTTTATACACTCAGAAGCAACTTGCTCATAGCCTGTTCTCAGAAGCCAGGACTCTCCTACTTTGAGTGTTATATGCTGTTACAGTGATGAGACTAGATAAGGAATTTTGCTAGTACTGATCTAAATTTGATGGAAAGTCATCATGACTCTCTGTGTGTTACGCCTGAAGGACTGGAAATCTCAGGATGCTTAATAAAGTCAGACAAAACCACAGCTGACCTGAGTAGTGAGCTGATAGTCCTTCAAGCAAGAGGTTAAGGAGTGCCTAGGGGTGCCTTCCAACATTTCTGTAATGTGTAAATAGGAATTTCTGGATCATAGTTTGGATTTGGATGGACATACAAGGTATAAAAGTTCTGTCCTTTTGTCTGTCTCCTAAGCTCTAATATTATTCAGGTTTTATTGACAATGTATAATTCCCATTTTCAGTCTGAATGCATTTGATTTTTCTTTGAGTTGAATTTAAGAAGTCTCAAAGCAGTGTTTCGTGAAAGCTTCAGTAAAATTCCTGCTTTTTCTAGAGATTATTGTCTGTCAGCTTCATATGTCTCAGTTCTTTTTTTTTTTTAACCTGTGCCCTGAAGTTTCACTCAGTGGGTAACCTGCTTTTTTTTTGTTGGGTTATCTGTTGGGCCACAGACAAGCACATAGAGGAGTGGGAAAGATGATGGGTGTATGCTTGATTTGCCAGATGAAAAACAGTGGAAAGTGGAAAGTCAGGTGGATTAAAAAGGAAAGTGTAAAATTTGAAGGTGTGCAACTGCTGCAATGTTAAAAAAAACTCAGCTGCAGTTCTTCAGTCATATGAGCCTTGGATGTGAGGGGAACAGATGTTCTGTGTGAAGGCAGGCAATATTCAAGCTGCTTAAAATCTGAGCATTTAGTTACAAAATCAAATTTGGCCTAACTTGCAAATTCATAGACAAATCATTCAAGTTAAATTGTTACCAACTGAATGAGAAAACCTCTGAAATGTCATTAATCAATGATGTTATTCCTAGATTATATTTTATCATCATGTAACACTGAATAAAGTTGGCAGGAATGAAAAATGATTGCAACAAGAAATGTTTCAAAATATGTAAACATTTATCTTGTCTCACATAGCATTAATATAGGGAGTAAAGTTTTGTAATCCAGGACAAAAACTGTTAAAAAATCTGATGCTCAAAGTCATCAGAGAATATGAAGAGTTATCGGAAAATATCTCCAAGGGAATCTAAAGCGCCAGGAAGATTTTGGAGAGGAAGCTTGAGGGCTGAGGTGTTCAAGACTGAACATACTGTGGGGCTTGCAGGAACAGGACAAATCAGATCCAGTAAAAGGGAAAAAGTGAGGTTAAGAAAGATCTGACTGAATTAAAAAGGAATGCATTCCTGAGAGAAGGACAAAAATTCACAATTTTGTAGAAGATTTGAATAACTATTCAATGTTTGCTTGATTCAAGGGGAATACAAGAACAGTACAACACTAGTCAAACATTCAGTGAGAGAAGTAACTTGAACAGACAAAGACTGATAAATTTCTTAAATGAAAGCCACTGTGGGAGAAGACACTGTGCTTGAATTCTGAAATGGAGCAGACATGGAGTGCTGAACCCAGCATGAATTTTAAGACTTTTTGCAGACTTGACAAGAACTCATTAAGAGACATAATGTACATATAGTATGAGTTGAAGTTAGCAACACAGCTTTATGGTAGAGACACTATGGACAAGTAGGGTATTCTCTTTCAAGCTGAGGAATTTTATTAGGTATTCCTTTTGAATAAAATAACTTCTTGATGATGATTTTAAGTTCCTCTTCCTTTCCTTTGTGTGTGATTCTGGGATTGCTGATTAGACCCTTTACTCTCCAAAATATAGAAGTAGGTCATTCTTTCTCCACTTTGCACAAATGTTCTTAATTATTTAAAATAAAATATGTTCATATCACACAAGATTTAATTTTTCTGCCACTTTCATATGAAAGATATACAAAACGATAAATATAGTCTGGAAACCTGAATCTACTCAACAGGTTAATGAGCATGATCAGCTATGTTAAGTATATCAGATTTGGTAATGTAATTAACCTGTTCAAGAAATTACTTTTCTTATGCAGAAATGTTTTTTCTCATGCCAAACCCACTGATAACCCTTACGTCATCCTTTTCCCCACTTCAGCTCTGTGGTCACTGAAATCAACGTTTTGCTTCTTACTCTTGTGGGAGTATGATCAAGCCAATGGTTTTCAGAACTTACTGACTAAGGCAGAAACGCTCACTGTTCAACTCCTTTATTAACACAGACACACTTCAACACTTAAAAAAATTAGTCATTTATTTTTCAATTGAAAAAGGGGCATGTTTAGCTACAAATTAAGTGATTTTTATATGTGTGTATCCTCCTTAAGCCTTCAGAGGATTACCAGCTTCCCTTCTCTGTTATTTTAGTTATAAATTGATTGAATATAAAATACAATTTGAGATTACCACATTCTCTTCCCAAGGCTTAATTTTCTCTGGTAACCTGACTACAGTGTGTCAAACAGTAACAATTCACATGAATTGTGCACTAGAAGGTGATCAAAACATTTTGTTCAAACACATACATAAATCTCAAGAAAGATTATGGAATATACTTGTATCTTTTATATGCTGAGATAGATAATTTATTACTTCTAATCCTGAAGACTGTATTTATATCCATTCACACTCAGGAGTTTGTCTAAATGGTTCTGCTGCATATTTACACTGTCAACAGCAGTCTTATATTTCTGACATACAGCCCACTAACTTTTAGATCTTATATCTATTGAACATACCTGTGAACTGAATTCCACCTTGGAAAAAGGTTTTATTTATGCCACATTATATCAAATATAATTTACGTCAGTTTCTGGTTTTGTGACCAGTTATTCTGCTGGGTGAAGGTAGCAATACCATTTCAGAGAAAAAGGTTGTTGATTTTTAAGTGACATGGAAACAGAGAGCCGTTTGTGTCTCAGGACTATGGAATCAAGATGGGCAACTTCAGCCTACAATCACGGGAACTGGTAAGTGAAGTTCCTGTGTCAACTGGGTTCAAGGAAATGCTTCAGAAATAAATATTCTACTGTCTTATACTCTTAACACCTGTGAAATTGGAAACTCTTACTTTAAAATGTTATTGCCTCAAGTAGGGGGAAAAGTAAATTTTCATGCACAGTGGGATGTTAAGCCTGCAGCTCCATCCTCACAAAAAGCAGAAATAATGTTTCTACTACCATATCCATCACACTGGAAATGTACCTGTGTAAAATATGTTTAAACAAGCAACAGAAAAAAAATCAACGTTCTGGAACAATACAGAGGAAAAAGTAGTCAACTTCAAAAGATCATTGCAAGAATATTGATACAGGTGGAAAAACAAAACTATTTTCATCCTAACTTCCTCTACAATCTAAGTTCAAGAAGATGAATATGCTGGGTCTGGGATATGAATGCAAACGTCACCCAGAAAGTGATTTTTCACAGAGACCATGTGGGACAGCACGGAACCCTGAATTAAGCTTGGCAGCTGAAAGCAACCAGGCATCCTCCCCAGTTACATTCAAAATGCTAGACACACTTTTCCGAGACCTGTCCTCCAATAATAAACACAAACAATAAAGGTGTTTGAAAGAAAAGTTTAAAATAAAATTATAAAGAAACCAGTTATGCAATTTTGCTTCTGAGCTATGGTGGGAAAAGGAGAAATCACCACTCCTGGAGGCTGGTCTCCCTTGGACTGGAAATGCCTTGTCATTGTAATGTGTTCTTTCTAATTCCAGCTTAGACTGCAAAAAATATCACATTCCTAAGCAATACCTACACACACCTACTGGAAAGTGTTGTTCTCAAGAACAATGGGGCAGAGAGGTTGTGCAAGATGTCCTTAGTTCAGTCCAGTACAAAGTTAGTGACAGTCATGGATTGTTTGAGCTAATTTCGCTGATTTTGTGATAAGCTAGACCGAACCCATGTTCTATTCCATCAGCTTTTCTGTGGGAGAAGTAACTTTCAGCCTAAAATCAGAAGTTAACAGCTCAAATTAGACCTAAAACCTGCCAGCCATTTTCACAATAAATAGTGCTTAAGTCCTGAGAGAACACAGAATAAGAATTTTCATCCATTTCAGACATCTGAAAATGCCATAGGCAACTTCAGAGGAATGTGTCTTTTATTTTCTGCAATGCTTATGAAGCATTTACTACTATAGGTACAAGAAAGATTTGCAATACAAATTAGAATGAATTTTACAGTTTTAAGAAAATGTAATATTCAGTATTTAATGGCATGTAGGATATGTTTGCTGCAAAGCAGGAAGTATCATTCATGCAGTGTACTGTTATGAAATCCTAGATAAAGCCACTCTTCAGAGAAAGGCTAACTGTATAATGAAAAGGAGGGAGAGAGAAAAGAAAAAGAGAGCAAGTGAGAGGGGGAAAGGGAGACCAGAGCAGGAAAGGAGACAAAACACCTCCATTTATTGTCAATGAATATGGAAACCTCCACATTCAGGTATGTGTTTTCTTGCACTCTATTTTGCTTGAAGGCTATGAAAGATCTGTTACTGCAAATTTAAATTAGAGGGTTTGAAATCAGAAATGGCTGATGATTAAACAACCAAGATTATTACATTTTCCTACCCTGCAGGATGCACTAGTGATTTAAAATATCAAATGCCATTGTAGAGTCACATGCTGCGTACAGAATTGTGGAATTGCAAACGTCAATGTGGAATCATAGGCTGCATAAATATAGCACCAGGACATTTTTTACAGCAAACCTATTTAGGCTATATATTAAATAATTTTTTAAACTTTTTGTTTGAAGCCTCCTAAATACATTCCAAAGGAGATATAGTCTCCTCATATAGCAAAATTGAGTGATAACAGGTTTGCCTTTCACAGTGACAGGCTTCAAGGTTCCCAAGACCAACAAGTCTAAAGAACTGAATTACAATAAGCTACCTTCAATAGGATTATAAAATAACTGAATGATAAAAATTTATTTTATACATAGTCATTTCTCTTGTAACTGGAAAGGTGGCATGTGAATGTGATATTTGCAAAAATCATTTGGTGAACTGCACTTCCATTAAGACTTCATTTTCTTACAAGTAAAGAAGAGAAAAATGACCATTTTACCTTTTTGTTGATAGATACTGTGAGGATTTGATGAACTGGGGATGAACAGTTGTGGTATTTGGTGAGCTAACCATCTCTGGCTTTTCCTGCTGGGTTTAGATTGAAAAACAAAATTATGTAGGACAGGATTCTTTTTAGAGTGCTTAATATTGGTCTACAGGTCTCAGCAGTAACAAGGTATTCAATGACTCATTCAGAAAACACAGAGCCTGAATCACACGGTATTTTCTTCACTTGAGCAAACACTTCTGAACAAAGAGAAAAGTGTTTCAAATATTTTTAAGCTCAAGTTACAAGTTTCTAATATGTAACAGCATGTGTTCACCGAGTTGAGTTTCTTAGGGTGCTCAGATGTATAGATAGGTTAAGATCCAAGAAATCAATGCCAATTATTTTTTCCAGTTTTCTAACATTTTACTGATGAATCATGAGAGGCTGAATCCTGGACCTCTCCTGTTAAAGGACAGAGAAAAATGTGCTCCAGTAGATTCAAGAATATTACTTGCAGTGCATTGAAAAGCCTAAATATTTAGATAGGAGGGTGACTAAAACATTATCCTCTTTGCCACTGATAGAGTTAGGGATTTTAGTCAGAAATGTCTTTGCAATGGTAACTTGAAGTGAAGCTGGTTAGGTGTCACTTTATGGATAACTAAGATCCTCATGTTAACTTCAGTGTTTACTATAGGCTGTTTCCATAAAAATTCAGTCTAAATTTATGATCATAAGTATTAAACAAAATACCAGCTAAACACTGCTTTGTTTACAACAAGTTTTCCCCAAGGAGTAAATCTTCTCTTCCGGTTAATAATAACTGATATGGGATGAAGTGCACTCAGCACTCTTTTTCATTCGGATGATGTGCATTTCATGGAAGTGCCTTGCTGTGAGATGTCATGTCATGACTTGGAAGACATTAAAAAGGTGTTAGATAGGGAGTATAACAAAGCTATGTTGTTTCAGTTGATCTCCTCCAGATCTTCTTGTACTGTCTCCTCTGTGAAACTGTGTGGCTTTCAGACTGACTGTGTTATGAACCTCTAATAGACTATTCACAATTCCATTTCTTCAGTTAGTTTTTACACAAGTCATTTAATCAGAGCACTCTGTTGCTGATGGGCTCTTAAACAAGAAATGATGGCAGTGGTGGGCCTCAGCTAGAAAGTGTTGGACACATGTTCTGTGCTGAGAGCTGCTGACCCTTCGGAAGCTTAGGAAAGCTGAAAGGTTACTGGAATCTTTGCAAAAAAAGGAAGCTAAACCCCAGTTATGCTTGCTTGGATTTGTCCAAACTATAGCTATGGCTGGCATCTTCTAATACACACATCATACACCTGATGAAATCATAGTTTTGATAGCAGTAAAAAGGACTAATTTTTCCAATGTCCTCTGTTTGTTTTATGTTCCTTCAGAGTTTTTGGCATTTGGGGACCATTCTTGGGTTTTAATCAAGTTGTTTGGGGGAATGTCAAAACAGAAAATTACCAGAAAGCAAGGGTTTTGCTTTGTTTCTGTTAGCTTCATACAAGCATAGTTCACATTAGTTTTGTCTGATTTACATTGTCACAAGCACAGGTGAATCTTATCCTTAATACTTCTTTCTATCTAGTAAATTAATTTTTTAAGAAATTATTGAAGGTGCTACATTTACATTAAAATGGAAAAAATATGAAGTGATTTCATACCTGTAGTTTTCTTGCCTCTTCAGACCACCAGACTTGAAAGTCTTTTTGCAGCTTCATGTTTGCTTTTCCCATAAGAAGCTGCAGGTGCTCAATCTCTACTTTCAGCCCTTTCAAACGATTGAACATTGTTCTATAACTAATATGAGAAGATGAAAGTGTATTACAGGTCTTTCAACACATATCTGAACAAAACTTTAGCCTACCTACAATGGTTGCAGATTTAAACTACATAATATAATCAGAGATGCAGGGGACACAGACAGAGTGGGGATAGGAAGAAACATCTCATATTTTATTAGAACTTCACTGGACAATAAGTATAAGAAAGGTATGCCACAAAGCATATGTATTCATAAGATAAATTAGTGAAATTCAAATGGGATCAATACTGATTAACAATTAAAATACAGATCAAATATGTCAATTATTTATTTTGTTTTCTCAGCAAGTTACCATTAATAAATAACTGGTTGCCAAAGCCTGGATTCAGATAGGAGCTGAGAGTGATTCCCCTTTCAGATGGAAGCTTCATTAAAGAGGCTTCTTGATTACCATATAGCTGCAGGTTTACCAGTGGTGTGAAATAGCCAGAAGTTTCCTCACAGATTGTACATAACATGAACACTTGCAAATTACTTAGAACTGATATCCTTGCATCTATTTTATTTTATCCTCCTGGCTACAATGACATTACAGCAAGGATTTGTTAAGCAATATATATGCTGCTTATTATTTACACTTAGTCAATCCTGCATAGCCTAAAGGTTTTCCTTAGGTCAAGAAAGGCAGGACATTTCTGAATCCACCAAAAAGGTTTACAATGAATTTGGATTTAAACAAGAAGTTTCTAACACTAATCCTCAGGGAGGACATGAAGCTATTTTTATTTATTTTTAGCCAATAGGCCAAGTATAAATTTTCCCTACTCATGTACTTTGGCATCTTACAGAGAACCAACAGCATATAAACAAATTTAAAAACTATTAGTGAGCCACAAACTGACATTTTTAAATGTCAGAGAAAACCCTGAGGGCACCTGTGTGTGCAGAACTGTAACTGGAACATACTCTCAGTATAATTTATCTTCCACAGGATGGCAGAAGTTTGAGGCAGAAGTAATACCTTTTTTTTTCTTCTTCAATTTGCATTCGAAGTTTCTCTTCTACTGGATCAAGCATATTTAGCTCTTCTGAAGGACTTGAAACAGCTATAGGAGAAATGATCAGATGTAAGCAATGATCATATGATGTGAAAAGAAGTGACTTTAAATTAGAATAAGAACAATTTTTTAAAAGGTACACAGTGAAATGGGGGGGTCATTAACTGTTTCTCTGCTCTGAAAATCTTTCTTCAAATTCCTTATTCAGGCTTTAGGTATAAAAGACATTCAATTATTAGTGATTTGAGTTGCTTGTATTTTTTTTTTTTCTTTCTTTCTACTAAGGACTGAAATATTCATTTCAGTTACAAATAAAAGTGAGTTTCCCAATCCATTTTAAAAGTTCATCTTAGGCATAAAACCTTCCCAAGTGCATTCAACCAGACAGTTTTGGCTACAAAGACAAGACCAGAACAGCAAAGTTGTTGTGAAAAGAACATACAACAGTATCTGTGCTGGGGCCTGGATATAGAGTAGCAGGAAGAAGAGTGAAAGACAAATCCTGAAGGAGAAATCAACTTTGTAAGAAAGAAATTCAGACAATTAGTATAAATAATGAAAATAACCTGAAACTATGCGTGAAATATTTCAAGGTAAAGGAGGACTGATGAAATACCTAAAGACTAGCCTAAGTTAAGAAAGCAGTTTAGTATTTTCCTGTCCTGTATATAGAGCTAGTTAGCATGCAATACACAATATGCTTATTCTGAGAGATGGCCAAACAGTCTTTCCATCATGGATTATATGTTCAATGGTGAAAGGAAATGTAAATGTACCTACTAGTATTACAACAGTTTCTGTTTCTAGGATGAATGAGAACAGTTTAAGGTTCCCAAAAAAACATGTTTAAGCTTTTTAACTGAAGAAAAATGAAGGAAACAAAAGATATGCTGTACAATACATGCAAGTTTCCACCCTGATTATTATTTCTGCCAAGAAATAAATTCTATGTCAACCTGTCATGAGGCCTGAGGAGTGCACCTTCTCTTAAAGGAAAGGAATTCTGTTTGGAACAAGAGGGCAGTAATGACTCTTCTCCATCTGTCAGTGCGTCAGCTGAAACCGTTAATCTTTTATTGTAGCACCCTGTAGCTTAATACAGATGAAGCTGAAAAGCATTTTATTTCATTTAGAGTACTTAGGTTAAGCATGTTAATACAGGCATCCAACACACAATTCTCATGTTTTTATCTAAAGCCAGCTAGACTTGGTTTGAGCTGTCTTCAGCAGTGGTTAAGGGGACTCTTCCGAGCACACAGAAGTGCATTTGACCTATTTGCACAATCTGTTAGTGTGTCTGGGTTCAAAGGCTAGCAGCTCTAGTTCCTTATAATGAGGGGAAATAATACAAAGTTGAAGACAGTAACATCTTAAAATGTTAATGCTGTTTCTGAGGTGAGGATTTCCCTACATGGAAACATCACCAAATTCTTCAAGTCATTAGAGAGCGATGCA
This sequence comes from Pezoporus wallicus, assembly GCF_028554395.1. Lineage (NCBI taxonomy): Eukaryota > Metazoa > Chordata > Aves > Psittaciformes > Psittacidae > Pezoporus > Pezoporus wallicus. The sequence continues at coordinate 26,746 of NW_026642422.1, forward strand.
AGGCCGTAATATTGCAGCTTCCTTCCTTGATCTATTTGGACACCTAGCAATGCAAAAATAGTTTTGCACTAGCTCTGAAAGCACAGCCAAACTTAGGCAGAATTTTGTCACTTAGATACAAAAGCACTAAGAAAAATATTTTTCTGCTAGTGATTACACAATCTACAAGGGATTATTTGGTTGTAAGTTACTTTCACAAATAACAACAAACCCTTTTATATGAGGCAGGTACCTCTATCACACAAAGGCCCCATCATTCTCAACCCTAAATACAGCTATGCACATTATCTCCAGCAATATGCTGGTGGTAAAGCAAGAAACACAACTGTGGGCAAAGTGAGAAGCAAAGTTTTGTATATGTATGGAATGGAAAGAGGTGAGTACACCACAAACTGATGAGGCCCCGGCAGCAAAACCAGCATTGGACATTTCATCAAGTAAATGGCTAAAACTTAAACTATCACTGTGTTCCGGTCACAGAAGCAGAAGAGATCTGATCAAAGTGTCAGGTGTAGTCTACTGGTAAGTAAAGTCCAGGACATGCCCAAGTAGGCATGTCCTGGAGCAAAGTTCTCTGGTGGCTTTTCCCATGCTGTTGCAGTCTCCATTTCAGCTTCTTGTCATGCCTGCTCATGCAACGGCATGCTTGTGAGCTGAATTGCATGCTGCTCTGAAGACCAAACTTTTTTAAATCTGTCTACTGTAACACACGCCTCTTTCCTGATGTTCTGAGCAAGAGATTTATGGTCTGATGGAGTGCATTTGAAAGCATTTGTTTGCTGCTGCTTCTGCCTTCTCCTCTTTTCCTGCTACTTCTTTACTCCCCTCTCCCTTTTACATTTCCTGAACCCCTGCAGTGGCCTCTTTTTGTTCTGGATTCTTGCTGCTGCTGCCTCACACCCCTCTCCCCTCAGCAGCCCAGATAATTTCAGCTACAGCTGAAGCTAGGAAGCTAAGGCAGAGGTTATTGGCTCATTGTATCTCATTTTAGCACTCTTCAATACACAGGCTCAGTTATTTTAAAATGACATGAGAGGAATAGAGTGAATAGACGGTAAAACATAGAAAGCATAATATTTACCCCAAAATTAAAGACAGATACCCAAGAAAGTATACTTCCTTTTTGCTACAGGTTTTTATTCCTCCAAAAGAGTTTATTCTTTTGTTGTATATATTTGCTTCCCCATGCCAAAACAGAAAATATTTAAACATCAAATCACTTTATCTATGTATTAACTGCATATATATATGTAAACTATGAAAAATTGAAAATTCACAAGACCAACTTATACCCATACACAATTGAAAATCTGCAATGCATTAAGAAGTGCAGAGGTGCTACTGCTGAAATATTAACTATCAGATATAATTTCTGCAACTGTGTGGAAGAACACAAAGTGATATCTGTTTTGTTCACTCAGGGCTGACTTTTAATTCTTTGATTGAGAGTGTGTTATATGAAATTTGATTCTTCAGTGTAGCTGTATGCTTTTAGTGCATCAACTGAGATGAAATGGCTGAATGGCTATTCAGCTGATGTGCAATATCACATGCACTTTTAGTGCCCCAATGACTTCTCCTCGGAAACAAATGCAATTGGTGCAAATTGAACCTGGATAATGCAGACTCAGGTTTCAGACGTGCAGGGGAGGTATGACATGCATGTTTAGTAAAACACTGCATCTGTGTATACTAGGGGTTTCTGTTGGCATAATTCCCTCAAATCTATACAACAGAGTTAATTTAGCAGAAATCAGCAATGTACTCATAAGGAACATTAGTTCCTTTACATTAGTGGAACTGCACATACAGCTGAATGGCAAACTATGTTGTGAAATCTTTTGCCAAAGAATGGACTTTGTCAATGCTACATTGGATCAGGAAATAGCAACTTTTATATTTATCTTCAGGCTAACTTGTTTTGTTACATCTTCAGATACAACCAATTTGGTGAGGTGAGGCACAGGATACAATTAATACCATCTGCCTGTTTAGAGAGGAAGGTGAGATCCGCTTGAGTTGACAGTTCATATCATAAAGGTTCGTGGTTTTCTTTTTCATAAAGAAGACTGTAAGAGGCATTCTAAGATATAATGATATTATCCTAATGAAAGGGCCAATTTTGGAGCACAGGAAGTAGTAAATTTCATAACACACTCCAAGTCACCAAGTCACACAGTACCAGAAAGAAACAATAGCACCTGTTAATGGGATCACTGTTTCAGAGTCATATGGCAAGCATGGCTGAAAAATACCACTTCTAGCATGAGATACCAAGTGTTATCACTGTAGTTTACTGCAGGCTGGCAAAAACTGTAAATTCTGTGGCAGATTTTTGCCTGCAGTCAGAAAACTTTGCGAGAAACCGTCTCTGACCCTGAACTTTATACTCTCTGGGGCGCTCATATATTTTTCAACCTGAGTGTATCCTAGAAGTGAAACTCCTTGGGATTTATTGCGTTGTTCCTCAAATAACATTGTGCCCTGCCCTCCAGCTGTACTTTTGCAGTGAAAGATTTTAACTTCTTCACTGGATAGGCTTGTGTTTATCTGCTTAAATGTATAGTCACTTGAAGTAACCAAATATAGAATTGAGCTCAGTAGCCAGTTAATATTTTTGCTGTTTTATTTATCAGTCTTGCAGCTTTTGGGCTTTAGTGTTTTCAAATTGGAACATACGCTGCCATTTGGGTTTTTTAAAAGGAATACCTGTCCATCCTTATTCAGGATCAGCTTACAAGTCATTTTCCCTTCTTTCTCATTCCTCCTCTGGGCAATGTCAACATATGTTTGTCACCAGGCACCACATATGTTCTTTATACAGAAACAAAGATGGGTCTGCACAGTGAAATTCAGTAGAAGATGAAAATGCCTGAAAGAATTTACATTGTGTGGTTTAGAGCAATTTACCCCTAACCCCAATGTAACAGACTTTTGAAAATTTCAGCCAGTTGGTCATGAGCATACATTGAGAGAAACTATCCTATTTTCAGCACTTTGCAAGTTAGTGCATGTGCGGGTGATTGAGGGCATGTGTATTTTGTTGATTTTAATTTTCATTTTAATCACTGGATTTAGTAAAAGGGTCCATCAATATATTGCTTTTCTTTGTATCACTGCATTGTTTATTGATTTACAGGCTTAATAATGACTCAAGCTAACTGACTTCCAATGGAGTCCTGGAATGTGGAGCTATTTTTTTCCAGCCTATATATGCTGTTTTAGCTAAATACAGACTCACACTTCAATTCCCTCTAAGTTTCTTCTTTGAAACTAGTCATCTATATATTTACTTCTGAAAATACATGGCATATAAAACTGAAGGTGTTGCCTTCATGTTAGCTGCCCTCAAGCCATGAAAGTTTCTGAAGCCATTGTGGCTAAAAGTTCTGGGTTTCCAGATATACAAGTACAATACACTGAGGGGGAAGAAATTAAAAAAAGAAGCAGCTTCAAGTTTAATACGTTCTGAACATGCCAGTTGATCTAATGGAATGGTAACATAGCTGGGTCTTACTTAGGAAACCCCTACTAACTCAGAATCTTGCATCCACTTAATAAATATATTTTACCATTTGATTGCATGAGAATATTGTTGCATCATTTATCTTGTTCTTAATATTAGACAAAATCATACCTAGCAAAGTTACATGAAAACTGAATCAGACTAGGTTGTCCAGACATGCCATAGAAAACTCCATGGCCAGAGATCCTGCAAATATCTCTGATGACCTCTTTCAACATCTAACTATCCTTATAGCATCTTTTTTCTGTTATCTGAATTTTAGTAGACAAAACTATAGAGTTGAGAACTTCAACATCTCCAGATTCTGTCTTGCTTACTTGTTCATCACCAGAAGGAATCTTTAAATAATAATGCAATTCATTGAACTTTCCAGTATTTCAGAAGAAATACTTAAATACTTATTGCAAGAAAGTTTACAGAAACTTCAAGCTGTTCCAACTGTGAAATGCTGAAGTCAGTGTCAATAAAACTGGGAACTGGATAGCTTGTTACAAGTTCACGACTCCTAACAAAAATGTCATTTGATACAAAGATGTCTTTGCTCTTTTTTATGTCTGATAAGCTGAAATTGAGTAGGTCACATGGGAAGCTGAATGAGAGCACGCATGTGATCTCAAATTTTCTGTGACAGTCCAGGAGAACATATTTGCAGAGATTTCCAGTAAAGATGCTGTATGCTCTTTCTGGAAGACACAATGAAAAGAAAAAGTCATGGCCATGTCTAGAATTTAGCATTGTGCCTAGTAAAACCTTCTAAAAAGAGTGACAGAAAAAACACAGCAATCAATGAAACTACAAAACACCCTAGAAAAACTGAAGAAAACTTGTGGAAAGGTCTGTATGGGTTTAAGACCTGAAGGGACAGGTGTAAAAAGTGTTTTATTATTAGAACATACACTTACAATTTCAAAATTAATTCTTACTTAATACTGGGGAAACCCCAAAACATATTACCTATGAAGAAAGGGAATCATCACTGATTTGCTAGCTGCTGCTTTGAATCTGTGGTTCTTTTTCCAGACTGCGATCATCTTTGCAGATGAACTCGGTACATACAAAAGTGTAAAAGCTGTTTAAGTGCTCAGAGTTTCAGCCATACACTGTGCTGACATGGAGAGCAAAATAGCATGTGCAACCAAGGGAGTAACTTCAGAGTTACCACAGGCTGAAGTCTATGCTTTATTTTTTTTCTCCAAGACAAATCTCGAATAACTACAATGGCTTAAATAAACTGAAGTAACAAGAAGGTATAAAGTTCCTCTATCCTACTTAAAATATCCTATGTAACTACTTATACTTGTTTTCAAAATTAACTGTCCATCAGCATTCCAACCATTTGCTTAAAAACTGATTTGGTAAGTATTTCTAAAAGCGGTTCATATGTTACAATAATTGCACAAAACAAATTCAAATGTATCTTTATCTTTGTCAGAGTGACTCTCCTATCTAAAAAAGACAAAAAGGCACTGGTGTCTGAATTTGCAACCAGTTTCGCTATTGATATCTTTGCCTTAGCAATACTGAAAAATTATCATCCTTTTTAAAATACACAATCATACCAGCTTTCTGTCTGTCTCAAAATTCTGAAAGTAAACTTTAACGCAAAATATTTCTGGGGTGGGGTTTTTTTTTTGTGTGTTTTTTTTTTGTTGTTATTGTTGTTTGTTTGTTTTGTTTTTCTTGTTTTTTTTTCCTTTGAAATAGAAAGACTCAAGAAATAAAACATATTATGGCAAAGAGTGGCCTTGATACCGCTAGAGGTCACCCTATCAATAAAATCAGTGCTTTGCATGCAGAAAAACACTGCTGTTGCTTGACATTTCATGCACAAATATATAGAGGAACATAACACATAGAAACACTGGGTATATCAAAATGATGAGTTTCTAAGAGAAATCTTTCCTTTATTCTGAAGTCATTGCAGACTGACTACACTGCTTTTTTTTTCTTTTTTTTCCTTTTTTATTTGGCTAGATGTAACGTATTTTACAGGCTGGAAATACATGAACCCACCAGAGCTTTAGGGGAAGCATCTTTGGATGCCTAGCAGCACTGGTGACATATTGCTTTATCTCTTGTGAAAAATGTAAAAAACTTACAATTCTGGACTTCAAATCAATTATTTCTCTAAAGTGCTTTATTTAGCCCATACATGAGATAAAATTTCTCAGCACCAGGAACAATGGTCTTAAAACTGGCCTTCTATTATTCTTCATGGATTGTGTTGGGTTTATGTGGTAAAACACAGACTGCCACTTTCCTCAGCTTCTGTCATTTTGTGGTTGAAAACATTTGCATTTCTTCAATTCATGGTGTTGGTAGAGATCAAGACACTCCCGCTTCACAGTTCATGTGAAGTTAAATGTCATCTCAGTTACAAGATGTAAAGCAGTGAAAGAAACTGTGCCCATTTTATTTAAATATGGAATTATTCAAATAAGAGATTTACTCTGATGGAAAGCAGCAGTGTGGAAGTTACAAAACCTTGGAAAATACTGTATTTTTTTTTTTTAATGAAACATTGATAAAACTGGGCATTAATGCTGAAATCCAAATCAAGGATGCAATTTTCTTACGAAGACCCATATTTGCTATCTTTACCCATGTTAGATTGGATTTTTTTTTTTCCTTTTCGAATAGCCCTTCAGAGACGATGCATTTGGACAGAAAGAGATTAATTTGGTCCCAACAAACCTCTCCAAAAGCAGAGAGGTTTTGCCATCTCTTGATGTTTTCAGGACAATCTCAAAAGAACTGATAGGTGCCACTAGCCTAGAATTCAAAACTTCTGTAAAAAGAGAAGGGAGGCTCACAGAGAACAAGGTGAATAAGAAAAATATTTGAAATGGAAAGCTGCAAAACTGCATTTCAACTAAGCCTATGAAGTAACTGCAATTACCTATAACGAGGTCATGCTGTGCTGAAGATGCTGCACCACTGGCTGCACCACTATTGTCAATTTAGAAAACACATTTCAGACTGCACATAATAAGTGACCTTCTGTGCATGAAGCTTTGTCAGGATGTGTTTGAAGCTGACTGAACAGCCTGAGGGACTTGCAGACTGACTAAACATTTCTGCTGATATGGACAGGTCAGACAGGAGTATGTTCAAGAGTACTCCCTAACTTCCAGAGCTGACCCAACAGAGGCTTCTGCTCAAGACAAAGACATAGTTGAATAGGCAATACTGTGCAAGTATCAGTACAATTGTGTCTCTTACAGAAAGCTATTGTACAAAACATACTTTTGCTAGCTGCATCCCCATAGAAGCATCTTCCCATTACAATATGTCATAGGATTTTAATGTCATAAGGCAGGTCCAAATTAGGATTAAGTCTTCCCCCTGTCCTGGTGAATAATGTTGCATTAGCCTGACTGACTGTAATCATACTCTATCAATGCCAAACTGCAGTAAGACGATGAAGAATCAGGTCCTGTATTTTACAGAAATGCTTGTTTAAAACATATTACGGTAATGCTTGATTAGAATCATATGAACCATGTCTCTTTTTTCTATTTGAAACCCCAGGGAAAGCTTTTCTTTCCACTATTTTATTCCATCTTTTCCATCCAGAGGTATGATGGCAACCTAATGTTTTTGCTCTGTTGGTACTCAACAGTGGTCTTACAATTAATGAAGATTAAAGTCACTGAGAGTTAATCCTTGACATTTTACACCAAGTATTCAATGTTTGTGTACTGAAACACATGGAGTACCACCTTGCTCCAATGAAACCTCCCATCTATTTGTGTCCTTTGCTAACTCCCAGCATATGGTGTTTTAAAAGAGACAGCTAAGCACAGTGGGCTAAACAGTGGAGCTTTCCTTCAATAAGAAATCCACATCTTAAGCACAGCCAGAAGATGAACAGGTCTACACTGTTTAAAATCGAACTAGAATAACTGCTTAAAGAGTTTAAACCATAAAAACCTTTAAGTTAAAAAAAAAAAGAAAAAAAGAAAAAAAAGAAAAAAGGCACCTGGAAGATGTTAACTTGGTTTCTAATTGAAACAATGGTATGTTTTATTTCATGCTGGGATTTCAACAGACTCTTAATTAGGCTGGTTTCATTTAAAAATACCTTGCTGACATTCTGGTCATCAAGAAGATACTGGGAGACTTGACACCTGTTACTCCTTGGAACAACATTCATCAAAAAAGGCAGGCAGGCAAATAATACTCCCCAACTCTTAGAATAAATATTAAGTTAAAATATCCAGAGAATTTAAAAGAATAACGAAAGGGGGAAAAAAGTCTGGAAAATACTTTGTGAGGTCCAGACTTAGTGATGATAAGTAGATAGCAATGCTCAAAACAAAAGGCAAAAACACATGGCTTGCCAGCTATGTTGTGGAATACTAACAGAATATTTACAAAAAGATGCTTACATATTTTATGAAAAGCAGCTTAAACAGTTATTGAAAATGGCCTTTGCAACATTTTTTCTATGTAGTAAGAAATCAGTATACAAGACCTTGTTATCATGCAGAATGAAACATACAATCAGAATACATCACTTCATTTTTTGAAACACTGAATAGGAATTTTCATAAATAGCGTTGCTATGATTTGTCTTGATGGAACTTCTTGAAGTGGCATAAAATTGGTAAATGGTATTAAAACCTGGAGTGAATTAAAGACAGAATTCCATTTTGTACTGAAGATATCACTTTAGATTTAACTTGAGATAATTAGACTAGACTAGACTAGACTAGAACAGAACTGTCAGACATGACCTATAACAAACATCTAATTTAGGGACTGTAGTGATAGGACAAGGGGTAATGGGTTCAAACTTAAAACAAGGGAAGTTTAGATTGGATATAAGGAAGAAGTTCTTTACTGTAAGGGTGGTGAGGGACTGGAACGGGTTGCCCAGGGAAGTTGTGAATGCTCCATCCCTGGCGGTGTTCAAGGCCAGGTTGGACAGAGCCTTGGGTGACATGGTTTAGTGTGAGGTGTCCCTGCCCATGGCAGGGGGTTTGGAACTAGATGATCTTAAGGTCCTTTCCAACCCTAACTATTCTGATTCTATGATTCTATGATCTAGTCCAATTGCCTGATCACTTCAGGGCTGCATAAAAGTTAAAGTATGTTCTTAAGGACATTGTCAAAATGCTTCTTAAATATTGTCAGGCTTGTGGCACCAACCGCTTCTTGAGGAAGCCTGTTCCAGTGTTTGACCACCTTCTTGGTAAAGAAATGTTTCCTAATATCAAGTCTGAACCTTTCCCAATAGAGCTTTAAACCATTCCTGGGTCCTGTCACTGGATACAGGAAGATCAGCACCTCCTTCACTTCCCCTTCTCATACTGATAAAACTAACCAGTGTTTGACTCCTGGGCTTTATTGACATAGACAGTATTAATTTTAAATGCTGATTTTAAAATAAAATAAGAACATCATCAACAGAGCTTGAGATGCATGTCTAAATTAGAAAGAGAAATGGGAAACTATTTTTTACTACTCTGCTGTAACTTATTTTCCTGACTTTAGGGAGATAAGAAAGCCCTCAAATTTTCTTTCTCTCATTAAGAGACAAATATTGTTCATGTACTACATATACATAGAAATAAAACCATCAACTGCAATCTGGTCTGAGTTAACTCCATTTTTTATGTGAAGAAGGTCTGTGAAGGCATATTTTGGGATTCTTTTACGGATTTAAAGTCAGGGGGGCTTAAACTGTTATTGCCCAAGTAGTTTTCTGTCACATTTTAGATGAAATTTACTGTCCCAAAAGTGGAATTCTCATATGAACACTCCTAGGCTGTTTGAGTACAAAGTCAGTGGAGTCAGCTTAAAGCATCTTAAACCAAATTTGGATGACTTTACACTTATGTGAACAACTTACATAGACACTTTTAGCTCCACAGCTGAGTCAACAGAAACTGCAAGAAATAACTTCTGAACTCCTATAACTAGATGCAAAAGAAATGACCTGTATATGACTTCAGTCTTTTTTGGAATGAGAAAAATTAAAAAGGATGTTAGACAGATTGTGGCAACATGGATAGAAGTTCAGTCTCAGGACAAATCAAGGTCTATTAATTGGAATTCAAATTAGAGTCATCAGAAAGTGAAAAAAACCCACAACAAAACAACCAAAAACCTAAAAATTAGGTGAGCTTAGATGTCTCTGTTCTTGTTTTGGTCACAGTGTAAGGAAGGCAAGACAATACCAAATCCCCAAAACTATAAGACATTTGCATTTTTCTTCATACCACACACACCATAAGATACCTTTTGAGCCAGATTTCTGGCAAAGTTCACAGAGTCCACATTCTTTATGGAATGGACTGTTGTATAAATATTGTGGCAAAAACTATCATAGAAAAACAACCTGCTCCACAAGCAGATTCAGCCCTGGGAGAAAGCTTGTTGCCCCCACTGTAACCTACTGCATATGAAAGGTTTTACTCTTACCTAGAGCTGCCTTCTGAATGTGCCTCTGGGTTATCTTTCCTTTCAGATTGTCTATAAACGACACAAAGTGCAGACAGTTAGAATTCAAAATCAGTGAAGGCATTGCTTATTTCCCACTATTTGAAAACCCCTGCACTGCTGGCCAATGTAAGCGTATTTTTGTGATCCACAGGACAAGCAGTTTTCTGAGTTCTTTCCTTCTTGTGGTTGCAAATAAGCAAGTAGGCACAATTTGGCTCTACATATCCTAAGATTTAAATTTATCCAGTAAAAAAAAACTGAAAATGAAGCTATTTATTGTCAAGCACTTTTACAGGATAATGATCTCCTGCTGCCAGATACAAAAGAAGTCCAAGTGATGCTAGAAGACGCACAGAATTCCAAGTATCTATTCAAACAGACTTATAGGCACTAGCAGTGGAAATCAGACATTAGGTGACTTAGTCCACCTCTTTGCCAGGGAAGAACTGGTTCCCTGCAGTCCATTTCCTCCTGTTTGTACAGTTCAGTTTTAAATAATGCATGTGATAGAGCTGCAAGTTCTACTACTTAACACAACCTCCTGTCTAGATGTCACTGGTCTTCAATGGAATTTTTTTCTTTAATTTCATTATCTCCTAACTATTATTCCTAGTTAGGCTCCCATGCCCCATATAATTCATCTTTACCCTCCTTTTATTAATTTCCTCCTTGATCTATGACACTGTCCCAGTTCACCAATTATTTCAAACTGTAATTAGATTACCACATGGGAAGCCATTATTCATAGATATTAATGGAACCAATAAAGGAAAAACATAACCCTACATACTATCTGTGCTTTGCAAATTTTATAAAGCAACTCAATTGATGTCAATACTCAGCAAAATTGGATTAAGTACACCAGGTTTTTCCTCAAAATGCTTTTGCTATTCTGGATACTTAGATCCCTGTATTCTATTGTACTATATCATACAGGGTGATGTTATTAACTCAATATTGAGCCATGAGACAGTTATGAAACAATTTGAAGTAATCTTGCGATTCATCTCAATGGATTACTATTGATTTAGGTGCCTCAGAAAACCATGTATTTATCTTCATGTAAAGGCTCAGAAACTCCCTTTCTTAAGCACTATGAGCTGCAAAAGGCAAAAGTTCTAGTACTGAGAACATCCTGTTCATCAAGATCCAACAGAAATTAAAGGTGACATCCAAGTTCTCAATCATATCAATAAATGGTTTTAGTAGCATTATTTCTCTTTCTTTAACCATACTAGAAACAGATTATCAGCAATCTAAACGGTCTGCATTTCAAGTGGCAATGAGGTCAACAAAAAAAGAGCAAGCTAAACAAGTCAGTGAAAGTAAGATCGAACAGGTAGATCATAGCTTGCAATCAATACTAATATGTGGGACTAGTCTTTAAATGATTACAGCCAAGAGGCCTGACTTTCAGTTACCTTGAATTTACTTTCAGCACAGCTAGGACAGAGAGCACAAAGGCTGCAGAAGCCTTACTTTTATTGCTAGCTTTGTTAGGCCAGCCAACAGTGTGGAACTGTCCCAGATGCTCCTCTCCTGCCTCATTCTAGCTTTCTTACAGTTCTGCTCTGTCCATGATATGGACCATGATGATGTAAGAAATCTTGCCTTTCTTATATTTGGCAGCTTTATGAAAGAATGAGAAGTTGGAAACAGACCACTGTAATCAGAAAGGAACCAAAGAAAACCTCCTTCGGCTAGAAAAATAAAAATCCAGTCCTACCATTTTTATACCAAAAAAGTTTTGTTTTTCTTCCATGAATAGAAACAGAAAGGTGACATTCATCCAATTCACACAGTCCAAACTGCCTTTTCTGGGCAGCAAAAACTGAACTTCATTTCACACAAAACTTCCTGGAGGAGAAACTGTAATTGTATTATGGGAAAAGTAGTCTAAATAGGAATTCTGGTTCAGAGGACAATGGTATCATCAGGCACCTGACTAATTCCATACCAAGACTTAGACAGATACAATTTAATATTTCAATTTCTTTTAATCCAATTTGAAATTTGACAGTTTATTTATTTTTTCTTCAGGAAAAAAATGTTTTTGTGTAGAAACTCTAATTTTTGACAAAACTTTAACATTTTTAGTACATGTTTTTGATTAAAGTAATCTTGTTCTGTTTTTATTACAAATACTTGTGGGAGAGAATGAATGTTTCTGACCTGCTCTACTTCAGCTTCTGAGAACTCCATCACCCCAATGCAAGGCTTGAAGTTCACAAGTGACAGAAGCAGGGGATGATGCCAGTACTGTTGCCTTCACAGACCTTCCCATATAAACAAATGGAAGACTTCAGTCTTTAGTACTTCCCTTCATAAACACAAATATTTACCCAAAGGAATATGAAGAATCACATTCTCATCAAAAAAACCCATGCCTTCCGATTCCAACAGTGCAAAGTTGTGGACAAGGTAATACTTAAATGTGGTTTGCAAAAATTGAATTTAAGACTTGGAGAACAACTCTCAACATATGGCTAATTATGTTTTCTGAAGTTTCACCAAATAAGGAGCTAAAAATAGGTCTGCAGCTGATAGCAAATAATTTTTTTCCAGTGGAGTCATTCTTCATTTGAAGATAACAGTCCCGGTAAAATGCTGAATGCTGCAACTCCACATGTTTTGGCAAAAAAAGTAGTTTTGGGGAATTTAAGAATTCACTCAGCATGCAGCCAGCTGTCATTAAAACTGTGATAAATCTGTTGGTTTTGGCCTGGGTCTCTGAACACATGTACCATCCAGAGGTATGGAAAAGAGATGAACTGGTAACACAGAACTTCAGCTTTGTGACAGGAGACAAAAGCAAGGAGGAAAATGGAGGAGACAAAAGCAAGGAGGGAAATGGAGAAGACAAAATGGAATAGAGAAGTCTAATTAAGACTGATGTAAAGCAGAGGAAAGCATACATAAGCTGCCTAAATATGACAAAATCCATAACTTTAATAGCACAGCTGTCCTTCAGCTGCATGTCTTTGCGTTCTTTCAGTTTTTCAAGGAGCTGAGTTTATTACAGATAATGAATACTTTGACGATACTGCACATGCTTCAGGGCAATACAAAAATGAGTATGCTACAATAAAAAAAAATATTTTAAAAAGGATTTTTAGTTTTTTGAGTCTACATTAAAGGTTTTAAGGCTTCTCTGATGTTTTATCAGACCTTCCATATAATACTATTATAAGGACGAAATACTGGACAAGCAAAAAGTACACATACGACCTTAACTCCCTCCCTTTGAGAATATTTGTTGCTACTGTTGTGGATAGACCTTTAACTTCATGCAGGGTCTCTTCTGACTTAATAATTGACAGGCTGGAGCTATTATTTGTCAATGACCTCTCATCTCATCATTTTTTGATACTTTTCTATTATTTTACATTTTCCACGCCTGTGTTTAGCTTAAGAAGTCCTTCCTTCCAGGAGATCCTGAAAGCTTCACACCTCAACTAGGACACTGTATCTGAGTCAGATGAGGAGTCCTGCAGAATGAGCACAAATTAAAGCTGTATACTTGGCAAATAATCACTGAGGTAGGCTTTTAGAGACAAAGAGGAGGGTAACCACATAATTTCCTTGAGTCTTGTAGAGATATATCTTTAACTAAGCTTGAGGTCAGAGTTGTAACAGCTTACAAAGGATTTCTGAATGTAGGAGACATTGAACCCAAATGGAGATATTTGAATGGAGAAATTTCTCAAATGGAGTATACTCAGAGGTAGTTATTGAAAATCTTACTAGATGTGTTAGAGACTATTGAAAATCTGGCGCTGAAATTATATGAGAACAAAACCTGTGACAAAGAGTATCTGACAAGAAAAGTCATGGAATAAAAAAATAACATTCTCTTTTAACTCAAAACCCTGCAGCACTAAGAGCAGTCAAACTGTTCAGCCTTTCTCTACACAGAGAGTTATTTTGGGCAAATTCTGACTCCTCTTTGCAACCTTCATTCTTCTTCACTGGCAAAATCATTTCAGTCAGCTCTATCAGGACAATATCCAGAGGCAAAGTAATCTGCTCTAGTAATACGGCTCAATGCTGCTTCCCGGAAAGGAAGACAGGTTCAGAATCAGAAGCACAATCATGACTTCCACACCAAATCCACAGCTGCAAACCGCAGCTTAAACTCAACACAAGAACAAACAAGCACATTTTTCCCAACATGCTCTCATTCTTTGAAGTCCAAATATCACAGATATTACATATGTTTTACTACGATGTAGATTACTGCACATTTTGAGTTTACTATTTAAAGCATCTGTCAGGGGTATGTTCCCTTCCTTGATATAGTCAGATGAGACAATAACAGGTTTTTATTGACATATTTAATATCTTTAAACAGGAACAAATTTACAGACAGGTGTCTCATCAGCAAGCTTATGAGACAGCACTCTGCCACTTATTGGTATAGGATGATTGTATTTTACTTCACTGATTATTCTTTGAGCTACTTGACATAGTCCTCTAAACTCTGCCCCCATTTCTATACATTTATTTCTAACCTCCATATTAAGTCTCCTCGCCATATCCCACATCTTCTTGTTAGTTCTGGACAGATTATATTATACTTTTTTTCTCACAAAATGGTGACTTACACTTTCTTATGATGGGCATTCCTGTAACTGGTCATTGTTTGGCCTGCATTTCCACAGCACCCTTTATCCCATGTTTTTTTTCTAATAGCCTTTTATACATTCTTGCTTTTACAGAAGAAAATGCTTTGATAGGGCTACAGGGCAAAATTGTAGAGAAAATTTATTTCTCTGGTGACAGCATTCTGGACCTCTGCATCAGCCTCATTGGCTGCATAGGCCTTAATTGTTGAGGTGTTCCCCCAGATCCCATTTATCCAAATGAGGGAAATGCTAGCATATACCACAGCTCCCATTCACTCAAAGGCACAGGACTACTTTCTCTAGAAAGTATAGTATGGGAAGGGGCTAGTGCAAATAAATTCCTAACAGTCCACATGGTTATCCTAGCTATTCCAGTACTGCCTAACAGCACTAAGGGCTCTGGACTGCAGTTCAACACCTCCTTGAAACTGGAACTCAGAACCTGGATGCTTTCTGAATTTAGAAACAAATCCACAGGCCTTAACTCTATTGTCCCAAGGTTGATTGTCACTACTCAGCTGTTTTCTGGTAAGTTGGACTTAATGGTACCCAGGCTGTTTTAGCCAAGCATGGATGTTTAGTAGGAAGCACACTCCAAGAGAATTCAGCAGAAGTACACAGTATTTCTGGATTCTCAGTGGGTAGGAGATAGGCAGCTCAGTCAGTAAAATAGTCCTTCTGTATGCACTAGAAAAGGCAGTTTGAAGGCAGTTTGTTGTATTTCAGGAATTAAAGCAAATAAGGCTGTTTTGGTGTGGTTTTTTCTTGGTTTTGGTTGCGTTTTTTTTGTTCTCCCTAGACAGCTTTCCTAAATTTAGGTGCTTAAATTTCAGTTAAGCTATATCTTAGATGCCAGAGTACTACTTAAGGTATTGTTCAAAGTTAACAAATGTTCTCTGTATCTATCTTCTTTTCATATGCTGGAAAAAAGACAGAAATGATGCACATCTGGAAACTGTTGTTTTGTTGTTCATCACATCTGTTTGTTCATGAATTAAATATTAAGTTGACCCAAAAAGCATGGCTGAAAAGCAATGCCAGAGGGATAAGGAATCATAATCTGTGAATTTAGTGCTCTTGATGCTCATATGACTAAATGCAGCTTATCTATTGTTTCTGAGAAATTAATGTGAAGAGGAAGAATAAGGAAAATGAAGTCAAATCAACAGCTTTGTATGCAGGTTCTATTTTTTTACTTTTAACGTCCGAATTTAAGAAGCTTAAAAAAATAAATATATAGAGTCTTAAAGCACAAATAGGCAAAGTCAAAGACAAGTTTTCTGGTAATAATACATTGGTCTCAGTTAATATTTTAAACAGAGAGTGAACATATCCATGTATAAGGTGGACATGGTTCTGTTCTGTTCTAATATTGCCTTCACAGCTTTGGTAGAAGTTTTGCAATTTCTATGAAACAATTTGATGATGTTTCATTTTGTGATACTTTTTATGGACAGGACTGCCCAAGAGAAAATTAAGCATAGAATTCCAGGCCTCACTATATCTTTCAGGTCCACATCTTAGAATTTTGCTTTTATGCAAGAAATTGTCTCAGAATGGAGCTCATATTGCTATGTGAATTCGGGACAGATGTGACACACTTCGACTGATGCTAAGACTCTGTCAGATATGACACAGTATTAAAAATCAAACAAATAAAATCACGGTGCTGTATCTGCTTACATATGTTACCATGTTTTGAGGGCATGTCAAGTTTTCAGGATGACAGAAACAAGGTCAGAGTGAGAATGGATGTACAACTTATTTTTTTAGTGCTCATTTACTTGTAGCATGTAAGCCTTTAAGAAATGGCTTTTTAAGTGTTAGACACATGTTAGCATCCGATAAAAATCTGAAATAGCTACCTGTAAAGATACAATATATATTTACTGTTGTGGGTAAGCCTAAGTCTTTTTCTTGAATTCTGATTCTAAATAAAATGGCATAATCATGTCATGTTCCCTCAGCCTTAACTAAAGTGCATGAGAACATCTTCAAAATACAGCTATTCTCTGTTGATTGCACTCCTTTTGCAATATTCACTACCAGCTGTGGTGACATCACTTGTTTTACATGATTCAGGAATTAGTTTGATTAGAAATAAGTAGCTATTATATTTTAGTACATGTAAGCATGTCTGCCTATACCACAACTCTGCATGAATGCTGTACAGATGTGTAAATGAACTGCAGGATCCTATGGAAAAAAATTCTATTTCTGTGCTCATGAAGGGGTTTTGTTCTTTAACAGTTCTAATCTGAATAAGCTAAGGTCTACTTCTCTAGAGCTTGAAGGTTTGATTCTTCACTCATAAAATCTTCTACCATCCAGTACTAAAGACAAACATGATAAAGGAAAGCATCTTATACAAAAGACTGTAGGATTTTAAAAAAGCCCTATAATGTAGCATTAACTATTACCTAGCATCTTTTCTTTAGAAGAACAAATTGAATAGACTGACTTAAAAACTCATTAGTCTAATAAAACAGCAAAATGCAGCATATAAATCCAGCAATGACTACCTTTTTTCACTCTGTAGACAGCCTACAAGCAGAAAATCTGTTACTGTGAGGTACTCTTCCAAGCTTATAGTCATGGCAGTTCATACCTTGATTTAATCCAATAAGCCTGGTCCATTTGCTTTTGTTACCTAGTGAAAACCTTAAGTAAAAAGTGTTTACTCAGTTTCTTCCTAAGCATAACTAGTTCCCCTGAAAATACTTCTTTTTCTGAAGAACAGAACATTGTTTGCAACAATTAGAAAATAAAAATGTTTCTTGCACATGTAGATTCCAACACAGATCCAAAGAAAACATTAACATCTTAGGCCTGGAGTGACTGTTCCACTAATAAGGTTCCTCTGTTTAAAGAATAGCACATCAGGGGAGCATAACTGAGTTGGTCAAATTAATTCATTCAGTTTGGTATTTTCTGAATAAGTCATTTGAAAAATGGTGTTTTCTCATTCTAATGACCCATTCAGCCTATGCACGGTCACCCAGCAGCATTGCCTATTGTTTGAAAGCAAATACAAACATATGCAAGCTACTCTGAAACAATGGACAATATTTAGCATTGGCATAAACATATGCATTGCTCCCAGAAGCCAAAAGACTTGTACCTTCCAAAATAAGTTTCCTGAGTGCTGCTGCAAAGATGATTTTGTATTACCGAAGATGGTATCCTCTTCTTATAGGGAGGAGTAGAAAAAGGAGAAAGGCTGCCAGAAAGCAGGGCTTTCTCTAGGGCTGCCTGGTTGTTTTGCCAGTTTCATCTTTAACAGAGCAAAATCCTACTCCAACTAAGGACTGACAGATGTAGCAGTAAGATCTTTCTTTCTGTCTTCTCTGAATTACCTAAGCATGACCTGTGATGGAGCAGTAGCTGAATAGACAGCTGTTACAGCTGCCATCAATCTAGGTGTACCCCACAAGTGAGGCAAGTGTTAGACCTATTGTGTTTCCATTTCCTACAGTAAGTATAGCAAAGATGGATTGTCTCTCCTGATTTCAGAAAAGCATAGTGATGCTTTACAGGCTATTATAATAGAATTTATATTCCTGTCTGGTTTTCCTCCTTGGTTGCACATCTCACTGTCAGGTTTCTGGAGCCTCTTATTCAGCTGAAATGCAGTATCGCGTTATTATTCATTGCCTAATCATAGGGTGTTAAGAATTACACTAAGAAAAGGTAACTACTCCAACACAATGTGAGCCCTGCTCACGTTGCCGTCACCTCAGAGGTTCTATGGAAAAATTCTCATGTAAATAAAAAATAGGATTTGTGGATTACAACCAAGGGAGTTAATTGATTACTCTGACACACCATGAACACCGAAGAAACAAAAAATTCATTAACATGAACTTCTCACTGAGTTGCTAGCAAGAAAGGAAAATATATTCCTGTCACTCTTCGCTTTCTATTACAAGCCAACTGGCTGCCCCTAGAACAAGAAAATAGGTCGTGGAAACTTTCATCACAGTCTGAGGCTGAGTCTGCCCCAAGATGGTGGCAACCAGTTACATTTCACAGCTATCTGTCAGGCCTGTGTGAGATGCCCAACATCTGTTCTGCATTACAGCACCTTGACAGACATCATATGAAAGATGCTGTGAGAGATCACAGCATTTTTGTATTGTGCTCTACAGATCCCTGGCTAAATTGAGCCACAGAAATCATGCCTGGAGTGAGCTGGACATTGGTAGAAAAAGAACCTTAACAGCATCGGGGGAAAGTAAGTTATATTTCATCATGAAAAGAAGAAAATAATTTAAAATGGAAGGAGTTATAACCAAGCAGAAAAATAAGATGTAGCAAAGCAAAGTAAATAACATTTCTAACAAAGGACAAACTGCAGTTGGTTAAGAAAATAAAATTTGCAGAAACTCAGCTGTTTTTCCATGTTTTCAGATCCATGTTTCCAAAATTCAAAATGTAACATCTAAAAACTAGATTACAAAACTGCAGTCACAATGGCACGATGATTAGATATTTATCCAAAACAAACACGCATAGGAACTGTTTTTTTTCAGCATTAGCTTGCAAAACAATTGGGCCAAGAAATTAAGGAGAAAGAATCTGAAGACTCTGTCAGCCATGCTAAATGGCTTCAGCTTTAACAGCTACTGCTATTTTTGGTAGACACATAAACATGCCTCCTTTATTACACAACTGCTTTGAAACTGACCTGCAGATCAGAAACAGACTGGGGCTTCTAGGCACTGGGCCACATCGAACAACAATCCAGCTGGGAAATTATATCTAGGGGACTGTTTGTCCCATGGCCTGTTTCTTCTGTTTTTCTCACAGATGGCTGCAGGTTTTGCAGAGCTAATGTGCTTTGTTTCGTTAGTCGTAACTGACACCTCTTACGGATAAACAGCATAGTTACACACCTGAGATTCAGCATAGCAGAAATACCACTTGTGTTCCTTTTTCTGACACAACTTCTTGTGTCCTGAGACCAAGACTGACCCTCTGCTAAGTAGCAGAGAACATCTGCAACATGTCAGCTTCCCAGGAGAGAGGAAATCAGTGGGGACTAAGTGTATCAAGGCTTTATTTTTATATATGTGTATCCCAGTGGGGGAACACAAGCAGCAAAGTAGCAGGCTTTTGGTTTTTTTCAGAAAGCTTCCAGTCTACACTGATGTGTGCTTGTCAAAGCTCCTGCTTCTGATAGTAAACTACTGCTTGTTCAAGATCACTGATTTGGCTGCTCATCTGGAATTTCCCAGGTACTGAGGAGTCCAGCTAGGGTAGCAGCTGCCAGGCAGCCAGAAATCCTGGACACATAATTCACTGTACATGCAGAATGCATACAGTGACACTGAGCAGGCTTAGTACGAGTCATATGGGCACACACAGTACGTTTGACACCAGCAGAATGCGTTGGATGGGTTGCACAGCATGTGTTGCATGAGTGCCCTGTTGGCACGTAGTCAGCGTATCCTGAGCATGTTAGATGCACTGCAACGCTCAATTTCTGTCTATGAGGGAAATCTGGGATCCTTAGTATTTTAATGCCAAGAATTGGTGAATATCTTAATGCTTGGTTCTCAGGGAGCTTTCCACATCAGGAATGGACTCTGATGAAAGAACAAGATAAATAGCAAAGAGCAAATTCTCTTGCTGCTCTTGCAAGTTGTGTCTTTCATGACACTGAAATCTATGCAATGTTTAAAAGCTGTATACAACACTTCCATAAAATGAAACGCTTGTGAAATAAGAAAAAGCACTTGAAAGACCACATCATACCTGTAGTAACATTTGTAAAGATCAAAAATGAGAAAACTTTTAAAGGCAACCACCTTTTCAACAGAGGACAGTCCTAAAGTGACAGGCTTGAGTGCACAACAATGGATTACTCTCAACATCAGAAGAAGGCTGAGCAGCCTCGGTGGTATAAAGCTTGGTGAAATCTTGAATGCAGTTCAAGGAGGCAGCTTCAAAGACCTCAAAGGTGGATTATAAAGCAATAAATTTCATTATATAAGTGATACTCTTTGTTTAAAACAATTACTATTATGTCTAATGCTTGTTGCCCTTTATCAACTAAAACAACCATAAAGCCAAATGTGGAAATATTTTCGGAATTTTCTTTTCAATCCTTACACAAGTAGAACTCAAAATGACCTCCGCTAGAGTTTTTCTTTAGTGAGGATTTCCAGATTTCAGGTTCCATGGGCTTTAAAAATCTCTGCTGAGAACAGAAATTCATGCTAAGCTACCTGAAGAATGAAATGTGAAATGATATATTCATTAAATCTGCATAAAGAATTCATTTATTTCTGAGTTGTTTGCATCTCATTTGAACCAGTTTAGTGTGTGGAATGTAACCTTTCCTCTCAGAGTTTCTCAATCCCTTTTTAAATCCAATCTTGCCATTTTTCTTCTGCACTAGTCACTTCCACTAAAATTCATTTCCAGTAAAATTCACTGAGGATATAAGATATATACACAGATATAAGTCCGTGTAAGTACTTGATACTTTCTGGAATTAAACTAGAACAGTGAATTATATTAATCAGCAGCTATGAAGTTTCAATGCTTTTTCCATAAAAGAATAAGTATGTCAGAATATTATACTGAAGAATGGAATGCATTTCAAAGCACAATAATTCCTCCCTTATTACAACCTCACTTCACTCACGGGTAAAACAATGTCCAGTAAGCTAATGTCTCTGGTTCAGAACACTTATTTTAACATAAAAATCAATAAATGATGCTACCAAATAGTATTGAGCTTTAAGAAAGCTACATGTTGATATTGATGAATTTTTTTTTCATATAGCAAATAATCTCAGAATTTTCATTTCATTTAGGTTCCACATAAGGCATGGAATTTTTCAACAGAGAAATTCTGCTTTTGCTAAGTACATGTACTTTTTCAGCCAAAGGTTTACAAATACTTTTTGCCCATGCATGACTTCCCTCAATTCTTTCAGTCCATATAATCATGGTCCCAACATCACCCTTGGTGTTCTAATTCTTAGCTGATTCTCCTTTTTCAAAGTAATTTATTGACTGCATGTGAACCTAAAACAGTATAGATGGGCAACTTAGCCAATAGAATGCTCTCAGACCACCTCTGCTTGGAAAACATCATCTTATTTAACTTCTTATCTACGCAAAAAAGGCTGCTTTCAGTTCCCTTCATAAAGTTGTGCAGGTATAAAGGAAAGCCTTGCACAAAATATTCTTACTTTGGAGTTTAAAAGTGGCTTATTTCCATGGGGAGGGAGAGTGACCATAACAGAATAATTTTTTAATGTATACATACATCAAGCCTTGGACATAGAGGAAAAGGTAATTATAAATTCAGGTTTTATATTATTTAGGTTGTGATTAGGTTTAACATCAACTTTGCATTCATAGAGATGACAGTGCAAAGTATAAGGCAGTGAATCAGACTCAGTATTATCCTTGAGTACTGTGATGTCTTGTCCTCACTCTAGTCATCACCATTTCAGTGTAGCACTCCATTAACTGTGATACATTAGGAAAATTATTTGAATAATTTGCAAGCAAATTAAATGAAGATTCTTTAATAATCTTGCTTTGAAATACTAGGACATGCCCTCACTAATGATTATAATTGGCTTTGGTATCCTATGATCTTGTGCACTAAAATCAAAGCTTGAAATGAGCAGAGCAGCGCAACATCTCGTCATTCTTGTGGGTATAGTGGCATCATCAACATCCACTCACCTCCCCCCTTTTCATTCCAAGAGTGTCTGTTTCCTCACACAGTTATACTTCCACATGAATTTGCCCATCCTCTCCCAGCTTCAATCATAATGTTAGCTGATTTCTGGAAAGAGTAAAACCAACAGCTGCTTCCATTTGGGCATTAAATACCATTTAGTATGTTTTCTTTGTCCTTTAGGAAAAAAACCTAAACTTAATAGTGGCATAAATACCTCAAAATAAACAGGCATTTATAGGGATGAAGTGGAAATCTTTACTAACCTTAAATGCATCTAACACACAGCACATTTTTTTATACAGGCAACTTCTTTAGCAACTACTTGCTGACTGAATATATCAGATTAATTTACACTGAAAACAGTATTATTAATTCCCCCAACCTTAACTTGTTGTGTGCTCAATTTAGTAGCAGTTGGGCCTTTTTGTTGTTATTTAATGCTTTGCAATTTGTTCAGGTGTAGGCTTATTCTCCTTACTGTCAGAATCCTTTCACACTGAATGTTCTTGGTAATGGTGTAAAACTAAATTGCTGGTAACAGCGTTCTGGAAATAAAATTCCCGCTAACCCTGATAAGGAGAGAAGTTTTGACTTCAGAGGTTTTGTCTTTGTTTCTCACAATCTAGCTCTATTT
The DNA here is from genome assembly GCF_028554395.1 of Pezoporus wallicus. Taxonomy (NCBI): domain Eukaryota; kingdom Metazoa; phylum Chordata; class Aves; order Psittaciformes; family Psittacidae; genus Pezoporus; species Pezoporus wallicus. Next base: position 49,689 of record NW_026642422.1, read on the forward strand.
CAATTGGCAGCAAATTAAATTGATTTTCTCCAACTTGATTTTGTTTTGCCTGTGACGGTAATTGGCAATTGATCTCCCCATCCTTATCTCAACCCATGAGCTTTTTCTTTCCTTCTCCCCTTCTTCTGCTGAGGAACAGAAGAAAGCAGCTGGATAGGCGCCTGGCAGGCAGCTGAGGTCAACCAATCACAATGTGCTAGCCACAATTACTCAATTTATTGCAAGAAGAAATTCTATACATCACTATTCTGAAAACAAATCCTTGGCTTCAGTGTCAGATTTTCTTCCTTAAGTCTTCTTCAATTATACCGAAAGGATACAACATTCCTCTCAGAGACCCTAACTCTTTGGAAATGATAAAATACAGTAACACTTGCAGTGGCACAGAGAGTTTTTTCACAAGAAAATAACATTTTTCTTACCCAGTGAAATACACAGTGAAATACAGTTTTAATGATGGACTAAAAATGCAAAAATTTACTTGTATGTCAGTGCCAGTCCACTTTCTACTTCTATGCTGGCTACAGAATTCTCATTAGTTCCTTGACCTGAAAGTTATACTTTTCCAGTTTTACTGTCAGTTTTCTGTATTTGTTTTTTAAAGTCTAGTCCTTGGGTGCATTTTCCAGTCATATAGAAACAATTCTGAGCAGCCCAAACTCAAACCAACCCGGACATGTCTACATGTTTAAAATCCACGGTTTCCCTGCCTTTTGATGGTGTATTTATGCAGTATATTGACTTTCAGAAAGAAGTGCCCTTCAGTGCTTGCACCAGAGCCCTCTGCTCCTTTACTTGTGCCTATGTAGAGGTTTGTGTGGTAACACAGCAAACAGGATCACTAATATGACCTGGCTTAAAAACACATCTGTCTTCTTCATTTTTTTCAGTGTCAAAAAAAGACAATTTCATCCTACAATAAAATTCACCTTCTTATTTCTAGGACATCATTATTAAAAATAAACATAATGAAAAAACTAAGACATACCCATTATTTTCCATAAAAAGAATTTAAAAATCTCTGCATTCTCTGCAGTGTTATTAAACATAAAAGGAGACAGAATCCAGGAATATATGGTATAGCAGCAAAGAGGTATGTTAACCAAAATGTCTCATTTCTGATATTATAGTTACTCTACACTTAAACTCCAGCTTACATCATGACATTGTTTTTCTTAATCTTTTTATGCAAATAATAACATCAGCAAAATCCTACCATGAAAATCTTACTGCAAATTCCTTTGTCCAGCCCTAACTTCCTGATGTTTTTTAAATGCTAGTGTAATTGAGAAGTGGTTGGAATATTTTGTGTATATTTTTCACTGCAAAAGACTAACATTTCTGAAATCGTAACGGAAGGGTATTTATGACATGAAAGTTACAGCCAACTGTGATGTTACTATTGCAAAATATAATCAGACTCTGTGAAATGAGCTCTATGGCCTCTGTGGTGCATAGTTTTATACTATTAAGGGTAGCTTAGAAATAACAGAAAGTGATATTGATGGGATCTGTTCTTGATTGTGCACAAGAAGGCAGCCAGAAATGCTTAGGGAAACCAAAACAACAGTAAAACTGAATGAAAGATCTAGTTGCAGGCTGCAGATGACTCTCATTTCTCCAACCACATTTTCAGTAAAAATTTGGCAGGTTAGTAACCTTACTTAGCATCTTTAATGGTATTCTGAGTATGTGTGCTATGATAAGATAAACTTTAGTGAAAACTGAAAAATCATTTCAGGCTGCTAAACTATATAAACTAGTGTAATTGTATTGAATAAGCCAGAAAGCGTCATACTGGATGCAAAGACTTAATAACTGTTAGAGACGGGCTAACAGGTAGATTTATTAACAACTATGATCAAAAGAAGGTTAAATATGAGAATTTTCAATTTGAAAACACTTGTAACTGCTCTTTACACATCACACTAAACCCAAAATGTGTAATTTTGTGTAATTTTTTTTTTTTTTTTAGAACAATGGCAGCTTAAAAAAAAAGAAAAGCAGTTTTTCAGCATTCATGTGGCCTACATTTTCTTAAAGCAGCTTTTCAACATTCACGTGGACTACAAGCTATTACAATTTTCTATAAGAAGCATATAAGCATTGTCAAGTTCAGTGCCCTACTACTGATTTGTTATACACCTGCTTGTTTTGTTCAAGGATCAGTTTGGGTTTTTACGTTACATGCACATATGAATATGTGCTCAGATTTTTGCATTTTTCATGATCCCCAGATATACTTCACTTTTTCATTTCTAACACTGAAGAACTTAACTAAAAATTTTAAACCAGAAGCTTTTAATTGTAGCAAAACCCATACTCTACTGCACTATAACTATCATAACTTTTGTCCGAGTTACTGGGGCAAAATTCACAGCGATTCAGTGCAAACAAAGGACTTATTTTAGATTTTGCTGGGATCCATGGAAACAGCCTTGAGGGGCTACTCTACATTGCTTTGTTACATTATTTCTGAGAGCTGGCACAGTAGACTCCAGCAAATCTTAAGGGACACGCAAACCTTGTCACAGCATGACATTACAAATGGTACCTTCAGGACTGGCATGTGTGCCACCACTTCTTGTACGTTCTCCCACACCCTCCAAATGTCAATTCTCCCCCTAAGATATTTGCAACTTATAGTAGGTGTATGTAAGGCTTTGCTCTTCAAGTAGTACAGTCACAGCCCCAGGCACTGAGAAAGATGTGCTTGCGTATAGCTGCTTATTGCTGGTGTTCTCTGTGCCTGCTCCAAAATGGATTTTAACTTCAGCAAGGAAAGAAATTTGAGACTCAGTGTCGACTTTGGCTCTACCTCATTTAGACTTATCACAGATGGGTAAATCTAGGAGATAGTAAGGAAATCAGGACAATGTGGACTTCAAGATGGCAGCAGAGTAAAAGAAGTTATATCCTGATATGATGGCTCATGCTCACCTGTGCAGAGAGCTGTCCAAAAGCTGCGAGCATTATTCACCTTGGAGATGCTTCCTGTCACTTGCCATTGTTCTCCACAGTAGGTTTAAACTGCTTTTCCAAGTTTACCAGGGGAAAAAGCCTACTTAGCAGGATTTAAGTGAGCTCACATGGAATCTGGAGAGACCCATAGCTGCAAGGAGAATACTGAAATTCTTCCAGCATGGGCCAACCTGCGCAGATCCATGTGCAAGTTCTGTACTGACATTTATGTTCTGACCAATCTGAAGGAGACAAATGAGCCAACTGAGAGAAGTCAATTTTGATTCAAGTGTCATGTCTTAACAGAAATAACCCAGTGTTCAGAACACTGCTGCAGAAAGGCTCAGAACCTAATGTCTCTGGTTCTGGATCCCTTCCAAACATTCTTTGTGCTGTGGTTTAAAAACACTGTGCCAACATGTCTGAGGGTTTCCGCGTAGCTGACATAACTTTAAATATAGTGTATAATATCTCCAAGCAACTTGTGGTGTACCCAAAGGTGCCTGGGAGGGGAATCTGGCAGTAGCTACCATTCATAACCACAGAGAATATAATCATGGCTATGGTGAAAGTACAGGGCATTTGTCAGGAGTGCCATGAGACTTTTGTCCTTTTCAGAAGTCAGCTCATGCTATAAAACAAGAACTGATGAAAATGAGTTCATTGTCCATGCTGGTGCCACACAAAGAGGAAGAAGAGAGAAAATAAAGCAAGGTCTAGACCACTGGACCAGGATGCCAGATTAACTTTGAATCTAGTACCTTGCAGCCTGTATCTGGAAGCTTGAAGAGACTTGGTTCACCTGAATGTGTGCATACAGGAGGATCTGATCTCCATGGACTTCAGCAATAGAAAACAAAACTGCATTTCACATCTGATAGAGAACCTGTATAGCCAATTTCTAGGAAAGAAGCTACAGGCTTCGAATCAACAGAATTCAAGAAATCCATGAGGAATATATAAAATGCTGCTAGAAAGATCAGATAAGACCTAGCTTGGGGTTGCATGTATATATAGGAGATTTTTGGCTCTGAACAATCTGAAACTGGAAAGCAAGCATGTGCTGTTTGGGCATTAAAGCAAAAAATGAAAAAAAAACCAGCAAGCTAAGGCACTCAGATTTTTTCTAATTAATACATGCAAAGAAAGTACAGAGAAGCAATTCAATAATTCAACAATGAAATCTTCTTTATCAGAAGCTATATAAATTTATAGATAAATACAATCCTTAATCCCTAGATATCACAATTTAAAATTATGTTTTTGAATCCTTTTTTTCCCAAAATAAAATTCAGAAAACCCAGTATTAATAGCTTAACTTCTCTTTTTGATAGATTTCAGAGATCCTGTCAAGTAAACAAGGGAGCTAATTTTCACATTATGGTATTTAAAACAATCAAAACTGGTACATAAAATGATTACTGCTACCATCAGCTAACAATTTAGCTTATTAGAAACCTTAGTAATAGATTGACTCTTTTCTCTTAGAAACTATAATCTCTTCCCATATCCTCTGGATGTCATGATTTCATCAGCTACAAGGTAAACTGAAGTTAAAATGTACTCACTTATTTTATTTCTTACTTCATTCAATTTTTCTCCAAGGCATTTAGCTTCAGCAAACCTGTCAATGCAAGCATAATGATACAGAATCGCTCTAAAGAACAACGAGTCAAACTGGTTGCTCACTATAAAATACAGAATTACTCAGGAGTACTTTTTGATTTGTAAGTAGAAATAAATGCAAAAAAAAAAATCCATCAGAAAAGGTTGTTTGGTCTAAAATAAAGTATTTCTGAAAGAAACCATCCAACAAATAGGTATACTAGATAGACAAAACAAACTTATTTGAGTTTTTAAGTTTTAAAAATTATCTTATTTCAATTCTAACAAATGGATTCTCTTAAATATTCACATTACACTAAAATATTAATTTTTATATGCCACATTGCTTGCAATGTGTTAACGTACAGCTATATAAAAGTAAAACAAAAATAAAGCCAAGCCAAGTTAAAACAAAACTTTTGAAAGTATTAGAACTTCTGCTTACCAAGAGTTTTTAAATTTCAGCCTGTAACTTGCATATTGCTGATGATCACTGTTTGTGCTGCGTGACAATGTGCGTCTCAGTCATTAAGAAACTTCTCAAACAGAAATATACAAAAGTGTGACAAAACTACATTATTCTGTTTTTCTATAGATAGTCCTTATCTGTCTATGACATGAAATTAACTCAGACAGAGACCCCGTCCCAAAGCGTGGCTGTTCAGGTCTCTGGATGCAGGGAGTGCCAGAGCCTGCTGCTGCCGGGGGAGGGAGGACAGCATTACACCTGCGTGAGGTGTGAGCAGGTAGAAGATCTGCTTAGCCTGGTGGCAAGACTTAAGGAGGAGGTTGAGATGCTGAGGATCATCAGGGAGTGTGAAAGGGAGATCAACTGGTGGAGTAACTCCCTGGTGTGCCAGTCGGAACGGTTCCAGGGAGATACCCCCCAAAAGGGGAAGGACCCCCTGCCTTCTCACACAGAGGGGGATGGCCCGAGACAGCCCCTGCCCTGTAACTGTTGCGCAGAGGTAGGGGACCAAAAAGACGACGAGGGTTGGAAGCGAGTTCCAGTTCAGCATCATGGGAAACCCTCCCCCCTGCCTGCCCTGCTTCCCCAGGTGTCCCTCCGTAATAGGTTCGAGGCCCTGGATCTTGAAGGAGAGGTAGGTGAGAATGTGGTGCAAGGCCAGCCCACAAGGCCACATAGGAAAAGGGGGTTGACTTTGCACCTCAAGACTGCCTCTGATAAGAAAGAAAGAAGGGTCATTGTAGTAGGGGATTCCCTTCTGAGAGGAACAGAGGGCCCGATATGCAGAGTTGACCCTTATCATAGCAAGTGTGTAGTCTGCCTGGAGCCCGGATCAGGGATATCACCAGGGCGCTCCCCAGCCTGGTGCACCCGACAGACTACTACCCGCTGCTGGTCTTCCAGACAGGTGGGGAGGAAGCTGCTTCCCGCAGTCTGAGGGGGATGAAGAAAGACTACAGGGCCTTGGGGCGGATGGTGAAAGAGTCTGGGGCTCAAGTGATCTTCTCCTCACTCCTTCCATCTTCCACTGATGATGTGGGAAGGAATGGGAAGATTCAGTTCATAAACAATTGGCTTTGAGACTGGTGCTACAGGCAAGGCTTTGGATTCTTTGATAACAGCTGGTTTTATAGGGCACCAGTCTGGACAATGACAAGTGAGAAAGGTTTGTCTCACAGAGGCAAAAGGATGCTGGGGCACGAATTAGCAGGGCTCATTTGGAGAGCTTTAAACTAGATTCGAAGGGGGATGGGGTTGTAGCTGGGCTTGCCCCAGTGGGGCAGCGCTCCAGAATTAATGAAGACTGGGAGGCCTCCTATAATCCTAGGGTGAAATCGGTGTGCTCAGCTCGCTCCCTGGAATGTCTGTACACCAATGCGCTCAGCATGGGAAATAATCAGGAGGAGTTGGAAACCTGCGTTAAGTCAGGAGATTATGATCTGGTGGCAATTACAGAGACGTGGTGGGACAGCTCACATGACTGGAATATGGTCATGGAGGGCTATGTCCTTTTCAGGAAAGACAGGCCAGCCAGGTGGGGTGGTGGGGTTGCTCTTTATGTGCGGGAGGAACTACAATGCACTGACTTCTGTCCAGGGACAGATGACGAGCGAGTTGAGAGTCTGTGGGTGAGAATTAAGGGGCAGGCTGGCAGGGGCGATACTGTTGTAGGTGTCTGTTACAGATCACCAGATCAGGGTGAGGAAGTTGACGAGGCCTTCTACAGGCAGCTGAGAGCGGCCTCACAGTCACAGGCCGTGGTCGTCGTGGGGGATTTTAACTTCCCTGATGTTTGCTGGAAGGACCACTCGGCAACCCAGCCACAGTCCAGGAGGTTCCTCCAGTGTATGGATGATAACTTCCTCCTGCAAATGGTGGATGAGCCAACCAGGAGAGGAGCGCTGCTGGATCTCATCCTCACTAACAAGGAGGATCTGGTCAAAGCAGTAAGGGTTGAGGGCTGCCTTGGTTGCAGCGACCACGAGATGGTGGAGTTCAGGATCTTGTGTGGTAGGACTAGTAGAATAGCAGGTAGAATTGCAACCCTGGACTTTAGCAGGGCAAACTTTGGCCTTTTCAAGCAATTGCTAGGGGAAATCTCATGGGCAAGGCTGCTTGAAGGTAAAGGGGCCCAAGATAGTTGGTTGACATTCAAGGATTGCTTTTTCCGAGCTCAAGATAGGAGCATCCCGATATGTAGGAAGTCAAGGAAGAGGGCCAGGAGACCTGCGTGGCTAAATAGGGAATTGCTGGGTATGCTCAAGTGGAAGAGGAGAGTTTACAGGTCATGGAAGGAGGGGCTGGCCACTTGGGAGGAATATAAGGCTGCTGCTAGAGGATGCAGGAAGGCAGCTAGGATGACTAAGGCCTCCTTAGAATTAAACCTGGCGAGAAGGGTCAAGGACAGCAAAAAGAGCTTTTTCAAATACATGGCAGACAAAACTAACACCAGGGGCAATGTAGGCCCACTGATGAACGGGATGGGTGCCCTGGTGACAGAAGATACAGAGATGGCAGAGTTACTGAATGCCTTCTTTGTCTCTGTCTACTCTGCTGCAGGCAGTCCTGAAGAGCCCTGTACCCCTGAGACCTCAGATGAAGTCAGGTCGACGGAGCGGTTTGCCTTAGTCGATGAGGAATGGGTTAGAGACCAGTTGAGCAATCTGGACATCCATAAATCCATGGGTCCAGATGGGATGCACCCGCGGGTGCTGAGGGAACTGGCGGAAGTCATTGCTAGACCACTCTCCATCATCTTTACCAAGTCTTGGGAAACGGGAGAGGTGCCTGAGGACTGGAGGAAAGCAAATGTCACTCCGGTCTTCAAAAAGGGCAAGAAGGAGGACCGGGGTAACTATAGACCGGTCAGCCTCACCTCCATCCCTGGGAAAGTGATGGAACACCTTATCCTTGGTGCCATCTTAAGGCATATCAAGGATAAGAGGGTTATGAGGGGCAGTCAACATGGCTTCACCAGGGGGAAATCATGTTTGACCAATCTCTTAGCCTTTTATGAGGAAATAACACGGTGGACGGATGATGGCAGAGCGGTCGATGTGGTCTACCTTGACTTCAGCAAAGCATTTGACACAGTCTCCCACAGCATCCTCACGGCTAAATTGAGGAAGTGTGGACTGGATGATCAGGTAGTAGGTGGACTGCGAACTGGCTGAAGGAGAGAAGCCAGAGAGTTGTAGTCTATGGGGCTGGGTCTAGTTGGAGGCCTGTAACTAGTGGAGTGCCTCAAGGGTCAGTACTGGGACCAGTATTATTTAATATATTCATCAACGATTTAGATGAGGGAATTGAGTGTACTATCAGCAAGTTTGCTGATGACACTAAGCTGGGAGGAGTGGCTGACATGCCAGAAGGCTGTGCTGCCATCCAGCGAGACCTGGACAGGCTGGAGAGTTGGGCAGGGAATAACTTGATGAACTATAACAAGGGAAAGTGTAGAGTCCTGCATCTGGGCAGGAACAACCCCAGGTTCCAGTATAGGTTGGGAAATGACCTGTTAGAGAGCAGTGTAGGGGAGAGGGACCTGGGGGTCCTAGTGGACGACAGGATGACCATGAGCCAACACTGCCCTTGTGGCCAAGAAGGCCAATGGCATCCTGGGGTGTATTAGAAGGGCGGTGGTTAGTAGGTCGAGAGAGGTCCTCCTTCCCCTCTACTCTGCCCTGGTGAGACCCCATCTGGAATATTGTGTCCAGTTCTGGGCCCCTCAGTTCAAGAGGGACAGGGACCTGCTGGAGAGAGTCCAGCGCAGGGCAACGAAGATGATTAAGGGAGTGGAGCATCTCCCTTATGAGGAAAGACTGAGGGAGCTGGGTCTCTGTAGTTTGGAGAAGAGGAGACTGAGGGGTGACCTTATAAGTGTCTATAAATATATAAAAGGGGAGTGTCACGAGGATGGAGCCAGGCTCTACTCAGTGGCAAACAATGATAGGACAAGGGGTAATGGGTACAAACTGGAACACAAGAGGTTCCACTTAAACTTGAGAAGAAACTTCTTCTCAGTGAGGGTGACGGAACACTGGAACAGGCTGCCCAGGGAGGTTGTGGAGTCTCCTTCTCTGGAGACATTCAAAACCCACCTGGACACATTCCTGTGTAACATTATCTAGGTGTTCCTGCTCCGGCAGGGGGATTGGACTAGATGATCTTTCGAGGTCCCTTCCAATCTCTAGCATACTGTGATACTGTGAAACTGCTGAATTTTGAGGCAGAGCTGTAATACTTGGTTGTTAAGCAAACCTTCATCTGATCTGGAAGAGTCTTATTCTAGCCAAAATAACTGAGGAAATAAAAACCTGTATTTCTGCCTTACTCAAATTATGACAAAACACAGTATAGAAATACAACTTTTCCCTGGAGAGATGGAGTTTGGAAAGGTGGCACTTCTCAGTTTGTCCATTTTCCTGTAAAACTGGAACAAGCTAGAATTTCAAGTGCCCATATTTGCATCTGCTCATGAACATTTGCTTTAAAGGCTGAATTCGACATGGCTAAATGGCTGAAGCTAAAGGGTTCCTCAGTACTTACGTTTCTCACATAAAGGCAGAAGCCTCTGAAGCATCTGTGAGACTTTTAAGCAAGTCTTTTTCACTGGTGTTAACTTAGAGCACCCAAGTAGGCCTTGACGACTGTGTAAAGATCAAAGGGAAACAGCCCAAAGCATCTCTCTCTTTCTTTCTTTCAGCTCCCATGAACCAAATACTACGTTCATCAATTACTTAGTAATTCCTGAGGCAGATCTGCTGCTGACTATTGACTATGATTTGTGTTTGCAGAGATATTTAACTAGACAAGTTGAAGCCAGCTACCTATCCAGCCCTTATTCATAGATTACTGCTAAAAGTTGAACTGGCCATGCATCTGTTTGTCAAATATCATGGTTTATAAACTAGCACAATAAAAGAAACTAAAATTTGGCATTAATTTATGACAGCCCAACAAATTTCATCTGTGACTATGAATCACAAACAAAATAAACCAGATAAACACTTAAGATTTGATACTAATATTGAAAGAGAAAAAACTATTTCTGACACTCTAATAAAAAGGTGATATTATCTAGCATAAAGGTGATATTGCTACAAATAGTGATGACTGAGCAATTATACTGTTATCTGAAAAGAGTTCATGTGTATTACCTACAAGATAAATATTCCATGATGAAACCCCAGAATGAATTTAGCCACTAATGTGGTGGTTTTGCAAAGATTTCATTCTGAATGGAAATGCAAGTAATTAGAAAAAAATATTTTGAAAAAAAATCTCTAACATATACTATAAACCAAGACTAACTCAGAGGCTGAGAGACCGCAGACATGTAGTGAAGTAGATGAATATTCACTCAGTTTTAATTATTAGTAATCATAACTAGTGACCTGAGACTCATCCTTTCTATGAAACTCATCCATAGGTCCTCAAAAAAATAAGTTAGCTGCTAGCCAGCTGAATCACAGAAAGCAAGGAAAGAAGAAACTGAAAGAAATCAATGGAGAACAACAAAAAGGAAACTAAATTTACATCAGATCTGTAAGTTCAGTAGCATTTTACTACTGGAAATACGGACTAGGATGGGATTTAAAAGCTTCATGAAGTGTGCAATATTAGATCAGAGTGGCTCAGCTGGGAAGATTTCTTGGTAGATTTCAACCAGAAAATGAGATGCATTTTTCTCCTCAAACAAATAATGCTAAGAGAGCACAACTGAGCTGAGAAACAGGATATGATTAAGTTCTCTGGAAGTCAAGTACAGGAAGTCCAAATCACAGAAATCTGATTCTGTCTGAGCATAAATAATTTTTTTTATTTTTTTTAAGGAGGTCAGCAGTTTTTAATGTACAGAAGAAAAATGAAACAGACTTGCTATGTATTAACTGAAAACTCAGCTGTAGATCACCTTACAAAGACACTTCTCATAGGCAACTGTCCTAATGGCATAACTTGAATCTACTGTCTTTCACTCAAACATTAAGTCAGTAAATGAGCTTCAGAGAGAAACTATCCTTAACTATATAAGCTTCTCCACTTTTGAAAGCGAGAGATGGTACCAGAGAGAAACTATCCTTAACTATATAAGCTTCTCCACTTTTGAAAGCGAGAGATGGTACTAAGTTACAGTACTGAGGTATTGCCCCTATAAAGAGCTCTGAAGTAGCAGGTGAAAAGTTCAATGTCAAAACCAGTATTTCTCTTAGATATGTTTTTTAAAATAAGACAAATGCATTTCAGTATTTGATTCAATTAACCCATTATACATAGGCAGTTACAGGAAAAAAAGTATACTGCATATAGATGACTATGTATATTCACATCTATATGAATAATGTCACAGCCCAAGCAAGTCTGGATGTTGAAGAGGCTCACTGGCAGTTCAGTATATAATAAGAATGATATAATGCATACTAGAAGTCTTACAGAGATGAGCTGGGGCTCCTGAGGTATTAGGAGCCAAGAGGGAAGCACCAGTGTACCTCAAAGGAATTAAGGGTCACCAGCAGGTTGAAGGAGGAGATTCTGTCCCTCTACTCTAGTTTCACGAGACCCCAGCTGAAGCACTGCTTTCAGCTCTGAGGCCCACAACATAAGAAGGATGTGGACCTGCTGGAGCAAGCCCAGAGCAGAGGCATGAAGATGATGAGAGGGCTGGATCGCCTTTCCTTTGAAGACAGGCTGAGAGAGTCAGGGTTGTTCAGCCTGGAGAAGAGATAGCTCCAGGGAGATCTTATTGTGGCCTTTCAGTATTTAAAGAGGGCTTGTAAGAAAGATGAGAACAAACTTTTTGGCAGGGCCTGTTGTGATAGGACAAGAGGCAATGGTTTTAAACTAAAAGAGAGGAGATTCAGATCAGATACAATGAAATTTTTTACAATGAGGGTGGTGAAAGAGTGGAACAGGTTGCTCAGAGAGGTAAATGACCCAGTTCTTGCAAATATTCAAGGCCAGGTTGGACAGGGCTCTGAGAAACCTGATCTAGTGGAAGGTGTCCCTTCTCATAGCAAGGGGGTTGGACTAGATGACTTTTAAAGGTCCCTTTCAACTCAACTCTTCTATGATCTTATGATAAATAGCAAGCCAAGAAAATCTACCCAAAATACCCAAAGGAAAAAATAAGACAGCTAAAAATAAGCAATTTGTGAACCAAAAACTGTTTGTGGTATGACAGAAGTGGTTATGCAACTATAAACAAAATTATTAACATAAGAGGCCTACATATAAAGGAACGTTATGGTAACCTTTAAACATGTGGTGTCCACACACTTCTTCCTGTGCAATTTGAACACTGGCTGGGTAACAGAGCTTTTGTGTAACTGGTAGTTCAGAGGCTGCATTCCAAATTACAGACTGGACTTGATATAAATCCATTCTAATGAACTCAGTAAACTTGGACATATAGGCATCTTTGCTAAAAATGACTGTAAATAGCAGAGGAAAGCTGTATTCCACCAGGGTATCAACATTCATGTTAGCACTGATTTCAGCAACCAGCTGATGTATTTTACAGAGGGGTTACCCAAGGCATTAGCCTGAATCTCTTTGTTCTTTAGAGAAAGCAAATCTGGCATGACACTTTGTGTGTTCTGCCCATCTGTATTACATGTTCTGAAACCAGAAGGAAATACTGGTTTGCTTCATAGTAATAACAGACAGACAAAATATGGAAGAATTGTGATTAACTAGAGGATATGCAGGACATGGCTCAGAACTGTATTGCTCCCATTATCATGCTGTGACCATGAAGTGTTCTGCTCCATAGACAGCAATGCCAGAAAAGACTGCAGTGCAATCATTTATTCAGTGATGATCATCTGACCTATTGATCAGAAGAAAGGCATTACTAAACATTCAATTTATTTGGATAAATTCTTACCCACATCCAATAAGTTCACAATTGGTGTCCCTATGGCTATGTTAAAGACCCAGTTAGACAGTTAACCGGTTCAGAAAAGTGAGATGTAGCAAGATCTTGAGTAAGTCGCAAAGATGTGGAGATCATTTCTTGCCTCAATTTTATTGAAGTAAATAAGCATAAAACTCAGCGACCTTGAAAGTAATGTATTTTGTGCCCATTAAGTAGGAAAACTGTGTTAAGAAAGCAAAAGAAAGTAGTAGAAACTTGGAGAAAAACCCAGGACAGAAAAACAAAAAAAGAAAACAAGGAATCTAAAAAAAACCCCAACCATTAGGGTAAATTTTAGTTACAAGTGTAGATTGAGAGATCTGCTTTTGGCATCTCCACTCTCACAACCTTGTATTTCTCATGCAGTACAAGGATAGTTAACACTAGAAAAACTGACACCAAAAGAGTTATTCAATCAACATGGAGAAGTGTTGGTGGTTTAATTTCTGAGATGTTTAAAGTCCACTTCATGGAAATTTATGTTTTCAATGTTTTGCCATTTTCATAATCTCATCTGGAAGATTCTGAAGTGTTTGCTCACTATTTATAATAAATGTGGAGGTGGAAGGTATTATTTCTGGTTTTGAGCACAAAACTAACAGAGAGAAGCTGAAATCACTTGGCAAACAAGTTAGGAACAACAGACAAAAGCATATGTTAAACATCTTGTAGCTTACAGTCCAACTCAGTGCTGAAGCCAGTAAAGCATTTTTGACAATGGAAAGTGCAGTAATTGATTCAGTCACATGGATCTTACTTCCTTTAGATAATTCATGATCATGAATGCCATTACCACATTGCTTCAACATGGTTATGAAGATAAGATGAATAAAACCAGAGGAAACAGGCACTAAGATTCCTTACGCCACTTTCGCATTCTATTCAGACTTTTTATTCTGCCACCACTCAGTACCAAGTTATCAATAGAAGCGTGGAATAGCTGGTGTAAAAATACTCATGCATTCCTACCCAGACTTATACCATACTCTCAGATGTTTGCCTCTAGCAGTATCTTGCTGTAACACTCACCTCTGTTTTAGAAGCTGTTTGTTGTCCTCAGTGGTTACACTGTCAGCATGGTCCCGCTTGAAAACTTCAAAAGCTTCCTGACATCCAAGTGACATATTTTCTCCTGCCTCAGGAAAACAAAAAGGAACTACTTCAGAACCATCAAAAGACAGACAATTTTCATTTATTTAACTCCTGTTTAGACAAATACAGCAAGTCAGCCCAAGGGTCTTAAAGCAGCCAGATTACAAATCTGGGGAAATCAGTTTTGAAAAAAGATTTATCTCACAAATTAATTTTGTTTAATTTCACTTCTCTAAAGTCTGAATGTTTGAGCTGTGTAATTTTTCAAGAAAACTTAAAAAGTTGCTACGCAAAAACAAACTTTGAAAATTTCAAATGTGAAATAGTGTGAGCAAGAAGTATTTTCACAACAGCAAACCGTAATTTGTGTCCTTATTTCTTTCATCCTTGTTTCATATTGGCCTCTAAACATACCTTGAATAGTGTCAGTACTCTTGAAAGAAAAAAATTCAGGCTTCTTTTAATTACATATTAATGAACATTTTTCCTGCCCTTTTAAGTAAAGTAGATGTTCTACCTACAAAAATGATTGGCTCCTCCCTTTTATATTTTCAACATGGTGGTTGTTTCCTTTTGTGCACCAGAAGGTCAAGACCTATTTGGCCTTCAAAACTGCTTAAAAATCACTATCATAATTGATATTGTATTGTTGTCTGTATTGTTGATAGTTCTGATTAAAAGATGATGAGTAAGAAATAAAAATAATAAACCGTATTATAATACAGTTGCATTAAAAATAATACAATGGTATTATCATTAACAAAAAAATCAACGGCTAAGGAAAATGAAAGATTACACCAGCATCTGTGTATCATGAGCACATATATGTCAATAAATAACCAAGGAGAAAGGATGAGACTTTCACTTAAATACATTACAGTAATGAAGAGAATCCAGGAGCAGAAAAGGGGCTGAATCTCACACTCAAACTGCATGAAAAATAGCTGCATGTCTAATTCAACCTCATGGTTGCAATTTAGTTTCAAAATGATATTCCTTAAATTGGAATTTTTTCTCTTTTTCCTTTTTTTTTTTCCCCTGTAGATTCCTTTTTCTGTCCTACTCACAATCATTCCTTCCTGCTTCAGAGCTATTGAGACGCACAAATCCATTGTGCACAAAAGCTATGAAGTTTCCTGGGTGTTCTGCTGGGCAAGAGGTTTTGATGTTTTATGCCAACTATGCACAAAGCATATGCTAATTATGGACAGAGCCTTGGGTGACACGGCCTAATGTGAGGTGTCTCAGCCCATGGCAGGGGGGTTGGAACTAGATGATCCTAAGGTCCCTTCCAACCCTAACTATTGTATGATTCTATGATTGTGAACACTTATTGCATACAATTATTACTGTGCTACTTGCTTTGCCATTTGGTGAAACTGGGGACAATACACTAACAAAACATACCTAAACAGGTTGGGATATGCAATATTGGGATAATACACCTTATTGGGATCTAGCTCTGGAAGCTGCATTTTATAGTCGCTCCAAATATGTTCTGCTTTCCCTTCTCATACTTACACCCTAATACCAGGATTATTCCCCACTGGCTTCAGTAAGATTTATGTGGTGTAAGGTACTGTTTACAATGAAGGCTGGTAACAAGAACTAGCACTCAGGGATCAATAACCCATAAAAGTTTAAAAATCTTTATTCAAAACACAGTAGAAAAATTTGTTCTCTGTTTCAGGCAAAAGAATCGGCACATATGTTGATAATTTTAAAAATTTGAGTTGAAAATAGAACCACCATGAATGTGTGAATGGCAAAGCATGTAGACATACTCCACCTTTTTTGAATAAGAAAATCACAGAAAGATACAATGAAGTCTTTACACTGCTTTGTGATCCAAAGGAGCAAGAGGATTTAAGAAAATGTATTTTTCTGTCATGATGACCTGAGAACTTAATGTTCATGCTTCTCGCTTCCCTTGAATTAAAACAGGCAGCTTTGCAAGCAGAATTTTATAGCACATTGATCCCAACACTAGCACTAATTTTAATATGCAGTCTGAATTGACCCTCTAGAATTGCTTTTGTTGCAGAAAAAGTTTGTATTATGTGCAGAAATTCATGGATGAAAGTCATGGATGAAAGTCATGGATGAAAGTCATGGCTGAGCCTAAAATAAACAATTAAATGCCCTTACTCATATGTAACACCCCAATGTAAAGTATTTAATGTGCTGCCTTTGATAGTAGAAGTGAAAACAGTACAAGTAAGTTTGGAAAACAAAACTATTACAGTGATCATTACTTCTGCCTGGCAGAAATGCATCAACCAAAATTAAAGGTAATCTGATAATCATTTTCCACATTAAGAGGCGGCAGACTCGTACAGCCAAACAAAGCACACAAAAATAGATGCCCAGAACTCTCAGGAAGGGGAAACTTTCTGACTTATTCAGTCCATTTTAAGAAAATACAGAAATATAAGAACTAGCAAACAATCACATTCTGAAAAAAGTATCGAAGGAAAAGAGCTTAAAAAGGACTATTAAGATTGTATTTCAGCATAATATGAGCATAAAACAGCTACAGAAGAACATTGCAGTGTGTGGATAATGACAGAGATACTTAGGATGATTATGGAATACAGAGATTAATACTAGTAAAAGACTGCAAGAAACATTGGAAACTTAATGGACTGGCTGTGTTTTCCTTCTGCTCAGTAATGAAGATTACTCCTTCTCCATAGATGATGTATCTTCAATCATGCCACTTACATTTCATAAATAATACCTAATTTTTATAGTAGCTTCACCTTCTTTCAAATGGCCTCCAAGTGCAAAGAGGTACTAGGCATCACTGGCTTGCTGCTTTTCTTGGACCCAATTCAAACAAATAAGCTATACGTTCTTTTAAAACAAGGTGCTATTGAAATTCTGTTTGTCTACCTATTTCTGTAAATTGAAACCTATGTATAGCAATACGTACATGACATAAATAAAATCAAAACTGAGAGAAGAAACCATTGATGATAACACATTTTTGGCAAGGTAGCCAAACAGTTCAGCTAAAACTGTTAGACTTGTAGAAAACAATTTCTTTTACTCTTAAAGGGCAAACAATTTCTCCTCTCCTTCTTCAGTACTGTGATGTAGTGTTACAAAATAAATATTTTAAAAGTCTCATCTAAAGAAAAATCATCATATCCTACAGGATGAGAACCAGGAAACACGTCACCAGGTCATGACAATGTGAACTACAATAATAACTACCATAAAAATAACTCAGATCACTGGCAAAAAGATAAGACTTTCTTACAATCACATTCATGAAAACTCAGTTGACAGGGTTGCTTTAAAAATTGATAAAATTTGTATCAAATTAATTTTAATTATACCTTTCCTATTAGGCTGTGCAGATTGGCTTTAATACTAAAACACTCACAAATATGCCCAACTCACAAAGTGAAATCTATAGCAGAGCCATCACTAGTTACAGCAAATTCAAACAGCTTCTTCTTGGGAGAACTTGGCTTGATCCACATTCTGAATTAGAATGTTTAAAAATGTTCTCATTAAAGGTTTGATTTCTGTCTGTATTCCCACCCACTGCACTCCACCAACTTCCACATCAAGAAAAAAGTTATGGTTCAACAGTCTCCTTTCATAAAATGTGAAAATTACAGCTGTCCCACTGGGACTGGGTAAGTCAGAAAGCAGAATGACGATGATGGCTCACAAGCTCTGAACTAGAGCAACAAGATCAGAAATGACCAGGAAACAGAAAGCTTGATGTAATATAGATAATGGACTAAAATCTTTAAATTGATGTGACTTCAAAATACACTGAGGTAAGGCTTTTGGATGTGGCTGATTGCTTTCTGATATGAAAAGATCAACGTACACCTACAGCTGGTAGAAACCTGCATTTCAGCAAAGCCCCTTGCAGATATTACACACCCTATTCTATCAGTAACTAAATTAGAGATCATTTATTCTATGCTGTTACATATACAAATGTTATTTCCAGCTATCTTAGGCAACAACTGTTTAGTGCCTCATCAACTTTAATTAAGAAAATAAGTTAAAGGAACATGTAGGGTATTGTGTGGCACTGGCTGCTTAGCTGCCAGCAGAGAAATTATAGGGTTGAATGCTATTTTTAAGTTAAATTATATCCACTAGGATTACTTGAGGACTATATCTGACTAGGTAGGACCATGCAAGTGTATAAACTCAGACCTTATTTTGTTGCCATAAGTCATCAAACATGGTTGTACATATTTAAATGACCATACTGTTTTTAAATGTATCCAGCACCCACAAAACCTACTGCAGCTTGTGTTAGTGCACAGTTTACAAATACTGGACAATTTATGAGGACTTTATTTTAGTGTTTTTACATAAAGACTTCAAGAGTGCTCAAACTGTAAATAACACTCCCAGAGCACTAAGTCTGGCCACCTTCTTTTTTCATTTTTTTGTTGAAAAAGGGTTTATTGCTCAGAGAGAGAAGACCTCCTAAAGTTTAATGTGTGAAAACATTCACATGCTCTTCAATTAAGACTGTCAAACAACAGCCTGAAATTGTTATCTTCTCTGCCAGAAAACAGAATCACACTGCCTCCTTGCAACCCTACCTTGCAACCAGATTTTGGTCCTGGTATAAGAGCTCCAAGGGGATTCCAGCAGCCCTTATGCCAGAGGCTGACAGTTTAGACTGCAAAAGGATGGGAAACAGCTCTCCAGGAGAGAATAATTAAGGTTGCAAGTTGAGCTGTTCTGAGCAAGGAACATTAAGACTGTTAACAAAAGCAAACTCTTAGGAACAGCTGTTCAGAGCATGTATTGCAATGAGAAAGGCATCTGCACACATATCCGCTTTGCAGAAACCACATTTTCACAGTAAAAGACTTTGTGTTTCCATTCCTACCAAGTGCTCTATAAGACAAGAATTTTCAGCATTCACTGAATGAGAATTTTGCCACTAAAATCAATAGGAGAAAAAAGTCACCTTGGCTCAACAGCTCTCAAGTGAGGGTTGTCTGAAGAGTTTCGGTATAGTAGGTAGCATGAATTGTGAATCTTCATGCTTACAAAGGACTGCCATCAGGTCATTACAATGTGAACTGGAATAATCATTGCCATAAAAATAATTCATTTTTTATCAAATATGAACAAAGGAACTGTGAGCACTTCCAAATGAAACTAAATACAAATTATCTGTTAAGTCTTTCTAATAGAACTAAGGTATTAGAAGTGTTTGCATGTAAGCATCATTTATACATCTTTACCAAGATCCCTCAAAATATCAGAGTCATCTGTTCAGGATGGAAAAGAGTAGATTCAACAGAGTCTGGGAATAATGAATCAACAGAGAATAAATAAATAAATACTCAAAAGCAGGAAAATACACACACAAAAAAAAAAAAAAAAAAAAAGAAATATTTCCCCACTGTAAAGCTCAGCTAAATTCTTCACGAAAAGCATATATATTACAAATAGCTACCTTCCTTTGACTGCAATTAAAATATGGGAAAGATATAAAACAAGGTTACTCGTTGTACCCCTGCAGTGTTGAGCTGTAAAATAAAAGTCTTTGGAAAGTTAAAAGCCTCAAAGGAAAACCAGAATATTCAGACTCAATAAACTAAATAATACATTGATATACTTTAATTTCTCTGGCTCTGGAGTTTGCTTGTTTATTACAGGTGAGGAAGAGAGTAAAATGAACAGTTTGGGATTGTGAGCGTGTTTATTGTGGTACTGAACATTGACCTAGGCAGGTCAGATTGCACTCTGCAAGTGAAAATTTCTACTGTGCAAACCCTTGAGTTAATCTGTACACAGGCCATTTGCCTAGGCATCATTTTATCCACCTAAAATTAACTCCCAAGATAAACAACTGTTCTATATATGCTGAAATAATTTGTAAATAAAAGAGAAATCATCCTAAGTTAAGCATTGTAAATGCCTAACAGCAAAGAACAAACTTGTACAGGAGTGTGTCAGACACAAACCAAAGACAAGTACCATCTCTATGGCAATGTATATTCCTAGAGGATATGTGATATTGCTTTAAGATTAAAATAAAAGAAAAAATGAAATGTTGCATACAATGCCAGCTTGTAAAAGCCAATCCATATAAAGGCCAACTGACATTCTTCCAAAAAGAAAAACCTAACCAACCACTTACAAGAACTCCACTAGGAATATTTTTTTTTTTTAACTAATTAATATTCCTCTGTAGGAGTAGTAAGGCAAATACTGAACTGTAGCTCTAAACCGAAAGTTAAATTAAATATAAACTTAATTCAAAACAAGATGAAATTGGGTATTTTAAGATTGTCCAAGGTGCAGAACAACAAAACTCCAAATGGGATATGACAGCTGAATTCCATTATGTTGACTTCCCTCAGTTTCATTATTTTAAGAAATCTCAGGTAACAATACAGGTAAGAAAAATATTTTTCATATTAACCTAGCAGTAGGTTTTCAGCAGCTATACTTTTGCAACAAAAGCCACTTGACCTTTAACGCCTAATGATAGTCTGAAACGCAAATTGAGACGTGGCAAGTCTGATATCAGATTGAACCTCAGAGTGATCTAAATCTAAAAGGACTGAAGCTATTGAAATCTCTTTCCCTCATTTTCCTCTTCTGGAAAATCAGTATACTACTTTGTCTACCTGTCAAACTTTGCAAAGCACAATGCTAATGAGAATAAAAGAAAACTGCTGATAGCATCATCACCTTCCCCTGATACAGTACATATTTTCCTAGGATGTGTTAGACCCAGTTAAGAGGATCATTTTGGTCTGCTTCTGTTTCTGTTTAGTTGTGGGTTCTAATAATTTCTGATATTACATGGCATGGACTTAAGATCCTGTAGAATATATGTGCTAGCATGAAAACTTTACAGTGTACCTACTGTTAAGTTACCTAGTTAAGCTTTAAAACTTTTCTTTAAAGAACCAGTGCACAGCAGATTTTTCAAATTTAAAGTGGGAGCAGAGGAGCCAAGGGTGCAGATTGAGGCTACTTAGTATGAACATGGTATTTGCAGATATCAGCAGTGAGGAATGAAGTAGTTTATGTATTTATACAAACAAGTTTTTCCTCATATTCTGATACTAATATTATTGCAGAAATATTTTGCGTTTCACGTATGACAGCTTGTATGTCTCAAGAAGAAAACTAATTCAGCTGCTATTTGCAACCATTTACTTCTTTAAAGCTGCCTGTCAGATCATGTTTGATTGTATAATACAAACACACATTGAAAGTCCTTAATGAGTAGGTACAAAGAGAGAGCCTGAAATGAAGCATGGTAGGCTTGGCAGAAGGTCAGGGGGTGGATACAAAGGAAAATATGAAGTCAAACCCACAAGATGTTTAGAAGACCCACCCAACAGTGCTGCCACTTCTAAATAAATAAGAATCACTTTTGGTTATGCCAGAATCACAAATTTCAGACAACTTCTCATAATCCGGGATATATATCTTCTACTGCATTGTGCAGTTTACATTGAACACTGGATATGATAAATAGTCTGTGCATTTTCCTCTCTTCGTAGGAGTCTAAATCTGTTCCCCTCAAGAGTTGATGAATTCGTAAAAATTTCACTAAATATAAGAAAAGGCTAATACATTAGGCACTTGAGTCACTCATCAACTTTAAATTAGACTATTGTGCTTAAGATGAAGATCTCAAGACTGAGTAATTGAAAATTAAATGTGTCTATTTTGACATCTTTTATTCATCTGCTGTGTTGCAGTAGCAACATCTGCAGCTTCTGGTTTAGACCTGAAAAAGCACTTCTACGTTCAAAAACTTGTCTCCCTTTTTCAACTAGACCAAAATGTTCTAAAAAAAGATAGAATACTCTCAATAAAATCTGACTCATTTACATGTTCTATGCTGATTTGAATGATAGATATAGTATTTAAATTCTCCTTGTCCATATATCTTTCTCAGTTTTAGAAAAATTGAATGGTGGGATAAAAGAATATTTTAAGAGTTTTACCAAATGACAACCTACACCAACAGAATCATGACAGCTTGGACCAAATGCAAGTGAACATTTTAGGGACATCTGTAGAGATCTGCATGTATTTTTGGTGCATGAAAAATTGTCTCCACTAATCTTGCCAGTAACACCATAAACCATGAAAGAGGCATATTTCATTTTCAGAGCAGTTTAGCAGAGGGAAAAAGGACTTGTTCTAAACATCAATCTGGTTTTGTAAACTCACTACATTTTTAATGTCATATTACATTTTATCTTTATTCTTTATTAAGATACTGAGGTTTTCTGAAGTAGAAGCCTGTATGTACTATATCTTAGGTAGACAAGGAAAAATATCCGTAATAGGTGCATCATCAAATAATCTTAATTTCAGGCTATAAACTACAGGAGTTCAGGAGCTGCTGTTTTGTTTTGGCTTCTTGGTTTTTTTTTCCCCCAGCAGGAAATCCAGAACCAACAGAATGGGGTATGCTGAGGTAGCCAGTTGAGAGAAGAAACCATGAGATATGCTCCATGGTAAGCTATCTCTTCTTACCAATCAACAACCTAGAACTTTTAAAATTGGCTATTTATTTACATTCAAGATGAGTGAGCTTTACCAGTCCTGTTGCTTTTTCCTTTTGGCAGCTGAACATTGGCAATTAAGAAATGAGTGGAACATCTTAGTAAAAGAAAGAACTGATTCTTGCTCTGTTGAAGCTTTATTGGAGTTTGCCTCTGAGAATGAGCATGGTAGCCTGTTGTGTATTGTTGTCCAGATTTTAAAAAGCAACTAGGCATGTTATTCCTCAGCAACAACTGCAATAAATTTCCAGGACTCTGCTACTGAAGAAGCACTTTTTCCGTTCCTGAACAAGTTATGGAATTGTTATATTACAGACAGCAACCCCTCTTTCTCATGTCATTGCTGACATTTTAAATAACAGTGGTCAAAGCAGTCAATGTATATCTACTGTACTCTAAATATACACACAAAATTGAGCCTTCAGGAGTCTTAACTAATCTTCTCAGAACTGAGAACTTCTAGACATGTGATAAGCTCCAGAAGTTCAGCATAGTCAAAATGGGAGTTCTGTACACATACAACAGCAGTTTAGAGAACAACTGCCTGACTTTGCTCAGGTACCTGCATGCACCTACCCTGACTCTAAGTATTGACTTCGCTGTGGAATGAAGCATATTATGCCCCTTGTGTTACAGAAAGGGTGCATTTTAGCAAGCCTAAATAAGTTGGTAGTGCATGTAGAAATAGGATTATTATTACCAATACCTTTTATATATATATATATATATTTAATTCTTACCTGTAATGGTTTTCAAATAGGAGCCAAAGTAGAAAAGGAGGTAACAATAGAACCTGGACTTATACATAAAAATAAATTGGCTAACTTCTTTCTCGAATTTTCACTTCAGCTTTTCAAAACTTTGTCAAATTATCGTTACAAAACTTTACCTACCATTAGCTAAGACTTAATCTCATTATTTTGTACTTTTCTCAGCTGATAAAGGTTTTTTACTTCTTTTTAAAACTCTTTTGACCATATATATTTTATCTTGAATAAAAAAAAAATAATCGGATTGAATTGTAAAGGAAACACAAGAAATGCAACACCGTAAAAAATAAGAAAAAGATTCTTAATGCTGTAAACAATTTTTTTTACACCATTTTTTGCTTTAGAATCAGTGTTAACATAGTCTAGAAGAATGAGGAGGTTTTAAGAAAATTGCATCTTTAATAAAAAATCATGCATGTATATTGAATGGAAATACCACTTTTATACCAAAAATGTAACTGACAACAACTCTGTGACAACTAGGCCTTGAAAGATTATTTTTCTTTCTAGTTATAAATTAGTATGACATTAATTACTGTTACTGAATATCTACTTACATGCTTCTAAGTTCCTGTTGTGACAACAGTATTCCTATCATCTGATAGGATAATATCCCTATTTCCCTATTTCTTTACTTTAGGTATGACAGTGCTTTCTCTCTGGCAATTTCACAACAACAGGGATTAAAAATTGTCATTGCAAAGCCACAGGAGAACTGCAGAAGGTTAACTGTGTTAAATATATCTCAATGCTTTTTAAGAAGGAACTACTATTTAATGACAAGGACCTTTTATGTACTGAGCTTAGAGATAAAAGAACTATGAGCATTCTAAAATTACTGGATAATTATTTCCCAGGAGTGCAGGTGAAATCCCACAATGGATATTGGGCCACTGAAATGATTAAGATACATTCTCTGAGGGCTGGTTCACTGCAGAGAATGAATTTAACTGTCTTACCAAAGGGAGACTGAATATGCAGAGACAGCTAAGACCTCATAATTGCTGCTAAGCTGACCAAAACATCTGTTTTATTCACATTATTTTCTGTCCTTGGAGAAAATATTAGAAAATAATCACATCAGGGTTTACAAATACCATTTTGAAACAAAAGCGTAATTACTAACTCCAAATTTAATCTCAAGACACTTCACTATGGTACAATTAAAGTTTTGATGAAGTTTCCATCTTAAGTTGTCCCTAGAGGCAGGAAGTGCCGTCTATCCTGTAGTTATGGGTTGCTGTAACCTATTCCATAAACGGTAGATCCTGCTGCCATAACAACAAATATCTAGATTCAGCAAAATAATCATTCCTTGTATTTATGTGCAGCAACCATTCCCCATGAAATAGAAGCCAGAGAGCAATTTGATATTGCAGTGTGGTAAAATAAAGCCTAGCATTTGGAAACATCTATTTGCTTATAATAATTCACAGAATGTTTGTTTTTCAGAAGCCTATCAGTGCATCTGTAGCAATTTCTTGACCATTACTCATTTTGTCTTACTGGAGGATGACTATAGAAACACATCTTTTAAATTCCATGAGCCTGCCAAAGATTATAGTGGTTGCAGATCACTTACTATTAGAGGACTATCTACACTACACGATTAAACATTTTTTTGCCATCCTCAACACTGATGATAAAAAGTAAATTAATTTAGAAGCTAAATTCCTGATCCTGCAACTAAACATGCAGTGCCATCTTTTCTCCCCCAAGTATGGTCACAGACATCGAGGACACAGCTGACACATATGTATGAATAAGCATGGTGATTCAAAATCTTTCTCCCTTCTGACAAGTAAAAAAAAAAAAAAAAAATCTTTACTATTAGAAGGCAACCTTCATTATTCAAAATACAAATTATTTTTATAAAATGTGTACAACTGCACAATAACATGCAACACGTTTCATATTACTTGAAAATATTCTCTACAGAGTCCACTCCTACAGTTTTACTGTCAGCTTTAGTTATTCTGAGTATAGTCTGGACAGTACATAAAAAGAGAAAACTGTAATTATTATTAAGATGCCTAATACGTCTATTGTATTAAAATAGAGAATACTAAAAGTAGTCAAGTAATCTGTGTTCTTCTGCATTTTACTTATTGTCTTTTGTTTCTGTGGTTCAAAACCCACTCAGTTTAACCAAAACTGATGACACTCATTATTATCATTATAAAGCCACACTGATATTTAATGACAAAAGTGATATTAATGTCAAAAATTAGTATTTTTCTCATTAAGGATGCGATATAAATGACAAAAGTGATTGCTCACAGAGGCAATCTGTTGTCTCTCTGACTCATCATGTGACAGGTTTTCTAGTGAAAGTTCAGTGGTCTCTGCAGCTATATTATGGAATTTGAGTTAAAAAAAATGATGTAATGAAAAATACTTGAGTGAAAATCCATTTCATATTTGCACAATTCCCACTGTGAAAAACTATTTTTTTCAATTCCTTTTTAACAAAAATTTGTAACCAACTGAACTAAATAATTAATACACTGTAAAGGATCAAAAGATAACTTTTGCAGCAATAACCTCTGTAGCTCTAAATCTGCTTATGTCAGAGACACAGAATTAAGAGTGGTTTTCCCCCTTGAAATCTGTTGAAATAGGTGACCTTATCTAGAAAAATAGCATAATTCTCCCTGAATGCCAAGTACATGTCTATTTGATGGCTTTCAATTACTTGTTTTTCTTAAGATCAAAATGGGACAATATATTATGGAAAATCCTTGTCATACAAGCTTACTTCAGTATTAAATGTGCTATATCTTAGAGCCATGAACTTCAGGCTTTAGTTAATTAAATAAACCTGCTGAAAATCAAAAGGATGTCTGCCTGGAATTCTGACTTTTTCTGCTGGGATTCCCCTATGTAAAGTTGTTTTAATGTTCCTGACACAAAACTGAGACATTCTTCTGTTTCCAAAGAGTGGCCATTGTTCAAACTGATGTCACTGTCTCTCTGTACATTTGAAGATTAAAGAAATTTCTGCAATATTTAGAATTATTTCTCCCCACCACTAAAGCTGGATATACATAGCACAAATATGGGAGATCAAAATGTGGGGGTATTGCAGAAGAAAGGATTCATAATAAAAAATACATTCATTTTTAACTCAGAATCAGCAGCTGTATTAAGTTGTTTCATATATTGTCTGTATATGAGTACCCAATTAAATCTATTACTAAAAGGTATGTCTGGTTTCCCCATTACTCGTGAACTTCATAGCATTTTTTTCTGACTCTACATATTCCTTTAAGTACTTACTTTTCCCTCTAAGCTTCAGGATTTTGCAATACAATTTGTAAGAAAACAGTAAATTTTTCAAGATTGCTATCTGATGCATCACAGTATGGCTCCTTGGTACTACATTTTTCAATGTACAGTTTTCCCTATTAGCAATTCTCAAATAGCCCCTCATTTGCAATAACCCTTTCAAAAAAAAAAAAAATCTGATACAAAACAGCTTTTGAACTACTGCTTTTCAAGCATCTGAAAAAGATCTTGTTGAAAGATCTTGACATCTGAAAAAGATGAGTTGATCCTAAGATTAAGAGCATAGGAAGGTGAAGGCTGTGATTATATTATAGACAAGAGCATGAAAAATAGCAGCTGACCAGCAGAGTATGTTTAATGTTACAACAATTCATGTCTCCTTTTTAATTGAAAATTATACCTGACAACATCTATTCTCTTTCAGTTTTTTGGGGGGTTTAATTATTTCTATAACCTGCGTGGTCATACAACACATTTTCCTGTATCTCAACTACTTTATGGCAGCCTTGCCAAGAAACACTAAATGCTCTCTTGTTTTCTCCTGACATAAAATGGACCACTGCAAAATGGACCCTAGTAAAGATAACAGTTTTAGTTATTAATGCACAATTATGCTTGATAGAATCTTAATATTAATTTTATTGTATACAGAAACTACCAATCTGGGAAAAAAAATACATTATTGTGACTATATGTAGAAAAAATGGAGCTCGATGTTTTCGGCAGACTTTTTCAGAGGCTTTTAGGGGTGATCTCTCCTCTACTGCTTAACATCCCTCTTTGCACTTTATTTCCTAAAGTCTATATTTTGCAAAAAAGCAGATTCCAGGAAATGAAGTTACTTGTTTAGATACAACAGCCAAATCCACTTCCTGTATGCACTTGGCAGAAATGCTTGGGTAAAAAAAGCCTTATGAAATTTTTCAATCCGACCAAGATGGGCATTCCATTCAGCCACACAGAAACTCAATTTAGATCCAGAACTGTATGCCTGTGTTATATATTTGACTACTCAAAAGTATTACAGTCCAGTAATAATAAATTCAATTTTACATTTGTCAGAAAAAATAGCATCAAAGATTCCAAACAACTAACACACTGACTACTTCATCCATGACCTTATATTCCATTTTAGTATTTTGCTATTTTTCCTCTCTTCTCCCTGTACCACCTAGCACGTGATTGCACTGTATGGAGTAACTTCTGGAAAGCCTGCAAAAAGACCGTTGATTGGAATATGGAATAACATAGCTACTGTTATATTTTTTATATATTTATATATTTATATTTATTTATATATATTATCTATATTTTATATATATAAAATATATTTGTTCTATTTATACTGTTATATATTGTTATATATTTGTTATATTTGTTATAAACATCGATAATGTCTACTTCTCACTCAGCAGAAGATAGAAAAGAAAAATTTTATGAGAAAGCATCGATAGTGTACACATGGGCTGCTGTAACAGAAAAGCATGAAATACATGATAATCATCAGATGAACTGAACAGGCTGTCAATGACTGAATTACATTTTTTTGGACTTTGTTTCACTAGGCCTTGCCCTGCACAATCTCTATTATGAGAAATTTCCATCTCTGACTGTAACAGCATAATTTTTCTAAACCAAGTGATTAAAAGCATATATAAAAGAAAAAGTAATCTGCTATTAATCTGGTTGCTTTTGCTCCAGACCAACCTCTTTATCTTTAAAGCTAAAAAACTTGCCTAAGGTATCACAGTTAGATAAGCAGCATTTTAAAATTTTAACTCTTCTTCCTACAGCCCCCTAATTTAGTGACTCTCCATTAAACCTAAACCATGCTCCAGCTCAGGCACCTGTCTTTGAACCTTCAGTTCTTTCAGGGGGTAAGAGATAAATAAGTAAAGACAAGCATTCACTTTCCATGTACTGTTTTTGCTTTATTACAAGTGTCATTTCAAATTACCATACTTTCTCTCTAGCCATTTTTCATTTAACAATTTTCTTGGGTTCACTTTTCATTCTCTAGTATCTTGCTTCACTCCAGCCTACAGTCTCTTCCCAGCTTCATTAGGAATACATCCTAAGCCATAAGTCTCTTTGTCTTTTTCCTCCCTAGTTATTAAAAATAACTCAAATCCATTCCTGTCTTCTTAACACTTCCAAATCAATTTTCTCCTCCCACAGCTTAGATAGTCAACTGTGAAGCAGAAAAACTAATGTAATATCAGTTGCCACCACTGTCTATTCCTACTAGTTTCCTGGGAACTACAGTATTTTCACAAGAAAGACACAAAGTAATATTCAGAAACACATTCGCTAGCTGCAACCAGCCCATGGTTTCTTAATGTACTCCACTAAACAGTTCAGATTCCTGACATTTGAATAAAAGAAGCCCAGAAAGAGTATGAGAGAGAAAATAAAAGGCCTATAATCTTTTCCCTTATTCTAGTCCCCCCCCTCCACTGCTTTGGACAGTATCATAGGAATTTAAAACCCAACGAGTTTATTTACTTGAAAGACCAAAACAAGACCCAATTCACCCAAGATTTTTTTAAACCTAAATATAAATTCAATGATTTAATATTAAAAACCTCAGTTAACAAGTTCACTCGTAGGAATATAGAAACATATATGTCCTCTAATAGTTGGCACCCTTCAATCTATTCCTCCCTTCTTAAAATTCAGAGAAAAGCAGACTTGGAACAGTTTGGAAAGCTAGTACTAGAAAGCTCTGGGGGACCTCATGAGAAGGCGAACAGAGAAGGCACTTCTGAAACAATGGCCTGGCCAAAGATCTTTCCTTTTGCAGTAGATGCAACTTCTAACATTCAAAAAATAAAAAGTAATTGGCCACGTACACATACAGAATTATGATAGCAACTAAAACCTAGAAGAACTACTAAATTGTTCGCTTTAATACTTTAGCTAAACACTATTAATAGACACCAACAAGAAAATAAACTGAGCCACAAGTTATCAAACACCAGTCTGCGTTGGGGCTTTAGACATTGCTATGAAGTAACCGACGCAGGTTATTTCCAGCATTTTTATGCCCAGAAGGGGGTGCTGTCTGTTTTGGCAGCGGCACAGGAACGTGTGTCCTTACATTAATGTTTAGGCACTTTTCTGATGTACTGCTATGATTTCCCCCCAGGAATACAAACCTTGCATGAAAAATATTTAGAAATTCTTAAGAAAAATAAAAATATAAATAAGTTACACAAGCTGTCAAGGCAATTTAAATATAAAGGCCTCAAATGAGATCTCCTGAAAATCTGCAGTGTACATGACAAAACCCACCAATCAGCATAACAAAAAAAGTATGTTTTCTTTCTTAAGGGTATGTTCTCTTACTGACTGTCCTCTGGAAGCAAATACATCACAAACAGGGAATGGAAAATACATTTACTTTTATTCTTGGGGAAAACAGATACACAAACACTTTCAAAAAGAAAAATATTCTTTACAAAAAAAAAAGATTTTTATCACTTTGTCACTTGGAGACATCCTGTATAACATTTTCTCTGTTGGAAAAAGTTAGCTGCACATTGACTTCATTCTTTTAAAGACAGTGATTTTGAGAGAGAATTAGTTACCACTTCAAATTTCATTTTTATATCCCTTTCACTGACGTGTTAGATACATCTAGAGATGCATCCAAAAGACTGTTTTCAGTGTAGCTCAGTAGATGGTTACAGCTATAGATTTGTAAAACCAGCCCTACAATGAAAACCAGTAAGAGCTTTTACCTGATCTAGAATTAAAAGCTACCAAACTTACTGCATAACATCATGGAAAACCAAATATCACCTCAGCTGTAATTGTATGGTTCATCTCCAATAATTTGTTTACTCTTTCACACAAAATTAAACAATAGCCCAAATTTTCTCAAATTAACCTAAATATTGCATAACCCCCATAGCATGATTTATGCTTTTAAAAATATGTTTCTGAACTTACAATAGTAGCTGAAAACAAACAAAACAAAGGCACAGTTACTAAATAGATGTTCCAAGAGTTAAAACTGTAAAAGACAGAAAGACGATACATCAGAGATAAGTGAATGCACAATGTTTGATTTTTCAGGAAAAGCATTCCAAACTTGAGAGCCCATTCTTGCTGAGGAAAAAAGCCACAGCTCCACCAATCACAATGGAAAAATTGTACAATAACAGAAGCATGAAACTGGCCTGAAACTCTGAAACTTATCTTAACTTGTTAAATGTATTGCAAATATCAGGAAAAAGTTGGGGATACTTGCAATAATATCTAGTTTGGTTTTATACTGAAATATGCTGAGACTAGTCTCTGAAGACAGTATCTGTTTCTGTTAGGAACAAGATGTGAAAAGGCATTTTTTATATTAAATACACAAAAGCAAAACAGAGCTCTAGACTATTCAATTATTTAGCAGAATTAGCAGTATCTACACAGAAATATCTAAAGATTAAACTAATAGTAAGACCTTCTAATATTTTGTATTTTGTATGCATGCATACATAATGTGCATGTACTGGCTCTATTAAAAGGCACCGCAGTCTCTTGGGACTGATGTTCATGGTAATAACAACATGGAAGTTTTACAGATGCATTTGCCAAACCTGACAGTCAATCTATAAAGGAATTCAATCACTCTTCAAGTACGCAGAAACTTTCATAAGCATATTTTACCTCTAAAATATCAAGAGCTGAAGAGCTTCAGTCACAAAAAACATCTTTAAGGAATTAGTCTGAAGTATCCAATAGCATTTTTAGACAGCCAAAATATGGCTAATGAATCAGGAAGCCAAGAAGATTTGAAATAGTAGAGAACTTCCAGGGAACACATTTCAGCAGACTAATCTGGATAAGAGAACAGTAAACTAGCATAAAAATACTGGAAAGTATCCCCATCTAAACTGACTCAAGAGGAAGGCAGTAAAAACTGCCAAAAGCATCTTTAACAAGCTTCCAAACATACGTTCCACATCAGAAGAGATTCCCAGCTGAGAAGTGGAAAGAAAGACATGATGGGCATCTTAGAAAAACCAGAAGTCTTTTGTAAAACTAAATAAATGTGGAGAAAGAAAAAGCTGTTGATGGTCATATAAGCAATACATGGTTTTACATAACAGCATTCTCATATAGCTCATATCTCTTATATAAGATAATTAAATTTCAACATCTCTGAAAAATTAATGAAAATACTGTAATAAACCACTCCCCACTCTCATTAAATCCTTACAACTTAGAAAATCTGCTTTTGATGTTACAAATGGAGACTTAGCTCCAAAAAGCAAAGTCTGGGCTTCATTGCCTAAAAATAACTCTGCTCATATTTATAAACAGTTAGGATGACAAAAATTGTAACACACAGGGCTTTATCATGGAATACCAATTGCAAGAGCTTGCTTAACTTTAAATCTTACAACACATATTTATATTTCTTGGTAACAAAGAATAGTCATCTGTTGCTGCTTACATAGATGTTTCTACAGAGCCTCAAACTTCCTAATGCTTTCATTTTTTACAATACACTAATCTCAGTAAGTTCAGTTCAAAGTCTGCACTCAAGAAAACTCACAGTGGACTCACAGCAGTACACATAGAAAAATAGATTTTGAAAAAAGAACCAAACAAAAAACCAAACAAAAATAAGAAAAACTCAGAAGTTAGTCAAGTCTCTTATAAATTCAGTTAGTCTTCTTGGTATTTACTGCAATCAAAGTACTTTTAAAGAGAGTTACTTTGTTCTAGAAACTACTTTGAATTTTAGTTTTTACTTTTTGTTCCTTCCACAGTGTTAAAAATGGAAATAAAACTGTGATCTTTAAGACAGCCAAAGTTAACAAAACATTAAAAGCACATGACAAATTAAAAAACTGCCACAATTACATGCTACAAAACGTGTGCCTGAAGATAAATATGCCCTCATATTTATGACATAAATTGGAGCCGTAGCAACACATCTTTTATCTGGTGGCTTGAGATACCAGAAAATAACTTTGTTAAACTTACCAGAAGCAAAGTCCTATAAAATTGTTTGAAAGCACATGCTGACTGTTAACATTTACTGATTTTATTTTGAAGGCTTTTTAAAATGCCTAAAAATTAACCAGTGAACTCTGATACTTCCTGCTTGGTCCTTAAACTTGGCAATAATGAAAAAATTATTGTAGCAAATAATCACTTTACCTTATGGAAGACATTTAACACTTAAGAAATTATCAAAACAACACATCTTATTTTAAACATTAGTTAAATATAAGTTTAACAGTAGCAATGACATATTCACTATGTTTTACTAAGAACTGGTAGAGGTTAA
The DNA here is from genome assembly GCF_028554395.1 of Pezoporus wallicus. Classification (NCBI taxonomy): domain Eukaryota; kingdom Metazoa; phylum Chordata; class Aves; order Psittaciformes; family Psittacidae; genus Pezoporus; species Pezoporus wallicus. The sequence goes on from NW_026642422.1 coordinate 82,624, forward strand.
GTTGAAGAAAAAACTGAGTTTATACTTTTTCCTGGACCTGTAACAGAAAATACAGCACATACTTCTGTTTCTGACCAATGAGAAAGACCAAGTATGAACAACACCCTAAATGAACCAGTGAGCTGTTTCACTGACCAAATAGTATTAAAACGGATAGATCTGTTTGCTGACAAAAGACTTGCCATGAGCACAGTGCCAAGAGTCTGTCCCCCAATATCCCAAAGCACTGTGGGACCCAGAAAATACTCCAAGAAACATAAAAGTTTGCAAAGCACTTAATTTTTCTGGAGAGTTGAGACCTGCCTTTTTCTGAACTGCAGGATATAGATTCTGGTGGAAAACCTCAGTCAGTTCTTTCCATCAGGGAGCTTTCTGTGGGTTTTCCAACAATAGAAGAAAGCTTTCCCCCCAGATTATTACATAAATATATAAAATAGCCAAGATAAATATTTTGAGAAGTCTTACTTCCAGATGAAAATATTTAGCCTTCAGAACTGAGCACTTGGTGTGTTATCATCACTACTTTCCCGCTATTCATGATCATCATTGGTTTATAGAAACCATCTCTCCCACCTTTCATTTTAAAGTCAGCTTGTCAGCCCTTTCAGTAGGAATGCTCTTTTTTTTTGTACATGCTTGCATAAAGCTTAGCAAAAAGTGATTTTAAACCCTGAATGGGATACATAGCAGCTATGGAACTGTTGGAACAAGTCCAGAGAAGGGCCACGAGAATGATCAGGGGACTGGAGCACCTCCCGTATGAAGACAGGCTGAGGAAGTTGGGGCTGTTCAGCCTGGAGAAGAGAAGGCTGTGTGGAGACCTCATAGCAGCCTTCCAGTATCTGAAGGGGGCCTATAGGGATGCTGGGGAGGGTCTCTCCATTAGAGACTGTAGTGACAGGACAAGGGGTAATGGGTTAAAACACAGGGGAAGTTTAGATTGGATATAAGGAGGAAATTCTTTCCTGTTAGGGTGATGAGGCACTGGAATGGGTTGCTCAGGGAGGCTGTGAATGCTCCATCCCTGGCAGTGTTCAAGGCCAGGTTGGACGAGGCCTTGGGTGATATGATTTAGCGTAAGGTGTCCCTGCCCACGGCAGGGGGGTTGGAACTAGACGATCTTAAGGTCCTTTCCAACCCTAACAATTCTATGATTCTATGTTCTTCAACAAACTCTCAAAAAACTTACCACTTCTCAACAAAAGATAAAGAAAATGGCTAAAAATTGGCAAAACATAATTCTAATAAAACCTTTTGTGAGAGCAAAATAATCCTTCTTAAATCCATCAGCATATACAACTATTTGAAGCTCTTACTAACATTTATTGTGTTTTTTTAATGTCACAATATTCACGCTGTTTTCTGGTAACCAAACTGTTTATATTTCAGGAAAAAGCCTAATCCAAGCAGGAGAAAAAATGGTATGATATGTCTCTTACAGAATTATGCCAGAAGCAAGTAGCAGTCTGAGACCTATTCTAAAATAAGACATATCTGTACAAAAGTGACATAATATGATAAAAGTAAAATTCAACAAAATATTTAGTGCTCCAGTGACATAGATGATGAAGTCTGAAGTGGACTGATATAAAACATGAAGATTTTTAATATACTCTCAATAGTCTTGTTTTCTTTTTTTTTTTTATTTTATTTTTAATGTAAAGCAGTATTTTATGCTTCATCCTGATTACTCAGTTTAATCAATAAACACAGGATTGTGTAGTGCCTTTTGCTAGTCTGATTATATTAATGACTTCTTAATTCTCTTCCTGAATCACATATCTAAAACAGTGGAGACCTTAAGAAAGGATTTCCCCTTTGCAGAAATCAGGATAACTAGGAACTTTTAAGATTTCAATTTCTAGTTATTTCAGCATTCTGTTCTTAGACATAGTTCTGGCTCTTTCACATGTATGCAGCTCATGATATACAACTGCTGTATATTCATTTGTTTCTTCTAACTTCTCTCCTGCTTGTTGTGCATGGTAATTTCTTTCCCATTCCTGCATGCAATCTCCTCTATAATAACTAATAGGGTCACAATCCCACTGAAGTTTTATAGCACCCAAAGAAAATTACAACCATGACAATTGGCTGTTAGTTCAATTACTAAGAAATCTTAAAGATAATTGGCAACCTTTAAATAGTTAAAAAAATCCCTTGACACTAGGACACTAGCAAAATCTGAGTTTCTACTTGCCAGCTGTCCTGTCTGAATCTCAGCATGAAAATGCACGGTTAAAGAAATCCTCACAAAATGCATAAAAAACAGTATACAGAAATGTAAGTTATGAATACGTAGAAGTTATACATGATAACCTAGGATGAGGCATGTTCTTCTTTACTAACAAAACCACAAACACTTCCAGAACCTACTGACACCATCAAATTTTTTTATTTGAACAATTCAATTAGAAAATAGGGAAAACATGCAACTATGCAACATAAATCTGTCTATAGTTACTGGAAGTTGTTTTATGTGGATCTTGAAACTAATGATTTGCAAGAATACTGTTATTTATTGTCATAAATAACTAGCTCAGATGATGTAAGGAAAGATAACTGCAACGTTTAACAGTTAACCCTTTCCAATTAAGCACTATAAAAACCCTCTTACTTATACAATCCATGCTAGCTGGTTAATATAATTTGCAGGTTTGAGTTGTTGTTTCTATAGATTTAAGCACAAACTTAAATCCTGTGGTAATCCTTATTTGGCTAAAGTCAAACATATCCTTAAAATCTTGTATAATCAGGTTCTAGGAATAGTTTCAGGTAGTTCTGAAAATTTAGCATGCAGAATACATTTTCCAAAATATTAACAGTAAATATTACTAATATCTCCATATTTTTTAAAACTCCCTCTTCTGGAATCTAATTCGAATATTTAAGCTCATCTTTCAAGGTGCATGATTCAGTATTTATAACATTTGGGGTTACAATACAAGTATCTGGAATTTCTTTAATAACCACAGATTGAAGACTGCAAGAAAATATTAGAAGAATTACTTATGAATCTTGATGAGGTCTATGGTAACTCCTAAGTCCTGAGAAGAACATTTAATGCGTTTGCAATGGTCTCTATCAAACTGCTTTCCCATTCTTTCACAAGCCTCCCCAGCCAGTTGACAATCTGATTGCTGCAGTAGGCTGTCAAAAACTTATCACGATGAGAAAGATTTTCAAATCTATATAGAAATTGGAAGGTTAAAAGGAAAAACTTCAGTCAGACTATGTATTTGGTGGGTATCAGAGTATTAAAATTACTTATTTGCAAATAACTTGTTTTGTTATGTAGGTTGACCATTATGCTTTTCCAGATGGTGTTCTCTCAAGACATTTTGCTTTATTCTTTGATAGAGCAAACAGGATTAATCAAGTCTGAAGTACACAAATGTGTTCATGTCTGAGTCCAATAGGAAAGAGAGCTATATCGTAGCCATCAGAAGACAGAGCTAAGAGCTTCTGGCTGCCAAGGAATGCACCAATGTATCTTTGCACTGTCATAGATTTACAATAAGACAGAAAAATGGTAATAACCACTTGAGGGTTATGGTACTTTGCAGCCAAGGATCTCAAAACAGTAACTTGTTTACAAAGAAAGTGAAATGTTTCGTATGGATATAGGGTTTTTTTCTTCATTTGATATTGATCTGCAATTAATAGTTCCTTAGTGGGGTTTATTTGTGGGTTTATTTTTTTTTGGGGGGGGGGGTGTCTTCCGATTTTTTCATTCATGATATAGACTGCTTGTCCTAATATTGGCTTTCTTTTTACTGACTTTGACTCTCAGAACTTTTCTCACATTCTTTTTTTTTTTCCCCTTGAGCCCTCTGGCCTTAAAATTAACTATTATTGTATGTTCTTAAATACTTATATAAAGTATAAGTACACAGTGAGACCTTTTCCAACATTTTCTGATGAACTGTCTGCACATGTTTACAAGTATTAAACAGTGAATTTTACTCAAATTTTACTCTTGGCACCATGGAGAATTAAACTGTGAAAACACTACCAACTGATTTGATAAATATATAACCTTCAGTCTACAAGAACTAAAATATAAATGTTACAGTATGAAGATAAATACTGAAACTTGTTACTTTCAGAACTTTAAGAAATAAAACAAAGAAAAGGGAAAAAATAAAGTTATTTATATATTAGGTAGAAAACACTGTCGTTTTCAGAGAGACAAAGGCATGAAAGGGCCTGGACACTCAGTTATATTCTTGCAGAGACAATTCGTCTCCTGAGGTTGGATTTAAGGGATACTGGCAAGGCTGTATGTGTTGTATTATTAACAGTGCTTCTACTGCTTTATGAATTTCATCTACATACTCCCTGAGGACAACAACACAAGCATTTTAAGAAATAATGTTTTAAAGCATATCATTATAACAGATAGATATTACAGAAGATTTTAAGTCCAAATTCTGCCAACACTACTGGACTTCACTAGCAGCTGAATGTCAGGCCATTTTACAGAATGCAGAGATATAAAGATACCTTATATAATCTAAAAATAACTCAAGCAACATGACCAAAAACTTTAAAAATAAATTAATTAAAGTGAACCCAAGGAAGGACTTTCACTTTTTATGCTAAGCATTTTGGTTATTGAAGGCTTCATAATTTTCATATCCATGTGGAATGACATACCTGATCCTGACCCAAAAGTGATTGAAAAGAGGACTGGGAAGAAGGGAGTTGATTTCCAGCTACCTTCAGAATGAGAAAACCATATAATGTGCAATTGAATCATATAAAAAAAGTTTTATCTCAAAACATACTACCCAGACAGATATCCATTTAAAACTCATTATCTGAACAGGATGGAAATCAAGTACATTTCCTTTTTCTTATTAACTAAATACAATACTTCATCATTGTGGCAGATTCCTCATGCCAACCATCTGTCCCAAATAATTATTTTTTCAATCAACAGTATTTGATATGCTCACCTATTAAATTTTACAGAATATAGTCTTTAAGAGATAAAAACTTGTTATCAGTTACCTACAGACAAATAGTAATCATCTGCTGATGAAGGCACGGCACATGGTATACCAGCAGAGGCAGCATTAAGCTGGAAGAGAGCATCTTGTGCTTTCTTTTTTTCTTTTTTTAGCATATTTACCAGAATGTCTGCAAGATATATTAAGGAAATCATTAAGGACCTCTTTCTTATAAAATAACAATCATTTTGTTTATCCCTAAGCCTTTTATTTTAGTTAGTTTACCAAGTGGAACAATTCATATTATGGAAGCCTATATGTTAATGTCATACTCTCATCCACCTTAGTTTTCCCAAACAGCAGATTAATTTTTACTAAATGGTAACAAATTCACACATTGACCAGAATTGACATTCAGTCAATGTCTGATAAAAGCATTTACAGGCAAACAGGAATTAAAATTTTAGCATCTTATTGCCATCGTGCGAGATTCCTTTTTTTTAACTTTTTTCTTTTAAACTCTGTGATAAACAGAATTTCCAAATAGAAGAAAAATAACCCTTAACTTACAGATTCCTTTGCAAGTGAATCACATCTACAAGCTTTTCAGAAGGTTTACTAAAATGCAGAACAGGTCTTTAGGAAATTTCTTCCAATAACACTATGTATTTACTGGAAATATATTTGGTATAAATTAATTTTGCCTAACAGTTTATAGAGGGCTTATAATAAAGAATCCTGTGTGCATTCAGCCAAAACCACAGAAGTCCCTGTGATATGATTTTTTCTATGCTATTCATTTGAATCCTAATTAATCTTCTAAATGAACAGTAGAAAATCTAAGTAGTCTTCAGGGACTATTATTAACTGGACTAGGTAGTAACAAGAAAACACTTTGCAATCCAGTTGCTACAAGAGTTATTAGTTACCACAGGCAAGAAGCACCTCACAGCTATTGAGTAAACAGCTTCCATGCTTCCCACTACTTCATCACATTAGACATGTTATTAATTTTCTAATGATGATGTACAGTCACTTAGCAGCTGCAGACTCTGTAAATCAGTGTTGTGTTCAGTCTTAGTTCTTACATTCTTCCTCCATAATTCTAACATGGATTTACACAAGTTTATTGTACTTCTGCAAACAAAGCTGTATATATTTATCAAACGCAAGTGTGTCTGATAGAGATGCTTTGTTTTTCTTAAAAATAACATTAAAATTGAAGATTTTTTTTTTAAAGGAATGATAACTGAGTACTATAGCCAAGGTTATTTGAAAGTGGATCTTGGAAAATGGATGTCAACTTCTGTAACAGAGCAGAAATAGTAAAGTTTTCCTGCCACCTCAATTCAGACTGGGAGCATGCTACTTCCCAGTGTAAAATGCCATTCTCCTTTGACATATGAAAATTGATCCAGAATTGTTGAACACAAAGAATGCACCTGAGTTTGTTTTGTCGTGGTTTAAACCCAGACAGCTCATTCACTCACTCCCCCCCTTCCCCTTTTCCTCCCTATTTCTTTCTTTCCTTCCACCCCTACCCGACTTCCCCGATCCCAGAGGAATGGGGAGGAGAATCGAAAGAATGTAACTCCCACTGGCTGAGATAAGAACAGTCCAGTAACTAAGGTATAACACAAACCACCAATAATAACAATGGTAAGAGAAAATAACAAGGGAAAAGAATACGATACCCCCCACTGAAAACGAGTGCGACCCAGAAGACCCTGTGTCCTTCTGGGTAACTCCCAGTTACCTCCCTGGTCATGGCATGCTGTGGTATGGAATACCACTTTGGTCAATTTGGCTCAGGTGTCCTGTCCCTGCTTCCTCCCAGCTTCCCCTCCTCCCTGGCAGAGCACAAGGCTCAGAAAGTCCTAGGTCAGACCAAAACATCAGTGTTATCAGCTCTGTTCCCAGACCAAAAGTCAAAACACAGCGCTGCACCAGCTACTAAGAAGGAGAAAAATGACTGCTACTGCTAAACCCAGGACATACTAATAACTGTGAAAGAATCTGTTACCTATAAACTCAAAACAAAACCAAAACTATTTTTTCAGTTCTCTGCCATAGTCAAACTTTAGCCACCAAGTAGCCACAAAGTTAGGGACATAGTGATGCTGTAGTCTTCCCACAGTTCTGTCAATCTACTAAAAATTATTCCCACCCATTGCGCAACAGTGCAGTTACTCATGTTTCCTGTGAGGTAGTGAAATGGACATCTGAGCAGTTTAGTATTTTTATATGCAAAAAACTTCAGCTTTAATTTAAATTTTAAAGTTACACATAAAAAATACAAACTTATTATTTGTTATAAAGGAAATAGCCCAATAATCCCCAAAACAGCACTTCATTTGGCTAAAAATAATACTTACAGGAAGTTCTACTCTTTGTAAGGTAATAAATTGGTCTTTATATAGCAACAGTTTCCTATTCTAAGAAATGGTTTAATTTGCTTAGGAGAGTGTTTTAGACGTGGCCCGACCACAGTATTTGGATGCTGGCTGGACCACTCTAAAGCCAAGTGGTGCTTGGATGCAGGATTTTGGTTTGAGTCACAACTGAAATAGAAGCAGGTGCAAAGCAGGAGTCCTGCCACATAAAAGCTGGGAACTGAGTAATTGCTTTAACACAGTGGGGTTAGTAGAGAAAATTTCCTTCCAGCAGCTAATGCCTCTCACACACACACAAAACCCATTGCAGCCAGATCAGCTTAAAACCAATTTTTTTTTTCTTCTTCACAAAGGATACTGATTTCATTGTCTCTTTGCTGTAGAAGTTCTTTCATTTTTTCCAGTTCTTCTGCTTCTTTGTTGGTGTCTTTTTCTTCAGAGGTGTGTTGCGAGAGCCATTTTCTATCAGAAATCTTTGAATGATTCATTAGTTCCTATTAGAAGAAAAAAAAAAGGACGCTCCTTTAACTTTAGCCCCAGCTACATATTTATGCTTCCCTAAGAGAGTCTAGCTGTGCTAGAAAATGTAAGACTTTCTAGACTCTTGAAAGAACAAAAGCATGCCATGCATTGGCTTACAGTTACATGCACTTTAAGTGCATATATGCACTTGGGACAAGTTGTATTTTTTTTATCTTCACTACAAAAAGTACAATTTACTCTTTCTACATATAAATTCCAGTGTTCTCTGGTATTACAGAACTTTCATTATTAACACTGTAATTAAAACCTAACTATTTAGACAATAAATTAAGATCAGGAATGTGTATGTTATTATATTGGAAAACTATATCCCAAATTACAGAAAAGCTTATCTTCTATTGCTTTTCCTAGTAATTTCGCATGTTTTTTCTAGTGTAAGTGTATTTTGTTTGCTCAGTGATTTAAGAGAGCTTACAACAGTGTCAGGATAGTTAGTGTAACAGATTCAGGGATACGATATTTTTATTCTTAATTTCTCTCTTTAAATATAGTTTGTCCAAAATAAAGCCTCCATAGTGCTGGGAATACATATGAATACACAGAGAGATCCTTGCTGGGGTTTCCACAAAATGCCACTAAATTTTTCCAACTAAATTTCAAATTTCTATCAGTCCTCTCCACATGTCACAGTTCAGTTGTTTTACCCTTTTCCAATGCCTCCCAACTGTATTGTATTACTTGTAATACTTTTCAACCCTGAATGTCTTCAATTTATTTTCAGTGCCAGCTGTGCTTCCATCGAGGTTTAAAAGAAATACCTTCATATGAACAAAGCAATACTTGATCTTGCGCATGTCAGCACCAACATCCAAAGCACTATCAGGATCATTATCTTTAAGAAATGTTCCAATCAACTTATCCAACCTGAAAAATACAAAGAATTTTTAAGGAAAAAAAAAACACAAACATGCAGACAATTCTGTGCGGTTATGTGTTGAATACAATCCAAGGCTTCCCAGGATGACTCACATTGGTAGGCTATTTTCTTTCAAGGTCCATGCAATTTAATACACTTTCGCTCCTGATACTAAAATCTGGATTTGATACTGTATCTTCTACAACTCCACATCAGAACACACTTGCACATGCTAAGGAATACTTCCAGAACTAAAAGCATCTAAGAAGTAATCCTTTCCCCATTTATTTTAAAACCTTCTCTTCTTCTACCGCCCCATAATTTAAAAGATTTAAAGCCTGCCATCTCAGAAAACTAAATATTTAGAGGCTTTGGGAATAGAATTTTTAAATATATATGATTATTCATGCAAAAGAAAAATTGACTTCCTTTTCTATTACAGGAGTCAGCAGATAGAACAGCTTTCATACATAAAATTATCTGCTCCCATCACCAAGCACAGCAACTTATCTTGGAAATCTATAAATATCTGTATCAAAAAAGAGTTAATGCTCTTCTTCTGACTAATGAAATATAGTTAGTGTTTTTTTCTCTTGCAATTTGTTCTTATTTAACAAACATCTCATCTTCCATTAGGGAAAACTAGTTCTTATTTTGGTAATTCAGTCTTCATAAGAAAATCCAGCACTGAAAAGCATCCTCTTGCTTTTTCAAAACCAAAACAAAATATTCAGACTGGATAGCTACACAGGCATAATATACCATGCCTTTGGGCTGGATGTCACAGCTGTGTGGACAGACAGATTTTCTCTTGCACACTCTCACTGCCTTTCTAGTTCTTGCATTCCAAGATGCATGGCAGAGCATCCTCAAGAAAAAAGCCAAAGGATTTCTAAACCGAAACTAGCCCTCAGTCCACTTACTAAAGTACATTTCCGGAAAATAGTAAGTGCAAGTTCAAACTCCATAAACCAGTTACAGATTAAAGGCTTCCTAGTTTGTGACAAATTTTATAACCATAATTCTATGATTTTAAATGTTTATTTAGAATATTACCCTCTGAAGATTACATAAGGTTCTGAACCCGAGTGAGCCAAGCTATCTACAGTGCCTGCATCAAGTACCTAACCACCTGAGAAGGGTAGGAGTTCAGGACCATCTCTGTGCCTAGTGCTTCTTTTGGACTAGTTGAGTTGCTCAATTAATACACAAGCCTTCCGAATGTCATGTAATAGTTGTTTATCTGCTTCAGTAACAGGATTGGGAATCTTGTGGCCATTTGATTATCTTAAACACTTTGCTTTAACCACATAGAGAAAATTCAGGCATTATAATTATCTAAAGTTGACCCTGAAGTAGGTGATTGGGATATTGCCATGCTTTGTAAGACTTCAATTATTAAGATTCCTCACATAACTATATACTGTAGTAACAATTCCCTGCTGGAGAGTAAAACAATGAGACACACAGCAAACAAACAAACAAACAAAAAATAAAAAAAAGAAAATAATTATTTTCAGGTGATAAATATCTGAAAATCAGTAGCTTTAAGACCAGAATAAAAATTAGAAAGCATAACAAAGAGTTTCAGTTATTCATCTCCTCCAGAATTCACCATGGTGAACTGTCAATTCTCAAAGCAGGAGGAAAAGATGAGAAAAACAGAGAGAAACTTTCAGTTAGTTTCAGGTAAACTGTATTTTCCCATTTTCATTATTTCAGTCAATGGACAAGAGATATGCTGTCTATACCATCCCTTATATGTGCAAAATTCACAACTTCTGAATTTATAGAACACTCCCTGAGGTCAATGTGAGCTGTACATGTGGAAGTCTTAAAGAGAAGACAGTTAAAGAAAAATATTAGTTACAGAGGAATTAACTGGCATTGACTTGTTTCTCGAGTTAAGAGACTAAAAATTACTGGGTAAAATAGACCAAAATTTTACATATTGCTCCATGATTTTTTCTGCATGAAGAATCCGCCAGAACAGAGGCCAAGATTAGATAAGAGATTATTCATACTTTCTGCAGACACACTAAGCACAATGAGCAGGAGAATTAATCCTTTATATGTGGAGGTAAGCATTTGTATAAGCATTGGGAAGAGAGAGGCATTAATACTACTAATGAGAATGTAATACAAATGTGATACAAACACAGGGAAAGTCAGTATTTGTCATTGTCTTAAGCATCTTATTGATTTCAGTATGAGGAAAGAAGTAAAAAAAAAAAAAAGTTTTTATAACAAGACTGTCTAGAACGAATACATGAAATCATTAATAAAAATGGACCTTGAATCTTGAAATAGAAAATAGATGGGAGATATTTTAACCTTACCTTGTTTTCCAGAGTTTTACCCATACCCAGATTATGACCAATTTAGGCTATGGGAATCAATCAAAAAAATTACACTAACTTGCACTATTACCATTACCAGAGTAACACCAATCAAAGTCAAAATATTTCAGGAGAAGAAAAAAAATAATACAATTCTTGTAAAATAATGCTCTATTTTTTTTCAAAATTATTATCATACCAGTAAAGAGTCAAGGTTAATTTGTTAAGAATAACAAATTAGACAAGCTGTAGCTATTGATATGAGCTCTTACATTACTTTTAATGTATTTGGCATTCTTGAAAAAAACACAACAGCTCAATTCATTTTTTTTATTCCAAAGGACTACATAGAAGCCAAAAGATATTTGAGCACTAGAAGACTGAGTCAAGTCTCAAATAGCAGAATGTAAATCAGAAATTATAACCAATTCAGCCTCCTTGCCAATTGTAGCAGAATCTTCAGTGTATTTTTTGATAAATTTGTAAAATTTCACCTTTAAGAATTAGAACAAAAATAGACCAATCAAGTCTAAACACTATGAACAAGACCAAAATAAAGAATAAAAAAAGAGCAACAATGATAACCCTCATGCATACCAGCAAAAGAAATCACTGCATCCCTCACATTTTTTTAGGTTTCTGTGTAAAAATTACCAGAACTCTTCTAAAATAAACATAGTCTGACAACACTCTGGATATTCTGGGATTCTTCCAGTATACTGAAGTATTAAACAAAGGTAAAAAATGAACTGACAATATGATACAGATGAAACTTGAAATTTTTCTTCTCAATAAACAGACCTTAGTTAACCATTATTTTTCAAGTGATTTATAGAATCATAGAACCATAGAATGGTTTCAGTTGGAAGGACCTTAAAGCTCATCTAGTTCCAACCCCTGGCACGAGCAGGGACACCCTCCCATAGACCAGGTTGCTCTAAGCCCCATCCAACATGCTCTCAAACACTGCCAGGGATGGTGCAGACAGAGCTTCTCTGGGCAACCTCTTCCAGTGTCTCACCAACCTTACAGTAAAGAAATTCTTCTTAATATCTAATCTAAGTCTACCCTCTTTCAGCTTAAAGCCATTCCCCCATGTCTGTCACTCACTACATGTCCTTGTCAAAAGTCCTCTCTAGATTTCTTGTAGGCCCCCTTTAGGCCCTGGAAGCTGCTCTAAGGTCTCCCCAGAGCCTTCTCTTCTCCAGGCTGAACAAGCCCAACTCTCTCAGGATGTCTTCATAGGAGAGGTGCTCCAGCCCTCTGACCATTTATACAGTAGTTAGATTTGCAGTTTTACAACTGGAAAAAAAACAACGCTAATTCCAGTCGATTTCCAGAGATGTTCACACAATAAAGGAGACTATAAACAATCGTGGGAGAAGGGTTAAAAAAAAAAGACTCACTGGAGCAGAAACCTGAATAAAGAGATGGTCTCCATAGCATCACTTGAAGATCCACACCAGGAATTCTATTTCACACTGAAGACACCTTAAAAAAATACTCAGCCTCAGTCTTCTCACTGCTCAGCTTAGAAAGGGGAATTGCACTCAGCTTGATGGGAAAAAGTAATGATGGAGACTGTTAATTAACTGAAATTCAATGAAATTATGTGGTTAGCTGCAAACAGAATTGAAAATAGCTGAATTTTCCAGTGGAAATATGCAGCATGTACCTTAATTTTTAAATTCGGTACCCATTTAAAGTAAGATGGTCAATTTAAACTCTAAATTTGAGGTATTTTTGTTATACTGGTCAGTTACATCAGAAAAGGCTAAATTGATCTGAAATAGAAGTATCTAACCACAAGATACTTGCACTGAAAGTTCTAAACTAACATAAAAGCAGCTCTAAAAGTGTATTTTATAACTGCTAAAAATCTATTTCTGTGTAGAAACAAGTATTAAATTAATAGTATTTTACTTGTTGCAGTTAATAGCATTAGCAAGCCAGCTAATGCATTCTTCATTACTTCCAGCATACTAAGGCGTCCAATAACATTTCCATGCAGAACTTGTGCTAATCAAATTTGGAGCATGGATAATCATAGGTAATTTCACATGACAGAAAAAAAAGTACTTAAAATCAGATGAAGATGTCTCTTCTAATTTCTGGGTAACTAAAATAGTTCCCTATTTTTTCCTTTTCTCTTGTATATTGGTTAGGTAAAGGAAGTTATAGGCCATTGAATATTTATTATTAATTTTATTAAAGTAGATGAAGCTTAAAAAGGGGATTTTTCATACACCTCTATTCTTCCTTTTAGAACTGTGAGGTTCTGCTCTAGGGACAGCAGGCCTAATTTATACTATTAAGATCAAGGGTGTGCTAAAGCCTATTGCCAGAACCCTGCTGTATCAGGAAAAATAGTTTTCCCAATAGAAATTGCCCAAAGGAGGAAGAATATGGAAGTATCAAGCTAAGACCCATTTTCTGTGGAAAACAGCAGTAAACAGAGTTTTCTTTCTCAGTTCTCATCAGAAAACTCCCAAAACAACCAGAAAACATGAGTGAAAAATTTCACAAACACAAAAAAATTTCTAAGTGAATGCCTAGGGGGCAGTATCAAGTCATTCATGAGTTTAATTTAAAACTCATTTTGATAGTGGTATTTTATATGTTAACCTAGTACAAAAAGAAAGGTATGACAGTGCTGATCCAGGTGAGTTTGAATCACAGTATCAGACTTTGCAAACACAAGCTGTGTCAAGCACAAGTCTGTTCTTATGCTGGTGGTGGGAAGAAAACTCACCGTAAAACTGTCATAAACAGTTGGTATGGAAAAATGTTAAACTAACAATGCTCTCTGGTTAGTAACTGTGAATCAGGCCCAAATTCTTGGTCTAGCTTTTCTCTCTTTACAGTTTTTGTGTAAATAACGTAAATACACCCTGTACTGCAGCTCACAGCTTTTATATTACCAACTTTATTTCGCTTCTGTTACTTTCTGTGCTTCAGAAATTATTTTTTAATGAACCTGATTACCATTTAGACCACACAGAAATCACAAAAGCTTTCAATCCACACTACTTTAGATTCCATGCAATTTTTCTGATAGCCAAGCTCCAGAATTCACCCATCTATTAAATAACAGACTTCCATATTTAGAAAAAGAAAATCCACTTCTGAATCAGGCATATGTTTGCATAGACCAGGATGCAAATTACACAGCTGAAATGCATCAGAAAAGCACTCCTCTCCAACTGAGAGTATGTTTTTAAAGTTTAGAGCTCTCAATGGCAAGCAGGATGCATGGTCTCAAAACACAGATTTGGAAGGACTCATTTTGACCTTGCTTTCTGTGTCATGATTCATTTCTGGGAGAAAGTGCCTATTAACTAATCACTGTTTTTTTTTTCCCTGATCACTGACACTCTATATTATGTATCGAAATTAAGTTCACTTTAAGTACAATGAATTTTGTGTGCTAGATGTGAACTCTGACAAGCAAAATGGAAATCCAGGTTTATGAAACATAGTAAGCTGCAAACAAAGAAGTCACAGAAACACTTGCAGTAATCAGAGAGGTTGCTTCAATTAAAGAAGCTTTTTTACCTAGACTTTTGCAATAGCTTTTCTATTGGTAGCATACTTCATACCAATTTCTTTATATGTTAATTTTGAAAATTATCTTTAAGTGTTTTTATTATGCCTATGTTACTAAAAAAGAAGTAACTCCGTATCTCCACATATTTTATGAATCTAGCTAAAAAACATTATATGAAGCAGAATTGTCTTTAATAAGAGCCGTTTGCATAAGTTATCTTCAAGTGTGCATCAGTATGGGAAGACCATGGAGATTTTAAGCAGAAAATTTTGTCAATAATGCTGTGGAGGACAGAAGGAAAAAGGGAAGGTATTTCCAGGCATTATTTTCATGTTTTCAGGCCATACTAATGACATGAAAAAGAAGATAAATTACACAGAACACATCTGAACTTGCCCTGAGAAGAGCTGTAATACATTACTGATGGGTAGTGAACATGAAAGTAATTGCCTAACATATAATTGACATATGCAGAGGATAATGCTATATTCTATATTCCAGAAATACCTGCTTAACCTCTAATTTAACTAAAGTGGATTAACTCCTAGATGAAACAATAATGATTAAGGTAACTAAATAGTGGAACCGGTTACCTAAGCCTTCACACAATTCCCTTAGTAGATAAGAAGTAAGAGCACTAAAATGTTTGAAAATAAAATTTTGACAGTAGGACTTCTAATTTTGTAAAGCAATCAAACAAACAGTAACATACTTAAAGATGATTACCATTAAAGACTTGCACTGCACAGTAGAGAAGCACAGAACTCCTATTATAGATATAAACCCCTCCTTTCCTTTTTGTTAAGCATATGGGCAAAGCCATTTCTGCTCTTCCTTATTTGAGGAGATTCTTCTGAATTACATGGCTAGAATGTGATAAACAGATGTAAAGAGTTTCTACACAGTTGAAAATCATTCATCCCAATGATGAAACGCAGACAGATCTAAATCTTTGTACAGGTAAGTCAAGGGAAGATTTGGCATAGACTATAAAGAGATCAAAACTGGCTTATACAGGAGAAAAAACTAACACTCCATATACAATTTTTTTTTTTTTTTAAAGAAACATGTCAAGTAGCTTGCTGAGTAGATAATTTCCTTTTTCAATGGCACTCTGTAATAGCAGACTGAAAGTACATACATAACAAAATGCTACTTACTGCCAGCTAATATTTATATCTGTAAGAGTAGTCAGATTCAAATAACTGGAGTATATCTAAAACTAGCAAAAGAACACTAAGCTTCAGTTTATCAAAATTTAAAAATTATAAATATCTCTAAGTAGAAGATAGCAAGAACTTAAAATAAAAAATAAGGTAGGACAAGCATAACGGGTACTTCAGGAAGTCAAAAGGACTCATATGGATGAACATTTCTAAAATATAGAAGACAGCAGTTCTGAAAAAAAAATGCATAAAGTGCATTAATAAGGTTATTAATTAGATGTAAAAGTTCAGAAGAAAGCAATTTTCAAAAAGTATTTAAAGTGCCAAAATTTGCAAGCAGGTATTTAGCAGCACTTTCAGATGCAACTCAGCTGCATAAACATCATCAACAAATTTCAGTGAGATTCAAAAAGCTGCTTTTGAACATTTGGAAATTGGCTCAAAGATTTTCAAGATTTTTTTCAAATATCTAAATAATAAAATTTAGCTATGCTATCTTTTCCCCATATATCTTGCTAATATCAGTTATCTTATATTTCATTACCTTTCTTGAAACCACACATTAGATGACTTCTGAATATTAGAAAGCAGGACATTGTACATACCGTCCCACTCTTCCCAATTAACCAAACTTGCTAAACTTGGAAAATAATTGTAAATTATCTCTCAATAATTTTGATGTAAAATGTGATCAGTTTAAATAAGATTTTTTTTTTCCAGTGGTCTTGAAACAAAATAATAAGATCACAGAAAAGTATTTATACTTATTAAGCATCCAGCTTACATACCTGCAATTAGGAATTCAACTTCCTGTGCTGTCACTAAAGGTTTTATAACATGTAAGAGAAAAAATGTCCTCTAGCTAAATACATTGATTTAATAGCATTCTAAACCAGGTATCTAAGGTAGAAGCTAATGTGAGACATTTTAAGACTATATAACTAAGGTAGCTTCTTTTCTCTTGGATTTTGCCTACAGAGCTTATGTCAGTCAGTCTGCTAACTTCTGCACAAATCCACTGTCTGCAGAGCTGTGTTGACATAAGGCAAGGGAACATGCTTCTATTTCTTCCACCTTGCAACTGAAATTGAACACTGACATCAGTAAATAAGAACATTTGCTCTGCTTTGTAAATGAAACTATTTGCTCAACAGCTTAAGCATGAGTAACTGTTAAAGCTCTATATCATACAACAGTGCAATATTGTTAATAACATGATAGCATACAGATGTCACAATGTTGAAACAAAAAAATGAAAGACAGAAAGAAGTAATGAGATATCCAGGACTTGAGTGAGATGAACAATATATGACTGTTGAAGTAAAAAATAGAAGTGTCTGTAATAACATATGTATCTGAAAGAAATAAGGTAAAGTTATTAATAAATTGAAGTGCTAACCCAGTACTTCCAGCCTTGTTCCTAGAGAATTCCATCTGGCAAAAGCTCTGGAAGCGTGGGTGCTCTGGAACACAGGACCATGATTTGAAATCCTGACTTTCTGGGCACGCATTGTAAATTGCTAGTGAGATCATTTATAACAACAACAACAACAATTTTTAAAAAAATACCAAACAATTCAAACAAAAAGGACTTGCCCTTTTACTTCTGGCATGCTTCTCAAAAAAAAAATCCCCAAACCCTCCCAAAATCATTTGAAAGCCATTTAATTCTAAAGCATAATACAGAAGCAAGTAAGAGTACGATTTCCTTTTATTGGGGATGTATGATGTTATTTTCTATATTTTTAAAAAATAATCCAAAGTGCTCCTTTATCTTTTTTTTTCTCCCCTAAACAAGAAGCTAATTCTCAAACTCAAATAAATATTTAGAGATCAGCCCTTTACAGCTGAGGAAGTAGATGGCAAAGTAGATCCAAAGCAAGCAATTCAGACTTTGGAAGCATTTTATGAACTACTTTCTGAACCACTTATGTAGTCTAGCTGAACTTTTTATGCTGTGTTTTTTAAATAAACAAAATGAGAACAGCAGAATTCATGTATAACATTTATGAAAATAAAATAATAAAATAAAAAAATATGACATTACTATTTAAGACAGAATTCTGAAGTAAGAATTCCGAAGTAAGAATTCCAGACATCTGTAGCATTATTCACAGGACTGAAAAACTGCACTGTATTATAACTTAGCATTCAGCATAAAAGTCAAGAGTGTGTTTTCCATTTTGTTTTAGACTTGGTTAATGACAATGTGACATTGTAGTGGTTATGAGGAAAGCCTATTTGACAGGATATTTTTTCCCTTCCATTACACGAATAACAAAAATGGGGAAAAAAATTAAAAAATCCCTGAACATACTTGTTTAAATAAGGGAAAAAAAAACAACAAACCAAACCAAAAATAAAATGATGAAGAATGAACCACAGCTTATTAACATACTAACTTCCAACATCCAGCAATTTTAACTGGAGAGAGTAGACCCCTGAAAGTAAACAAGTGGAATGAAGCCCATTACTGTAGGAAATGTTTGGCATTTCTTGACTTACTACGCCAAGAAACATATAAAATATAGTTTTAACATAATATTAATACTTATTTCCAGGGCAATCACTAACACGTATTGCCTGCAACACATGTAGAGAGAAAAAACCCCTATGTATTACTATAACCATTTTATTAGACTAAAAATATTATCGGATCTACACATGTACCACTGGAACCAATTTCATTTTGGCACCCACCTTCTACTGAAAATTGCCTGACAGAAGGCCTTATGCCGAGACAACAAAATAAATATGAACTTGGTGCCTGCAGTTTTATTAACATATTTTGTACCTTTCATCGTCTGTGTTCCAAACCAAAGAATAAATAAAAAATTTGGCACAAAATAGTTTCAAGCAGGTTAATATTGGTATGACCTCCCTTGAAACGCATATAATGAATCAGAAGAATTAACACACATCCATTTTTTTAATGAGACTATATTCAGTAACACTTCTCCTTATTAATTACTTTGTTTGTAATAAAATGAATCAGATTAAGACTTTTGTTAAAGGATTTTTAAAAGAACTATGTAAACTTGGATTATTTATATATATACACAATATGTATACTCACATACATATACATGTCAAGATACAGATTCTTTAAGTTTAAACAGAAGATACCCTAAGATACGCCTAAACAGTATTTGAAATCCATACTGACCCTAATTATAATTTCCTCTCTGGCATATTAAAAAAGCAACAATCACAGAAAAAAATTAATAATTTCTTCTGTTTGGAATTCCCTACAGCACTCCCTTAAAAACACTCCAAATAAAGTGCAACACAGTATGCTTCATTATCACCTATAGCATGTTTCTTTTCCTCTTCTGTCTGTCATAACAATCCATATGTCTCCTGATAAGTAATATTATTTAGGTTTCATTAGAGATGTGAAACTAGATGTGAACAACAACATAGATATCTTCCAGTAATAGTAAAACGTGATTTTATCAGCCTTCATCCAGGTCAATACGTCTATTTGGACTACTTACTTCTGTATTTTTCTTTAATTTCAACAAACTCTCCAGATAACGAGTAGCTCCAAACTCAGATGGCCAGTCTCAATAAACAGAACTGTCATAAAGATTTACTGTGTTATGTATCGATAGCTCTAACTGGAGACAGAACACTGAGATATTATCTGTTGGTTTTACATGCTCAGGACACTTATGGGCAGGAGACTCAGGCAGATGTAAGCCATCATGGTCACAAATATTTTGCCCTATGAAAGCTAGCTCAAAATGCATACATGTTCAAAACCTCAGAAAGATATTTTCATTGAAGTAGCGGCTTTTTATACTATCATTTCATGATATTTTCATTTGGGTATTTAGCTCACATCAGTTGTTTACCTGTGAACACTCCGCTTAACTGTTAAAAAAAAGATTGACTTATTTCTCAACATTCTATTCAACTGCAGCACATATCACTAGTAAACCAGTCTGACTCATGTGCATGACAGTTACTCTCTAGCAGTACCTTCTGTTCTCTGCTTGAAACTGTTACCCATAAAAACTCTATATCCAATTATTTTTTCCATTTTAAGTCTATATTAAAAATCTTTATCTTTGAATAAGGTCACTATATGGCATTTATGACTGATGAAGTTAATTGTTTGATGTCCTTTTTTATTATTGGTTCTCAAGAAAAGTATTGTACCTCAGTCAGCAGTACTTAAACTTTATTCTATGTTTTAATTGCACAGCGTATGTACCAAGAAAGAACTTGTTTCTGAAACATGAACACACATGCCACATAAGCCTAAGTAAAGATAAATTATAAACTTAAAAAACCCTAAAATTTTGTGTTGTCCTAATTTAGTTGAGGTACTTGAAAGTTATTTTTCCTTCTGTTTCTTCTTACAGGTAGAAATTCATTAAAGTATCTTACGTGCTAATTTCTGAAGGAATGGAATGCAAAATTACTTGCTATGATCTCAGAAGAAACTTTTTCAGATAATGTAATGCACTATATATTGTGCTATATATATAAAAAGGAAAACCGACACACTTTTTAGTGACGTATTTCTGGAATAAGGCCTCCCAGATAGTGCAACTCTATGCAGAGGATACATTCCTAGTTTTTCTTTGCATATTCATATTTAGCACTTTCATTAACTGTGAAACCATTTGCATTTGTAAGACTGCCATTCATGGCAAATAGAAATCTTAGAAAGTAAGATTCATGAGTGTGGCCTAAATAACCCAAATTATTTCTAAACCCCCAGTTTACATATAAAAACTAAAAAATAAACAAGACTAGAGTGGAAGATTCCTGTGACAAATTTTTATACGAATGTTAGGGAAGTGCATCTTTAAATGACTACATATATATTATTTAAGTATATCTGAATAGCCATTGAGAGTCATTCCTTTTCTTAAAGACTGGTTCCTTCAGGGTAAAAAGAAACCATCTAATAAGGGCATTTAATTTTACACGTAAAATAAATAAATAAATAAATAAATAAATAAATAAATAAGAGAGATACCTTTCTGTTCTTGTTATTTCTATAATTTTCTTTCTATGGCTTGATTTTGTCACAGAGTGCTACCCTGTTATGTTCTTGTTGCAGAATGATAAATAAATATTAACCTAGTAGGAACTGAGGGACATTTCTCATTAGAAGATTATACTGGTAACTGTCTATGCTGAAAATGACCCAGATTAACAATGTAAACAAAATATATACATAATGCTATCTAGCTCCCCATCCTTGATAGAGATGCCTTTAGTTTCTGAATTAAATAAAACAATCAAAACCAAGAATTAATGACAACAATCTACATGAGAAACTCAAGTTTAAAGGCTGAAGCTTGTCCTCATGTCTCCAGAATCTGCTGGACATCAGGGGAAATTATTAGCATTTTTAGCTTTCTTCTGGATCAGTTCTAACAGAAATTAAATTAAGGCTAAAATCTCTCAGAGCTTCAATGTAGTTACCATTAATATACTAATCAAAGTTTCTAGACAGTTTCTACTTTCTTTATACAGATGAGGTAGAGATATTAAATAGGTTCATCCTACAGAATCAATTAAATTTTCAGAACTGGGTATTGAATTTGTTATTGTGAACATTTAGACCTAAATAAACACTTCTAGATTATACAGAAAGTTCTTACCTATTTCTATTGATCTGTTACAAAAAGCTGCAAGATATTACAACAATTATGTGAATTAATCATGTGTTTTCAATAGCATGCTCAGTAAAAAAACCTTAATATTTGGCTTTTAAGACATTGAATAATTGTGTATCAGAAAGCAAGATTTCTCTTGGCCTACATCAAACTAACAGTGCAGCAGGATCCTTCTCAGCAAAAAAGAGTATTTCTTGAATTTTACTGTGATTGTCTATCCGCTTCTGTGATTGTTTTTTTAATTCCGCACTATTATACAACACTTCTTTTTGCCTGGCATCTAACAGGCATTCCCGTCCTTTGCGTTTACTCCACTTCCTCAAAGCTGAGGCTGCAAAAACACAGCCAGCAGCCTCATACAGCTTTTCATGGAAAACTGCCATCCTAACTTGGCACCTAACTTCACGTTATTATTCTCACTCAGAGAAGTTTAAAACTCTGAGATGAATTTAAATATTTATGCTCGCAAAGAAACTGATTAAAAATATCAACACGCAATAAGAAATTGAAAACAATGTAAGCCATTACTGAAGTAGCTCTTCTTGTGAAAGTTCTGATGTTCTTTGTTTGCCAGTCACCAGCACAAGCTCATCCTTCAGCTCCTGGATCTCCTTTTTCAGTTGGACAATAATCTACAAACAGCAAGGCAGAAACCAAGCACCACCAATAGATTAATAGCTAGTTTATGATTTTCACATTAGAAGGCTGAGTGAAAGAAATAATATATTTTGAATTTCTCTTTTTCTAAACATCTCTTTTTTAAAAACAGTCCAAGTGCCTTAAATATACAAAGCTCTTTTTTTTTTCCTTTTCCATTTATATAAACAAGATAAGTCTTCCAAACCCTCTAAATTCTATGTGTTAGAAGACACGGCTGTACAGGAGTTCGAAAGATTGTTTGCAAAAGAAAAAATAATTTGCCATAGGAATAAAAATGACTTTCTGACTATCAGTTTTGCCTGTTAGTAACCAAACCCCATTTGAAATAGAAGTGATGTTTTTGTTACGGAAAGGACAAATACACACCAAAAGTGATTTTTTTTATAAAGAAACAGAAATTCCAAAATAGTATCTTAGTACTTTAATCTTAACTCTTCTTCTCTTGCTTGTAACTTTTCACTCTTATTAGAATTATAGCATACTATAATTATAGGATGTATCCATTGCTAACAACAAATAAGTAAGTTAACATTAAACTGCATTAATGAATAGTAATGATTGCAATCGTGACTTGGAGAACTGTACTTAATTTTTAAATTCTAATAGCTCATTATCGGAGCCTGTACCTTTGGGAAAAGTGCCTGTATGAAATGGTATTTTACAAATCATCAGCTTCCCAAGGCCAAATTCTACAAAGCAGGGACAATCCCTAAGTCTAAAACATAAATGAGCAAGTTCATGGATACTTTATGATTGAACTTTTTATTAGTGCATCACCTTATAATGGCTCAAATGTTTCAAGAATCCAATGGTATTTTTAGATGGATATGAATACATTGATTCAATGTGCAAACTAAGTTTTCAAGAGAAGAAAGTTTTCAAGGAAAAATTAATTATTGTTGATTGCATGCACTTTCTAGAAACAAGACTGTTGAAACTGATGACACATTTGCACTGGATGTTAACATTCCTTCAAACATTTGTGTTTCTTTTAATGATTAAATTTAACCATGATTTCCTAACTTTAAATGAGTATTTTTATTTCACAATTCAAAATAATCTAAACATACATATGATTATTTCTTTTAACTATAAACTTACTGGGTACACACTTACTAGTATAAATATGAAAAGCAAACTTACAGTATTTTATATGAGAATCTATTAAGGTTAATTGTTAATTATTATTATTTGTTAATTACAGATGTTGCAAGAGTGCTTCACAAATCTTAGAGGTCAAACATTTTAACCTGGTTTTAGGTTGCCTCACTCTGGTGGCACACTCTGATGTAGTCTGGGCCAGTTACTGAGTCAATAAAACAAAATTTGGGGTTGGAGTATAAAACGGAAAAAGCTGAACTGACAGCATCATCCCTGTTCAATGCTGAAATTGTTAGGATGGTTAACCTTAGTGAGACAACAACACAAATTTTCAGTATATGGATAAAAGACTGATTTTCAAGTATTATTAAAACAAACAAAAAATCTACAGAAGCACAACACTGAATGCTAGAGGAAATTAGAATTAATTTAACCTCAGCAACTTGGTTTTCATTTTAAAACAAATGCTTTGATCATAAGCTGTGCTGCTCATAAAGTACATTGAGTACAAGCTCATCTTCTTAGTAAGACACACAGCCAGGAAGTCTCCATTATGAAGAATATAATTTACACAAGTCAGATATGTCAAGAGGTATTATGCACTCCCTTTATAAAGCATTCATTCAACTTACAGATGATAAATACTGGAAATAAATGGCATTTGATTTAATGAAAAAAGATGTAGTCAAGCTCTTCACTGAATAAACAAGTTGCACCCTGGAAATATACTTTACGTGGTTAAGATGGGCAACAAATTCCTCAATGAGCACAGAGCCATATAAAATCTAGGTACCTGTGTTCCCCTGTCTTTTCCACAAGAGAGGATGATTTTCTAACTCGCATGAATCCACTTTTGCTTTACTTGCTAAATGATCCTGCAGAGCTAGACATACCAAACTCCGCAGGATATAGCTCACAGTATAGCTCCACAGGATGTGGCAAATGTAGTAATGTAGGAGCCTGCATGCGTTTCAGCCTCAGTCAAAGGCTTCTATGGCTATGGAAGAAAGTTTTGTGTGATTTGCTATGATACATATGAACATACATACATATGATACATACTATTTGCTACATATGAAACGAAAAAAAAAATTAATTGGTTCCTCGTACCAGTCTCAAGGAAGGACTGACACTGTTTCTTAGTGTTTTAATACACAAACTATTGCAATCCCATTCCCTCTGCCCCAAGACAACTCTCACCAATCTGGGGTCAATTTCTTCATTAAGAACTGCTTCATTCTTGATAAGAGCAACTCGCTGTGCAAATCTGCAGGTCGATATAGATTCCTGGAGGAAAAACAAACAATGAGAAGGAAAAATAAATTCACCTACCTTTGCACCCCGAGGTAAGTAGAACACACTGATTATGAAGTCATCAAACTACATTTCTGGGTTTTGCATATTTTACTGTAATAATCTATTATTTCATGTTCCAAACCAAGGATATTCAAGGGAAATTAGCGTAGCATATTAATGACAGTGACATATAAAACTGTCAAATCCTAGTACATTTCTTATTGACCCAATCTCCTGATCAACTGCTTTTCAAGTTAGTCCCCAGCTGGCACTAAAGGGCAAGAAAGCCTCAGAAGGTAAAAATTTTGAATGATGGGAAAAAGAGAAAATTAACTAAATTTTTTTTTTTTTTTTTGTGAAAATGAGACTAGGGAGGTGTATGTAAATGCAAAAGAATCTGGGAAAAAGAGATGAGTCTTATTGAGCCTGCTGCCAGCCAGCACCCAGATCTCTTTCTGCAGGGCTGCTCTGCAGCCACTCCTTTGACAATTTGTATTTGTGTTCCAATTCATATAGACTCCTCTTGCAAGGCCTCCTGTCCTTCAAGAGAGTCAACAGCACCTCCCAGTTTGGTATCATCAGAAAACTTGCTAATAGTGCCCTCAACTCCTGCATGCAGATCATTCATAATATTTTGAACAGAACTGGGCCTAGAACGGAACCCTGCAGAACACAGCTTGCCACCAGCCAGATTTGGCCCCATTCACTACAGCACTGTGATGAGTGATACAGCTCTTTTGGTAAACAAAGAGAAGAAATCATCACTATATATACTTTCAGCACAGGAAATTAGTGAAAGGAGATAAAAGTATTAGAAATATTTTAAAGAATCTCAAATCACCCCATCCAATTCCCTCTACCCTGTCAACAAACTCTCCACTTTTCTGTCATACTCAGTGAAATCATGACTCCAAAGAAGTAAACAGTTATAGATATTACCATTATGTCCTCAAAGATTTATTCATCAGGAAAACAATAAATAAAAAAAAACACTCATTACTAAGTGCAATTTGTTTCCCAAGTGTTGCTTGAGATTACTTAGAGAAAAGCACATTTCTTAAAGGGTTAAAGGGTTTGTCTACATCTTATTGAAATTTCCACTGACAAAATTATCTCCTGGAAAAAAATTCAAAATGTTTTTCTGTAAGGATAAAAATGAAAGCATACACAGTTGAATTACAAACTGTAATAAAGGTCAGAAGAGCAGGATCTTTAGAGAAGTGAAAGCTTTTTTGTTGAAAATGGATAGAAATAACATACATCTATGTTTCGTTTGTCTATAGAGAGTGTTGCTATCATGGTAGTCATGCAGTTTCCTCCCAGGCTGTCTCTTAATACTGAGGTCATCATAGAGTTTCGATAAGGAATGTGGGACCGGTTTTTCTCTGCAAGGGCAATTATTACCTGAAACAGTAATTAAAAAAATGGAAAAAAAATTAAATTTACGTGTCTATTAATGATTGATACATAAAAAGAACAAAAAAAATCTGCTCAGGAACCCAAACTTCTGATACAACAGAACTATGCTTATACATCCAGTTAGCTGCAAACTGATTTTATGGAAATAATTTCAACTTAAATTTCAGAGTGCTTATATGTCTTCGTAGGATCTGGACCTGAAAGACCAAATGAATATAACTTTATCATACCCTAGCTTTACAGCCTCTTAGCAACATAGAAACTGAACACCATAAACCAAAACCCACAGACTTTCCTAAGACAGAGGAACTTACTGAAACTATTCTTCATATTTTTTCTGTCATAATAATAAAGTATGAATAGTATTCAAGTAAAAATTTCTTTAACACTTGCTAAAGCATGCTTTTAATATTACACATTCTTAAAGCATATGGTTCTTAGAGGGATCAATACATTTATTTCTGAGAAAGCGTCTTGAAAAATAAAACACAAATAAGAGTGCATGATTGCAATGTACTGTTGGAAAGAAATAATTCAGTTTAGTATATGCATGCCTTGGCCAAAAAGGAAATGGTACACCTACTATTCTCAGTTTCTTTCTCAGCTGTTTACTTTATGGGACCTAATTATTATTAAATAAAAAGCTAGATTATCCCATGATCTGTTGTGATACAAATATTTGAACTGTTATCTGGCCAAGAACTGTACCAAAAGACTGTAGCTATATGACTTCTGCAAGCTATCCAAAATGATTAGGATTTTTTTTTTCTTTTACAAATGTTACACACCAGCATAAATTTTGTTTACACTGCACTTAAAAGACATTATTTTAGAAAATTTGGTATCATTTTTTTTGTTGGTGCTATTTTTTCTTACTGGTCTTCAGAAGCTAAAATGTCTTATTTCTATAAATCTTACACTGGCAGCCCTAAGAAGGTCAAATACATAATATGAAAACAACTATCTTTTAAAGGAATCTAGAAAGGCATTCTTGTACCAAGATTTTCAACTCTTATTTATTACAACTTGGAAATATATCACTGTTAGTTTATAATATTGCATAGAAACTTCAAAGTCGAGTATGTACGTTAATAAACATTTTCTCAGTCTCTGCCACACAGAGACTACTATCTGAATAGACATGAAGGGAAAAGAGACAGAGGGAAAATACGTTATTTCCATTAAGAATGGGAGCTGCGTTACAGAGGAGTTCATTTTTCTGAAGTTCACGCTGAAAGCCTGTAGCCCAGGAAGAATCTGAACCCTCCCATGCTGGCACTGAAGTGGCCAGGTCTCATAACACAGAAGCCACTGAACTGTCATATGAGAGACAATGCAGCTCACAAGATGATGTGTTTAATAAAATCTCACTTAAACCACTAAATCAACCTTTACAATCCAGTCAAGGAACTTCTAATAGAAAAAGGAGAGTTCGGAAAGAGTGGGATTTTGGGGTGCATGCCTTTGTAGGTACAGAGTATCTCTCTATATATGATATGTATATATGATAGATGTATATATGATATATACAAGATATAAATGCAGTTGATAGCTCTGTATACAAGGTTTTTTAATGTATTATGGATGTTTAACAAGTAGATCAAGTGTGATAACACAAAACTGTGTTCCCATTGTCATCTTGACAGAAATAATTTTATGTGACTACTTCATTATGCAAGGTGTTTAGAAATGGCATAACTCAAAGCTAAAAGAGGGTTCTCCCTGCTCTCCATTATTTAGTTTGCCAATGACACCAAGCTGTGTGGTTCGGTTGATACCCTGGAGGGAAGGAATGCCATCCAGAGGGACCTTGACACGCTTGTGAGGTGGGCTGATGCCAGCCTCATGAAGTTTAACCATGCCAAGTGCAAGGTCCTACACCTGGGTCGGAGCAGTCCCAGGCACAGCTACAGGTTGGGCAGAGAAGAGATTCAGAGCAGCCCTGCAGAGAAGGACTTGGGGGTGTTGGTTGATGAGAAAATGTACATGAGCTGGCTTCAGTGTGTGCTTGCAGCCCAGAAAGCCAACTGTATCCTGGGCTGCATCAAAAGGAGCGTGACCAGCAGGTTGAAGGAGGTGATCCTGCCCCACTACTCTGCTCTCGTGAGACCTCACCTGGAGTATTGTGTGCAGTTCTGGTGTCCTCAACATAAAAAGGACATGGAACTGTTGGAACAAGTCCAGAGAAGGGCCACAAGGGTGATCAGGGGACTGGAGCACCTCCCCTATGAAGGTAGGCTGAGAAAGTCGGGGTTGTTCAGCCTGGAGAAGAGAAGGCTGTGTGGAGACCTCATAGCAGCCTTCCAGTATCTGAAGGGGGCCTACAGGGATGCTGGGGATGGACTCTTCATTAGGGACCGTAGTGACAGGACAAGGGGTAATGGGTTAAAACTTAAAAAAGGGAAGTTTAGATTGGATATAAGGAGGAAATTCTTTCCTGTTAGGGTGGCGAGGCACTGGAATAGGTTGCTCAGGGAGGTTGTGAATGCTCCATCCCTGGCAGTGTTCAAGACCAGGTTGGACGAGGCCTTGGGTGACATGGTTTAGTGTGAGGTGTCCCTGCCCATGGCAGGGGGGTTGGAACTAGATGATCTTAAGGCCCTTTCCAACCCTAACTATTCTATGATTCTAAAACACCAGTAGATATCTAACTACTAGAGCGTGTAAATAAGCTGATTTTGAGGAATCCTCGTACTTTAATGTTGGTTACTGCAAGGTCAGTAACTAATGGCCGAATTCCCACTGAACAAAAACGATTTTTTACTGTCTTCAGTAGACTTCTATTCAGTATTAGAAAACTGTCTTAATTAACACAATCCCAGCCAGTTGTACTTTCCATGAATGCAACTGAAATGCAGACTTTTTTTCTTTTTTTCTGTAAGGGGGGGGGTAGGAAAAAAATTTAGTTTAATAGTACATGACTGGCTGCCATCTGCTGTGCCTTAAGCTTCTTCTTTTGGCAGTTGAAATATCTCTGATTATAGCTTAAATGAAATCTAAGGGATTTATTTTTGTTAACAGAAAAAGACAACACAAAAATGAAAAAGTTTCTTCACAGTAAGTGGAACAATCAGTTCTATTTCTTAACTGTAATTTTAAAGAATTTTGACATACAGACACCCACAAAATTTTATGCTTTTATTAATTTCCTCAAGTGTAAATTTGTGTAAGCCACACTTACACTGGAGTATTAATGAAAAGGGACAAATCTAAATTTTAATTTTGAGCACTTTTTCTTCTCCCTCTCATTCCCTTATTTCTCTCACAAAATGACAGGCTCACAGACCTGCTAATATCGTATATAGACATTTTTAAAGAAGCCTTAAGAAATGTATTCTCCATCAGAACTCAGAAAAATAATTACTTTCTGGCAACAAGAACAGTATTTACTGTACTGTGAAAACAACATTATGTATTTCTTAGGGGGTAATGTCTAAAATCCACACTTGAAACTCTTCAGTGATTGCAACTTAATATCACAGCATCCATGAAAGAGATTTCATTGACTGTCGTTTCTTACCCTTGGAGTTTTACTGCATTAAAATACAAAAGATTGCAAGAGATCAGGAAGACATAAGACGTGCACTAAGCTTTTATAAATTGGCATAAATGTCTTTTAGCAATACCACAAATACGAAGCCAAAAAGAAATACCTCAAAAGAAGGAATGCTATGGTATACAAACCATGTCTATCAGGATAGTGTAAAGAAGAGATGAGTACTAGAAAAGAAGGAGAGTGTGAACAGCCTTCAACATCACACTTGTCGCATTCATAAAAAATTATGAGGATCCTAAAATGCAATATATATTTCCAGTCATGAAGAGAAAATTAGATCAGATCAGTGAAGGAAAAACAATTAAACCTCTATAATGATGATAATAATAATAGTAACAACAATAACAAAATTATTAGAGCAGCAGCAACAACAATAATAATAATAATTATTATTGTTTATAATAATGATAATTTATTGACCAAATCTTTCTACTGGAATAGGTTATCTTCAAAGTTTCCATTCACCACCGTTACCTTACTTTATTCTTTGTTTCTTAAAAAAAAAAATAAAATAAAAAATTAGTCAGATTACTTGGGATTACCTTAATTTATTCTGTTTCTTTTTTTTAAAAAAAATAAAATTAGTCAGATTACTTGGGATTAATTTACTTTCTCAATATTTGCCTTTTCCAAAGAGCAAAAATAAAAAACAACAGTGAAAGGAAGATAGGCATTTTAATATGCCTTAAATCAACATGCTAAACCTTTCTCAGTAACAACAGCTGAATAATAAAGATTTGTGGAAATTCATTATTATTATTGCAGTTGCATCTGAGAGTCCTATTGTTACAAACCCAATTGTGGTAGTCCATAAATACACCAACAGAGATAACTCCTATCTGAAAGACTGAAGATTCACATTGGTCGAGGAAAAAAACAACACTAGAGAGAAGAGCCTAATATTTTACAATATACAATGCTCGAAGCAAAAAAAACCTAAACCCCAGTCACTTTAGTTCAATGATTCATACATTCTGTTACCAGATGTGGAAGGGAAAGAAAATCACAAAAGAACATTATTAGTAGAAATATTACTGTAAATATCTTAAGCATTCAAAATAAAATAAGAAAACTACTGTTAAATTACTACCATTTATACCTACCATAACCTTACTGGTTAATTGTTAAGCTTTTCCTAAATTAAAATCATATTTCAAATTAAGAGCTATCAACTCACACATTTTTCAAAAATGCCATAAATATTCTAAGTAAGTATTAGAATCAGGATTTCTGAAACACTGCATATTGCTAAATAGCAATGCTAAATAGCAATGTTGTAAAGGGAGAAACTGCATCACGGTTCCAATTTTACCTGTTCCAAATAATGTAATGAAAGGTTGATATATTTGGCTTCTGTCAATAGGTGACCTCCAACTCCAGTCTTTGCAACACGCTCTGATCCAGCAAGGTCTACTAAGTGTAACTTGGAGCGTCTAATAGTTGCAGATCCAGGTTCCTTGCTAGAGATGTGAATAGTGAAAATGCAGTGAGATCGGGATGAGGCTTGATTCATTGGAGTCTACAAGGAAAAGAAAGGAACAGCCCTTACTGTTTATTCAATATATAATTTTAGCTTTGTATATAGCTCAATAATCTAGCAACTGAAATCACCTATACAATTTTTTTAGCTATTACATCTATAATAAATATGCAAGAACCCAAAAGGGTTTCCCTGGCACTCAAATCTGGCCAAATACTTGGATAACTCTGATATGGACAAATTGTACTGCAAGAAAGCAAGCAACTATCGTTGTTCCAAGATACTTTAACAGGCAGTACATCCAGAAAGGACAGATCTTAACAGAAAGGCTTGCTTAACAGCAAGTTGAACAATCCTTTACCGGGAATAATATTAACATCTATACCTCTTGGTTGAACTGTCTCCCCTTTAATTTCCCAATACTTTTTTCCCAACCTCAATAGTGACAGCACAACTGAACTTTTTCTGGGAACTGATCCACCTCAATGAAAAAAAAAAACAAACAACAGAAGAGAAAAGAAAGAAAGAAAGAAAAAATGTCTGCAAACCATAGATATTTAACCTGGATCAGCTTCCCAATTCAGTCACAGTGCAGCTGTAGAAAGCAGCTCTGCTAGATAACTGAAAATGGTAGCATACATCATGTGAACAAAAAGGTGGTGTGCAGCAACTGCAAATGTTTGTAGTTGGTGAAAATTCTGTAATGAAATTACAGCCTTAGCACTACTTTATTTTGGGCTGCTTTACCTAATAAATCCAAGCTCAGAGGGAAAGGGAGAAGAGTTTTGATCATTAGTTTATATAGATGAGGAATTTTTGAATAATATAGGCAAGCAACTGTCTCTGCTTAACTGCCTAATTTCTGAGGATCATTTCACAATCCTGTGAAATGAGCATCAGAGTGCAGTTATGTGCTATGCTACCTTCAGAGGCTATGCTGAACAAATGAAGGGACAGTGAGCTGTAGCATGGAAATGAAAATAAACAGGCTTAGGGAAAAGTGTCAAGCAACAAAACAGTCCCAAATATATTTAAATTGCAGTTATACTAAGAAAATGTTACATGCTGTTAAAATGTACTTTATTCAGCAATTCTGATTCCATGAATAATCAGAGCCAGTTTCACTTATTTTACTAGGAGAGCTAAAATTTTACTAGTTTCTGTTCTGTGCAGTAGGAACATATATTTTACTTTTCCAGATCAAAATCCACAAAGGGATTAATATTTCAGGACATTCTCCTTAACGGAATTGATATTTGAGGACATTTTGCACTACAGTCATAGCATCAGTCATACTATATTGCAGACAAGTTTAAACCAGATCAAATATCAATACAGGTCTAGCTGTGGAAGCACAAAGTAAAGGTTGCTATGAAAGAAGCAGAAAAAAAAAATCATCATTATTCAGAGAAAGCATTCTTAAGCAAACTTAAGTTTCACAATGCAGCAAACACTCATGTATTTTAAAATGTGCTTTTAGTCACACCTGCTTAACCCCAACAGAGGCAAAAAAAAAAAAATAAAGTATGAAATAAAATTATGTCAGGATTTTGAGCTCCAAAAACTCAGGGCAGTATTTGGCCTATTAGGTCCTTATTTGCTATAGCAATACATTAGCCACAATTTGTTTTGCGTGGTCTAAGCAGTTTTTGTTGGACGGGTCCATTGCTTTTCTCCCCACAACTTCTTAATGATTGAAGCTGATCTGGAAGTTATAGGCTAGCATCCCCAACTGCTATTTTTATAAAGACCTTCTTCAGACTAGAACCATGCTTCAATTAATACATTGATACTCCTTTTTACAATATGATTCTATCTCCACTTTGCAGCTCCAGTATATAGCTCAATTAGAACTCTTGCAGGAAATGTAAAGTAGTAAAAATTTAAACTGTTAAATGGGATGCGATCATGAAATGTTAATTGCAGGCATTATCCCACACACTTTGCTACTTTTACCACACAAATAGATGCAAACCACACAGCAACAGAAATAACAAGTTGCCAGCATCTTCAGCCCAAAAATGAGCCTGTTTGTTCGTTTGATTGTTGCCTTACATAGGCAACTTCTAAGTATCACCATTCAGCTGTACAGAAAATTTGAAAACTGAAAACAAACAAACAATATTTTCTGGACAGTGTCTCAGAGCCTACTACAAGGCTCTTCTAGTAGCTTTCAGAGTGCATTTTGGCATTGCTAGCAGTATTCAAACCATATGTATATAAAATCATCCTCACACTAATTTGATGTGATGAAGGAAAAAAAAAAGAAAGAGGAGAGTGTCCTGGCTCTCAGCAGATGGTTGCTATTGTGAAAGTTATATACAGAACAAATGATGAGCTGCAGTCACTTACAAAGAAATAATTTTTCCTGGAATTCTGTGACATCATAAACCACATAAGCAGACTTCAGACGCTTTGTGAAATCACGTGAACACTGCAAAGGAATTAATGCCAAATCATCTGTTGCTGCCCATTTGTGTCATGGTAAAAGAGGAATTCTTTCAAGATCATGACTTGGTAAAGCATCAGTGTTTTGATTGTTCTTGGAAAATATGTAAAGAGCTATTTCAAACCATACAACCCAGACTCCCTTTTCTTCAGGGCCAGAACATACCTATGTTTGCTGAAACTAAAAGAAAAATGTACAGAAGCTTTGTAACTTAAACCATTATATCTATTCATATAACAGCTGCAAAAAGGTAATTTCTACTTAAATGAGAATCTGCAGCACAGCCATTTCAGAAGAAACATCCAAGTCGAATGGTTCTGTCTAGGAATACAAGATCATGAAAGGTCAAAAACTTGCTGGAGCCTAAGTAAGCTATTTAGCTTAATATAATTAGTACCTTAAACCAAGAAAACACTGTATGAGTTCCTCCCTGTACAAGAATGTATATATTTCTTGAATCCTTTATTTTTTTCAGCTGCTATTATAAACAGGTTTCGCTAAGAAGAATAGCCAGAAATAGGATGATACTGGTCTAAACTGAGTTCTTGATAATTGAGGACCTAAGAAGGAAAAAGTTTTTTAAATAGGAGAAAAACATATGTAAAACTGTTTGAAAACCACCATTAGACTAACAGAAGCTGTTGTTGATTACAGCTGCCAAAGAGATACAGAAAATACAGAAAAAAGTTCAGGACAGCTGAGACAAAAAGATTTCACAGGTGATAAATGCAGCCATTCAGCCCATATTGCAAACCATCTCCACTTGACAGTTTATACAGTTCTAGTGGAATCTTTTACTCTTTGAATCAAAATATTTAGACATCAGAAGAACATGATATTCCTGTGTGAGTGAATTCATAACTAACTGAGGCATAAATGAAGAACACTGATTCTGAACACCTCCCCCTGGCTTTTTTTCTAGGGAATGTCTCAGTGAAAATGTACAAGATTTCATTTTAAGAAGGGTTTCTATTTCCTCCTTCTCCCTCCCAACTTTTGAGATTTTTAAAGAAAGGCAAGGTGAAAGAGAAAAGTAACGATAGCATACAAAGCTGATATCAAATCATTTTCTCCAGTCTCAAGGTACAATCAGATTGATACCTGTAGGAAGAAGTTTTGAAAGCTTCAGTCATTTCACAGTTTAGATGGTAAGAAAAGAGCTATTGTATCCTATAAGAATGATAATAAATCAATATAACACCTTTTTTTTCTCTGGCTGAAACTTGTGTAGAACATTCTGATGTCTTCACATTATTAATTTATAACAGATAATGTCGTAAGTCTCTGCAAGTCTAAAGGAGCAGAGACTCTGTTGAAAACAGTGTCTGTATCTGCACAACGAATATAAACCCCACCAGTTCCAACAGAACCATTCCATTTAGAAGGCTATGTAAGTTGAAAAACGGGAGGTTCCTGCTTTTATATCTGGTAGACAAGCAAGATCTTCATACATTTTTGGTTTCTTTTCTGATTAATAAGGTACAAGCAAAGGGGCTTTCCAGGTGTGTACTTAAGAACACTTGACAGTTGAAATTGAAAACCTATTGCTACGAAAATGTAAGTATCAGAATAGGTGCAATCTGACACTTCCCTGATTTCTAAAAGCACTACTTTAGTACCTTGCAGTTTTTACTACCAGTGCAGTTTCACAGTTAGAACATGGTTAACAGGTAATTTTAAGCAATTAATATTCCCTGGTGAGAATAACATTAAACTTCACATTATACACTGCCTTTTATCTGTACAAATCCCAAAGCACTCTAAGGACTATTCAAAGTAGTACATATGACCAACGATTGTTTTACCACACACGGAAATGAAAGCACCTGTGCTAAAATGATAATCCTGTTTGGTGCTAATAATACTATAGAACAGGCTTGTCAGATTGGAAATAAATTAACAACTGACAGCAACAAGGAAAGCAGAAAATTGTATTTCATTCTGGAATGCAGCTCTAACATGGATAACATGCCTTCTTGGCAAAAGTGTCATTTAATCTCTATGTTCACATATTCAAGTTCTATTTTTCAAATTTCATCCAATGCATTCACACATTACCAGGAGCTTTCTAAATATATGTCTGAGAATACTAATGGACAATAAAAATAAATACAAAGGGAATGAGTCCAATTCAGAGGTCACAAGTCAGTCCTCACAACTATCTTTAAATGTTCAGAAATTTCATTCTTTTTTGAAATAAACATACTTAAGCATTGCCAAAAGGTTACTGCTTGCGGACATTTGAAATGATGCAACAAATGCTATGTAGTATGAGCTGTGTTCCAAATTTAAACAATGGAGTATTATAGGTACAAACCCACACACTAAAACATTCCCATCCTCATTAAAATTAAGCAGTTTTTCAGTAGAAAAAGGACAAATGCTAACCGCATATGTAACTGCAGTGTTCAGACATACCAATTTCACATAAAGATTACAGTTTTGAAATTTGTGCATGCTCTTGGGAAGCTACTGGCTCTACATTATGCTGCTATTTTAAGAGAAATACTAAAAAAGCATGAGGAATTCTCTGTATCATAGAGGCTTGTTCAGGCATATTATTTCAACAGACAGTGATCTGTCCCTTGAAACGCTTCTTCCCCTGGGCCCAGGTGTACATGGTCAGACAGGAGGAACACATAGCTACTTAAGTATTTCATACATGTTAAATATCTTTCTTGTCATTGATTCATTACATATATTTTTGGTCAGAGGAAGAAAACCTACGATTTCTAAAACAGAATTAGCTGTGTTTAGTAAAGACACATTGACAGTGCTCACATTTTACAGTACCCTTTTAATATTTACATTCAATTTCCAATGGGAAGATAAGAAAAAAATACCCAACCTAAAAACCCTACAGATATTGGATATGGAAACACTTCCTTTGAATTTTCCAGAATCAGTGAGAAGACCCATGTCTCTGTGTATTGTCAAATATTTATTTTGATTGTGTTCCAGACTACCATTTCTTTTTTTGTACATAACACAATGTGTTTATGTGATAGGAAGAAAAAAGTAGGAACTGCTGACTCTTACACTAGCTACTTCAAAGGCAATTTAGTACTTCTGTGGGACTATTTGATAATGCTTTGTAAAACCATGCATTCTAATCTTTAAATGCATATGTATGTTGATGTAAGTCACATTCCAATGTCAGTCTATGGTTTATGAGCAATTTTTTTTTCTTATTTTAATTGCAGTAAGTTATGACATCAATAACCACCAATCAGATTCACTAAGGGAAAAGAGAAAGCACTTTGCAAAGTGAAAGCTATTATCAGAGAAATGCTTACTTAATTTCCCTGTGGAAATACACTTAGAAAGAAGATAGTAATTTATCTCCATAGACTTCAAACTAGACATCTTTCATGGAGAGGTTTCCGACAATTTTAACTCTGGTGGTGTTAAGTAAGATTTACAGCAGCAACTCTCACCTCAGCAATCATCCTATTGGTGTCTCCGAGGAAGAGTAGGTTTAAGGCTTCCTCTTCATTGGTAGCTTGCTGAAGAGACAAGTTTTTCAGGTGAATGTTCTGATCAGGGTCTTCCATTATTGTCACTTTTCTAAGTGGAGGGAAAAAAAAAAAAAAAGAAAACTAGGATTGTTGTAAGGAAATCTTTGTTCCATACCATGACAATACTTCATTTTGATTATGAGTAAAAGGTGACATCATAAACCCCAAACCAATTACAATAAAAGCACTAAAAACATGAAGAGTAAACAATGAGCATTAAAGGAAGCGCTGACTCTTTTTCAGTTCTGTCACTGTCTTCTTATTTCTTTACTATAAAATTCCTTATATACACACAACCTGTAACTATTAGAGAAAGCTTTGGGATTTATTTTTTAAACAAATAATAAGTAGAGGTTTGTTTTCTACTACCACAGCTATTTAAACACAAATGATACATAAAGCATACCATAACCTTGATGAATAAATAGGCATGGAATATATTTCAGAATCAACACATCTGTGGCCAATATGTTTATAATAACTTTGCATTTGTCAAGATTATTTCTCTTTTCACTCTTCTCAAATGGTAGTAAGTACAACTGTGAATGATCCCTTTCTTAAATTAAAAGCAAGCAAACAATTTTATTCATTGTCACTGAGGTTAGAAATGCTTTTAGTTGTACTTTAAGCCTAAAAGGTCAGAAAAAGGAAGTTGGATGGAAGTATCAAGGATATGACAAAGGTTCCAGAAAAGCTACTTAGTAATACTGAAACACTTTTTCACTTATTTAAGTAACCCTTTTACACAAGAATATTTTCTTTTGATCAAGTTACTGAGAGTTAAACTACTGGCTTTAGTGAGTAGACACCGGGGTCTCCTCTGTTAGGGCATTCCATAGTATTCAACATGGAAGCCAAGTAGTTGCACCACTGGATTTGGAAAACTCCCAGAGTAAAGATTCTATTAAAATTGAAGTACGTGAATTTTGAAGATGAATGACACCTCCTTCAAGGTTAATTATATATTCTGGAGACAGTTTACAACAAGCAAATCATAACTTTTTAAAAAGTTAGATTTTTTTTTAAAACATTTTTTTTCTTTAGGTGTAGATGATACTTCACCTATATATGCACACACAATACATATATATATATACACACACACACACACATATACGTTTGGGGTTGTCTTTTTTGTTTGGTTTGTTTTTTGTTTTTTTTTTCCGTAATCTTCAAGTTTAACCACAAGAGGGAGTATGGGGTTTGAGTTGCTATCTCTAGCTAGTACTTGCATGTTAATTACTACAACCTGCTTCAAAAATCACACAGGCTGGGCTTTGTTCTGGTTTCCTTGTCCTTCTTTCCCCAAAACTGACAGAATAAAATTTCACAGCTAAGCAGCATTCCATAGTACTACTCTTAAGTATTAAGGAATTAATTCACACTGTGATGGTCAGAACGCTGGAATGAATATACAGAAATAATCTGAACACAATGCAATACGCTCCCTATTTGCAAGGAAAAAATACATGTAAAAGCACACATAATGCTTCTTTAGTAGTCATAACAAGTTTCTAAGTTTGATTGCTTCTCACCTAAGGCCTTATTTTTGTGTGATAGGTTAAGCGCGGTAGTACAATCATGAAAATCTACTTCCCCATTCAGAGCATAAACCCAAAAGCAAAATTTTGCTCTCATGTAACAGTTTTGATAATGTCAAGTTATTTTCTGCCTGCAGTTCCATCAGCGTGTGCGTGACATGCTAAAGCCCAGAGTGGTTCCCATTACAGTATGATGCTTTGACTGATTGTAATATTTTGAAATTACATGGTGAGCATCATCTACCTCTTTTTATAATTTAGGAAGACAATGTTGTTTTATTATGTGCCCTTGGCATAGTATTTAAACTTTTAAGGATCTTTTCAGACCACATTTTGATCAATGTTATAAATAATTTCCAGACAAGATATTAGTTCGGACAAAAAGCCCTGGAGGACTATCATACAAGAAAGAAGACAGTGAAGACATCACAAACCAGTGACAGCCTGCTATACCAGGGCCTTGCAGTTCCTTGGAGGACTTCCAGATGGAAACCTAAATTTTCAAATCTTGAGAAGCATCTGCCAAAACTTTCTTAGAAACACATTCCAAAATGACAAAAAAATTAT
Source organism: Pezoporus wallicus (assembly GCF_028554395.1). Lineage (NCBI taxonomy): Eukaryota > Metazoa > Chordata > Aves > Psittaciformes > Psittacidae > Pezoporus > Pezoporus wallicus. The sequence goes on from NW_026642422.1 coordinate 121,649, forward strand.
TTATTTTATAGTGCTATAAAGTTAATATATACTGTGATAATAGATTTCTATGGAACATTCTATTAGTGAAATCTTTAAGTTTCATAGCCCTAACCTGGAGTGGAAAAGCTCTGTTAAGTTATCCAAAATGACTGAAAGAAGGCAGAGACAAGGTTTTGCAGTCTTTATAAACAAAGAATCATTTCCATTTGGTTTAATGGATGGAATTTGGGGCTGCCTGGGGAAACTGTAGGATTGGATCAGCCTTTTTTATACTGTTGTTAACTCAGGCCCCTTCCTGCTTCAACTGAGCTGCCATTAATGCAAAAGAACCTCATGCACTGAATTATTTCATTTATAATATTCCTGCTACTGGCAAACAATGAAGTTAAAACTTCCTTTGAGTACTTAATATCACCTCATAATAACAATAAAAAACTTCAAATGTTTTGGAAAAGAAATAACAATTTAAAAATTCAAGTTTCCTATCATTTGTATCTGTGTCTGGGGTTTAAAATAGCAGAAATCTAAAATAATCTCGAAAACTTTAGAAGTATTTAAAAATAATGATGCAAAGAAATATTATATGAGGATACATACCTTCTATGACAACACATTAGCAGAATATAGTGATAATACTTCAGCATCAGGAGAAGCCTATTCAGCCAATAATAAATTTAGAAAAAAGAGAAAAGAGAAAAGCAGCAAGCATGCATCTTGAAGTCTGTCCAGAAGAACTAATGGATAGCTATCATTAATCCTGTTTCAAGTTGCAGGGAGCTTCAGGTTTTAATAAAGAATGATCATCATTTTACATATAATTCAAAAAAATATCAATCAGAAGTATAGCTCCCTGAATACCACATCAGAGGACAAATTCGACACTGATTCAAGAGGCAAGATAAGTTATTCGGCTATTCAGCACAGCTTTCAATAGCCCAGAGATTTTATTTCCCATTCAAGTATAGACCTTCAGCATAATCTCCTTAGCTTGTGAGACATGACAGAACTACGAGTATTAGTGTAATCTGTTCTTCTGACACATCATTATTGCAATAGGAAATCCTTCCCACAGTCTCCAACAAACTCTACATGTGAGACAAGAAAACCAGTGTGCTTATTCTAGCTTGTGTACTGATTCTAACTGTCAGATTGCTCTACATTTAGGAGTTAGGGATCCATGTAACAGTTAACAGGAACAGGCACAGCCTTTGCTGTGTTGCACGCACAATGTAGCATTTCAGGCCCCTGTCCTGCTGCACAGACTCCTTGGCTGCAGGATAAATTCAGCCAGGTCATCTTAGCAGAAGACTTGGAGGCAGCTCCCACCAGGTCATCACACCCCCCGCACGGCCTTGCCTTTATCAAAAGATGCCATAAGAAGTTCTCATAAGAACACCTTTTAGAAATGGAGCTGTTTCCTTGTAAGGAATCATATCATAGCTTGAATGGAGGGATCCTGTCTCTCCAAGAACAGGATCTGAGCTCCTCTGTGTAGTGTGCCATGGGGAAATCCATTTAGGCTCCACCCAATGCTGCAAGAATACAGAGGACTCTGGGGGCAGCATCCCATGGGATGGGATGGGATGCCCCAAGGTTTACTTGCCATCTATATTCCTCTTATTTTGTCTTGTCAAAGCAGTTACTTTGTTAAGCCATCTGTTGTCAGGCCTTTCTTACTGAGATCTGAAAAAAGCCCTGCACTGTCTTCACTGCCCTCTCACCCTACCCTGCAGAACAAGAAGTCGGAACCTAAACTATGAAATTGGTGGGTCATGGACAAACAAACCATGTAAGATCTGTTAGAATTTGCAATGTAATGTCACTCACAAAAAGTGTTTGTTAAAAAATACTTTGATATTCAAAAGTAGCCTTGAACAGCACAGTAATGATATAAACTGAATCAATTTACTCATCTAACACCTTTAGAAAAGTGACCTCAGAAAAGTTTCACTCACTTCTTCCTACTGTTTTTCAGGGAACAAAACATAAAATCTGGATAGGAATAACTTCAGCATACATTACATATCGTTTATTTTACACATCTCTTTGAAATGTAATGAACAAAATCTTTGAAAAATGATTCATAACAGTTTTCAGCTGTCTTTTTATTAACATCAGAAAACCTTATATTTACAAACCTTTGTATTCTCTTAATCTTAGTATTTAGTAGTAACACATTAAGCACTCTTCATTTTGCAGAATGTATTTCATATGAAACAAGTGAGCAATATCAGTATTAGCCTTAGAAATTTTAAACCCTTGGTAATTCGCAACACACTGAAAATACAGATTTTGAAGATTTATTGGTGGTGGCCAGTTTCTAGATTACATAGTTGGTACAGCCACTGAAAAGGGGAAGAGCTGACATTAACAGTGTTGAGCCTGGAGACTGAACAGGTTTATTTGAAACAAAAAAAACCCAGACCAAATAAAATATATAAAATATATTCCCTCTAAGTTGAAAAATATTCCTTTAGCTACTTTTTGTCTGGTTGGTTGGTTTTGTTTTTTTTGTTTTGTTATTCATTTGAGGTAGTTAACCAATATTTAGTTACAGGAGGGGTTTTAAGTGAAAATATTTTCTGTTCCCTGGGGTCAGTATAACAGTTCTGCTTGATCCTAATAGGTATTGATATAGTTATCATTGCTGATGTTTGAAGTTAATTGGCTCTTAAAGTGTCTTCTTTTTCATGGAATTGAATTCACTTGAACTATAGACTTCATATTTCTGGAGCATAAACTGAAAGTGAATTCTCAGAGGTTCCAATACAAATTAACTGGGTGGGTTGTTTTTTTTTTAAAGTCATCATCATAAACCTTATGTATTTCCCTGTTAAAGGGGAATCACACTGACTGGAAGCTTAGATTCCATCTTTCCCATGCCACATCACACCTGATGAGTGGTTATGTGAGCTCCCCATAAAGTAGCTCATCAACTACTGCAGTTTTAAAGACTGAAGTTTTAAGGTAAAAGAGCATTAATTTTAGTTTACCTTCACATTCCATAGTTTGGACATGTAAAATGTGGTTGTCCTAACTTAATCTATGAATAACAGTTGTAGAATCTTAGTCTTTATTTTTGTGTTATTGTTCAGTGCCAAGAAAATTCCTATTTGTTAATAAATAATACAAACTAGTTAAAAAGAGTTTGTACTGATAGATCATATAACTAAAGTGAAAATGGTTTGATTCAGTATCATGGAGTTACATAAATTACAAATACAATGTACAACAAAGAATCTGTTAGAGGAGAAAGCCTCTTGCACAACTGCAAAGCAAATGAAGAGCTTCAAAAAAATTTTCCTAATTTGAAAAGTCCTGCAAATCTTTTATGAAAACTAGAGATGGCAGTAAGAATTCAGTCTTCTACCAGCTGCATTTCATAGCAATAGCTTTATACTTTTTACACTTTTGAAAACAATCATAATTTCCTTGTATAAACATGGAACTCTCTGCAGCTACATCAAAATTAGATTGTCAGTATTAAATTCAAATTTTGCATTACAGTAAGATTCTTCAGATGCATTTGCATCTGCATATGTTGTGTTTCAGCTACAATGTCACAAAATTAAAACACTGTCAGCTTTGCATAACAAAACAACTTACAGCTGTAAACTACGGCATATTGTATTATGAAACAATAAGGCATATCAAATGATATCCTCTATGGGCTACATGTAATACCATTAGAACTAAACATCATGAAAACTGTTGTTTTTTTCCCGTAAAAATAAGTTTCAAATCTGTACCTATTAGAATCATAATACATATTTATGCATGCATAAATATGTATATGTGTACATACCTACATATGCACACAAAATAAATATGTAATTCTTTATTTGAATCTACAAACATATACCTATCCATATAGACATACAGACATACATTAACACATTTGTCAGGAATTTCTTTCTAGAAACATGATTTTTTTTTGTGAGTCCTTCTTCCCTTCTCATCTATCAGACTAATGAAACCGTTAAGCAGTATTAAGATGAAAACTTAATAGTCCACAGAATATACAAGGGATGGCTACACATAAAACCTTGACTTCAGGAGCTGAGATTCCAAATCTAATCATGCCATAATTAGATACAATGGACAACTTAAAAAAATTGTATTATTCACTTTGCCTTGAACATCAAATACAATTTTAATATCTTGTTTTCAAGTACTATCAAGAAGTCTGTTGTGCATTTTCCTAACCTCTATTACCTGAATACCAGCACATTGTGTTTACTCCCTCCATTGAACTGATAATGGAAAGTGTTCAACATAAAGTTTGCTAGGCAGAAGTACATATCTTTGGTTCAAATTGCATCCCTTTCTTCTGCAGCAATATGGATAACAATACTGTTCCAAACCAAACTGCATACTTCATGAGAATAGCTAATCTTCTGCTTACTCTTCTAAAATGATACATTCCTTCAACACTCTTCTTGTCCATCTTACATACTTGTGAGAATATCAACACAGACTACTAATAGTTACCTAAGCACAAAAACCCTGCATTTGGCTTTATACGGTGCTTAAAAATTTGATGATCCACTGCGGAGTTCAACAGGAAATTATGCGTAATATGACCCTTCCAAGGTACAAAACCCATAAATTAATTTTAATATTCTCATTAAATACATGCTTTCAAACAAACTTGGGGAAATTAGATTATTCTGTATTTTCCTTACTAACGCTAAAGTCTTAGAAGGTCTTCAGCACATAAAATTCTCAGAAGAATGAAATATATTTAAGGTAATAAACACCTGATATATTTTAAAATATGTGATAACTATTTACTTACATGAATCAAGTAACTAAAATATAGTTAGTCATATAACTACACTTTCCTGCACTTTGCACTCCCATTCTAGCTCAGAATGACATTATATAGTTTTTCAAAGCCCTAAATTGCTATCTTAAAAAAGAAATGAAAAATATTTTTATAAATTAAATACTTTTACACAGTGCTAAATATGAGTGGTTAATGTAAAGTTTTAGTGTATAGTACCTATAGAACCTACTTTTTTGTCACATTATGAACTGGAAATAATAATGACCATGTACAGTAAAACCATTAAAAACTTATTAAGATCAGTTACCCTGCAGAAAGTTTATCATCTTGCTAAACTCCATCTTGCAATAGTATACACTACGTAAGTTTACCGGTTATCCCAGTGTGCTTTATCCCTAATTCACAACCAAATTAACTGTCAATTTTTACTTTTTAAAATCGACTAATACATAAAAGGTGGCTATTCTTTAATTTACATGAATCACCATACATTAACCCATTTTGAGATGTTTAATTTTGCAAGGCTTATGTGTTCATGACCTACAAACCTTTATTTACTTATTTTATTCTCCAAGTATTAGGCCTTATTTTATCAATAAAAATTATTATAACAATCATCCATTCTGAAGTAAATATATTGGGTTTTGGAGTTCCCTGTGGCCTTTTCTATCTGTTACACACGTTATTTGATAATTGCTTATTCTAGAAAAATAATTATCCTTGAAGGAAAAGGTCAAAATAGAAGCAGGGAATTCTCCCTACTGCTGCAAGGAAATGCTGCCTGTTACATATGTCTCTGCCACACACACACATGTGCATGCCATAAAAAGAGACAGGCTGCCAAGATCAAAACAAGCATATCAGGATCAAAACAAGTATACTTTCTCTCCTATTTTGAGTGGTTGAAATAGATCTTGTCTGCATAGTATCAAAATAAGTTTCTAATACTTTTACCTTCACTTACTCCTATCTAGTTTCCCTAGGCTTTGTATGTACAAAAATAAAAGAAAATGTAGACAGCGTTGATAAAATTAAGAAAACAAGGTACTTCGAGTTAATTAAGACTTCTACCCATAGCACAATTTCAAAAAATCCCCAAGGCATATGAAGATGATTTCTGTTGTTGTTTTTGATGATTCTCTGTAGTTTTAGTACTTACAGCAAATCTTCCAGTCTGGAGGCCTCATGTCTTGGGTCCAGCAGATCATAACCACATTCATTGTAGATCTCTAAGTAGGAAACATGAGTTGTATACACTTTACTGCTATCCTGGATAATAAAAAAAAAAAGGAAAGAAGTTAGAGTTATAAAGAGAAGTCAGAACTAGATCAGCAGAAAAATTATCACTACAGCTTTTATGTTGCTTCCTCATTCTCTCTTTCTTTTCCTGAATATGGCTTACTGTGGATGGATTTTTAGCAACGAATGGCCACATTCCCAAGTCAGCAAGTGCCTACATGGAGCTCGACATGAACTGAGGATGAAGGAGGACGTGGGTAAGGAAGCAAAAGTAACGGCGCAAGCAAGATAAGAAGAAACTGGAATGTGCTAAGATACAAAATAGTGAACTATTAGCAAGTTAAGTTCCAATAGGCTTTGATTAATTGTATACTAGTTGCTGTGTGCTGCAAGAATATGTATCAAAGCATAATATACTAAGCTATTGTATATGTATCTAATTATACTACAGCAAGTTATTGCATATGCATCCAAATATAATACAGCGAGCTATTGTATATGTAGCTGTGGTCGCTGTGTGCTACAAGAATATGTATTCGATTACAATACAGAAAGCTATTGTAAGCAGATGCAGACAACAGTATAAAAAGGACCGACGGTTTGTAATAAACGGCTTTGGTCTGATCACATTGATCTCTGACTGAGTCCATTTTTCTGCATCAGTTTACATCTTCAATTCATAATACTTTTATGCTTTCTGTTACCATGTGTATAATGACTCAAGAAGAAAAAGGAAAAACTAACAAAAAAACCCTAATCAAAACTCACATACACAAACCCTCAAAACAAAAGTCCTCCCAAAATCCCCCCATGCTCATGGTTTTAGTCTGGGCTTTTTTTGTTGGTTCCTAATATCTAGAAAAGTCTGCATACACTTAGAAGATGGCAGCCTGCTTACAGAACCATACAACAGGCCATTCTTCACTTCTATGACAAAAAGAAGAATGTTATTTTAAAGAAGTAAACTCTCATATTACGGATACAAATAATAAGCTTGAGAAAAAAAAAACACACCAAAAAACAAAGAACAACAACAAAAATAAACCAAAGATTTACTTCATTTAGAAACATCAGGCACTTGCTGCTTTCCACTCTCTTTATCATAACATTTAAGCACTGTATATGATGTTGGCTGTTTTCTGTAATTATCTTTTTTCACATTGCCAAAATGTAACTTAACACAACCAGGTTTTGCAGAGAGAATTTTCTCCTGCCGCAAAGCCAAATCCAAACAACATAAACCACAAAATAAAGGGCTATGATTTCCGAAGTAGAAGAAAATTAGTCATTTCTTTTCAGCAGATAAAGCCACTGAAAGTGAAAGTACTCATATCACTCTTAGAGTAGCAATTTAATAATCCAATCCACTACGGCTATTTTGCAAAATACTTTCAGACATAAACCTTTAGTTTTCACTGAATAGTTATTTCACCCAGGTTTTTTTTTAATTGATAATGACAGTCCATTATTTCAAGGGACACCATTTCAAAAGATACACTACAGATGAATGGAAAAACCGTAGTAAGGAAGTTACAGGAAGCTATGGAATTTCTGGCCAATAAACTAAAAAGATAAGTTATTAAAAACAAAAGCCTTGATTTGCTTCTCATTTGGACTAAAAGGTTTTGTTTCTTTGGTTTTAAATTGCACTGTAAGTGTAAGCAAGAGCTTCAGAGGTCTTGTATTTTGTGTTCCTGAGTTCAGTTCTATTTTATCTTACTTAGGCTTAGGAGGCAGATGGTTCCCTCACTATGTCAGCACTTCTCAAAGCACATTCATAGAAAAGAAGAAATGAAAGAAGGGAAAGGTATGAAAAGAAAGGCAGGTGGAAAGATAAAACAGCAAGAAGAGATGTTCTAAGATGCACCAAGAAAGAAAATGTATGAAACAAACACAAAGATTTGGAAACAAGCAGACAGAAATATCCCTATAAGCGTAACTAAGCAGAGCTTTTATCCAAAACCCAGGCTGAAAATGGAAACATATTTTTATTTTTGTAGAAACTATGTGCTGACAAGGCAGCAAATAAAGTATTTATTTTTCATCCTATATTGTTTTTATTACATAGTTAGCACTAAGAAAGAATGTTGGTGTTGACACTATGTTGCTGGCAATTGCACAATCAACCTGTGTACCCCCCACAGTAAAAGTCCTTCCTGGGGTCTGGTGAGTTCAACAGCAGGTCTAAGGCAACATGATCACGGGTTTCCTTTTTTTTTATTACCATTCCCACAAAAGCAAGCTCTTGTGCACCTGCAACATGCTATGTACATTTACCTCTCAAAGCCACACTTTGAAAGAGCCAAGGTAATTATTTAAATATTAACCCTTAATGTTAACCCTTATGTTAATGTGATTGAGATACACACCCTTATTAAGAATTAGTGCCCTCTATAAGATGAATGACAGTATAACAGTACAAATGTAATGACTGATGTTAATGTCAAATAATTTTTAAATTTGTTTAATTAAAAAGCATTGTTAAAATGGGAAGATTAATCTTTAATAACTCATAGACCTGGTGAAGTATATGAAGAAATAAAACATATATTACACTTTCTTCCCTTTTGCCTCCTGTAGTAATGAAAGCCCCAAAATGATTTGCTATGTTTACCCATATCAGTATTACATTTCCTCTAAAAGAAACTTCTTGTAAACATAATGAACACTCATAAGTGTGCTACTGTGGTACATCCTTTCACTTATTCGCTGATTTCATTGCATACAAATGTCAAATTGAAATAATTCTACAATATTTTGGTTATAACGTGATACACATACACACATCCTCCCACATTCTCCTTTAAAAAGTTCTTATACCTTGACTGCCAACCACCATATCATCAGCCACTTATTGTTGTGTCTCACAGTCCCCTTATATCTGGCAAAGAATAAGACACATTTCTTAAGCTTTTTTTTACAACCTGTAGGCTGCAGGTTGCTCAGAAGACTTGCTCTATTCAATAAGAAATTTTCTAATTAATAGAAAAATCGATGTAAGGAGATAAGGAATATTTGAGGTGTGGTAAGACCCTTGCATAACATGTTATATCAACTTAGATATTTCCTTCAGCTTTAATTTTAAGGCTTCCTCTAACAGTATTATAAAAGCAGCCTTTTGCAATACAGTTAAGTATTTGTAAAGCAGACATTAAAAATAAACAGAAAACAATGCCCCATACCTTCTGCAGTTGATCAAAAATGTAAGATAAAGTCCTGGGAATGATGCCTCGATCACTGTAACGTTCTGCTCCTCCTGTGATGGTGAAAGTTTTGCCGCTGCCTGTCTGACCATATGCAAAGATAGTACCATTATATCCTGCTAAAACACTAGAGAATAAAAAAAATGTGAAGATAATTAATATAAAAAGCATAACGTATTTTCCATTAACTTTGTATTTAACCAAAATATAATTATAGTAATTCTTAATTACATAGCAGCTGTTTTCAGTAATACAAGAATACTTTAAGATATGTATTCTAGGTGCAATAGAATTAAACTATCTAGAACTGAAGGACATTGCCTTGCCTTACCCCATTAACCAATATCATCATTAGCTAGTCATATTCATTACTGTTTTCTTTATTTCATATACTGTGTTTACAATCAGTGTAGTAAAAGTCTTTGTTTACCATGAACCATAGAATCATAGAGTCATAGAATCATAGAATAGTTAGGGTTGGAAAGGACCTTAAGATCAACTAGGTCCAATTCACCTGCCACGGGCAGGGACACCTCACACTAAACCATGTCACCCAAGGCTCTGTCCAACCTGGCCTTGAACACTGCCAGGGATGGAGCATTCACAACCTCCCTGCGCAACCCATTCCAGTGCCTCACCACCCTCACAGTAAAGAATTTCCTCCTTATATCCAATCTAAACTTCCCCTGTTTAAGTTTTAACCCATTACCCCATGTCCTATCACTGCAGTCCCTAATGAACAGTCCATCCCCACCATCCCTATAGCCACCCTTCAGATGCTGGAAGGCTGCTATGAGGTCTCCACACAGCTTTCTATTCTCCAGGCTGAACAGCCACAATTTTTTCAGCCTATCTTCATACGGGAGGTGCTCAAGCCCCCTCATCATCCTTGGGGTCCTCCTCTGGACTTGTTTCAACAGTTCCGTGTCCTTTTTATGTTGAGGACACCAGAACTGTGCACAATACTCCAAGCGAGGTCTCACAAAAGCAGAGTAGAGGGGTTGGGAAAACACACAAAAACACACTGGTGAAAGAAACTTTTCTCTTAGAACTATGAAGACAGGCTGAGAAAGTTGGGGCTGTTCAGCCTGGAGAAGAGAAGGCTGCATGGAGACCTCATAGCAGCCTTCCAGTATCTGAAGGGGTCCTATAGGGATGCTGGGGAGAGACTCTTCATTAGATACTGTAGTGACAGGACAAGGGGTAACGGGTTAAAACTTAAACAGGGGAAGTTTAGATTGGATATAAGGAGGAAGTTCTTTACTGTGAGGGTGGTGAGGCACTGGAATGGGTTGCCCAGGGAAGTTGTGAATGCTCCATCCCTGGTGGTGTTCAAGGCCGGGTTGGACAGAGCCTTGGGTGACATGGTTTAGCGTGAGGTGTCCCTGCCCATGGCAGGGGGGTTGGAACTTGATGATCTTAAGGTCCTTTCCAACCCTAACTATTCTATGATTCTATAATTCTATGAACTATGTCTATACAAGAAGCTTCAGTGGAACGGCAATAGCAGCTGTATGCAATGGTTTAGCTTGAAATTACATTCAGACTCATTACACCTCTTAATTCTACTTGCAGAAGAGCCTTACTAAAGTCTAGTTCAGATCTTTCTCTAATTGCCCTCATTCCCTTCATTAACCTCCACCTGATTTCCACCAAACAGTAGATAAACTTAATGACAGTGGTTTAGCTGCACAGCATGGAGGAAATGTAGGACACGGCTGCAGCTGATATACAGCTCAGAAGCAATGGCTGACTGAATGGAAGTCTATAATGCATTTTCTTTGTACAGCTCTGTCTCATAAGACTAAATAATAAAAAACCTATTTCCACATTTCTAATTCAATTTCTTGTTAATCACTGAAAACTGTTCTGAACCTGACAAATATTTTAAGTGCCCCAAGATTTTATGCTTCATGCTGACTGACTAGAAACAATGAGGTAAAAATGATGGAGGAAAAAATTATTTTGAATTTTTCTTTTTGTAAAAGCAAACAAAAACTGAATAAAATTATCAAAAAAATAGAATCATAAATTAAATAGTGATGAAATCAGTTATTGACTGTAATATTAAGATGGAAAATCAAACAAGAACTCATGAGAGTCTACAGTTGACAGAATGTATGATAAAGAAATCAAATTAGACTGTCAAGTTTTTTTATTTCCTCTCAGAAGCTGTGAATTACAAATTGTTTCCTGGATTCAGCCATCTCAAAATTGTTCTACCATAATTCCAACAAACATCCCCTGACAAAAAATATGAAGGAGGTATTTGAAAGAAAATAGAGTAAGCAAGAAAGAATTATTTTCTTTATAAAACCTAACAGAAGCAAAATGTACTTTGGATTTGGTTTACTGTAGTTTAATAGCTACTAATTTTGCTAAAAATTTAACTAAAAATTTTCTTGTGCATTTTGTTTATTGTAAAAATGATAAAAGATAAGATTTAAAAAAATAAAAAAAAGGAGTAAGCAACCCTTGCATAAGAGGAAAGGAAACATATATAGATAGTTGATACTTTGGCACCACAAGAGATGCGATAGCTCTCCAACTTCTTAAAGTTTATTTAAAGGCCTGAGTAGTTGACAAATTGCTTATATTAATACATTACAGTAGGATGTCAGAGACAAAAACAGAAACATGTTGAAAGGAACTACAATGAACATCTGGCACCCAAAGACCAAATCACCCAAAGACACAGTATGCAGAGATTTTAGATACCAGATGTTAAAAATCAAAACAATTATTATTATCAAACACCTCATTCATCTATCTTAGGAATTTCTAGTGCACACTGTCAAAGTATCTGAATGCTGAAGACAGTAATGAGTTGTCAAAAAGTAGGGGGTATCAAAAGCAGCTCAGAGATGGCAGATTCAAAACAAGCAAGGGAAACTGATTCTTCATGCAACATCTAGTTAAGCTGTGAAACTCCTTGCAGTGGGAAGTTTTGCATGCTAAAAGTTCACACAAGCTTCAGTAGAGACTGGACCAATTCATGCAAAAAAATTATTTCAGCTACTAAACGCAGAGAAATCAGAAAATTCCTAAACTACAAATAACTAAAGGCTAACAGAATACTTGGGGAAGTAGCTCTACATGCTTTCGATGTTTTTTGGTTTGTTTTCTTTTTTTTTTTTTTCCTGAGTACTGCTAGTTCCTGAAAGAGGTAACATACTGCATTAAACAGAACTTAAGTCTCACCCAGTAGTACAGTTGCTCTTCTGTTTTTACATCTCTGTCTTTGGCTGTTTCAGATCTAGCATTTCGGGTTGTTAAGTTTTCTTCTCTGATTCTTTAAAGTTGTTAAAGGTATATATTTTCAATTACTGTGACATGGCTTTCTGCAGAAAGGTGTTGTTTTGCGATGTGTCCAAAAAAGTGGTAAAGGTGTGGCTGCAAATTATTAATTTAGGGTCCCTGAACTTCACAGAAGGCTGTTGATTAGGATCACCACAAATGTAAACATAGGATAGAATGTTTTTACAAGGGCATGTAGTTATAGGACAAGGAGTAATGGCTTTAAACTGACAGCAGAAGATTTAGATTAGATATTAGGAAGAAATTTACAGTGAGAGTGGTGAGGCACTGGCACAGGTTGCCCAGAGAAGTTGTGGATGCCCCACCCCTGGAAGCGTTCAAGGCCAGGCTGGGTGGGACTTTGAGCAACCTGGTCTAATAGAAGTTGTTCCTGTCCATGGCAGTTTTATACTGAAATGGGAAGAATATATGTAGGTGGACCAATACCTAATCAAATTAAACTGGTATCTTTTTACTAATTAAGCAGGATTTTTAAGATACATACTTACTAGTTTTAACCTAAAATGCACAATCCCTTTAGGGAAACAAAAACATAGAAAGCTTCATAACCTCTTAGTCACACATAAAATGCTATTTAAAAGACAACAACAAACAACTACAGAATTACATTTCACAAAGTGTAGGGTCTCTCAGATGCTAAGAGTTAGCACAGTAAGTGGAAAATGTACATGTTCTCCCTTACACCATGAAATGCAATCACAACAGGTACCTAAAAAGGTTGGCAATAAAGATTTTGAGACAAGAGGATCCAGAGTGTATTTTCTGAGCAGCATCAACCATACAGATCCCTGAAGATTCTCATTGGCAAATGAAAGCTGTCACCAGCAGCAGTGGAACCTGTTCTCTACAGGAAAAGGCAGTAGAGAATTAGCAGCTCTTTTCTGCATATACTGCAAAATCAACTTTGCAAGATGTTCACCTAGGCAAGATCTACAAGTTTGCTTTTCAAATTGTCTGAACAAAACCCTAAAATTTTGGTAAACTTAGTATTTGAAAGTACGTAAGTTGACACAGTTGTTGATGGTAGTCTTGCGAAGCCTAAAACATGCACACATAAAAATCATACACTAAAAGGATATTTTCAGTCATGCCCCAGTGTTATCAGAGTATCCAGAATTTTGCAATTTGTTTTTTTCACCCTCGAAGCTGAGTTTTGGCATGGTTAATTATATACTTTATTGAATAAATTGTCTCTTTACTACTTCAAAAAAAATACATCAATAACACATAATACAAGGAAAGGTTTTGGTGAAAAGATCTTTCATGAACTTATGCAATGTTGTATAGCTCCCTATTCAGTTCATGGACTACTTCCAGACAGATCAGCTAAAATATTGCTGGAGAAATCTGTTTCTAGTATATGTTAGCAAAGTTAATCTGTTATGATTGTCAGAATTCCTGAAGGGCTTTTATTTTTTTTTAATTAATACCAAGAAAAATTTTAAAAAGCCTACTAGGGAGAAAAATAAGTATTTAAAATACAGTCACTAAATCTGTACAAATTTGTACATTCGTTTCACTGTTAGGAAATCTGAGAAGTTCATTTTCCTTACACACTAAAACTTAAATGCATAAAGGGAAAACCTAAGTTGTCATATGCATGAGCAGTCGGTCCAACATGTTGGAGTTTGTACCTGTGAACAACAAAATTGACTGAATATGAACAAGTGTCATTGGACTGAATTTCTGCATGCACATAAGTCTCAAAAAAATTGCCCAAGACCTGAAATTCTGTGAAGATAAGGTTTTCAGAAAAAGATGATGTTTCTGGGAAACACAGACATATAGTAGTTCTGCAGACAATCAGAATTAATATACTGAGCTGCCTTGATATCTTGTTATTAAGATGTAGGAGATCTCAGTTTCATGACTGCCATGAAAGGTCAAACTCTGCAAATTCAAATTAAAATTGTGTGTATCTGGTTTTGTGTTTCAGTGAAAATACATTTGGTCAAACCATACAAAGACTCACATATCACAAAGCTGTATATAATGAAAAAATTGTAACATTTCCTGGATATATTAATTTGAAATGGAAACATATACATCCATGTGACTATATTTACATATGATTGTGTACATAAAGGTGTGTTAAATGGAAAATTTCAGTCTTCTTGGTTTTAATTGCTTTTTGTGAAATAGTCACGCTAACTGCAGGCAAACAACTGCTAGCCTATGAATATGTATTGTTTTGTTACAGTTCTAAATCGTCTTTATCCATTTTTCTGCAGTATTATTTCTAATCTAATTATATGCCCACTTCAAGATGATTTTAACACAGGAAAAAGTTTAGGCGGTTCTTACATTTTACTCAAAGAACTGAATGCTTCTTTTCTGGTAAAGCACTGAAAAATTATTGCTAATTTTTAGAAACAACAGTTTGTGCTTGACCTTAAAAATCTGATCAGCAACATTTTTAAACACAAAGAAAATATTCAATGTCCTCCATAGTACACAGAATTGAAAGCACACCTTTTCCAAGATAGAGGTAGTTTGTTCACACAACTGACTGAAGACAGTAATCTGATCACACTGCTATATAAACCTAACTATATATTATGACAGCAAAATAATTTAGCATGACGAGATAAAACAAAATATTTTAAGTTTTACCTTTAAGCTGTGACACAGACTACCAAAAAGTCTCCCATAATGACAATATTTGAAACAGAAATTACAATACCTTTAGTATTTTTCTAACCAGAATATTAAAATAACCAGAAGAGATCTAGAAAGCACATCGATAGCGTTCTGCACCTTCAAAGTATCATAAAGGCTATGATCCAAATCTTATTCAAGTCAATGACTAACTTTCCAATAATCTCAGAGTTTTAGGTGGGATCCAGATCATGGGAAAATTTTATGCAGGTTTTTGGACTTCAAGAAACTTAAAAAAAAAAACCAAACAAAAACCCAACCAAACAAAAACAAAAAAAAACCCACAAAAATTGAATAAAATAGCAAGGGTTCAATATCTTAGAAGTTCCCTTATCAGTGGTTGTCCTCAGAGTCCAGAGAAAAATAATAATTTATAAGAAATAGTCAATATATGTAAGGACTTAAGACAGTAGCACTGTGGGTGCAACTATAATAGTCTAAAAGTGTAAGATAGGTATTTAGAGAGGTAGCATCTTTTACTAGACTTACTAATATTGTTGGGGGAAAACATGATTAGTCTCTGGGCTTCAGCGGGTTACTGTTTCTTTAGTTACATTAGAAAGACACTGCCTCTTCCCTTAGATCTTGCTAAGCAAAAGCTGTCAATACAACCTTTTACCAATTATCAGGCAGAGGACAATTTTTATGGACTCATATATGAATTGTGATTAAAGGAGAGCAGTGCCATGTGTTTTTTTCCAGTCAAATTTTCTCAGTTATCAGTTAATTGGCACTTTATAACTTACTCATAATTAGTGTCAATTCAAAAACATGAACAGTGAGAATTTAACTTTTAATTTAAAAATTCATTTCAGATACCTATTTAAATAAATGGATGTTAGTTATGTACTGACATTTTCAGTCACTCAATTGACTTGTCTCATGCCTGAAAGATGTCTAATTCCTAAATACAGGGTGTGATATAGAAGAATAACTCATGCAAGCAGTTCCATTTAAATTGATAAATATGTTCACAACTGCTTAACATTCTTCAAGTGAGAAATTCCTCAAATGAGAGCTAGACAATTTATGGGTAGTTACTACAGTTTAAAATATCATTCAGTACTTCATCCTTGATTATCTGAGACAATATAAATAGTGGTATAAAGCCCAATGACAGTAGACAGAGGTTGAAAGCAGGCCGTGGTTGTTTTATTGTGGTTGGTTTTTCTGACTACATGTTCTTTCAATTTCCAGTGAAGATCATTTGTTCTATTTAAAGTTCATGGACACAGAACTTTTCATTTGTTTTTGTGCTTATTGTTAACAAGACTTCAGGGAGGCTTGTGCCTAAGTATAACAAAGAACTCTGCTTCCTCTGGTGCTATGCTGGTTTTGTTGAATCAAACAGAATAACTACTATCAAAGTTTGAAAAAACAAACACACACACAAATAAAAAAAAAACACCAAAGAAACCCAATTCATCAAACAAACTTTCCCCCCCAAGTTCTGTGTCGAGTTTTGGACTCCTCAGTGAAAGAAGGATGCTATAAGGAAATTGGAGTGAGCCTGACAGAACCAAGTTAGTTTGGGCTGAAGCACATCACACACACATGGGGAAGCCAAGGGAGCTGTTTTCTGTCAACCTGGAGAAGCCAAAGCTATACATGTACCTAATTATTGCCTTCCATTATACAACAGATCATTACAGAGATGGACTCAAACTCTTTTCAGAGACTTCCAGTGGTAGGACAAGAGGCAGTTTTCACAAGTTGTGAGGGGGGAAATTAAAAGTAGGTATAAGGAAAATATTCTTCACAGTGAGAGTAGTTAAGGCCTTTAACAGGTGACCAGATGGGTTGTGAGATCCCCAGCTTTGGACATTTTCAAAGCTCTGCAGGACAAGGGCCTGAGCAACCTGATCGAACCTCAATGCTGCTAACCTTGAACCTGAACCTGCTTTGCTCAGGAGGTTGAATCAGATAACCTACAGAGACCCCTTCTGACTTAATTATTCTAATTTGTTGGCAGTAGGCATAAAAAAAGGAAAAAGTAAACAGTGCTTATCAGTCCCTAAAACATGCTACAACCTTGGCACTTCATACTAATCTCAATGCATCAGTTTTTATAATGAAGCTTGGAGTAACAACCTTACTCTCAAGTTTTTGACATTGGCAGGTGTTACAACATGGAAATCTTGTCTTAGCAATTGGTAAATGAAGCCTACCCTCAACATGAAAAGCATATACAGCAACAATGAAGTCTAAGCAAAAAGATTTGCTTGCTCTGACACTTAACTGCTACAGCAAGACATACTTCTCAGTCTTTAAAATTATTAAAAAGATAATTTAAATAGATGCATTTAAGCCAGCTGTAATTTTTATGATTGTTTTGTTTTAAAATTAAAAAGCTCAAAGTGAAAGGTTTTTAGTAAGTTTATAATACACATAAGTAAAACATGTCTAAAAGTTTAAATGAAGGAAAAAGGCATTATCAAGTAAGGGCTAAATCTTGTATTTATATGTAGATGAGAGAAAATCCTGAGAACAAGATACAAATTGCAGCTTTAAAAAGTAATTATTTTGATTTTGTTCCTTTATTTCAGCTTTACACTATTAACTCTGGTTCTGATATCTTCATTTTAAAGGACTGATAATATAAGGAGATGTGGTTACAGAAAATATTCAATAACTACTAAAATACTACACTACTGAAAAAAGCAGAAACCACCAGTATCTTTGATCTTGGAATACTGTCAGCCCACTCCTCATGTCAGCTCTTGCTGACCTGAAATATGTTACCCATGTACTTCACTTTCCTTCTTTCTGCTGCATAAAATCTCAATCCATAGTCACTCTATTAGAAAGAATAAAAATTCAACACAGTCCTGACACAACCGGCTCCCAGACATGATACTTAAGATAAAAAGAATTTAATTTGCAGAGTCTGGTAAAAAGTTTCCAGTGAGCATTTGTCTTTACAGAGACTCAGAATTTAGGCATCTTCTTTCCCTTGGAGCTCAAAGTTTCTTTTAATTAAAATAAAGCATCCCAGGATGACTTTT
This sequence comes from Pezoporus wallicus, assembly GCF_028554395.1. NCBI lineage: Eukaryota > Metazoa > Chordata > Aves > Psittaciformes > Psittacidae > Pezoporus > Pezoporus wallicus. The sequence continues at coordinate 139,843 of NW_026642422.1, forward strand.
TATGACTTTGCCAGATTTATGGAACAAATCTAATTTGGTAATGCCTCATCTTTCAAAAACAACACCAATTTCCAAATGTGCATGCAAACGTGTTTTCGAGAGCTTAGTGCAAGCAAGTTTCCTTAGAAATTTCAAAAGGGCCTTCCAAAATAAAATTCCACTATAAGCACTGCAGAACATAAACAACACAATGATACTCTGAATCAAACTATCAGATTGTAAGCTCTAATAAGCAGCCTTCTTGAATAATTCTAAACTGTGCAATTTAAGTCAAACATGAGCAACTAATAGTTGTTTGAGATGAAACATTAATGATGATTTACACTTTTTATTGTCTCATAACTGTATTTGAGGAAGAACTGCTAGCATTACTGCTCCAATTTCTTAATTTGGCAGAAATTTTAAGATGCATTTGTTTCAAGTTTATGTACAAAAAAAGGTATTCTTTTACTACATATAGATTCTACAGGTCTCTTGTACCTAAATCACCCACATTAGCAATAATACAGCTGTGATGCAAGGCTGCCTACATGTGAGCCAAGCCACTTCTTCGCACAATGTGACAAATATTCAGGTCAGAATGGATAATTGTTCATGCAGATATTTTGAATACATGTTCTGTAAGAATAAGCAGCAGAAAAAAATAAACCCACCAAATGAGAAACAGAAAACCAGAAAAGAGTTAAATGGTTTTTATATTACAGGATTCTTGGGATAAACACAGCATATGAGAAGAAACTGAAATCTGTGGCAATGGGATGGTTATCCTGGAGGCTTTCAAATCCTCAAAAAAACCCATAGGTGATTGCCATTTAGGTTTATAAGCAAATGAGCTGTTTCTTATTTGCAAAATATATATGAAGAGAAAATATTTTCTATGTTATTCTTTAATAAATCAAGACAAAACATCGGCCACATAACAATTAAAAACAAAAACTACTCCAAAGCACTAACATTGTATAATTAATTTCATCATAACACTTATATTTGAAGCATTACAATTGTTCAACTAAAGCAGTGCTTAATCATTAGCAAACTGCAAAATTATGTTCTTTATTGTCTCTATTTTTGCGGGAAATCAAGTAAATATTTAAAATTAAAAGGAAAACAGGAAAGCACAAACAAATGATAAAAAGAAACCACGCAAGAGATGACTTAAGCATTAACAAAAAAGTAATAAAAAAATTCAGGCAAGTCACATACAGAGGCGGGCACTTTTGATTGAAGAAGCAAATTAAACAAACAAACAAACAAAAAAATCAACTTAAAAAGAAAGTTGCATCCAATACCCACCCATCCAAGAGCAAACTAGAAAGATTTTAGAATCCTGAGCATTGTATTGCTGGTTCTGGTTTAAACAAAGCCTTTTTTTCCCCTCAGCATTCAAGTCTCTAACTAAATTCTCATGACTGTAAGTATGCATGGCAGGGAGCCTCAAAATGTTACTGAACTATTTCATTGATATTTTCCTGCTACTTTCTTTTCCCTGGCAATAAACAGACAAAAAAACTGTTCCCTTAGTAAAGTGACTCCAGCAACAGAAATAAGTGCATTTTCAACAGTTTTGCCTGGAAGAGAATGACAACTTAGAAACAAATAACAAGAACATTTTGCTATTAAAAACTGTGGTCTTTCAGAGTAACAGGGCAATTCTTGCTGTCCCACATTGGAAAATTGAGTCATTAACAATAGAGTGAAATAAACTTCAGACACAGTTATGGACTCCACTAGGCAAGGCACCTCATGGCTGAAGACATTTTGAAATAAGTATTTTTGCTTAAGAAAGGGTAAAAATTAAGGAAAAGGATGAGAAACAGGAACATACTTCATTTATTGCCTACTCTACTAGATAAAACACAGCAAAATTATCCTTCAATATTACCAGTAACAATACAAATGTCAATTAGAATACATGCTTTACTACATTATAACACTCAGCCAAAATAGTTATGATTCAGTTAATAATGATGTTATAAATTATTTTTAGCATTGAAGACAAAGTCTCAGCTATTTGGTGATAAACGTATGCCAAAACACCATTGATTTTAATAACATTTAAGTACTTGCAAGTACTTAAAAATATCTAAAAATCAAAGCTAAAGTTTGCAAAATGGATCAAATCAATGCATAAAAACTTATCAGCCAACACTGAAATGGAGGAAAACAATACCACTTACTGTTTATTAGAGCACTGCATAAGTGAATTATTAACTGGAAAACCATTTTCTAGCAACAACCAAAGGGGGTGGGGGTGGGAAAAGTCAGTCTGTGGCTGTTTAGCTTTGATACTCTCAATTTTTCCTGATGATAATTCAACCCATAGCATGCAACAATAAAACTTTTAATCCTTCTCTATCCACACACAGTCAAATAAAATATTTTTTTCTGCAGTCACCATTAAATTCAGAATTATTTAAAGCTTAGCAAATGAGTTAACTTGAAGCTATATGTTAAAAAGTCAGATAAGCAAAGAAATACCTTTTGGGTGAAAGAAATAAAAACAATTTTTTAAAAAGAGTATTTAACTTTAGTGAAGTTTCAAATTCACTGGCTCTTCATTTTCATTGTCATATACCCTCCTGTGTTATGTGGGACTTTTAAGAAGCAGCAGGGTGGGGAGAGGACAAGCAAATGAAATTATAAAGAGCTATGTATATTTTTACTTCCAAATAAAAATTTGAGAAAGACTGTAAGCCCAGCTGAGGATGTCTGTTTTCCTATAGCACAAACACGCAATAGTGCAGTAGGCTGAAGAATAACTTGCAGAATCATAGCTTAAACCAATGGATGGGTCAGTGTCCTGGAGTGACAGAAGGATCCCAAGAGTTGACTGTACTGGAGGCTGAAATCAGCTTGACTGGGAGGGAGGAGCAAAAGCACCCCATTGTGACTGGTCCACAGGCTCCATGCATCCTTGGCACAGACTACCTCAGGAGAGGGTACTTCAAAGACCCAAAAGGGTACCAATGGGCTTCTGGTGTTGCAGCTTTGGAGACAGAGGAAATTAAGCAGCTGTCCACCTTGCCTGGTCTCTCAGAGGATCCTTCTGCTGTGGGGTTGCTGAAGGTCGAAGAACAACAAGAGCCAACTGGGACCGCAACAGTGCACCGGCAGCAATATTGCACCAACAGAGACTCCCTGATTCCCACCCGTAGGCTGATCCATAGACTGGAGAATCAAGGAGTGATCAGCAGGACCCACTCACTCTTTAACAGCCCCATATGGCCAGTGCAAAAGTCTAACAGGGAGTGGAGACTAACAGTAGACGATCATGGCCTGAATGAAGTCACACCATCAGTGAGTGCTGCCATACCGGACATGCTAGAACTTCAGTACGAACTGGAGTCAAAGGCAGCCAAGTGGGATGCCACAACAGATACTGCCAATGTATTTTTCTCAATTCTTTTAGCAGCAGAGTGCAGGTCACAGTTTGCTTTTACTTGGAGGGTCGTCCAGTACACTTGGAACCAATTGCCCCAGGGGTGGAAACACAGCCCTACCATTTGCCATGGACTGATCCAGACTGCACTGGAACAGGGCAAACTCCAGAACACCTGCAATACATTGATGACATTATTGTGTGGGGCAATACAGCAGAACAACTTTTTGAGAAAGGGAGGCAAATAACCCAAATCCTGCTAAAAGCCATTTTTTTGCCATAAAATGGAGAAAGGTCAAGGGATCTGCACAGAAGATTCAATTTTGGGGAATAAAATGGCAAGATGGAAGTCGCCAGATCCCCACAGATGTGATCAACAAGATAACAGCTATGTCTCCACCAACTAATAAGAAAGAAACACAAGCTTTCTTCGGTGTTGTGGGGTTCTGGAGAGGGTTCTGGAGAATGCACATCTCAAATTACAATTTGATTGTAAGCCCTCTTTATCATGTGACCCAGAAGAAGAATGATTTCAAATGGGGCTCTGAGCAACAAACCTTCGAACAATTAAATGAGAGATAGTTCATGCAGTGGCCCTTGGACCAGTCTGGACAGGGCCAGATGTAAAAAATGTCCTCTACACCGCAGCCGAGGAGAATGATCCCACCTGGAGCCTCTGGCAGAAAGCTCCAGGGGAGACTCGAGGTCGACCCCTCGGCTTTTGGAGTTGGGGATACAGAGGATGTGAGGCCAGCTATACCCCAACTGAGAAAGAGATACTGGCAGCCTACAAAGGGGTTCGAGCTGCTTCGGAAGTGATTGGCACTGAAGCACAGCTCCTCCCGGAACCCCGGTTGCCCCTGCTGGCCTGGATGCTCAAAGGCAGGGTCTCCTTTACACATCGTGCAACCGATGCTACATGGATTAAGCGGGCTGCACTAACTACACAATGAGCTCGAATAGGAAATCCCAGTTGTCTAGGCATTCTAGAAGTTATCATGGACTGGCCAGAGAGCAAAGATTTCGGAATGTCACCAGAGGAGGAGGTGGTGATGCGTGCTATAGAGGCCCCACCCTATAATAAACTGTCAGAAAGTGAAAAGCAGTATGCCTTGTTTACTGATGGCTCTTGCCGTATTGTGGGAAAGCATCAGAGATGGAAGGCAGCTGTATGGAGTCCTCGATGACAAGTTGCAGGAACAGCTGAAGGGGAGGGTGAATTGAGTCAGTTTGCTGAGGTAAAGGCCATCCAGCTGGTTTTGGACATTGCTGAATGAGAAAAGTGGCCAGTACTTTACCTCTATACTGACTCATAGATGGTGGCAAATGCCCTGTGGGGGTGGTTGCAGCAATGGAAGCAGAGCAACTGGCAATGCAGAGGTAAACCCATCTGGGCTGCTGCACTGTGGCAAGATATCACTGCCTGGGTGCAGACCCTGGCGGTGAAGTTATGCTGTGTAGATGCTCATGTACCCAAGAGTTGGGCCACTGAGGAACACCAGAACAACCAACAAGTGGATAAAGCTGCTAAGATTGAAGTGGCTCAGAAGGATTTAGATGGGCAACATAAAGGTGACTTATTTTTGGCCCAGTGGGCCCATGACACTTCAGGCCATCAGGGCAGAGATGCAACATACAGAAGGGCCCGTGATCGAGGGGTGGACTTAACAACGGACACTATTGCCTAGGTTATTCATGAGTGTGAAATCTGGGCTGCAATTAATCAAGCCAAGCGGTTAAAGCCTCTTTGGTATGGCAGATGATGGCTGAAGTACAAATATGGGGAGGCCTGGCAGACTGACTATATCACACTCCCACCAACCCACCAAGGCAAGCGCCATGTGCTTACCATGGTGGAAGCAACCATCGGATGGCTGGAAACAGATTCTGTGCCCCATGCCACTGCCCAGAACACTATCCTGGGCCTTGAGAGACAAATCTTGTGGTGACACAGCACCCCAGAGAGAACTGAGTCAGACAATGGGACTCATTTCTGGAACAACCTTATAGACACTTGGGCCAAAGAGCATGGATGGCATTGAGTAGGGATATCACATCCCCTACCATGCACCAGACTCTGGGAAAATTGAACCGTACAATGGGCTGTTAAAAACTACACTGAGAGCAACGGGTGGTGGGACTTTCTAACATTGGGATACACATTTACCAAAAGCCACCTGGTTGGTCAACACCAGAGGATCTGCCAACAGGGCTGGCCCAACCCAGTCACAACTTTTACATATTGTAGAGGGGGACAAGGTTCCTGTAGTGCACATAAAGAATTTGCTGGGGAAGACAGCCTGGGTTATTCCTGCTTCAGGTAAAGGCAAACTCACTTGTGGGATTGCTTTTGCTCAGGGACCTGGATATATTTGATAGGTAATGCGGGAAGATGGGGAAGTTGCATGTGTACCTCAAGGGGATTCGATTTTAGGAGAAAACAGCCAATGAACTCAATTATATGCTATTGCCTACTATGTAGCACCTTTATAGCCCACCAACTAGATGGCTGCAGGCCACCAGTGGCTGGCCCTGACTTCCCTCCAACCACCATTCCAACAAAGAATGAACTTTGACAAAACCAGACAAGTTCAGCAGTGACCAGACGAGTTTGGTGGTGTCATCAGCAGGCAACAATCCAACAGTGCACACTCTCTCTCCTGCTCTGAAAGACTGTTACAAGAGATGGAGCCTGACATCATGGACCGGATGAACTCAGCAGCTTCATAGGGATTGTTCCATGCAGTAAGGAATGATATCTCTCTCTTTGTGTGGGTATGGGTGCATATATACATATGATAAAAGCAATGGCATATTAAAAAAATGTAGGATCTGAGCATGACAAGAAAGCATGGAATAAGGGGTGGGTACTATCCTGGGTTCAGCTATAGCAGCCATTTTTCTCCTTCTTAGTAGCTGATGCAGTACTGCAATTTGGACTTTCAGCCTGGGAACAACGCTGATAATACCGATGGTTTTAGTTGTTGCTAAGTAATGTTTACTCAAACCAAGGACTTTCTGAGTCTCATGCTCTGCCATGGAGGAGGGGAAGTTGAGAGGAAGCAGAGACAGGACACCTGACCTAGACTAGCCAAAGGGTATTCTATACCACAGCACATCATGCCCAGTATATAAGTGGGGCAAGTTACCTGGAAGAGTTAGGTCACCGCTCAGATCAGGCTGGGTATCAACCGGCGGGTGGTGAGTGGTTGTATTCTCTCCCCTTGTTATTTCCCTTATCATTATTATTATTGGTGGTAGCAGTAGTTGGTTTTGTGCTATACCTTAGTTACTGGACTGTTCTTATCTCAACCCATGGGAGTTACATTCTTTGAATTCTTCCCCCCATCCCTCCGGGAGTAGGGGGAGGAAGAAGTTGGGGCAGCGAGCGAGCGGCTAAGTGGTTCTGAGTTACCAGCTGGCCTTAAACCACAACAGTCAGACAATGAATGCGAAAGAAGTTGATACCTAAAGTAATACTTCCCAATTCACAAATTCGGATTCTGAGCAGAAAGCTTGATGAAACATGATGCAGAAATTCTGCTTCCTCCAGTATGGGATTTTCTCCCGCACTAAAACCAGTGCTAACATCAGCAATGTAGGCATAAGCTGAGGAAAGAGGACATTGGAAAATCCTCCCAGTTCAGCACAATGAATGAAGAAGACTCATGTAGAAGTCTTACCTGCTTGCCTTTGCAAACTCTAAAATACTAGCATTGTTGGTTATTTTATGGAGGAGAAAAACAAAACCAGTGCCTTAAAATTTAAAACAAAAATAAGTAGGGCAAAATTTAAGACTATCTCCAGAGTTATTAATTCATGAGTGTCCCCAAATAAAAACTAAACAGGGGGTTAAGATTTTCATTAGGTTTACCCCTTCATGGAACTACATAGGGAATACTTTCCTAAGGCAATGAAGTGAGCTTACATATACAAAAAACCAATTGGACATAGATTTCTATGTCTGTGCAACAAAATACAGCAATAGTAGCAATGTTATTTTAGGAGTTAAAAATGGAACCTTACCATACATAAAATTCTTTCGGGACTGTTGCATATCTCTTAGATATGCCAGTATTTAGAAAATTCAAACATCAGTCTGCTTTTATAGCAGTGAGAAAACCACTAACCAGCTCTTCTTCAAGCAGTTCTTAGAATCACAGAATCGCTAGGGTTGGAAAGGACCTTAAGATCATCTAGTTCCAACTCCCCTGCCATGGGCAGGGACACCTCACACTAAACCATATCACCCAAGGCCTCATCCAACCTGGTCTTGAACACTGCCAGGGATGGAGCATTCACAATCTCCCTGGGCAACCTATTCCAGTGCCTCGCCACCCTAACAGGAAAGAATTTCCTCCTTATATCCAATCTAAACTTCCCCTGTTTAAGTTTTAACCCGTTGCACCTTCTTGCCCTCTACTCTGGTCTCATGAGACCTCACCTGGAGTATTGTGTGCAGTTCTCGTGCCCTCAACATAAAAAGGACACAAAACTGTTGGAACAAGTCCAGAGAAGGGCCATGAGGATGATCAGGGGGCTTGAGCACCTCTCGTATGAGGATGAGCTGAGAAAGTTGGGGCTGTTCAGCCTGGAGAAGAGAAGGCTGCGTGGAGACCTCATAGCAGCCTTCCAGCAGCTGAAGGGGGCCTATAGGGATGCTGGGGAGGGACTCTTCATTAAGGACTGTAGTGATAGGACAAGGGGTAATGGGTTCAAACTTAAACAAGGGAAGTTCCCTTAAACAAGGGAAGTATATCCCTTTAGATGGGATATAAGGAAGAAATTCTTTACTGTAAGGGTGGTGAGGCACTGGAATAGGTTGCACAGGGAAGTTGTGAATGCTCCATCCCTGAAGGTGATCCAGACCAGGTTGGGCAGAGCCTTGGGTGATATGGTTTGGCGTGAGGTGTCCCTGCCCATGGCAGAGGTTTGGAACTAGATGATCTTAAGGTCCTTTCCAACCCTAACTATTCTATGATTCTAATACAATGAAATCTACTTTTGACTGTGTGTCACCCCACTTACTCCCAAGATAACAACATACCATTCTGCTACTGGTTTGGCAATGCTGTCAAAAACCACATCTTGTTTTGCCTCTTGATCAAAAATTTTCTGAAATCTGAAAATATTAAGCAAATAATAATTGCTTAGAATCTTAAAACACTACTTGATTCATACATTTTTGTTTGTCTTTGTAATAGTCAATGTTTACATCATTAGGCTTACATAACTTAGTACAATGTTTTCCCTGTAGTCTAGCACAACAGCACGCTGTGGTTAATTGTATATAAATAGGCTGTACACAGTGCTGCTTTGAAAAGATCTGTACAATCAAATCCTCTGATAAAATGATGTGGCTTAGAAAAAAAATAAACGGTATTTTAAATCTATCAAGAGAATCAGTGTTTGTAACTGGCACCACACTGAAACCTGGACAAATAGATTACACTATAACCAAATACAGCATCCCACCATTATAGCCAGGCTCATGTTTTTTTCATAACTACTTCCTTCATTCTGCTGCACAGTTACTGTAAGTCACAAGGAGACATTCGAGTCAACCTATGTTTTGACACTTCCTGTATAAGATATCTGAAGTTGTCTTCCAGAATCATAGAAGGTTGGAAGGGATGTTCTGCTCCAATCCCACTGCTCAAAGAAAAGTCAGGTAGAGCAGGGGTCCATCTAGTCAGCTTTTGAGTATCTTCACAGCTTCTGTGGGCAACCTGTTCCTGTATTTGATTACCCCACAGCAAAACAAGCAAACAAACAAACAAACACACTTTCACATTTCCTGTATTTCAATTTTTGCCCATTAACACTTGCCCTGTCATTGGACACCACTTAAAAGCATCTGGCTCAGTCTTCTTTATTTCCCCCTTCCCCATCAGATGTTTATACATATTGATAAAATCCCCTTGAGCCTTCTCTTCTCCAGGATAAACAATCCAGGTCTCTCAGCCTTTCTTCACATGTCAGACACTCCAATCCCTTAATCATCTTTGTGTCCCTTTGCTGGAGCTCAGTACTGAATACAGAACTCCAGATATGATCTCACTGGACGGGAAGGATCAACTCCCTTGAACTGCTGACAATGCTCTTCCTAACACCTTTGCCACAAATGGTGTATTGCTGACTTATGTTCAACTTTTTGTCTGCCAGGACTCCAGGTCTTTTCCTGCGAACTTGCTTCCAGTCAGCCCTGAGCCTGCCCTGGTTATTGTCACCAGGAGCAGAGCTTGGCATTTCACTTTGTTGAACTTCCTGAGAATCATATTGGCCCATTTCTCCAGCTTCTTGAGGTCCCTCTGAATGGCAGCACAACTGTCTGGCTTTCCTAAATCCATTCTTCACACAAGTCTTCACTGGTCACCTGACGCTGCTCCCAGCTCTTGTACACTTCCTTTCTATGTTTGCATTTAGTCAGGAGCTGTTTCTCCTGCTGCCTTTGCATCATTTCCCATTCATCAGGATGGACTGTTGGAGGGGGTGATCCTTGAAAATTGGCCAGCTCTTTGACTTCTCACCAGGGTTGTGTCTCATGGAATTCTTTCAAGCAGGTCTCTGAATAGGCCAACATCTGACCTCTCCTCAGTTTGATCTCAAATACAGGGTTGTAATCCTACTTTCTGCCTTGCTCCCTTCTGTCAGTATGCTGAACTTCAGCATATCATGGCCACTGCAAGCAAGGCTACCACCCAGTTTAATACCCCTGATCAGTTCTTCTATGTTTGCAAATATGAGATGCAGAAGAGCTTCTCCCCTCCTCAGCCTTTTAACCACAGGTTAGGAAGTTTTCATCCAAACACTCCAGAAACCTCCCATACTGCTTGTGCCCTCCCTCCTATCTGTAAATGTATACTCACTTGATCCCTATATAAGGGTGTAAGAGCAAAGGAGACTACTGTTTGAGGTGACTAGGATAAACAGACTTCAAGAAAGCATGAGTTTTACAGAGGAAAAAGAAATGTTTTCTCTATAGCATTATTTTTGCTTTGTCTTAATAAGGCACAGCTTTTCTCAGTTCTATCTCTATGGATTTTTTAATAAGTTATAAAGTCAGAAAAAATATCAACATTCATTACAGCTCACTCAGGCATCTGCAACCTAAGCTAGTTTTGCATACAAATCTAGTTGGAGAGGGCAACTTATCTCTTCCCAAGCAGAACAGATCTCTTTAGCTGATATAAAATGACATCAGTCCGAGATGCAGCTGTTTATCTGGGACTTCAGTTTTAACAACACAGAGTAACAAATTTACTTGATTTGGTATTATAAAATAAAGCATATTCAACCCGGAAAAAGACTACCTCAACCTCATTATTACAAGTGGTTATACATCTAGCTTTCTTCATCATCAAAACTTTAAATGCTGCTTCCAAGTTTTCTGTCAAAAAGAAAACTATTTTATTGATATTGCTTTATTTTTAGTTTCTAAAAAATATTTACATTCTACAAAAAGGGTTTTATTTCTTTCAACAATCTCTGTTTTTCTTTACCATGGTTTGGTTATGTCTGAAACGATTTCTAAACAGAGTGTTTTGCGTCAAGACATCTTTAGCCAGCCTATGCCAACTCATTAGGTAACAAGAGAACACACACAGTCCTGCATTCATACACAAATCCAAAACAAGCTGTAGTAATGGCAGAGCTGATAAATGAAGATGCAAGTCATTATATATTTCTAAGTATCATCTCAAAGATTGCAACGGATAGACAAAACCTCCACAACTTTATCAAATGCTATCAAGTTTATGCAGGTGAAGAGTATAATATGCTGGATTATGCCTCTTGTTAAGGGAGCGACAAGAAAACAAACTTATCTCTACCAAAACAATTTTAAGAATGGGCTTTTCCTGGTTCTGTAGATCTGTATCACTACATCCTTTATAACTACACAAAGTGATATTAATCGAGGGCAGAAGATATGATGATAAGCCTTTTACTTACTTGAACTTGTAGCTCTCTCGTTTATTATTGACGACACCATCTGCTAAATCATGTGGCACAATAATCTCCAGAGTGGACAGAGATTTCTCATCATCCTCAATTGAATAGATCTAATAAGCATGGGTACGAATTAGCAAAATAATTTTCACAGTAGCACAGTACAGTCCTTATGTACAACACTTATGTAAGCTTAGCGCCTGAAGGAAAAAAAAGTCATGCAAATTTCACTTAGTACCTGAGCAGATCCTCCTTCAGCTATTATCATCCTGTTTGTTACCATGCAAACACTACCATAAGATTTGAAACAGAACCACTGTCTCTTTGACATAATTTGCTTACTAAACCACTTTAATATCCGAGATGTTATAAAAAAAAAAAAAGCAGAGAGCCTTAAAGCAACCCTCTCCAAAAAACCTGCAAGAATAAATTAGCAAAGAGTAAACCAGAACGAATAGAGTTTAAAACAGCAAGACAATGAAGAGACCTAAATGCATGATTTCTGATCACCGTTATTACCCCTTTCCAGGACTGCTACAGACTGGCAGCTACACATCCCCGTCCAACATTCAGAACAGTGTTGAACTGTTCTGAATAACCAGCATCAGGTGATTTTACTCTGGAGCCTTCCTGCAACAAGTAGGCAGAAAAGAAGTTCCTCACCCCCTTCCCTAGTAGTTAAACCTAAACTCCTGTACTCGGTGATTTTATTAACTTCTTAAGGCTTCGGAGAACAGTCCAGGGCTGTGGCTTTTGCTCCCCATCCGACCACGTGAAAACCCCTCAGCTCCCGCGGGCCGCCGGTGCCTTTTGCTAGGGGAATGAGACGGGACACGCTCACTGCCCGCTCCCTCCCACCTTCAGGCAGCCCCAGGGATGCCCTCCGGCTCGCCCCACTCCGCCCCCCCACCCCGCCAGAACAGCAGCTGTCCCCCATCATACCCCCGCCTCCTGGCGCCTGCCCAGCGGCTTCACCCGGGCGTATACTAGGATAGTTTCCTTCGCCATCGCGGCCCGCCGAGCGCCACCGGAGTGCGCCGCCCGCCTAGCAACGGTAACCACGGCATGACGCTACCCAGCGTACACCGCGGCAACTGCCTCGGACGTCGGCGAGGCGAGTTCGGCACCTCCCGAGTCACGACGGGTCCTCTCAGACTCTGAGGGAGTCTTTAATGGGGCCCGGAGGAGCAGGGAGAAACGGGCTCCACGTGCGAGCCGTGGCTGCCATCCCGCCGCAGGTGGATGGTTTCCCACTTGTGTTCCCTGAGGCCGAAGAACCATGGATGTGGGGAAACAGAGACTGTAAACACTGTCCAGCTGGGCGATGCCGTGTTTGTATTGCATGTGGATCACTCCATTGTTGCATCAGTAATTCCCCACCATATCTGTGCGGTTGTGTGTTACCTGTGTGTCCATGTGGCCTTCCTCCTCCTCCTCTTCCAGCTGAAACCACCTGTGGCAGGTCACTAGCTTTAAGAGAAGTGTCTGGTAACCAGCCAGAACATAAGGAAGGGAAATTGAGGGAAAACATGTAGATTACATAGAATAAGGACCTCAATTTTTCAGAATTTTAATCTAGAAAATGTTCTGAAAAGACTGCTGGTGGGAAGTAGAGGGTACTGTTTTGTTACAAGAACTAAACACGCAAACTTAATAGTAGGACCCCGTTATTCTGTGGTTACCAAAGAGTTACACAAGCAGCATGATAGCATTTTGGCCTTAGTTTTCTTGAGATGTAGGGGTAAAGATCAGATTGCAGTGATTACAAGCCTACTAATTTAAATTAAGTGGAAAACTGGGACTTGATTATGGGGGAGGATAGAAATTTCTTTAACTCATGTAAGGTAAAAGTATGTTGAACTTGTAGTGCAAATATGAAAAACAGCAGGGCAAAGGGCTTATCTGTCCCAACTGAACAAATAACTGTCTCAGAAAGCATATGAGACGTAAGCAGTGTGCCTTCAGGGAATGAAATGAAAAAGGACTAATCAGCAACTAAAATCGAGTGCAAAAGTCAAAAGGGTAAAAATGCAAGCAAAAGAAAAGTATTAACTGGTGATTAAATAGAGAGTGAAGAAAAAACAGGACATTGGAATGGAATAAATAGTATTTGCTTGGCATGGCTTCAAAACTACAAAAAAATTTTGTCCCTTGTCATTAGGGATGGGGATGCTGAAGGTGATGTCAGATCCAGGAGTGACTAACAGGAAGGAAAGGGGAGAGGGAAATAACTACAGCCAAGAGGCAAGCAAACCCAGAGAATTCAATGAATTTAGACTGGGAGACAGGGATTTGACAGGGAAGAGTAGAAAATTTCAGCCCCAAAATTCAGAAAGAATTGGGATGTTTAATTGAAGGTCCAGGAATTGTGTTGGTTGGTTTGATTTTGTATTGAAACAGAAGCAGGAGAGTCCAGTATCCTTGAAAAATCTGCAAATGTAATAAGTCAGCTATGTTATTTAGCAGTTTATCTGGGTTTTTAATTATCTGGGCAGTGGACATTGAAACACTGCAGTTAGCTGTGTGGAAAGCCATTTTGTGTTTGCTGGTGTTCAGTAGCTGGAATATGGAGTTGGGTGAGTGAGACTATATTACGGTTGGCACAAAGCCTGATCTGCAGAGATGCCACAGCGAAGAGACACCCATAGGGTTTGCACAGAGCTACTCTGAATATGATATGGCCTGCACGGATAAGCCAATGAGCAATCTCAGATTCAAGCTGCTTCCAGCTTAAAAGCATAGTCCAAATTTCTGAAATGGGGGAAGAAATCCTAGACCACCTGCAGAATGGTCACTTGTGCAACAAAAGAAGAACAAAGATAACAGAAAAACCTCACAGTTGTCTTCCAAAATACCCTCTTTATTACACAGCTTTCCTTGCAGAAATACTAAAGTGCTGTGTTGTGCTCCACAATATATTGCCTTCAAGAATGGCATGTTAGCGTAGTGGCACCCAGCTCAGAATTAGCACTCTAGGCTTGCTGATCTTTCTGCAAAACAAAAGCTGCATCATTATTACTTAGGTTTTTCTCCTGAGTATATGGTATGTTGACTGCAGAAGACTGGAGATCAGTGGAAGAATTATTAAATTGGTGATAACATAGTTAAAGGTGATCTATTATAGTTTGTTAAGAAAATGGCTATTCTTGGACAATAAGGAAATTATTAGCAGACTTTTCTGAGGAGACAGATCTTATGTAATATTTTAATTAATAACTGCCCTGGGTTCAGCAGTAGCAGTCATTTTTCTCCTTCTTAGTAGCTGGTGCAGTGCTGTGGTTTTGACTTTCAGCCTGGGAACAGCACTGATAACACCGATGTTTTTAGTTACTGCTCAAATGTTTAGGCTGACTGAGGACTTCATGAGTCTCATGCTCTGCCAGGGAAGAGGGGAAGCCGGGAGGAAGCAGAGACAGGACACCTGACCCAAACTGACCAAAGAAGTATTCCATACCACAGCACGTCATGCCCAGGATGTAACTGGGAGTTACCTGGAAGAGCTAGTTCACTGCGGGGTTGGACTAGGTACTCGATTGGGAAGGGTGGGGCGAGTTATCAGTCGGCAGGTGATGAGGTATTGTATTCTGTTCCCTTGTTATTTCCTCTATCATTATTATTATTGGTGGTAGCAGCAGTGGTTTGTGTTATATGTTAGTTACTGGACTGTTCTTATCTCAACCCATAGGAGTTGCATTCTTTTGATTCTCCTCCCCATCCCTCCGGGAGTGGGGGGAGGAATGGGGGGAGTGAGTGAATGAGCTGAGTGGCTGGGTTTAAACCACGACAATAATTTTGTGCCAAAAATTGGAGCATATATTAATTAAATCCTAATGATGTGGCTGACAGTCATACATGCTGAAGATTATAAAGATATCTAGGGGAAGATGTATAACTGTGAGGATTAGAGGAATAGTTATGGATAACCATTAAATGTGGTATAAACTGAAAAATCAAGCAGGCGTGTAGGACTGAGGGTTAATGACAACACGTTCTGCTACAATCTGGAACTCATTCAGCTAGAAGTGTCAGAAGTATCTTATTTGCTGAAGTAATGAGGGTATTAATATGACTGCTACATTTTCTTCAAACTAGCATTTTTTTTCCAGAAAAGTTATATAAATAATAAAAGTAGTATGTACCAGGTACGTAGAATCATAAAATCATAGAATAGTTAGGGTTGGAAAGGACCTTAAGATCATCTAGTTCCAACTCCCCTCCCGTGGGCAAGGACACCTCACACTAAACCATATCACCCAAGGACTCGTCCAACCTGGTCTTGAACCCTGCCAGGGATGGAGCATTCACAAATTCCCTGGGCACCCTATTCCAGTGCCTCACCACCCTAACAGGAAAGAATTTCTTCCTTATATCCAATCTAAACTTCCCCTGTTTAAGTTTTAACCCATTACCCCTTGTCCTATCACTACAGTCCCTAATGAAGAGTCCCTCCCCAGCATCCCTATAAGGCCCCTTCAGATACTGGAAGGCTGCTATGAGGTCTCCACACAGCCTTCTCTTCTCCAGGCTGAACAGCCCCAACTTCCTCAGCCTGTCTTCATACGGGAGATGCTCCAGTCCTCTGATCATCCTCGTGGCCCTCCTCTGCACTTGTTCCAACAGTTCCATGTTCTTTTTATGTTGAGGACACCAGAACTGCACACAATACTCCAGGTGAGGTCTCACAAGAGCAGAGTAAAGGGGCAGGATCGCCTCCTTTGACCTGCTGGTCATGCTCCTTTTGATGCAGCCCAGGATACGGTTGGCTTTCTGGGCTGCAAACGCACACTGAAGCCAACTCGTGTTCATTTTCTCATCAACCAACACCCCCAAGTCCTTCTCTGCAGGGCTGCTCTGAATCTCTTCTTTGCCCAACCTGTAGCTGTGCCTGGGATTGCTCCGACCCAGGTGTAGGACCTTGCACTTGGCATGCTTAAACTTCATGAGGTTGGCATCAGCCCACCTCACAAGCATGTCAAGGTCCCTCTGGATGGCATTCCTGCCCTCCAGGGTATCAACCGAACCACACAGCTTGGTGTCATTGGCAAACTTGCTGAGGGTGCACTCAATCCCACTGTCCATGTTGCCAACAAAGATGTTGAACAACACTGGTCCCATCACCGATCCCTGAGGGACACCACTCGTTACTGGTCTCCAGCCAGACATTGAGCCATCAACCACAACTCTTTGCATGCGGCCATCTGGCCAGTTCTTTATCCACTGAGTGGTCCATCCGTCAAATTGATGTCTCTCCAATTTAGAGACAGGGATGTTGTGTGGGACAGTGTCGAACACTTTACACAAGTCCAGGTAGATGACATCAACTGCTCTACCCCTGTCCATCAGTTCTGTAGCCCCATCATAGAAGGCCACCAAATTGGTCAGGCAGGATTTCCCCTTAGTGAAGCTATGCTGGCTGTCACCAAGCACCTTGTTGATTTTCCTGTGCCTTAGCATGCCTTCCAGGAGAATCTGCTCCAAGATTTTGCCAGGCACAGAGGTGAGACTGACTGGTCTGTAATTCCCCGGGTCATCCATTTTCCCCTTCTTGAAAATGGGGGTTATATTTCCCTTTTTCCAGTCATTGGGAACTTCACCTGACTGCCAGGATTTTTCAAATATGATGGCCAACAGCTTCGCAACTTCATTCGCCAGCTCCTTCAGGACTCATGGATGGATTTCATCAGGTCCCATGGACTTGTGCACGTTCAGATTTTTAAGATAGTCTCGAACCAGATCCTCTCCTACAGTGGGCCCAAGGTCTTCATTCTCACAGTCCCTGCGTCTGCCTTCCAAGACTTGGGTGATGTGGTCAGAGCCTTTGCCAGTGAAGACAGAGGCAAAGAAGTCATTCAGAACCTCAGCCTTCTCCAAATTCTGTGTAGCCAGTTCTCCAGAGAGCTTCCTGAGGGGGCCTACATTCTCCCTAATCTGTTTTTTATTTGCTATGTACCTGTAGAATCCCTTCCTGTTATCCTTAATATCCCTAGCCAAGTTTAATTCTAACTGGGCCTTAGCTTTCCAAACCTGGTCCCTAGCTTCCTGGACAGCATCCCTGTACTCTTCCCAGGCCACCTGTCCTTGCTTCCACTTATTATAAGCCTCTTTTTTCATTTGAATTTTCCTTAGGAGCTCCTTATCCATCCAAGGCGGTCTCCTGGCCCTCCTGCTGCACTTCCTTCTAGTTGGAATGCAACACTCCTGAGCTTGTAGCAGGTGATACTTGAATATCAGCCAAAAGTCTTGGGCTCTCCTGCCCTCTAGGGCTATATCCCATGGAACCTTACTAAGCAGGTTCCTGAAGAGGCCAAAGTCTGCTCTTTTGAAGTCATAGAATCATAGAATCATAGTGATGGAACACCTTATCCTTGGTGCCATCTTAAGGCATATCAAGGATAAGAGGGTTATGAGGGGCAGTCAGCATGGCTTCACCAAGGGAAAATCATGTTTGACCAATCTCTTAGCCTTTTATGAGGAAATAACACAGTGGATGGATGATGGCAGAGCGGTGGATGTGGTCTACCTTGACTTCAGCAAAGCATTTGACACAGTCTCCCACAGCATCCTCACAGCTAAATTGAGGAAGTGTGGTCTGGATGATCAGGTAGTGAGGTGGACTGTGAACTGGCTGAAGGAGAGAAGCCAGAGAGTTGTAGTCTATGGGGCGGAGTCTTGTTGAAGGCCTGTAACTAGTGGAGTGCCTCAAGGGTCAGTACTGGGACCGGTATTATTTAATATATTCATCAATGATTTAGATGAGGGAATTGAGTGTACTATCAGCAAGTTTGCTGATGACACTAAGCTGGGAGGAGTGGCTGACACGCCAGAAGGCTGTGCTGCCATCCAGCAAGACCTGGACAGGCTGGAGAGTTGGGCAGGGAATAACTTGATGAACTATAACAAGGGAAAGTGTAGAGTCCTGCATCTGGGCAGGAACAACCCCAGGTTCCAGTACAGGTTGGGAAATGACCTGTTAGAGAGCAGTGTAGGGGAGAGGGACCTGGGGGTCCTAGTGGACGACAGGATGACCATGAGCCAACACTGTGCCCTTGTGGCTAAGAAGGCCAATGGCATCCTGGGGTGTATTAGAAGGGCGATGGTTAGTAGGTCGAGAGAGGTCCTCCTTCCCCTCTACTCTGCCCTGGTGAGACCCCATCTGGAATATTGTGTCCAGTTCTGGGCCCCTCAGTTCAAGAAGGACAGGGAGCTGCTGGAGAGAGTCCAGCGCAGGGCAACAAAGATGATTAAGGGAGTGGAGCATCTCCCTTATGAGGAAAGACTGAGGGAGCTGGGTCTTTATAGTTTGGAGAAGAGGAGGCTGAGGGGTGACCTTATATGTGTCTATAAATATATAAAGGGGGAGTGTCACAAGGATGAAGCCAGGCTCTACTCAGTGGCAAACAATGACAGGACAAGGGGTAATGGGTACAAACTGGAACACAAGAGGTTCCACTTAAACTTGAGAAGAAACTTCTTCTCAGTGAGGGTGACGGAACACTGGAACAGGCTTCCCAGGGAGGTTGTGGAGTCTCCTTCCCTGGAGACATTCAAAACCCGCCTGGACACATTCCTGTGTAACATTATTTAGGTGTTCCTGCTCCGGCAGGGGGATTGGACTAGATGATCTTTCGAGGTCCCTTCCAATCTCTAGCATACTGTGTAATCGTTAGGGTTGGAAAGGACCTTAAGATCATCTAGTTCCACACCCCCTGCCATGGGCAGGGACACCTTATGCTAAATCATATCACCCAAGGCCTCGTCCAACCTGGCCTTGAACACTGGCAGGACATGGAGCTGTTGGACCAAGTCCAGAGAAGGGCCACGAGGATGATCAGGGGACTGGAGCACCTCCCCTATGAAGACAGGCTGAGAAAGTTGGGGCTGTCCAGCTTGGAGAAGAGAAGGCTACGTGGAGACCTCATAGCAGCCTTCCAGTATCTGAAGGGGGCCTATAGGGATGCTGGGGAGGGACTCTTCATTAGGGACTGTAGTGACAGGACAAGGGGTAATGGGTTAAAACTTAAACAGGGGAAGTTTAGATTGGATATAAGGAGGAAATTCTTTCCTGTTAGGGTGGTGAGGCACTGGAATAGGTTGCGCAGGGAGGTTGTGAATGCTCCATCGCTGGCAGTGTTCCTGGGCAGTGAGCTTGCTGCACACTCTTCTCACTGTCCTGAGGATCTTAAATTCCACCATCTCATGATTGCTTCATCCAAGGCTGCCCTGGAGCGTCACATTTCCAACGAGCCCTTCTCTGTTGGTGAGCACGAGGTCAAGCATGGCACCTCTCCTTGTCGGCTCCTCTGTGAGGATAGAAACTCTTTGGCATATTTAAAAGCGAATTAAAGGAATAATTAAACTAATTCTTTCTGTTTGACGCTGAAAAATAACAAAAGTAACAAAATAATAACAAAAACCCCACAAAATAACACAAAACTTTCAATAGCCAAGAGAGATTAAGACAGCTCTCAATCACTTTACTATTCTATTGTATAACTAAATTTTCATATGAACATGGATTTGATTAGAGTTCCCACTGTGGTGAATGCACACACCATGTCCAGTGCTTGATAGTAACAAGTAGCTTCACGTGTTAAAAAAAAAAATATAAAAAATGGGAACAGCAGATTTCCAAACTCTAAGAGAAAATAAGGTAAAAATATATAAGAGGAATGTGAGAAAAGCCTGGGTTTTTTTTGATCCACAATTAGAATTGTTGATTAACAAAAATCATCTCTTGAAGCCTAGCTAAAGAACTAAATTGGCTTTTAAAATTTCCTAAGATTTGGAAAAGATGCCTGTCGTTAGAGGTAAAAATTTATTATAGAAGTTCAGGAATCGTGGGATGTCTTTCTGTTATTACCAAAAAAAAGAACTGTTTCCAGCATTTGTGGTTCTTAGAACTTTGAAGAAAGTCTCAGAAAATGGAGTCTGAAGGTGATAGCTAGCCATGCCAGATAATATACTGCTCTAGAGATTGCATCTTATGCTGGAGGCCTGAAAAGTTTCGTTCTGCTTTGAGCTGACTGTGTTTAAGACCTTTCTGTTTTCCATGGGAAATCACCTTGTCCTGGAAGAATTCTTAGCATTTGCATTTATGCTAAACCTCAGAGATAAGTGTCTAACTTTGTTTCAGCTCCAGTATTTGAGAAAGTGCACCACAGAATGCAAGTTACCTATGGGCTTGAAACAATTATGTGACTGTGTGAGCTACAGGAGCTGGCAATTACATTTTTTAAAAAGGTCAGCCATTGTATAGTTAGAACATCACAACTAATCGTCTGCCTTTACCGTTGTAGTTTTCTTTCAATGACAAAAATAATACGGGTCATATTGTATACTGGAGCTGGCAGTTCCAGGACTTGCACTCCATTATGTCACCTAGCAACATAATATGTTTCCAAATAAACAGCCGTGTAAGTTTTATAATAGCCCAAACTTTCAAGTCCTTTCCTTTTTTTCCCAAAGTTTTACTTTTCATAGACTTTACTTACTCTTGGCAGCTATCATGCCATTTGCCTGAGATAATGATTAGAAGTTAGAACATCAAAATCTTTCCACAGATCAACTGGACATGATGAAGGGCCAAGACTCTTGCCAAAGTCTAAGTTTGTCTCATCATTCAACTCCTGGAAGCATTAGTGCCAAATATATACCTTCTATATGATTTGAAACTTTTTTTAAATGACCAGAACTTAAGATCTGAAACTTGGCCTAAATTTCTGTATAATATCCATGGGGTATGTTATTTGGGCTCTGCCAGAAAGAGTACAACCTTTACTTGTAAAAGGTGTGGTAATATAGAAACTTAGGTTTCTGTAGTTAAACGGAATGTCAAAAAAATCTGGCACTATTTCTTTATATTTCAGGTATCCTCCCAAACGCCTGTAACATTTGTTCTTTCTGCTTAAAATGGTTAGTGCTGTCATGTAAACTGCCTTGTTCAGCTTTTAATAGTCCAGCACTGAGAAAAGCAGGGATGTTTCTGTCTTCTAGGCTACTGATACAGTCTGTTTCTTAGGAAAGAGTGCTACATCTTCATTTATGTTAAAGTCAGATTTGGACTCTATTGTAAGTATCTTACAATTCCACTGCTGTTCTGACATTCTTACCACACAAATGTATATGTTTCCTAAAAATATATGTCTTGGTAGACTCAGCCATAACAGAAAATCTTACACTCTCCTACTGAGGGCTTATGTGTATGCATACATGTAAACATATATGTATGGATTTGTCTTTTTTTACAGTAAACCAAAATTTCATGGAGAAATTCAGGGATCCTTAGGACTCTGACTGCAGCAGGCAATAAATCTTTTTTCCAATTTGTTTTTTTTTCTCTTTTTATTTATTTTTCCATCTTCTAAATGGTAAACTGCCTCCTTTGTTGCAAACTACAATGTAATAAGTGTTAGCAGGAGACATGAACATACTTCTAATGCACTGCAGATGCTATCTGCACAGTTTTCTCTAACTCCTTCCAACATTTATCTTTAGCATTGTGGTTTTCCTTCTTTGTTATTCTGTCATGAAATCTTCCAAAGTCCATTATTGATTTGTCTATGACCAAGGGACAGATAAAATACTAGGTGGCCATGAGTAGAAAAGGCTGTGGAGTTTGGAGTTTTTTGATCTGAAAACTAGGGAGAAATTTAGATTTTTTGTGTTCACTTCAAGAGTTAAAAAAAATACAAAGAACCAAAACCTGAGAAATATCATTGTACCTAACAGCTCTTGCAATCCAAGTTTTGGACAGGGGGCAATGCAAGAAAAGAGGAAAATAAAAGGAGATATAACATGTATAATATTAGCACAATGGTCAGAGGCTAGGATTCTCCTATCCAGTTGTACAGACATTACCATAAGGAGAATTTAAAGAAAGACACTTAGGTAATTTTACTTTTTTTTTTCTGAAAAAAGTTTTTTACTCTTTTTGGGAAGGAAAACAAGCACAGCAGAAAGCAGGAAGCAGGGAAAGATTTGATTGAGTGTAAGATGAAGCTGATACTATCAATTGATCAGAGACAGAAACCTATCTGCAACTTGGTCATGAATAAAGTATAACAAAATGGACAAGAACCTCAAAGACAAAGAATATAATGTAATAAAGAAGGGAAAGTTACTGAACAAGGTATAATTGCTTGTGGCATAATCAGTGATGACTGAAAGGATTATATTAGCAACATGATTCTGAGAGTCTTTGTGTGGGGTTGGGGAACAGGGAGAGTTCACTTATTGGGATTAGGTAGGAGGAAAATGCAGTGATGTGATGTTAAGTGATTACAGCCATGGAGTAAAATTAAGTCCGTAGTTTAAAAGCTTAAGGATAAAGGCCTGGATCTCAATTTCACAATTATTAAGTAAAAATAAAGGGCATGATGCAGAGAGGTACAGTGAAGGAAGCTCTAGAGTATAAATATAATGGAAAACTCGAGTTGGTAAAAATAAGATGCATGGTTTATTTAATGAGAAAATGAAAAGGAGGGTGGAAAATGAAGTATTACTTCGGAGGCAATGGGAAACAAAGGTATCAGACCACTTGAGGGCTTATTGTTCTGCCTGTTTATTTGGATGGAAATGACTAAAGTATGGTGTTAATGTGAAGAGGCACAGGAGAGTGAGTAATTAAGAAAAATACAACAGGGTTATAGTTCTCATTGAACATGAATTAGGACGAGTTGACTAGTACTTAAGTAGGTGAGCAGATGAGAAACTTTTGTATCTACAGTGAAATGGAGTTGTACAAGACCATCTGTAAGGAAGCAAAAGTTTGAATCATAATCTAAGTAGCAAAGCATAGCTAAAAATAAAGGAAATTTTACTTCCCAGGTACACTGATCTAAGAAGCTGCCATAATGAGGATACACAAGTACTTACACAGGCTCACTGCTGCTTCAACATACATATATTAATACGCTCCAGACAGGCATGCTGGACATTAACATGTTTAGCTGCACAGCTTGTACATGCCTTTTTCTTAGAGGAGAGAATTGTGACATGGAGAAATTGAGTGATGTGGACAATTGTGCAAGCACAGGCTACAGTGAAGCCAGAGAAAACAGTATCTTCAGTAAAAAGCCACTAGATACCTTAAAAAGACAAGACCAGCCTTCCCACTAAATTTCCCATGTATTTCCATACTCTTGTAAGCAAGGGACAAAAGGACAATGCACAAAACAGTGCATCTGTGTTTATGTGTTGTTATGTGCAAACTAGCTGGTTTTCCCAGAGTTTGGTCTTGAATACTGTTCCCCCCCCCCCCCATATAATTCTATGAATAGGTGGCATATATGCATGCTGTTACTGAAGCATGCAGCTTCCCAATAGCTACAGAAACTAGTTATTTCCAAATTAACAAGTAAAACAACAACAAAATACTTGTAGCAGACTAACATCAAAGCAGTGTAAAATTAAGAAGTGCTCTTGAACTGTTTGAAATCAGATAGAATAGCCCTTATTTAAGCACATTGCAACAGTATTTGTAGTGTTCTTTTTCTTTTTACAAGACTGCATATTTTCAATAATGAAGAAATAAAAGGAGTTTGGTTGGGAATTTTTTAATTTTAAACATCCAGCTTTTGGTTTAAAATAAATCAACTACTATTGCTCATTAAAGTCTCAAATGCCAGACGCATTTAGGGCTGGGTGATTTTACCACATGCTGATGTTGTGTGTCTACAGTTGAGAAGTCTTATAAATGGGTAAAGGTTGGTATCCAGGGTCTGCAGGCAACAGTTATTTGCCAATGTGAAAAGGCAGACTTCCTGTCTGAATCATTATATTAAAACACAAAATGTTAATTTACCCAAAGTTAATCTTTCTTACATTTTTATCTTGGCTGTGGATTGTGTATTTAGTCATTGTTTAGACTTTCCTAGCATCTTTCCCTTGTAAATCCCCAAGCATCACACATTAGTGAGTTTTAATCTCTTGTATTTGGAATTAAATCCTCTTCAAATTAAGGCTGAACCTGGGACTGCAAGATTACAATCACAAGCAACAATATGTGTTTTACTTGTTTTTTGTGTATGACTGAATAACACAGGTAAATTGTGTGAAGTTGAAAATAGAATAAACTCTCTAAGTTAAAATTGTACTGCACTTTATCTCCATTATTTCTTTTCTGAATTAAAGTCTTATTGTAAGCAGTGTAAAGAATTTAGATCTTTCACATGTTGTTTATAACCAAGATGGTGAGTTACATATTCATCAACACACTATATACTGTGGTTCTTTTTTTCACAAAGGGAAGTTATTAAACACGTTGGAGGTAATTTGACACACAACTATATTCCATCAGCTTTTGTTCATGTGAAGTTATTCTTAATCTAATGGTATAACTTTTATATTTTATGGAGATACTGTTCATAAAATCAGGAACTCTAGTTTTTACTCAAGTTTGCATTGCTTTGTGGCCCCCAGGAGAGGGCAGTGGTTTGTACATGCTCGAGTCAGGTTTTCCCAGAGCAAATAAGCATAAAATGCTAGATATGATATTTAAAAACACACGTCAACAGGAATAGCAGATTATCTCCATAAATAATGAGTTTTAGCAGTACATAATTTTTTTTTGAGTTTTCTTCAGAACATTTTTTTCTTGCAAATGACTAGCACATAAAGAGGCAAGATTGCTAACAGGTATTGTTAACAGTTAATGTCATTGAAAAAGCTATAATTTTTGAAATAAGAAAAAAACACTTGTTCAATTGTGTAAATGCACTAAGGTGTGCAAGGACTCCCTATGAAAGTTTCTGTTCTGACAGAGGTCAAGTTTGATCCACTGAGACACATAACCAAGAAGTGCTACTTGAAAAGAAACAAAACCAAATCCCTGTCTATGGCCTACTTTCAGGTAAATAACAGCTTTTTCACTAGTGAATAGAAATCCAGATGCATGGAGTAGGATTGATCATTGTCAAATAGGATACTCCAATAGTCTCACTTGAGAGAACAATTTCAGTGATCTAAAGAGAAAGAAACAGTCTTTCTAGGTGGGTTACATGGCTAGTTCAACAAACTAAATTGTTACTAGGAATATAACATTTAGCTTTCAATGGAGTTCATATTATTTGCAGTGTCCGCTGAATGGTTTATTGGAAAAGTTGCGTAAGTAAAACATAAGGTTTGGTGCAAATGACGAGCCACAAAAGGAATTAAACATCTTACCCTGGAAAGGGATAGTGTTATTTTGGGTCAGTTTAAATAGTTTAAGAACAGAAATAAATTTAATCCAGAAGGGCTGTCTATGTACACTGGTTTTTAACTGGTTTTATTTTTAGTTATTGAACATTTTAAGTTCTTTACAGTTGTGATGGTTTTGCATGCCCTCACAGGCCTTACGTAAGCTTTAGTGTATGCTAAAGCACCTCCAGAAGCTTAATCCCATATTGTTGAAGTGAATGTGATTTGGATGTAGTCCAAATGATGTCTGCAAGAGAAAAAATTGTGGAAAGGATTGTATAACATCTCAGCAAAAAACTAGACTGTCTGATAAGCAGTTCTTCAGATTACTTATTAGAGTTTCAGAATAAGACTGAGTAAAACTGAATCATGTTGGTATGAGGCATCTTAGAAAGAATTGTTTCGTATCACAATCATTAAACAATTTGTACAGTTACTGAAATATTTTCTTAACATTTTAAGGTCTCCAGATGCCAAGTGTGTATCATCATTTTCCTCAAACACACATAAAATTACTTAATGAATATTGGCTTGCAGGATTATTATCCTTCCAGCTAATTCCCAGTCCAACTCAACTTGCCTTTTCCTGGGCTTCTTGCCACATTCTGTTTTTCCCTGTGCTGTTGATGTTATGTATGACTGAAATGCGGAATTATCTACAGTTCATTAAAGAATCAAGTACCTTAGGCTATTGTGTTCATCTATTATTAATGGACAGTAAGTGAAAACATGAGCTAACAAAAGACAAAGGATAAACACATTTAAACCAGACCAGTTCCTAGAGAAATAATTTCAAAACCTGTCAAACAATTCTTGAAACATGGAAGAATGTTGATTTCCCATAGATTCATTGTATATACTCTGGCACTATAACTTTTCCTTTATATAATATTTTTTTAAGCTTGAATAGTAATTTCCATTGGCAGATCTCAAAGAGATTTACGTATATTAACAAAATCAGACTTATAACACCAATGTGAAGAAAAGAAGCCGGTCAATCTATTTGTTGCCAAAAATGTATCCTTGCCCTAGTTGACTGCTTTGTGCTCTTCTGCCAGCACAGTTTCACAGAATACTTCATTCACCAATTCCTAATTATTCTCTTCTATTTGGATTGCTTTTACATTCCCTGATTTCTGAGGATGCTTATGACTTGTGTCTCAGATAGATTAATTAACCTCACAGGGATTGATTCTACATGAAGGAAGCCACTCACTTACAATCTTCTCTACTGCTTCCAGATATTACTGCATGCCACTGGTCCTGCACTTCTGGAATGACTTCAGAGGGCTACTGTGGCTGAGTGTAATATAGAGCAGTTTTCATCAGCTGTCAGGGATGAGAAGGAAGCAGAAACATCTTCATCCAGGTTTTTCAAGTAAGCCAGGATCCATGCCAGTAATTAGTTGATAATTTGTTAGTTGTGATGCGCTGCTCAGCAGTCCCTGTGCAATGAACCCAGTTTTTTCCCACAGGTTCACTGGTCCTGCCCTACCTTTCAGCTGTTAGCGTATTTTTCTAATCATTTAAGCTGGTATTATTTTTATCTTACACATGTTTAAGGCATTATAAAATGACTTTTGCTTCCAACCATTTATTATTATTATTTTGTAATAATATTCTCATCATTAACATTTTATTGCATTATTATATATATTAACTATATACCATTGAGTAATCAGATATTTGAGCATTTCTCTTATGAGCAGCTTGCCTTTCATTAAAAAATGAGCAAAATACAGAGCAAATACACCCCAAAAGAAGTTCTCTAGAGAATATATCAGTTTGACATTTGATTACTATTAAGCCCTCCTTATATCTAGGTAGGTATATAACCTGTTCTACAGATGGCCATAATTAATTTTTTTAAGAGTAAAAGCTTTATAAGCCACATGTGCTGAAGACTGCCACATGAACTTAACTTGATCTGCGGAGTACCCTAACAATTCCATGTATAAGGGAAACCAGACTATCCCTTTTTGCTCATAACTGTGGCCCAGAACCTTCCTCCTGAATTGTTTTTCTGCCTGCTCAGCTAGGGCCCTTTTTACGTGCCACCTGAAGTGTTTCTAGCTCTACCTTTTGTTTCTTCCAACTCATACTTCGGAGTCCCTGACATTAGCCAGTGAAGTCTGTAAAACTTAATCCTATTAATTCTGAATGTGGTATTATTTTTATCTGTATCTGTCCTTTCCTCCAGCCTGGCCCAGGTCACTGGTGGCACTGCTTACGTCTCAGTCTCTGGCATCCTTCCATTTTAGGATATTAATTCTTCAATAAAATATTAATCAAACAAGATACATCTATCTGTACAGTTTGCCAGTTCTAAGCTATTAATGTTTAACAATGAAGCATTTGCCTTTTTGTTGTTAATAATATTTGGTAGCATCAGGTAGCTTGCTTGCTGTTAAAAAGGTCCTGAGCCACACAACACTCCTTCAACTATGAAAATTAAGTTCTTGCCCATAAAACTCTGTGTTGTTCTTCAGTTCTGAGGAGCTCAAAGGTCTTTACTCAGGCACTCAATTCTATAATTCCCATTTCACAGATGAAGAAACAGGCCCAGTGAAATGAATAATTTGGTCAAAGAGACTAACACATACGCATGTGTTTTACACATGCTCCCATTTTCATGTCTTGACTAGGTTGATCCAAATGTAATTAAATTGTCACATCTTCCTGGATATGCCAAATTAATTTGGAAAAAGAAAGAAAAAAGCTTAGGAAGAAAACTTTAAATTTTAAATCATTCCTATACCTGGTCGGGACAAGAATCTTCTAGTAACAATTTTTATGACCTAAATTTTAAGAAATGGAAAAATTTATAAAAATATTTTTTAAGCTTTTCTGTATATTCAGGAGATAATCAAAGGAAATGGCAAATCAAAGATACATAGCCTTTTCTTTTGAAACTGGTTATTAAAATTTTATCTGAATTGGTTTGGCACTGCTAATTTTCATCAATGGTCCATCTTCTTGTATAAATTTGAATATCAGAACAAAATAGAGTAATTCAGAGCACATTTGACAATATGTTGTGTCTTGGTCTTAGGAAATGCTGACCATGGCAACTTAATTTATTTAAAACTGCTCTGTGATCCTAAGGAACACATTCTGGGATTCAGGAGATTAGTAGGTTTAGACATATTGGAATTATTATTCTTGTTTATTTTTTAGAATTTCCAGCTTATTGGGTTTTAGTGATGTTTTGGAGGGGTTTTATTAAGAGAAACACGGTAACAATCCTGTTACATAATACAGCCTCATACTTACCCTAGTGAGGTACCTCTTTCTTTTCCTTCTTGTGCTCCAGGGACAATTTTAAGCCCTCTCCCCCTCCCAGCTCTTCTGCTCAGTTCTGGTCTCTGTATCTGCTGTGGTTTAAAGATGATGAGACAAAAGAGTCCAAACTCAGATCACTCAGATTATGGGAATATGGGTCCATTCCTTTGACATACTCCCATTCTCAGCATCTTCAGTGAAGGCAGTATTTGTAGCTGCCTGCAAGATATTTCTTCAGACCTGCCTCCTCCCTTCAAAAGGCTGCAAAACTCATTTGCCAGTCTTTACATTCATGGGACACATGTCCCAGTTCTGTGTAGTGTTTGTAAAAATAATATGGAAATAGCACTGCCCTCTTCTTCTAAGGACAGTGATAGCTGTTCAGTGCTTATTGTTTTGTTTGCTCAACTTCAGACAGAAAAACCTGATGCTGTGGGATATTATATATCTTGAACCTTGTTCAAGTGACTAGGATCCTGGAGAGTCAGTATGCTCTTAGCATATGTTTGTAAAGCTGTTGTTGCTTGTCTTCCCCAGAATTCTGATTACACTGCTGTTATATGTCACTGTTCCTCAAGTGCCATCTAAAAATTGATCCTTCAAAGGAGAATTACATCTTCAAACTTTCTTTCATTTAGAAGACCAGGTTTCATTGTGTGTGGAAAGAAAAAAATAATGAAAGTATCTGCAGTCCAGTGGCTTTCTATTTTATCCTGGGAATTGACCAATTTCTGTAGGCTCTTGGGCAGGTGATAGAAGCATATGTTGACAGTAAATGTGTGTGTCACATGAGAATATTTCTTCATTTCTGGTATTTAATAAGTACAAAGGAGACAAAATACCTAGATGTTATAATTTATTTTTGTTTTGTTCACTTGTTTTGTTTCTTGTGTTATTAAGAGTATGAAATGCTTCTCAACATTTTCAGTCAAGATCCTGTGCTCTTAGCCTGTAGGCAGGTTGTCTTAATTCCTTCTTCTGCAGGTGAGATATCTTCCAAGAATACTTGTACCAAGTCTTTGTGCCTATGTCCATAATACCATACCATACTTCAGAAGCAGACTCAAGAACTTTCTTATGTTTTCCTGCCTAAGGAGAAACTTGTATATGTCATGGTCAAACTTCAGCTGCCATATCAAGCTTCACAAGAGGAGAGCAGTATGGTGACATGACTCTCTGTGTTCAGGAGACTTTAGGGACTATGCTGACATATCATAAATTCAGTAGGATTACATGTGCAAAGTTTTGAAACTGGTACTTTTTTCTTTGGTTAGCAAATAACACAGAATAAACAACAGTAAAGAGCATAAGCATTGGTAAACCAAAGCGCATGAAAGTTTGGAAGTGTAAATATTAAAGCACCAGCTCTGACTGTGTGCTGACATTTTATAGACATCCCATGGACCAGGCTCACATCAACTGTGGCCAGAGCTGCAAGGAAAAAGGGAGTTGTTTTGAGCTAAATATTTTGAACTGGCATGGCAATGCAGGTAGCTGGGTACCATCCTATCCACTGCCATATGGGTAGTGGATAAACGTATCTGTATCATAATGTGTTCAATTTCTGTCATTTTTAGTAACATTTGATTTGACAACCTTGGTATCCTTTCAATGTTATTAAAAATGTAATGTAATTAGCTGTAGATCATTACTCCTTTCAGGTTAACTGGTTCAACGCTGTAGGCCAGTGCTGTATTTGCATCCATGCCCACAGGAGAGATTTTCTGAAAAGTTGTTTTAAACCATTCTAGGAAGTGACTCAGGATAATTGCCTGTCTAATAGGCTCTCTTGGCTTCCTGGAGTCTTTTAAAAATAAATCCTTTGCAAGAAGAGAGAATGTCTAGGAAAGAAAAGCAAAAGATTATACCAGTCAAGACACTTAAATCTGATACAGTCCACATAATTTACCTCTCCTTCCAACCCAGACTCCCCTGATGTTTTGTAACACATGATGATTGCTGTTAATATTATATCATTGGTGGCATTTCTGTCTGTATGATTGTCTACTGTATGCATGAGATTTTTCCTCTCCAAGTCATATCTCTGGCTTCTTCAAAGCATATGTGCTTTAACAGTTGTCAATCCAGTATGTATGTGAAAGAAGCTAAGAAACTGTTGTCCCACAAAGCTCTCAAAGGACCTTGGTTAACCTGAATTCACTATATAGTTTTTGGTGTAAAACAAAATAAATCTAAGTTAGCTCTGGGAATAGTTAGGCTGTGATATATTACAAAAATGTTTTTTTATTCTGATATTATATATCCACAGAATAATTTTAGTTTACAATTGTCCAAGTAGTCTGGCCTACTCAATTGTCTCTAGTCTAGCTGACTGCTGCAAAGGAGTCAGAGCCTAGCCACAACTCCTCATGTGGGACAGAACTCACTCTTTCCTACCTCTTCTTCTGCCAGTGGTGGATGCAGGGTGTCTTCAGCCTATATGCCTTCTGTCTACCCTTATCTATGAGTACTGTCCAGCAAGGCTAAGCCTGTTGCTAAATTTAGTTCAGTCTGTCCCTCAGTTTCTGAGTTCAGTCAGTGTACTGCAGAGATACTCACTTTGTAAGTCTTACTCTTTAACACCGCGCTACGGTTAATTGAAAGTGCTCCTTCATCTGTGTGAGGCTTTTTCTCACCTTTTATTAACTTTGATACTGGAGGAAACTGAGTTTAGAGTGCTGTCACTTCATTGCCTAGCTTAAAATACAGGTTTATCCAGTGACATCTACTGATTAAGATACTCAGACACCATCCTCTGCATGATCCTGTGTGGCCAAAGGGACATCGCAGGTACACTGTGATAGAGCACCAGAAATTGATTCCTCCCCCTTTCCTGTTATGCAGGGTACAAATGCTTGCATGGGAAAAAAATATGGCAGTGTCTTAGAATGATCAGGCTTGCTGGCACATGTATATCTGCAGCTGATCACCAGCTTGCCTTCCCATCACTTAAACCATTTACTAGCACTTGGTAAACCATGGTACTGCTTCAGGCCTCAGAAATGAAGCAAGCTGCGAGATCTGTAAGTGGTTTCACTCTGGTCAGTACAGTAGAGAATTCAATCTGGAGGCTAAAAGTCCACAGAGAATAGAATTCTGTCATGCAAAATGGAAAGAAAATCACTGGGTGCATTTTAAAACTATGCCCAAGGCTGTGTGCATCTGAGGACAAAGATAGGGACCTCTGCATGCTTTGGTGTGTATTATTCTTTTGAACATATGCCATAACTTTGCATTTTCTGACTTTAGTGGATTAGAAAAAATCCTGGCATGTTCCCAAAACTGAAATATATGCAGAAATAACATTCATAGCAATACCAGTGCAAGGGAAAAAAAAAACAGCATCTGAAACAACCTCATGCTTGAGGGTGTAAACTGATCAAGTGTGGGGTTCAAGGAAGAATTTCTCTTCCCTCTTTACCTCCCACTTCTTATATAATATTCCAGCCCACAGCTGGCTGAATGTAGTGTGTTTTCCGTTCTTCATGCTCTGAATCATCAGGTATCTAACCACTGCTTGAGGCACTGTACTAGACTAGGGAGCTGAATGGTCTGCTCCACTATGGCAGCAAGAACAGTATTTTAATATGGTTTCATTTCCTTTACTTGATTATTTTGTTATGTAGCATTAAGGAAGTGACAACTGGGCTGCTATAGTTGCTCATGTAAATATGTGTTGAGACTGATTTGAATTGGAGGAGCACATATTGTCTTGTTTTGTCAGTCATGCACTAGTGATGCAGAGTCTCACTCTGTTCCCTGTTTTTTTGCTGAATACTGCGTATGCTTGTGTTGGTCCAGTGCACAAGGTTGATTTTCACCTTCCAAAAATGGCTGCCCCTAGTATCTTTTGGGAGAAGTACTGTTTTAAATAAATCATGTTTAAAATGGAGGAAATTGTGCTCCCACATACACACTCCCAGCCTAATGGAAAGGGTTCTCCTGTATAAGAAACAGGAGTACAGATTGCCCACAGATGGGTTCTTCATACTCTTCATATCGTGGTGGTGTGTTCTAAAAAGGGCTCCTGTTGCATCCTGTTGGAAGTGAGTCTTATGTGATTCAGTGCAGAGGTTATGAATATACAACAATGCAGCTGGCTATTCTCATTTCCATAAAGAAATGCAAAAAGTTCATAGTGAAACCATCTTAATCCATAGTAACTGGAAATGTATAGCACTTCTGACAGGATGGATGTTTCTATTTTAGTAACTACGTGTTAAGAGGCATATCCCTTCAGGACAGAAATTAAATGTGTTACTCTGGACACGGGCTAATAGCAGCTTTCACTGTCATTATCCCTGTCATATATGGGTAAAAAGAGCATTTGTCTTAGCATTTCATTCTTTCTGCATTTTTTTTTAAATGAAGGAATCCCATTTGTGCTTGGGCCACACTATTGTTATTTGCACTTTACTTCTGTGTGGTAATCAGGATGTCCATGTTCTTCTGTTTCCACTCTTCAGGGAGAGGGTCTAATATAATCTTTAAACAGAGAAAGCAGGAGTCATGGATAGCCATCTCATTTTCAACGAATACCAGGAGCCTTTACCATGCTTTAAAGAGTTTATTAACCACAGGAGCTTAGGCATTGAAAGCTGGTAGGAGCTGGAACTACCCATAAAGAACAGCTCTGCTATCTTACAAAGAAACCCTGAATCACTCTACCCTTCAGAGTCCCAGGCAGATATCTATGGGACAAGCTGCCAACAGGTAGCAATGTAGTGCCAGGGTTGGTCTTCAATAACAGTAGTATGCAGCATGGCAGGATGGGGCCTCACACCCTGAATTATCGTTGTTGATCTTAAGTAGACAAGTGACAAATCTGTTAGCCAGATGGGCCAACATCACCACTTGTTCAGTGATTGGATTACCTTGTCAAGACTGGGTTCTTTTTGTTATTTTTCATTACATATGAAAACATTTTACTTCCTTTGCTGAACAGAATTACTGCTTTGGACCTGGGAATATTTTCTTGTTCCTGCATCTGCCAGATTCTTAGACCCATCTTTTAAGTATAAAAATGGAAATCTTTTCAAAGAGACACCATTTTCTTCTGGAATTTATATCAATCAAGGCTTTTGGCCATATTAGTGTTTATATGGCAATGTGTGGTGCTAGCTGCCATTAGAAAACTGTCAGAGCAAACTTTATTTTAAGCCTTTTGAATTTGATCAGATGATTATTATTGATTTCAAAGAGCCCTGGTTCATGGCCAAAGGGGATGATGGTAGAGCAGAAAAGAGAAAGTGTATGTATATGAAAAAACTAATCCACACAGCCCCAAATGGTATTTTTTTTTCTTCCAGTAAGTTGCACAGAAAAGAACCTTGGCTTTACATTTTGAAATAGCACTCGCACCTCCAAAAGTGGTACCAAGACATATACTTCTTATAATTGTTTACAAATGGAAATGATGGGGTATAAAAAAAAACCCAAACAACAGTTGCTTATAATAGCAGCACATTTGTAGACTCCTCCAGAATATGCTGAATGCGTTTTGAGCTTCGTAAAAAGGTCTGTATTTGGGCAGGGCTCAGTCAAAGACTTTCAACCTACATCACTTCACCTTCAGACTTCAGTTTCCTC
This sequence comes from Pezoporus wallicus, assembly GCF_028554395.1. Lineage (NCBI taxonomy): Eukaryota > Metazoa > Chordata > Aves > Psittaciformes > Psittacidae > Pezoporus > Pezoporus wallicus. Next base: position 174,221 of record NW_026642422.1, read on the forward strand.
ATCTCTTAGATGGGACTACTGATACAGGCTTCTAGGCAAGCTCAGCTCCTAAATGCAAAACAAAGAGGTCTTAGCAGTCCAAATTTATCATCACTTACCTCAGCAGGATTACACCATGAGAGCATTTCACTTTTAAAGTACTGTTTAACATTAATGCTAATACTCGTGCTTCAGTTTCTGTTCTAGCATCTCTTCTATGTAACACTGTAAGTGGCTTTCAGAGCATGTCAGACTGTACAGTACTAAAGAAATAATAGAGATGCAAATAGGCAGAACATAATGGAGGTTGAAGATCAGATTAATTTTCTGAGCTTGTATTCATCTGAGATAGACGCTTTTAGAAGGTATTTTGAAGTTAGGAGGGAAGCTGGCCCACATGCCTGAACAAACATTTCAGTTGGAAGGGGGTAGTGCAAAATGGAAAGAGGACATGGACAAGATGCTTGGAAGGGCTGTTTCACTCCTGTTATAGTTAAATCCAGTCAAAGCCTGGACACAGCAGAGGTCTGGGCTAGGAGTGCATGTGTGAGACCTCTTTGCCAGACTTGATTCAAACACTGTTTTGGCACAGCTGAGAGACTGGAAAATACAGCTTTCCAAATGGGGATTTTCATGACAGCTAGTTACATCCTGGGTGTGGATATAATATACCATGGGCAGAAAAGTACAGAGGTTCTCTTTTCCAGGGACTTACACAACCATATCTGTAGTTCCCCACCATTTCCTTTCTGCCCCCCCTTGGAGTAGTTTTCTATCCAAAAGTCTAAAAATTGCAAATCCCCCAAAACTGCAATCTGAGCTCTACCTAGAGAACTAGATTGTTCATTCCATAAATACCTCTTAGGGGCTGTCTGACTTGGAGGGAGAGAGGCTGAAAACAGCAGCAGTTCCAGTCTCACTTCAATAGCACTGGCAGCTAGAGGAGCAGCGCCGGCATTTCTCTATGTGGATTACAGGACTGCAGAACAGGGTGGAGCTGTGCAGAGACACAGCCACTATGGTGTAAGTGCAGCTGCAGCAGCCAATATTCTCATGTTTTTGCTTGTTTTCAAGAACAAATCCCTGCAAGTACCACTTGCCTTTCTTTTCTTTCTCCTCTGAAATATTGTGAAGCCAGCTTGGCAGCACTCTGATTCAGGTTTAGCAATAGCTTCTCCCAAAGCTGTGCAGAGGGACTGATGGTGCAGGCTTTTGCACTCTTTGATACGTGGATAGGGGTGACAGGGGATGAGTGAGGTAAAAGGAGAGGGAGGACAGGATGTATCTTTGAAAAACAATAAAATTAACTGAAATTCAGCTCCTTCATGTCCTGGTAGCAGGACAGCAAAATCCCAAATAAGCCCTAGGCAAAACCCAGCTTCCTTAGGCAACTCCACAAGGCAGGGATTTCTTTTTTAACCCTTTAGTCCCTTGTGCAGCCAGCAGTTCCTGTTTTATGAGGATGACAGGCAATTTCCTGGCTCCCTGAGAATGAAGTCCTGTTCTGCTCTGTTTGCTACACTACTAACAGATCCTTGCAAAATCTGATGCATTTAACACCTTGAGCCTGTACTTGCTTAATATTAAGCACTCTCCAAAAAAACCACTTCTTTGGCAGAGGAAAGACATGTCTCTCACAGCCAAACCCTAGCTGTAATAGGGTCATACTTGAAGGAAGCAGCTACTATGAGGAGAATCTCCCCATGAAAAACCTGCAGAGGTACTGCTACAGACACATAGTGTAAGTCCCAATGATTCTTAATAATATCTTTTTGTTATTATTTTTATCTCAGCATTTCAGATATTCCCAAGCCCTATCCCTAAGAAGGCAGTGTTCCAGTGGGGTGCTCAGCTGCATTTATTTACAATTAAAATTCAGTGCTGCATTCATGTAATTTACCTTATCTTCCCCCATCTCACACCTGGATGTCCCATCTTCCTTCCCCAAGCAGAGATGGGAGCAGTTCTGGGAGCAGCTGTGGAGGCAGCTGTCCTCTTCACTGGCATCTTTTCTAATGAGACCCATGACACAAACAGCTCATTTCCACAGGCAGGTGCAAGAGTTTAATGCCTCCTGTGTGAAACTTACCTACATAGCTAGCACTTGCAGCTTTAGAAAGTTCTTTGCCAGTGAGAGAGTGGTTGGTCCAATTGCAGTTAGGAGGGATGACGCCCTTGAACATAAACACGAATCTGGGCTGAGAAGCAGAAGCTATGTGAATTGCACAATATAATACTCTTAGTAATTGCTTTCAGCCAACAAGCAGTCACAAGAAAGACCATTGTAATTCAGCGCTCCCTGGGCTGAGTTCTTTTGCTAATGGAGTAAGTCTGCAAACGCTTTTCCTCTTGAGAGTGTCAGAGCAGGTTGCTGAGGCAGGGAAAGGGAAGTAAAGGAAGAAAGGTGAGGATTGGGAGGGAGTTGTGCAGCAAGCTCCCCTGCAAAATGAAGTAGAGCGAGTCTAGTTAGCTGTGCTGAGTGCAGCAGCAGGTTGATGTAACTACTGTGCTGGCTAACGTAATGGGGGTGGCCTTTACTGGGCAGATGTTCAAGATCTAATCCCCACTAAAAGATGCCACGCCATGCCATGTAAAGCAAGCTAGGCTGAGCTGGGGAAAAAGCAACCATACTGACTGCATGTGTAAGGGAGCATGTGTTCTCAGAGCTAGATCCTGCAGGAATGTACTTTGGAGGTGAAATCTCTAGACTTGGAAGGAATCATTTTGGATCTGATCTGCTTTACCATGACATATCAGAATCCTTTTTCTCTCCCCCATTCGTTTCTTATTATACTTTGTTTCCAGTAGCCTAACAGCTCCTTTCCCAAGAAACTGCTTTATTTTCTTAGCAACAGCCTAATCACATTGGCTGGCAATGTGAAAGAAAATAAATCCTTGAGAAATATAGTGACGTGTTAGAAACCTGTATGCTCCAATACAAGCTTAAGAGCCGTCAGCCAAGACAAGTGTCTGGAAGCCACAGACACTTTTACCTGCTTCAGCAGTTAGTCTGTCTAAAGTGCATGGGGCAATGCAAAAATAATACATACAGAACTGCTGAAAGCTGAGAGGGTGAGAAGAGGAGCTAAGGGAGGAGATAATTCCAGATTTTGGATGTTTTAAACTGCCTGCTTTCTTTCTGTCTCATGATTCCTCTCTCTATCCTCCCAGTAGTGAGCGATACTACCTGCAAGGGATTTGCAAGCCTGGCTTGCAAGGGCTCTTAGTCATGGTTCAGGAGGAAAGTTGCACACTGAGTGGAAGGGTGGGAGGAGGAATGGCGAAGGAGATAAATCTAGGGTTTCATGAGAGTGCATGGGTCATCTCTCAGCATCCTTGAGTTTGGATGAGGCTATACCAGCCAGAATATTGCTCGTTCTTTTGCTGGTGGATGCTGATCCTGGAAGCAAAAGAAACACACTATATGGACAGGACAAGCATCTTTTCACTTTTGCTTTGTGCAACAGAAAGCAATTCCCTGTTGGAGCTTATGACAGTCACAATGCAACCCTGAAGTTTTAAAAGTCTATATTATGTATTATGAAGTGCAATCTTATAGTTTCATAGAGCTGAGTAAGTAAATTCTCTAGATATCCTAGTGGTCTTACCACGCTGTATCACTTAGCTGCTGCTATTGCTCTGTTTATTTCAGTTGTGCTCCGTAGGTGTCACGGAGATCATTTGGTGCATCTTGAAATCAGTTGCAAAAATTTTTCTTACCAAGTCCAGACGTGGTGTGCACTGACTGTGTTTTATTGGCAGGGAGGCATGGCAAGACCTGAACAGCATCTTGAAGGCATCTCCCAGATAGTTTGGTTTTGCTCCATCTGCCTTAGTTGACATAAAATTCCCCCAAGGTCCAGTGGAATCCCAGAAACCCAGCTAATCCCTTCAGGCCAGCCATCTGACCTAGCAATTGGGCAATCAGGGGACACCATTTCCTGACACTTAGGGGAAGGATGTGTGGGAGGTTTGGCTCTCAGCACTTTAATCATTGTGAATTTTCAAACCTGGGTCAGTCCTATGGAGAGCTGACCTTCTCTCCCTTCCCTGCCCTTGAAGCCCCCAGGCAAGCACAGCATGTTCCTGAATTAAAAGAAAGCTGACTGCTCAAATTTTTATTGGATGAAAGAATTTACGTGTATTTTCCAGTGCTTTTTGATGTGTTAATGATTGACAGTAGTGTCTCTCATGGCTTTTCCATTTACTAGTTGTGTTCACACTCATTTGAACTGAGGCATTTGCAGAAAATTGGTGACAGTATGCAGTAGATCTGATTAATTTCTCATCTTTCTGCAGTTCAGTTTAACAGTGGAGTTACTTTGGTTTGGCACTACTCAGTCATTATCAATCAGTCTGAGGACTTGTCATCTTCCAAGCTCTCTGTAGGCATTAAATTTCATGATGCTATGTAAATTAGTTAAATGGGATTTATTGTGTTGGATTCTCAGCCAGATCAAATAGGAGTGAGGGGTCCACTGTAGCTATGACAAATGTATTCCAGCTGAGGATTTGGCCCAGTGTCTTCAGAGTTGTAATGAGTGACCTGAGGCACAGACAGTGCAAGTCTGCTCTCATCTGTACTAGCGAAAGTTTTTTGTAGCTTTGTATTGTTCAAGAAACTTATTCCAGGCTTCAATTACAAGTAAGCTCAAGTAGCATCAACATTTGGTCCAGAGAAACTGAGACCCAAGTTGTGCAAAGTAACCTGTAATTTTGGCTCTTTATTTTTAGTGTTTTGTTAAGGCACCAAGACACTCAAAAATTGAGACAGCCAAAATTATAAGCTGCTTTTGAAATGCTGGCTGACTTGAACAAATCTACATAGTGGATATGATTCTTCTCACATACTTTTTACAGCAGTGTGACCCTCTCTGAGGGTAAGGAAAGCTACTGCTGTTTTATAGCAGTAAAAGTCACAGAGGAATGCATCCTATGTTGCCGTAAGCTCCCATGAGCTTTGGTATATCTGTTCTGTACTCACATTCTGTTTCCCTTGACATGTCCAGAATGTACACAGCTTTGATTTGCTGAGAACCACATAGCCACATGCCCACAAACAGATCACATGCTGAGCAGTAGTGCAGCCTCAGGCTTTCTGAGTGTTGTGTGTTAAATGTGTACCTGCTGATGGTCAAACAGGCTTTTCCTTCCCTTAAGCTTTGTGCCCAGTTTTTATGTTGCCCACAGTCCATGTTCCATGTCAGATTTATATTTTCAGTGTTCCACCTCAACACTTGAGATTTTGGCTTCTCTTGTGATTTCTATGATGTCAAGTAATGTCTTGGGACAACATGGAGTAACATATCTGACAAGGAGAAGTTCATGAGTTTTACATTTTGTATAAAAGTTATTCTGAGAATATTACAGGCTTATTTGAGTAACAAGGTTTCTGTGGAGTTAGGAATTACAGAAACTTAAGGTGGAAAGAAGGAAGTAGATAAGAAAGGGAGGAGATCAGAAGGGTTGCAGGAATGCAAGGAGTGGGAGCTGGAGATCAGAAGGATGTGTTTAGACTGCATGAAAATGTTAATAGGGGTAACCTTGAGGAACCGAGTAAAACTTTGGCAGCAAGAAAGGAACAGTCTCCCTCCCTGAATAACAAGTGCTTGCTCACTTCCCAGTTTTGCTGGCTTTAAAGTAGTAATCACTGAAGTTGATATTTCTGCTCATGAGCTTTGAAGTTCACATTTGTTTTTGTTGAAGAGTATTTTTCTCTTCCCTGTGTCCTAAGATGACTTAAATTCAGGCAGTGCATGTGGAAGCCCAGCTCTTCTTTGAACTGGGGAAAAAGCTGATATGTGAGACCCAGCAACTCTATTCTGCTTCTTTGGTGTATTATCTTTTTTAAGGAGGCATAAACAAGGACTAATTTTTACTGTTATGGCTTTTATTATTCAAGATAGTGAACAAGCCTGATTTGGGGGACTTTGTATTTTGTTTGATGTTTGGAGGGACAATTATTTTATCTTCTTGAAAATTGAATTAATGAGCCATGAAGTCTTAAGAGATGGAAATCTACACAGTGCTCTCTTCATCCTTGAAGAAAGTGCTCAGATCCAATTTAACTTTTTAGATCAGGTTGGAAGAGGTGTTCCCAGGACATTTTCATAAATTAAATACACACACACTAAAGGAGGAGGAATGTTTCTGCCAAGGAGCACAATCCAGGTTGGATTTCATTGTCAACAAGTCATGCAAAGATACATTTCAAGGGTTTCATTTCACGTGGCAAGATTCCCTTCTCCCAAGACAAATCTGTGGGAAGAAAAATCTTGGAGGATGGGTCTACTGGTAGCTATTAAACATGATAATTTGGCTGTACTCCCATCTCCAAGTCCTAAACAACTAAAAGGATTGAGCAGGGGTAGGATCAGACTATATATGGTATATTTATGTGCTTCCCCTAACCATCTGCAGCTGACCATTACTTGGAGATAGGGCACTGGTTTAGACAGGCTTCTGATCTGACTCTATGTGGTCATTTTTTTATTCCTGTGGTCTTCGAGAGAGAAAACACTGTAAAGATCCTCTGATGTTTCAGCTATTCTGCAAGAGAGAAACAGTTGTAAGATGTGGCCTGAAGAACCTGACGAGGTACATTAAAAAACTCCAGAGAATTATTCACATTTTACAGTCCTTTAAGTGTCAGAAATGCACATGAAGAAACTACCTTCATTTTTAGAACTGTCTGTCTCCTTGTCAGTGAAAAAAGTGACCAGCATCTCTCCTTGTTCCCCAGTTCAGAAGTAGATTACAGTGACTTTTTTTCATAAATGATTTAATTTCTAGCTCCCTCCAGTTATTTTTAGAAATGTTTTGCGTTTTCCTTTGCGTTTAAATATTTCTCTAAATCTGAACATTTCAAGCAGGCTTACTCATCAATAATATCATTGCTGCTAATATTTTCATAAATAACAGATATTTTGAGTGCTTCAATTTTCCAGGAAAGCTCTGTGCTTTTAAAAAAGGGCTATTTTTAGGTGTTTCAGGCTGGTCTTGAAAAATCATTAATCTCTTTGCACGATCTTGGTCCTGCACTGTCATCTGTTTTCTTTCAAATCTCCAGAAGGCTGTGAGAGAAATACATGGGAATTCCATATTGCTCTGCATCTGCCTGCCAAATCTGCTCCTTTCCTTGTCAGGTTGAAGGGAGCAACCTTTCCAAGAAGAAATGAAACAACTGTGGAGCTGTATAAGCATCTTTGCTTCTGCTGATCTGTGAGTTGAAGTTTCCTGGACTCTTGTAGAACTGTAAGATTTCCTTCTAATATGGCTGTTTTTTTACCCAAGAATGTTGTAACAGTCCAGTCCCTCTGAAAACATGTAATCAATAAATCTTCAGCCTACAATACTGAAAATTCTGTACTTCCAGTGGTTTAAGATCAAGCCCTGATTACTGTGGGTATCATATGCTCATTAGACACATTGTTTCTGATAAAACTGGGGTGATCTCAATGGACAGTTCCTATTTAACTAGTAAGAGTTAAATGAGCAGAATATTTTCTAGTCTTCAATCATACACTGTATAGATATGTGAGGATAAGTCACATATATATAGTTAAAGTTAGCAATCTATTCTTTGCATCCAGTGCTTTCCTTTGGAAAATTTCCAAGCACTTTACAAATATTAATGGATTTAGCATTTGGGGAAACTGAGGCACAACTTTCTTAGATGCCTGCAACCTAATGGTCATCTGTACTGTCATATAAATAATCTCACTGCAGGTGGGCTAGAGACCTGTATTTTTGTTTTTAGCTATCTTTATGTCCTCTGAAGTGTTAGTTTACCAAAATCATAACAATTAAACTAAAATATTATAACAACATCTTTATAATTGGCACATGTAGCCTTGTGCCTGATAGAGAAGCCATATATTCACCAACATCATTCTTTTCCCAGAATGCAAGTATATGACCCTACTGCAGAGTGGGTACTCCTCCCATTTCTTTCTCCCTCCCCTGTATCTTCCCAGAGCCTGTAGTTATAATCCCCAATTCTTCCTACTCTCCACCTTCATTTAATTTTTTGTCTACATGGAGAATATGAAACTTCGGTACTGATGACAATGATTTTAAGAGATCTGCCCTAACCAGGTAGAATGGATTTATTTGCTAGATTAAACAGAAGACATCTCTAGAGAAGTTTTGCCAGGATATCATTCTTTCTTATGAATGTTGTCAGGAATGGGGACCATCCGCTAGTGCAGACAGTCTTGGTTTTCTCACTGAGTCACTGACCATTAAGATGGGATGTCTGGATTGTGAGTGCCCTGCTTGAATTCATTTGGCAGAATCCTGAGCCCCTCTAGGCAGGTGACCCCATCAGCATCTGCACAACAGATGAAAGAAAGCAAAATCTTGCCCAAACATGAGGGGACTTCAGTCCTTTGCTACTTTTGCAGCCAAGTATACAGCGGGAACCAATTAAACTGTTTCTAACAAACAGCTGAATGCACAGAGAGGCGGTTTTGTTCTCGCCTGTGCTCTGATCTGTCAGCATCCTCCTGCACTGTTATGCAGGGATAGAGTAATAACCATGCTAGGGCCCTGCCAATATGAACTGTCTTCCAACTGTGCCCTACTGAGATATGAACTTGCCCTCATTGCTTGTTTCATACTTTTACTGCCCTGTAGGTCAGGCATCCCAATGAGTGAATCTCTCTAGTTCTGTTGTAGAGGCTCTGAAATGTGTTGCCAATGACAGAAGTACAAAGCTTGACCTTAGCCTTTCATCGTCAGCAGGTTTCAGGCAGTCTGTGAATGTTAAAAAGTCTTTGCCACTCATCATTACTAAGTTATAGGGAGAAAAACAGATGCATTTTCTGAGTAGGTGAAGTTTTCCTTGGGGGACCCATGAACTGTTTTCCAGCTGTGTCTGGGCTTATCTAGAATAGTTTCACGTACCTGCTGGGGGACATGTGTTAAGCTATAAATGTCCTACTGTGCCCTTCATGACACATTTTATGTTTAAACAGAGGCAAAATTTAGCAACCAACTCCTCACTGCCTTATCCCCTGCTTACTTGCAGTGGTGATGTTTAGTGCATTCACATCTATCAGGACATCTCCAGAGGCCCATAGTCTTTCTGATTTACACATCTGTTAGTGTAGCTGTGCTACTGAGAAATGGGAGCCTTATCTAAGAAAATACTCACTGTAAATATAAGCTGAAGTTGACCTAATGTAATATATTAACATTTTCATGTGGTGTCACTGTACTTCAAATAAAAAACAGTTTAAGAATGCCACTTCATTTCTCTTGAGAGTCAATTTTTAAATTACCAACCTCTATTTTTGCAAGATATATCAACATACAATTCAGATTACATACATATCAGTATTTTTTCTCACTTTGACTTTAAAGATGCTATCTATAGCTATATGTATTTTTATCTACAGAACATCAATATTCAAGTAAGAGTGGACTAAATTATAACTGAATTATGATCTCTAGAACCAGATATCAGAGGTCAGGGAGATTATATATTCTGTGCAATTAAGTAATTTGTCATTGTCAACTTCTTTAAGTGTAAAAATGGCTGCTTCACATCAGACTGGAAAATTTATCTAATTCTGCTTCCCACTGGTCCTTGAAAAGTCTGGTTTTCATGTGTGACAGTATTGCAATAAATGTGCTGTGGAGTCTACTGGACTATGTGTCTATTATGCAGTTGTCTGTGATTGTAGGAAACGGGACATGATGACCTTATAGTCCTATACTCCCATGAATGCACACGACACAGAATTCAATTGACCACCCTACAGGCTCTGGTGACATGTGAGAGTGCAGCAATTTAAAATGAAAGCAGATGGTGAAAAAGTCCCCTCTGTGTTTTGCCTTTTCTTTCGGTGTGCTGCCTTAAGTCTTTGATTCAAACAGCCTGCTGAGGAAATATGTCTCTGAGCTATGACGAAACAACACTAGGTGTGCTGTTTTCAATTCTGGTTGCTGAATGCTAAGTGGTTACACAGTGATGGGGAGAGATAGGCAACCTTCGTTTTTCCTTTGAGCACTCATTAGTCATGGTCTCTTGGGATTCTTTAGCTCTTTCAGGAATACACTTAATTCACAAAGAAGCTAGAGGGAGCTGGGCAGTTTGATGCCAGACTGGGCAATGCCTCCAAAGAATAGGAAATAATCTTTGACTTCCATTAGAAATTCTCCCATTGTTAACCTTGGGCTTGCTTCTGGAGGTTGGCCAGTGCCATTAACTATTTGCATGACTTGGGGTATGTGCTTTCCAGCGTGCTTCTGTCTGTCTATCTATTTACCTATCTACCTACCTGTTTGTTTGTTTGCTTGTAATGAAATGGCCCAGGTCATGTGGATGTATAAGCCTTTTTATTTTCTGTTTAGATTGTGTGACTGTAAGTCCATGAGCCTTCTAGGTTCATGCATTTGTGGTGTTTGGACTTATAAATCTGAAGTTCTCACTAGCATTTTGGAGGCTTTTGCCATTTGAGGTGGATCATACACACTGCATTTTGTGATGCTAATCTTGTGGGGAATAATGGGCTCTGTAGTCACAGTGAAGCTGCCTAAGAAATTCAGTCATAGTATGGAAGTAGTTTTCTCAGTTCTGTGATGTCTAGAAGCAGTCTAAAAAGTCTCCATGTAAAACAAGATACAATGCTGGATTTTTGTGTCTCTCAACTTCAGCTGTGTTCTGAGTGTCTCATGAAGCCTTAGGTCACAGTGAATGTGGTACTGCTCCCAGGCAAATGTACCCAGTCTTGAGTTTTTGCAGTGGTCATTCTGCATGGTTCTTAAAACAACAAGCTCATTTTTACCTACTCACTGAGCAGTGACATAGTAATCACTGCATTATATTAACATCTGTATATCTGACACACCCAATGATTTGTTTGCAGATTTTCCCACACAGAGTTGCCACTTCTTAGTTTGGGTCATTTTTACCATGGCTGTGTCAGATGTCATTTTCCCTCCAAATATTTTTGGGTGTAGCTGATTGCAGTAGAGAGAGAGGACAACACAAGCCTGCCTTTTGCAGCTCACCTGAGTTGCCTCATTAGAGATCATTAAAACAGGCAGTTGGACTAGGTGATCATCATAGGTCCCTTCCAACTGAACTGTCCTATGCTATACATGTTTATGGGTGTCTGGTTTGCTTTCCTTTTTTCTGTGATGTACCTTCTATCCATATGGTTTTTGCTCCCCATTCTTTACCCAGCAGAGGAATACAATAGTCCTGGAATCTCATATGGTCCTAAGTAGATGTCACCACACTGAACCACTGGGCCAAAAGAGGCATTTCATTTTTTTATTGCCATTTGGCTCAGTAAGAGTATTTTGTTATGCTTCTGTTTCATCGGGCCTGTCGGATGTGTCAAAAAGCCTGTGGTTATGTTTATCAATGTTTCATGATTTTTTCTTTTGCCTGTGTCAACTATTGGAGGGCTTCTGCTGTAAAATTCATCAGAGCTAAGTGGCCCCTTTTCCTGCCCTCTTTGCTAATTGTGCTGAGCCAAGTAGGAGCTATTGAATACGCAGGCATAGAAGGTGAAGAAGAGTTTTGTTAACTCAAGGAAAAAAATGAGTTGTAGATAGGAGCTATTCTGATGGTTTGGGCAATAATTATAGGCTGTAGACTTCACAGGTTCCAAAAGCTAAGCAAGCTCTACCTTGCTTAATGCTTGGATAAGATAGATAGGCTTTAGCCTATAAAAAACTGTGCTGGTCATTCAAAGGCATGTATCAATTTTGATTTGAGCGCAAGACCAAAATCTGTGGAATTTGACATTATAGGGTATCAGAGTTTCTTGCCTGTGTTCCTCAGTGCTTTTGAGCACCTAACTAGTCTTAGAAGAAGGGATTCAAGAGTTCCCTTGAATCTTCAAGAAAATTCAAGAGTTTCCTGATAAGAAACATAACTTACAGAATAAAGTGGTGATTTTTGTCAGTACTTTACCTGGTTCAGTAAAATGCATCATCCTCAGATACTTATCATTAGCTGCACTGAGTATGGGACACAGCATAATATAGCTGTCTTTGATTTCTGGTTTCTCTCTGTCTTCTGGCTGCTTGCTTCTGACTCCACACAGACCCTTAGTAAACTGTCTTCTTCCTCAAAGTATTAATATAGATGGTCCCTTGGACTGCAACCCCCTGTGTCTGAGAGTTATGTTGGGCCAATTACAGAACCCCATTTACAAAAATATTCATTAGCTGTGAATGCTTCAGTTTTTGTTTTCGAAATCTATATAATTTATGATGTGACCCAAAGCACCTCAGCTCTAGAGACTTTGGCTTTGACCTGTAGGGCTTGTTTATTCAGAATTGTTGAGCATCCACCCTACCAGTGGACTTCAAAAGCAGTTGTGGGTACAAAGGCATTCAGTCACTTGTCCAAGGTCACAGTGATGGTCATGATCAGAGCCCCACAGAGCAGTTCCTGGATCCAAGTAAATAAACACATATGACAAACTGGTAGAAAATTCTGAGCTGTGCAGGGATCCTGTGTAGCTGCATTTCCAGAAATGGGTCCTGCCTTTCTTAATAAAATTTAAACAGCTACAGCTGCATAATAAGTATCGCCACCTGTGCAGCAACAGTGACTACCAGTTGAATGGGAGCTATTGTCCACTACTGAATATATCTCTTCCATTATAGTGATTGTTTTTAAAATATCACAGCTTAGGAATTGCTTGGAATGTCCCTTCTAAGGGACTAAGCCAGTGCTTTTTGGTTTTATTTGACTTGACATGGTTGTCTTTTTGCCAAAGAGGTGGGTGAACAATGCAGCAAGCTCTGATTTTTCATACCCACTGCAGTAAGTTTAAGGTTGCCTGGAAGATTCAGCAGCCATAGAAAGCAGCAGGTTGGAGTGGTGCCACAGCCTCATCCTTCCTCACAGTGTCAGCTGAACTGGCTAGGGAGTTCTTGCTGCACCTTTTCACAAAACCAATAATTTCCCTGAGCTCTCATTAGCACATTTCAGTGATCAGGGTGCACCATGCTGTGCAAAACTTCCACATACCTCAGGAATAATGTAATCTAGGTTTTTGTCTAAGGTCTAAGCATGATTTGACTAATGGTGATTCAGAGCTGAAATAGAAGGAAGGCTGGAGAAGTGGGCTAAACATTGTTCTCATTTAGCTGAGTTGTCTAAACACTGGGTCTTAAAATGAGCTTATGCAGAGCCTTCTAACACTGATTCTGAGTCAGGTGTTATTATCCCTCTTTTAGAGACTACAGAATCAGAAACAAGAATTGGCTTGCCCATGCCCACACAGAAATGCACAGCTATTGTCAGCATTACAACTTGGTTACTCAGAAGCACACAGATGTTCAACATGTATCATACTTCCCACCTCTACTTGCTGTAAAGACTTCTTGCAAGGGATCAGATGCATACTCTTTGTTCTCTTGCTGTCTTTGGGAGTATAGTTGTTGTCTTCTGGTATAATTTCCTTTTTAATATAAAAGTCTTAATGAGTAAAGTAGTGCTTTTCAGTGACTATGGTTTCATGATGACTGTAAAAATACAGCTCTTTGAGTCTGAAAAAGTTTGTACCTTTCTGTTGTTGACTCTCATGGTTAAACTGCTACACACTGATGCAAAGCAAGAGAGGATATGAAGATTTCGAAAAGTGGCTGAAGGAAATTTTCCTGGACACAGCAAAGCACAACACTGAAAAACACAATCAATTTCACCAAAACCAGTAAGTTCTAAAAGGTTTAGAAAACTTCAGGTTGATGCTGAGGTTGAGACTTAGGTTTCCTCTCTGTTGACAATTTATGAATGCCTTGGCCCTCCGTAGATGCTGGGCACAACTGTGTCGGCTTCCCTGCGGCCTGGAGCAGAACCTGCAGGCCCTTTCCTTTAAAGCCTTTGGAATTTACATAACCCTGCAATTGTAGCAATGCAAAATGTGGCTCTGGTTACAATAACAAGGGTTTAGGGAACGCAGGGAGAGATTGTAGCAGCAGAGGCATAAAAGCAAAACAAAACAAAACCCTACATGCTGTTTCAATTTTCAGCAGCCACGTGAGAACTGTCCTGCAGTTCCTGGCTATAAATAAATCTCTGCCGTCATAGGAAGACAAAACCCAAAACAGTTCACATTCCTCCAAAATTTTCTTAAGGTTAAAAGCAGTGTGTGTCTTTGCTGAGGAATGTCAAGTTATTACTCAAGGGGGTTGATATTTGCATCAAGTGAAAGAATTTGGCATTAAGCCTCCCTTTCCCTGCTCTGTCTCTGCCAGCTCTTTTGAGAAAACCACTTAGGACCGCATACGGATAGTGTGCCTGGCAATGCTTCGTAAAGCCCCAGGGCCTTAGTGTCAGCTGAGGTGGGAACTTTCTTTGAGATGAGCAAGGACTACTCAGAAGCATGCCTGTTGCTTCTTGTCAGACGTTACATCCTAGTTCTCCTACAAGTTGTGTTGGGAAGATGGGGATGAGGATTGCTTCATTGAATAATGAGATGCTGTGGCACTGACAAATGCAGACATGAATGCAAGATCAAACAGCCAGTGCTCCATACCAAAAGTAGTGCTATAAAAATAAGCAGGCCTGATTGATAAGTAAGCTTATAGTTATACATGGGGCTAAATAAAGATTAGGTCAGCCATTCAAACCCAGTTTCAGTTGATCTGATTGAAAAATTGTTACAATTGCAAGTGCCATAGGATAAGCTACCTTATGTTTAAACTTAACGATGAGAAGATGCAGTGCCATGTGAACTGCATAACTAAAGATAGGTCTTTAGGGAATATAAGGACAAACTGAATAATGAAGTGGTAACATAGGGAATGAGTGGAGATAATCTTTACCAGAGAGCCCTAGGGTAACCAGGACCATGTGAGGGTTTCTCTACATTAATGAAATAGAAAGATTCAGTTAAAACTTCTTTCTGGGAAGGAAAGGTCCAAGTCTTAAAATGTGGCCTGTTGTGTCTGTGTGGTGAGATCCCAGGCCGCAGCACTGGAGATTGGGAAAGAAATATCAACACCAACAAACTGGGAAGGAACTGCAGTTTGCAGGGAAATGGATGGGTTTAAGTTGATCTTGTACTGTGGTGTTGCTTTGAATGGGCATGAGGCCTCCCCAAATGGGGTATCTTTGAATTTGTGAGTGTTCCCTGAAAAGCACAGGAAGGACAATCACACTCATATTTGGAGGCACCTCAACAGGAATCTCAAAATTCACCAAAAGGAAATGCCGAGGCCTGTTGATGGGGAGGAATAACTTCATGCACCAGTGCATGCTGAGGACAACTAGCTGGAAAGCAGCTTTGTGAAAGAGGACCCAGAGTTCTGGTAGGCAACAGGTTGAACAAATCTGAAATTTACCCTTGTGGTAAGGAAGGCCAACAGCATCTAGACTGTATTAGGTAAAACACTGCTAGCAGGTCAAGAGAGGTGATCCTTCCTCTCTTCTCAGTGTTGGTGGAACACAACTGGAATCCAGTTTTGGGGTTCCCCAGTGCAAGAGAGAGATGGACATATTGGAGAGAGAGGGCAATAAAGGGCCACAAAAGTCATTAAAGGGCTGGTACGTCTGACATATGAGGAGAGACTGAGAGACCTGGCACTGTTTATTCTGCAGAAGAGAAGGCCTGAGGGAATCTTATCAATATGTATAAATGCCTGACAGTGGGGAGAGTGAAGAAGATGGAGCCGGAAGCTTCTCAGTGGTGCTCAGTGGCAGGAAAAGAGTTTATGGGCACAAACTGAAACACAGGAAGTTCCATTTAAACGTAAGAAAAACTTTTCTAATGTGGGCATGATCAAATACTGGAAAAGGTTGCTCAGAAAGGTTGTGGAGGCTCCGTGTTCAGAGTTATGCAAAACCTGACTGGATGGGGCCCCAGGCAACCTTCTCTAGTTAGCCCTCCTTTGGGAAGTGGGTTTGGAGCAGGTGACTGCCAACAATCTCTCCCAGCCTTGACTGTTCTGTGTTCTATGGTATCTTAAGCTATTTTTTTTTTTTCATGACTGAGCCAAGAACACCTCAAGAACTGTGATCACAACTGGCACTTACTATTCTGGGCCAAGCACTACTTGGGATGTGCTATCCCATGTGCTCTTAAAATAAATTATGCCAGGACAAAACTCAGGAGCTGTGGTGAAAGTTTTGAGGGGAGCAGTGGAATTGCTTCCTGTGTTATATATAATTTGAGGTTGGGTAGAAGGCTTCACTCTCTCCTGTTTCTAATGTGGTATCTTTCACTAGTAGCAAATTCTTACAGAAATGTTAAAAAAAAAAAAAAAAGAGGCCTGAATTTGCCCAGTGTTGGCAGACCTGTGTTAAAGTTAATATTGTTACTTCAGGGGAAAATGGGGTTAAGGAAGGGAAAACAAGGCCCTGTGTTTCTGTATCCCCAAAAGACTACAGTTTCTATGAATAATCTTAAGGCAACCAGGGAAGAACTGACAATTTTACTGATGTTTCTTTTAAAGCATCTTAGTTAAATGCCATGGGAAGAAAACAAGGTAAAGGTCACTTTAATGATATTTCCTATTTCCTAAAATGACAGTACAGCAGCATTTGTGGAATGTCCTGGAGCACAATCATTTGGCTTTAATAAAAAATAATGAAGTAACCCCAGCAACAAGAAAATTAGCTGAATGATAAAAGTAAATAATTCATAACAGATTTCCTCCTAAATCCTGGAAGTCATCTGTCTAGAGCAGCTGATAGAAAGAAGCCAAAGCCAATAGTTCTGTATCAGCTGAAAAACATTGTTGTATATGTTAATTACATGCTGTGCAGATGAATTAATTTCTTTTTCTCTGTCAGTGATCACTTATGATCCCTATACTCAAAGTTAATGTGTAAATAATCAACAATTTGTCTGCAATGCAGCTGCAATAAGTGTTGAAGGTGTATGTATATGTGAGAGATGAGTACATGTGAGATACACATATTGGGTTTGACTCTAGAGTATAGTAAGAGTTGACTGCTTCAGTACAGAAGCCTTTAAGTGTTTTCTTGTCTTTACATGCCCAAATAGTATCTACAACCTGCACCTTCTCTTGCTTTGTGTGCTTCATGCACACTAAGCGTGTACTTCAAATCATTCTGGTTTAAGACAAAGTAATTTCATTGAAACACTGTAAAACTCACAGAGACCCGCTCTGTTAACTTGTACTGAAGTTAACAGAGACCATACAGGAACCTTTGTACATATTTGTTCTGTAAGTTCTTTTGAAATTGAAAAAATATTGGAAATGCATTTTATACTGATAGAAAACTAACAGGAACTATTCATTTGAAGTTGTTTCCACAGAAGTCCACCTCTACAGTCAAAATAGCTGTACTAACTCATACATATGAAGGTGGGCTCTCTCTAGACAGTGAGGACCTGAACTGAACACAGAGACCTACACAGGAGAGAAGAGCAAATCAGAAACTATAGAGATCATCCACATTAGTTCTAATTTGCATGTGGGGAATGGGAGATGAATGGATTCTCAGGGAACAGCATTTTAGCTATCACTTTTGTTCTCTTAAAGTTCTGTGGTGTTACCTACATTCACCAGGCAAGAGGAATCTTCTACCTATTGAAAAGCAAAATAACTATAGAGCAAAATTACAGCAAGCAGGGCCTCACTATACCCAAGACAGGTGTGTTTAGAAACAACATATATCCTTAATGGCATAAAAACTGTAACCTTTATTCCATCTGTTCCCTTTACCCCATCACCATTTCAATAGAACAGAACTTGTGTCCAGGCTGCACTACAAGTGTTAGTCATGCTGTTACTCACTTTAAGGGCCAGCATATTAACTTGGTTTTGATTATAATTATAGTCTAAACTGGAGGCATTTCTTGTAAGCTAGTAAATATGCTTATTGGAAATGATAGTTTAGTAATGTTCTGGATTTTCTGTTCTATTTTTCCTCTTTCTTTCTTTATTCTTCCTTTACTCTTCTAGAGTGGCCACCAATTAGAAGAAAACCTAGTGTCAGCATCTTTCTCCTTTTTGCAATTTAGAATCCTTCAGGGTTTTAGTCTATTAAGAAGGCCTTGTGCATTCAATTTGTGCATGAAGCCTAATTACACCTGGTGTCTCATAAGTTTTGGTGTCCTTACTATTTCTCCTGTAGTGCTTGCAGAAATCACTTACAGCAACAAAATAACATGAAACCTTTTCTTCCTAGCATGGTAGTTCACTTTACAGGATCTGAAATGCTGTGAAGCCATGTGACCCAGCTCCCACTGCCGCACACTCTGCAGCATGAGTGCAGTGCAAGTGTAAAGTGTGGCTGGGTTAGGATGGTTTGTGCTTCATGCTGATGCAAATGAGTACACCAAGCTGCAGGGCAGTAGTGAATCAGTTGTTAGGGCTCAAGCTTAATTGTACGTCTGCTGAATTGAGCAGTAAGTTTCCTGTAATTGTCTCCATAGGCATGATTCTGCCCTTCTGTCCGTATCCGAAATATTTCCCAGAGCTGTTAGAACCTCACAGACAGCCAATACACAACATACAAATGCTAAACTTCAGATTCTATTATGTGGAACAAAGGATGAAGTTTTGTTCACAGCTCCAGTTCTCTAGCTGTGTATAAATATGTATTCAAGAGGAACACATTTACTCCCCATAATTTTAAACAATTACCATTTTACATCTTTGAAGTCTTCTGGAAAACTGACTGATTTGTCCTTGATTAGCTACATTCCTTGAGGTGACCAGTTTCCTGTCCGGCATGTGCAGTGGTTCAGGAGCAAACAATGATTTTAGTGCCCAGTCTCTGCTCATGAATTATCTTGTGCAGAATCAGGGCCACTACCTAGTTAAATATGTCCTGCTCTCTTGGCATAGCCCAGGTCTCCTTCTGGCTCAAACTGCCACGATGGAATCAGGCCTTTCAGAATCTGGTGTGTCCCTCTTTGTATCCCAGTCAACTACTATGGAGAGAGAGTAATGTATTTTTTGCCTCCAGAACAACTCAGTCTTACTGGTAATCACACATCTACTACTTAGCACCCCACTGGAACATTGGTACTCTGCGTTCCCAGTGAACTGAACTGTCTTGCCAAGTAAAGATGGCTTAAACATTTTTCTTCCCTCTCCTCACCCTCATGTCAAGCAGATTTCCAAGAGAGCAGTTCAGCATCCTTTGCTTAGAAGTAAGAAGCCACCTTTCCATAGGAACTTTGTCCCATTTCCAGGACTCCTAAGCATAGGAATTCCTGTAAATAAAGCCAAGTATTCTGCAGGAAAGCATGTGTCACAAAATAGGAAAGATTCTCTGTGATGGAAGTTACGTCTAAGAAAAGTCAGGGTGGGTTAACAGCGGTGTAATGGAGGGGAAAAAAACCGACAACAAAACACCAAAGCCCTAAAAGCCAGAGTTAGAGTTTGACTATCAAGTACTAAAACTAAATGTCATTTGCAATTAATTGCTATAATAGGGTCAGCTGTCTTCCTAATTGATTTCAGTTTTTAACTAAGAGATCAGTGCTGCTAGTTTGCATGTAAACTTCAGAGAACATGAATAATCCAAGTTTAGCAAGCCACACCAACTGTAACTAATCCTTCTAGCTCTTCTGCAAAGAATACACAGTAAGCAAACATTGTCCCCTGCCCAGCACCACAGATACAGCCAGGGCTTGTTGTTCCAGCTATTTTTTTCCACTGAGATGCTACAAAGCACTCAGAAGCATGCAGAACTGGCAACCTTGAAGTCACTTTTGAAGTAAATGGGTAGAATAGGAATAGTATGATAGCTCTATAACCAGTACTGTAAAGAAGTAAATATTTAGCTGGAGCTCCCTGCCTGCTAAGCAGCTGTTTCTTTATCCATGATAGCCAAGATTCATTTACAAAACCCCAAGGCTGTTCTAAGTTGGCATCAGTCTTAACATACCTTGAGCAGCTTATTGACCACAAAGTCACAAGGGCAGTTTAAAAACTGCCATTACTTCTTCATTCTGTTTTTGTGCTAACCAGAAGTCAACTAGAGTAAAACATCTAGCCTAGACTCTGTATCAGAGTAAGAGGGGGAACCGAGCCTTCCCCTTCGCCTTTCCCTCTTCCTTTGTACAGATGTTGCTTTGATTTTCCTGGAAGTCACTGAGGTCTGTGCATTCACAGCTAAAGACTAGGAACTGACTGTATTAATAACCTACTCTTGGTTGGAACAAAGCATGCTGATTTAGATCATTGCTAATTAAATGGTGGTCAGTAGAAAATCAGGCGTTCCTTAAACACTTCCAGAACTTAAAAAGCCCATATGCCGCTCCCCACTATGCAGCTAAACAAATCCATGCACGTAAATCAGGGAAAGAAAAGGAAAAATCTCCCCAGACCATTTAGATCCCAACCTAATTTTAAAATTATTATTAGTGAAATCCTGTGTTACAGTGCAGCCCAAGGTGGTCTTTGGATTTTTTTCAAAGAGGAGGAAAAATCCTTGAAATGAAAAATGTTGAAGAATATCATTATACAGACTTTTGTTGGAACAGCTGCCTAAGGACAAGCTAACTCCAGCCCTCCCTACTTCAGATATGTAGTATATCTAGCCAAGAACACGTGGTTACTAATGTTTGTGATACAGATCATCTGTCTGCATACTGCACCTTTCTGTAAGGTGACCGTTTATTGGAACATAGCTTTTTGTTGGTTGTTTTTTGTTTTATCTTTGAATGATTCCTTCTGAATATAAGAAGATATACACAGAAATAAGCATTAAAAATGATGGGGAAAGCAGAGAAGGACTCCATTTTACAAATCAGTGCCCTCTGTTTAGCTAACTGAAAAGCAGAAAGAAACAGAAAGAAGTTCAGCTGGTCTATTATCCCTGAGAAAGTATCATGAATAGGTTCAAAACATTCATAAGGTGTTAGTTGTGAACACAACCCAAGTTTCTTCAAGGCAGGCAAATGAAGTCACAGTGAAGTTGGTGGTTACAAATGTTTAGAGTAGTCAGAGACTGCCAACTGCCTTTAATTGCTGGCAGATGATTGATGTTTTAGTGGCAGAAAATTTAGTCTAATTCTGGTTGATTCTGTGTCCTTTGCCTTCAGGGATCTGGGTTTGAGCTGGGCTGTTATCTGAAAACATAGTTGCACTTTCAAGATGTTTGAGAAATACCAAACAAAGCTAAAGGGAGAAACAGGACAATTCCTGTAGAATTTCCACAATTTTTTCTTTTTTTCCTTCAGTTGGAGTAATCTCTGACTTTTGCATTCCAACACCTTGTAAAGCTTTTCTCCTTTCTGAATGGCAAATGCCTTTTTCCTCTTTCCATAGCTGTTGTCTGAGTTGCAGCAAATACTGATGGCTTTTCTTTCAGGCTTGCGTGTTCCCTTGTCAGCAAACAACCTGTGCAGACCACTCACTAAATCTTAACCAATACAGGAGAAAGAGTTATAATGGGCTTGGGAAGCCAATGAAAGAGAAGCAGCTGTATACAGGAAAAACACAGGGAAAAGGATGAAATTGGAATCTATCATCTCCAGGATAGTCCAAACTAACATCTTATATCTTATTTTGATGGATACAGATTTTAATGTAGTTGTAGTTGACTAAGTTCTGTGGCATGGACATTTTATAATGGGGGAAAAAAAACCTTTTAACTTAAAAACAATTGGCAGAAGTATTTTGAGAGCTAGTATATTGATTGAAGGCATTGCTGAGGAATGTTATCTTCATGTTGAAGGCTATAACTTTCATTACCTGCACAAATCCTACAGATCTGATAAGGCTTAAGTTTAAGGAACAAATTTATTTTCTTTCAACCAATTTGTTTCTTTTTGCTGAGAAAATAAGCCCACTAAAAATAAACATTTGTACTGGGTTTGTAGTGGCAGCTAACTAAACCATTTTTCCATGGTGTCAGGAATGCTGCAGAAAAAGTACACCAGCAATACATCAGATGCAAGCTAACCTCAACAACAGTAAATTCTGCTGCAGTTTCACTCAAACATCTGCATGCATGCACATGTATAAATGCATACACTCACATGCAGGTATGTACACACATTGTGATTCATCAGGTGGAAAACAATCTTGTGGCACTAATAGTTTTAATTTTTAATTAAGAATGAACATTATTTCAGATGAGCATTGTCCAGATCCCTACTTTTTTAAAGTTCAAAGCAATTTCATTCTCAAGCTGCAGTACTAGCACATTAAAGATGTGGGTAAGGACTGAAAAGTTTTAATCTGAAATTTATATACCCCTGAATTGGAGTATGTTTTCATCCTTCTTCATCAGGAAGTCAGTGGGAGTGGAATCTAGCCCTTAGATCTGATGGTGTGGTTTGAGCCCAAAGATAGAAATAATTTTAGAAGAATTATATTACCTAAAGGAGCGTATATGCATGTCTGTGTTGAATTGACCATATATGCCTCATTTCAGCCCCTCAGCAACAGGGGACAGAATTTCTTGTGGCTCTTTGATATGTAAGGATAGTGATAAGTAAAGATAATGTTAGTATATAGTGGTAATACTGCTCTGCATGTCAGACTCAAGAGATGCTCAAAGTGTTGTGTGGTATTTTGGAGACTGGGAGACATGCAGAAACAATCTCTGTAAGGAGGCTGTGAAAGCCTTGCTAGTTCTGTAGCCTGTGGTGGCTGAGCTGCAGACACTATAGCTTCCCTGGCTGGTGGTGTCAGGCAAGGCATGCGGCCGAGTTCACAGAGCTGTGGTGTTTAATCTCATTGTCAGATGGACCAGGCAGCCTGGCACTGGGTCTCCTCTCACAATGGGCAGTTTTGTTGTTAGATTAATATACCCGTGTCCTTTTGTTTTGACAAGGGATTTGACAAACAGTTCATAGCTCCAGAGGTGGAGCAACATCTCACAGAAGCTTTTGCTTCTGCGGTCTATAAGGAACCTGGTTTTGAGCAGCAAATAATCTATTTGGTTTTGTATTTGCCTTTCCCCTTGTCTTTTCACTCTTTACTATTAGGCACCCTTATACACCAATAATACCCTAGCGTTTTGGTCTTGACCTTGGTCATCAGAGCCTAAAAATGCTTATAGAAATAAGCAGGTGATTTCTTTAATGGTCTTATTCTCAAACTCAGAAGGAGCTGCCTTTGTGGGTACGTTTATGCTGTCTTGGGATGTAGACCTTACATGATACACTGTCCAGAAAGAGAAACATACCTTCTATCTTTCTTGGTAGCTTTGGAATGACTTCTGGTTTGCTGCCCCACATAAGCTAAGACACCAAAATAGCTCCTATTAAATATCACATCTTGTGCAAGGGGATTGCTCTGCAGAATCAAACATTTTTGCAAACTTACAACACTTTCCAGTTTTCACTGAGGTATCTGCATTGCAGTATTTAATAACAAAAAGCTGGCTTCTCTGTCATCTTTTGGCCCAAGCTGTTACTAATACAAGTATTCAATTATATAACACCACAGTTTAATGGACTTTTTTTGTTATTGGGGAAACAGTCACAGAAAGAATCAGTGATTTATCTAGTTTCATTTACTGCTGACTAAATATTGAAGCATGCAGCAGAACCCAATTTCTATGTCCTTTATTTTATTTAATATACCACACATTTCTCCTACAGCCAGTAATAGAAAACAGGAGTTGTGCTGTAACCATTAGACAGTGCACTGTCAATGGAACATCCAGATGTTGCGGGGGTGGGGGTGTGTGTGTGGTGTGTGTGCAGCTTTCACAAGGGATTATGAGCAGAGTAAGGAGCAATGTATGTAAGGAACAGTAGATGCTCTTTTTTACCTTAATATTTATGGTGGTTAGATCATTCTGGTCCAGTGGCACAAGCCTGTTTCCTGCTGGGCATATTTTGGTATTCTGTATGTTCTTGTTTTGTGTACCTGCAGCAATGGAGCATGGCTTTAGCTACCCCAAATCCCCATTTCTCTCCATTATTGGTGTCTTTGCCATTCACTTCCCCATCCACTGTAGCACCTTACCCTGTTTTCTTGTAGGTAGACTCTGACTGTTTTGAACATACCAGAATAACTTTAGCTGAGGTATCAAATGGATGATCAGCTTTGTCTTAAAGACAAACATTCTTTTAACTTTTAACTAATGGACAAGAGCCATTTGTCTTGGTTACACTGTATCGTAATAAATGGTACAGTGTGCTAAGGTGAGAAGGGAGATGGTGTCAGTAATGTGAGCCTATCTAACCCTTGTCCCTTGGCCTGCTGCTGCAGGTTAGTTAATTTCTAGGGCTTGATACAGGTCTTTGTCTCCAGAATCTTGGCTGGAGGAAGGAGAGGGAAGCAAGAGAAGGAACTGGTTAATCATTCTCACCTCTTCTTTCAGCTCTTCTTTCCTCTTCCAGTGAGAAACTGAGAGGATGGTGGCAAAATGGGAGGACCAAGAATGTTAGGGGGAGCTCAAAAAATGGAGATCAGCTGCAGAAGTACCTGGCATGCAGAAGGGGCAAACAGGGAATAAAGGGACAGGGGCTTGGAGGTTAAGATGAAAAAAGTAAGCAGAGATGTGAGTGGAAAGTGAAGAGTAATAGACCAATGGAAACATGTGAACAGACGGAAGGATTGATGTAATTTAGAAGATCACTTCTATTGTGCATCACATATAGCTTGTATGTGTAAATCACAGAAAACTTTCCCAGGCTTTATGCTGAGAAAGGCAGGAGCACACTACAGCTCATGCTAGAGGAATATTTATGGGTCCCTGTGGTTTAACACAAGGTTAATAATGCTGAATATTATAATTCAGTAACGTGGCTAAATGGCTACTTAGCTTACAGGGTAAAATGCATACATGCTGGCAGTTAGCGGGTAGCTACTGAGCCAGCTTGTGAAGGACCATTAGCATCAAAAGGGCTGGATTCAGCTTCTGGTTTGTACCCATGTTGTTATACCAAAGGAACAAAGAAGCTGAAGGACATTATAGCTTGCTAACATTTGCACCCATTCCGTGCACCGGTGTGTGTGAAGGCAGAGAGGACAGGACAGTGTTGGCTCGGTCTCATCTTGTTTGGTTTGGCCTGCCAGTTTGAAGGCAATCTCTTTCCCCTGTAACTTACTTTCTCTGTTTGTGCCATTACATATATACATATTTGTGTATATGTATGACTTTCCCTTGTGATATGTGTTGATTGGTGTTGTCATCATGAAAGTTCAGTTATTGTAATGAAAACAAATGACTTACACATACAGAGAGCAAACCATATATTTCCATGAGTTAAAAAAACAGATGGTATTACTATCTCCAAATTTTAGCGTTACTGTTTGACATAAAATGTGGTTTCTTCCAGTGCAGACAGCAGCACATGAGTCAGGCAACTCCCCCATATTAATCTAGCTATTAATATTATTAGATACATTTGAAAGTGAAGTCAGAAAACAAGCTAGAAACAGGGGTTTACACGGGATTAAAGCTATCCAGAGAATGACTGAAGAGGAAAAACTGGGAAATTAGGGCTTTTATTCAGTTAAGTCAGACCCTCTCTGTTACGGGGAATAAAATTCATTCAGGTCGCAATGACCCGGGTTGCCAGGGGATATCCCTCACCCTAGTACCGCCGTGGGCTGTGGGAAGGGAGCGGTGCCCAATCGTGCAGCACCGGGCACGGGGCTGGAGGGATTGCACCAAGCCCCACAAGGGGCCCCGCACTCGCGGTCCAGGGAAAAATGCGGCCGCTCCCGCTGCTGCCGTCTCCTCCGCGGCGCGGTGATTCCCGCCTAGCTGCAGAAGGTGCGAAGGAAGCAGAACTAGCATAAAAAGTAAAACCAAAACCAACGCAACACCCGAGAGCCTTTAATGAAAACTCTATAGAGGAGCGTTGGCCCTGTTGCCAAGGCGCGTAGGAGCCAAGCCTATCCTGCAGTGGTTACGCCCGGGCTGGAAAGGGCAATTACCCCCGGCTCCAGGCGCCGGCCCGGGCAGCCCTGGTGGCTCCTGGCCGGCGGCGGGCCGGAGCTTGTCCCTTTAAGAAAACGCAGCACAGTAGCAGGGGCCGGCCCTGCCTCCCGAAGCCTACAGCGCCGAGTGGGGTTGGGGAATGGGAAGCAGTTCCTGATCTGGGGCCGAGAGAGCGCACACGGCAGCAGTAGGAGTAGCAGGAGCAGCAGCAGGAGCCGCCGGCACAGCCACCCCGACTCCACTCGCTCAGCAGCATCAGCGTGGGGATCAGCCCTCTGCCTGGCTCCCTCGCACGGGGTGGACGGTCCTGAGCACGGAGCTCGGCTGCTGTAAAAAAAGCAAGTAGGAAAGTATACAGCTGGATAAAACTGGTAAGTCAAACTAAAGTTACATCCTCCTCCTTGGGCTGCAGTTTCCCAGTCTCTGAATTTGTAATAGTTTTTTTTTGTCTTTTTTTCAGTAGGTTTTTTTTGGTGTTTTTTTTTTTTTTAATTGTCTTGTAAGCAGAGCAGCTGAGAAAACATGGAGGCAAAATAAAAGTGTAAAAAACCCTGAGGATTTGTCAGTGTTCGTGCTATTTTTAAATCGTCTTTCCACACTGACGCTTTGCTGCAGGAGTGGGGAAGGGGAAACCAGCAAGTGCTTTTGTATGTGGAGGGAAAGCAAGCTGCTAAGAGTTGTCATTGACTTTCTCAAGGAGAGGATTAAAGAAGGGGGAGCCCACAAAAAAAACTTTCAAGAAGACTGAAGTGACTTGTCATTTACTTTTCCAGAGTGAAAACAAATCTCGTGTTAAACAGTTTTAAAACCGACTGGAATGTGTGCAACAGGAATAAGAATCTGTTTAAAACTGTGCTATCAGTGAAAATCTGGATGCCAAAGTATTGCCGAGCGAGTGTCGTGTATGTTTGTTTAACTAAATACACGGGCAGCCCTGGACTAGCAGAGGCAGTAAATGCCATTTTATTTGCTTCGGACAGAGGGCGACGTTGCTGCACCTGGGATAACCCTCCCTGGGACAGGGAGCTGTTAAAAACTCAAGTGAAAGATCGACTAGCGATACTTTAAATCATTAAAGCAGAATTTGTTCACACATGCCGAATGCTGCAGCATTAGCATTAGCATCCAGTTAGTCGATGTCTTTAATTTATATCTCCTTAAGTTGTAGAGGTTGTTTGCTTGTTTGCTTGTTTTAAGAGATTATCTGAATTATAAAGAAAAAAAATCTAAATAATATTAATCAGATCTAGAAATTAAAGCCTGGTGATGACCCTGTTATCTTTTCTGGAATGTGTTGTGGGGTCAGCATGGATAGAGAAAGGCAAGGAAAGCATGGAATTGCTTGACAGACATATTACTCGGTGTAGGAGGTGAAGAAAAACTCTCAATGTTGATCAAGTTGCAGGCAATCCAACTGTCAAGTTAGACATCTGATATGGGAACATATTCCTTGTATCCAGTATGGATATGTAGCAGAGATTGGAGATTTGTAAGCTGAATAGTAAAACCTGTAAACCCTAATGACTGAACAGAATATTGTGAAGTAGTTTGGGGAAAGGGAAGGGGCAGACATGCAGCTTTCTTCACGGAAATCCCAGTACCACTACTGGTACTGATAGAGGCTGATAGAGGCTGATAGTTGTGGCATATTTTGCCCATATATAAAAAAGAGTTAGAGAATACAGCAATAGACTGTCCTTACCTCTGCGTGTGTATTTTTGCTTATGCATACCCTGTTGGGTATAAGAACATTCTGCCACTTTGTGGAGTAGGAACTTAGGTTTCAAAGGCTTTGAAAGGAATGAAAGTATTATTTTAAGTGGTCCAGTTCTATTGTAAGTGGAGAAGGATCAGAGCTGTTAAGTTCCTGTCTGATACAACCACTACAGAACTTGTTTCTGTTCTGACTTGGGGCTCTGGTTGTGCCTTGAACAACAAGGTGTTTCTGTCTGGCTTTATTCCTGTAACTGACAAACCACATGCAGAAAGATTTGCAGGTTTTGGGCCCTTAATGGACATGCTGGGCAAAGCAGATTAGGAGAGCTGAATGGCCATATGGAATGTAGTCATTCAAACTCCCAATTATTGATAATTTTCCCACCTCATTGAAAAGTTTAGACTGCTACTATCTCTGCTGAATCAGTGGAGTATGTGAGCGGAAGTCAGCTTAGTTGCAAGAGTCAGTTACACAGTTATGAGGGAGTGCATCTTTGGGATATTAATAGGTTTTGAGGATAAAAATAGCCATTTCTTTGTACTCCTTATAGTCCATTTGACATCCAGGTATCAATGATCCTTTGAAATGATTTTCTAGATTAGAGGAAAGATTCCCCTCTTCAGTTCGTCTTTGAACTAGCAGGCACTAGACAGATGTCCAACTCCTGCTTCTGTAATTTACTGAGGACTCTCTTTCACTTTCCTATAAACAGACTACTTGGGATTACTTAGCTGTCCCCCGTGTGCTGTGCAGGACATGCTGAACCCCTGGGCAGTGGAGCAAGTGCATTGAGAATCATAGAGCTATCATCATCTATGTGCCCTGCAACAGTTTTGTACCTAGCAGATGATTGTCTTGGTTACAAGGCTAATTTATTTACTGAAAAGTGTGTCTCCTCCACTGTCACTGATGTTCAGCTAAGCTCTATCAGTTACATTTCCCAATCTATTTCATGTCTGCATGACATGTTTAATATGGTAGAGTGATTTTAGTTCAGTTCTACTTGCTGACGTTTCAAATTAAAAACTTTGCTTCACAAATGGAAGAGACAGTTTGATGTGTCTGATCCTATTTGTACTATGTTGTTTGGAAATTCACTTTAATATGCATTTTATTTTGCTCCTGAGTGTTTTTCTTTGAGTTACTTTGTACCTCAGAATCCACACTGTAAGTCTGTCTGTGGCTGATGCTGAGGTCATGCACTTAACTCCTGCAGAGTCTCCAAAATGTGAGCTTAATATGACATGTGTGTGATATTTAAAATGTGAAGAAATCCTCCATCTATATTTGTGTCAAGTTAAAGAAATGGAGCTTTCTTGAATAGCTTTTTTCATTAGAGACTGTTCTTTCTATCTGCCAGGAGATAACTTATGATGTTGGCAGTACTATTAATTCTGTGCATTGGAGCACTTGTCTACAACTTGCTTACACTGACACTGCCCTCTGAGAGAGTCTTGCTCTGGCAAGACTCATAGTTACTCAACAGATTACTGACAGGTCAGTTTCTAATGTTGTTTTTGGTCTTTTGCAGAACTTCACGTTCTTGTTAGTTCATCTTTGAGCATCTTATATAGTCTACTTCATAAAGCCTATTGCAAAATCATTTCCCTGAGGAAGTTTCTGGCTTCATGTAGTGCAGGATGGCTTCATCAAGGGTTATGAAGGCCTGTGATACTCACATAGTTGAGCTGAATGTGGTCTTATTCTTTGTTGTATATAAGGCCTCTTTTTGCTTTATATAACAGAAACAGAATTCCAACTTAAAACCTCAGTTTCATATCAAATGCTCACTGTGCTGACAGTATAGTAACCTGACTTGTTCTTTCATAACAGCTTTCATGGACAATTTTTTTACACTGAAAAGTGATAGATCTGTTTTTATGTCTGATTTATTTTCCTGTCTCTACTTTTGCAATCATTTGGAATGCCACATTTTCCATTACACAAAAGATATGTTTATCAGGATAAGTGGTGATCTCTCAAGTTGCTGTCCTGTGCAACATCAAAAAATGTTGACTTTCAGGGAAGGTGAAGAAGAGCAAATAAGACTTAATAGCTCTGAAGCTGGAAATGGAAATGAATTATTGCAGGAATGTGTTCCCCAAAGAACAGTTTTGGTGGAGTACATCCCTGTATGCAGCTAGTCCCAACTCTTCCAGACTATTAGCCGATGCTCATTTGCATGAGCATCCTCCAAGGAATTAATTTCTTTCTGTCTTCACATATATACAGCTGTCATCTTGTATCTGAGAAAGTTGATGACTGAGTTGTTCCTTCATCTTACCTGTAGTTACAAAGTTCTTTTCTTAACCAGATTAATCAGAATCCGTGGAAAACTTCAGTCTGTCTCTGATCTCAATCCATTATTGAGAATATTATTTCTTAAATGTAAAAAATAATGAACAAGAAGGCTGTATAAAAAAAGCCTAAAACTTTTAGTCACTCTACCAGTTTAATTATACTTATAAAAACATGGTAGTGACCTAATATATCATTAAATAATCAAATTTAAATACTGCACTGACCTTGCCAGCCAGTAAATCAAAGCAATGGTGAAATCCCTTTTGTTCTCTGCTACACCCTGAAACCTGTGAAATAATCTTCTGAGCACTGAGCAAAAGTATGTATCAAGTTGCTGTGTTTTGGAGCATGAAATGGGGAAAAGAGGTAGGAATTTCTAGATTTTTAGGGACTAAAAAAGGCCCTGCTGAGATTCCCCCTTCTTTTTTTTTATGATTGGATAAATTCAAGAGACCATGGATTTTAAATGTACCATATGAGAAGAAAAGACAGTGGCTGCTGGCAGCACTGTTATTTAGTATGGGCTGCACTTTTGTGTGCCTTCATTGGAAAGGTTAGGTTTTATACTCAGGTCTGCTGCTTACCATCCTGTCAAATGTTCCTTTGGGGAGGCGTGGTAGGATAGTTGATTCACAGTGCAACTGCTGACTTTTAAAGTGGAGTATAGAGCAAAACCTGTTCTGAAGTCTGCATCATTTTTAGCTTCCTGCTCTCATGCATTGTTTTATTTGAGAAACCTGACATAGTGAGAAATGTGGATGAGCAGGAGCATCAAATAATGAACTTTTATGCCATGTGGTGTATAACACAACATCCAGGTGCACCAGGTAGGCTACGGACACCCTTTGCAACTGCCTTTTCAGTTCTTTTCGCTTACATTTCATGTTTGGTTTGGGGGTTTGTTTTTCTTTAGTGGGGTGTTGTGTCATTTTGCCAACATGAAGCATTAGCCAGATTGTGTGTCTAGCTCTGCAGGCTCTTTCTAGATGTATCAAGACCTATAACTTTACCTATATCTGTCTGCTAACTGGCATGATCATATAGTTGTTTTTATTTTGAAATCCACAGAAAGTATATGGAGAAACACTAATTTCATTTCTCCAAGAGAATCTTTTCCAGCAGTTCATGAAACCTGAGCTTGTGCCAAATGAAAAGCTTTTGTGTTACCATTTTCAGTTAATTAAACAAATAAACACCAAATCCCTTACAGCAGCAGTTTTATAAATATTGTGTATGTGCATGTATGTGCATGCCTACACTGGTGCTACACTGTCATGTTGACAGCTTGGGCCTTTTACAGAAGGCTGGGCGTTAGTATACACTTTCAGCTACAGGATGGAAAGATGCAGGGATGCAGGGGATGAATGATGTTTTGTTTTTCTTTTTTTTAAATACATCTTAGTGCAGCTGAACGGACACAAAATAAACTAAAAGCTTCAGTATTTGCATCAAAATGATAATTTTTTGTTAGGGTACTTTTTTGAAGAAAACATGCTAAAGGCTCAATTTTTATCTCCTGGTAAGCAAAACCCCTATTTTTCTGGCAATTTGGTACTTTCATAAAATGAACAGTAGTTTGATGAAATGTGCGCAATTTGCGTGTGCTAAAAGGCTGGGTTTTCATGAATAGAAAGGTACACTGGCAACTTGGGCTGAGCTACCTCTTGGCACCCACATCTCTTTATTAACCACAGATCTCAGTAAGCTGAAGGATTATTATCTTCTAAAAATCCTGGACAGCTTCCTTGATGCGTTGGATTTCTTTTGTTTTCATTTTAAAAAAGCCAAATTCATTTAGTTTGGGTGAAAGCTGTTAAACTGACAGCCCGGGAAGACCACAGTCCCTTTGTTCAGCCACAGAACGAGTGATGCCTTGGGCCATGGCTGAGTTGGCTTCCCCAGTGCTGCTCTCTAGCTGTGTGTTTTGGTTGGGTCAGAGGATCAAACCTCTGCAGTTTGTCCAGCATCTTTCTGTTAGACATCTCTTTTTTTTTTTTTTTTTTTTGGACAGCATTGTCATATTACTGACAAGGGCCTGACTGGTTAGATTTGGGGTGGCGTATTCTGTAATCTGTTTATGCCAATAGAAGCCCTTGTGATGTTTTTTTTTTTTTAAGTGACAAATAATAATATGGCAAATGTGCTCACTTGTTAGGACAGCCTTGATCAATTCAATTCACATGAGCAGCCATGAAATGGGAATGGTTTTGTTGGTTAACCAGAATGGATACAGCCTAGTGACCTGATGGGAGGGCATACTGTAGACTATTACCAGCCCTGTGAATCATTCAATCACCTGATGCGGTTTTCAGTACCCCACTTGCATTACACAAGTCCTGTGCTTTTAGGCTCTGCGTTCCTTGCCTGATTCACAGGCCCTTTGGAAAATTGCATGCTTAATTTGCATTAAGCTCATCCAGAAGTCAAAGACTGAACTGCAGATACTTCCTTTGAGAGTGGGAGGTGGAACAGAGGGACCATATGACAGCGGTACAGAGGTTGTGATAGTACCTGCAAGGATGTGTAATAACTTAAACGCAGACTAAACTCGTTTTGGCAGGATGTTGTATTTAAGAAAACGAATGAACAAAACAAAAAAACAGCTAAACAAACTGTTTTTAAACATCATACAAACTTGTATTTTCATGTTTGCATATATGTTTTTTCCTGAGATTTAAACTGTCTTTTAAGCAAATTCTGTAGAAAAAAAATCTTTTATTTCTGTCTATAGAGCACTTGGTTATAAAAGTATATATTTGTACTGGAAGCTGTTTTTCACTCTTTGTGCTGGCTATTTTTTAATGACACACTACTCAGGTTATAGAGTGAAACTTGGCAAGGTAGTTCTCACTTTCTGTTTCTTGTTCACTTCTCTAACAGTTCTTTCGTCGTCTAATACTGTGCAGCATTTGGGTTGGAAGCCCTTCAGGGAATTATTCATGTGGAACAACCTTTTATTTTTATTTTTTTTTTTCCACTTAAGAAAACTCCTGAAAACAAATGGCGAGTTAGCTTTCAGTCAATAATATGCTCTTGCCAGCCATCCTGTGTCATGCTTAAGGTGGCTGACTGGTAGGTGAAATTAAAATGGAAAAATGCAATATATATATATATATATATATATATATATATATATATATATATATATAATCCAGTCATGTTATTTTTTTCCTCTGATTCATTTATCTTTTCAAGACACCTTAATTAGCTGTAAAGAAGGCAACGACTGCAGAGCTTTGACTTTGAGAGTAATAGAGAAAGAAGAAGAAAGTGTGACTGTCAGGGTTTGGAGACTTAAGCCCATGCTTGCTACTTTGACTCCTTTCATGTCCCAAGGCCCAGACAGACAGTCAAAATAGCTCAGAGTTGCATTTTCACTTTCTCAGACTGAGAACCAAATGATATTAATAGCCAGGCATTCAATGTGCAAAATTCTTTAGGAAAATACAGCATCTCATACCTCAGCAATATTTGAACTCTCTTGAAGGACTTGTCTCTCATCTTTACTTGGCGGTTAACAGGAACCTTTCCATATTTCAAATAGATTTGCTAATCTGCACAGGGTGCTGTAAATGCTTTATTAAAGGAAGCTGTTTTTTAATGCCCTTGCACATTTTCAAAATATTTCTTTGGGAACCAGAGCAAAGATCAGACTCAGAACTGGAGTTCCAGTAAAGGCTACTTGCAATATGGCTAGTTTTCCAATCCAGCCTTTAAGTTGTGGGTTGTTATTTTTGCCCTTCAAAATATTTACTTAATTTATAAACTACTTTGACTCTAAAAATATGCTAGACCGACAGGGGAACCACTGTATCATTCTCAGCACTTAGAGTTTCTTGTGGGATAATGGTCACAGGGAACTGGTGGGTTACTAAATAGGTCTAGTGACTGCTTCCAAGGACCACCTTTTGTGGAGCACAGCTGAAAAACCACCAGAACAAGCCAGCACCAAAGGAATGTTTTTGCATTAAAAATTTGTGTTCTCTTCCGCTCCATCAAATGTAAGAGGTCAAGACTGATAAACAGTCTTGGTGTGTGTGTGGACAGGGTTAGATAGTATTACTGTACAACAGTATGTAGTAAACAATATAAAATATAAAATAAATATATATTTGTGTGAATAATGGTACATGGATACATGTAGGTAGGAGAGTGATCGTTGCTCTGTAGTTGTACGGTTTGAAGGGATTTGGTTCTTCACATGGCTATGTGTGTGGAAGGGATATATATGAACTATTCTATGGTTCTATGAAGTTATCATGCTACTTGGTTTATCGAGTCCCTTATCCCACTGTCTGAAGCTGTGATTTGTAATGCTGTGATGTGATTCAAAATAGAACCACAACTCACTGTAGCAGGTTCTTTCTATCCTCTGGGAATGTTTGTCTGGCTTAAATGCATGAGAAGTGTAATACAGAGCTGCAGCTTTATGGATCAACACTGACTCCATTTGTGGGAATGAATAACTGATATTTGATGTGCTATAGGAGAGTTCACAGATGACTTCTTATGTTACAGTACTATATTTTTCATGCTTTTTCAACTTCATGTGTTTTGCTTTTTCTTCTGTGTGTAGAATAGGGTGGTACTATCCTGGACTTTTTAATATAGAAATAGAATGTGAAAAGATTTCTCCCTCCTGACTCTTTTTAATGGTTTTGAGACTTCTTTTCAGTAAAACTTCAGTCAAGTCTGAAAAAGACACGATTGTTTCTATACCCACCTGCACATGTCAAATGAAACTTCTTTGTTTAACTTGGATTCTTCATGAATGATTTGCTGTTTTAATTTTCTCACTTATCTACCCCCTTTTACAGTTTCTTTTGACAGCTTTGCCCCTGGATACAGGTCTGTGAATATAACTTCTCACAGTCTAGTCTAATGATTGCGTGATAGGTGGGAGGTTTCACCTCCATACTGCTCATTGCAGGTGGTCATAGGTATATAGACTGTTCCTGATTCAGTCTTCCTTATGATCCAAATTTTCACCCAAAACTACCAAAGTCCCCACAGGTAGACAAACTCCATTTACAAAACCACCATCAGTTTGCTTAATAAAGAAAGCAGACTCACCTTGCTAAATAATCTGGCTTTATTGCACCTCGTCTCTGGATTCTATGTATTTATTTATTTATCCTGTCTTGGCTCAGCAGAAGATGAGCCGTGCAAGACTGAAAGAGATCTCCTGAGTCACGGAGTACAGCGTTTCTGTAGTTGCAGGAAATTACATTGCAGGATAATTTACCTTTTGTAAATTTACCAATCTCTGCCTCAAAATTAAACGCCTTTGCTTCTGTTGCTTCCTATTGGGAAGCCATTCAATTACCATGATCCTGTGATGTTTAGAAATGTGCTCCAAATTTCCAAACTAAATTTGTTCGTAGCCAGTTCATGCCCATTTGGTTTTGTGCTAATACTGGTCTGTAACAGTTCTTCCCCTTTCTTACAATTTTCCTATGATCTGAGAAGATTCTTGACTTTCTCACCTTCTGTTTTTCCCTAAGAAGGGAAGATAATTAAAATTTTGCTCCTCTTCCCAATATTCTTCATCATCAGTGTCATTGTGCCTTGGATTGATAAATTCTTTAGACTCTGGAGCATTTTAGTCTTTCCAGTCAATTCTCAGACAGACAGAAGCAGGAAAAGGTGGCCATTCGCATTTTCTTAGATAGGCAGAGATTATGTGTAACTTTCCGGTAACTCTGGGGACAGGAAGGTGAGTTGGGGAGAAGGAGAAAGTAGCCTGCATGTTTATGTGTTTGCACCTGTAAAAAGCTTTCACTGAGGACTTTGTGAAGAATGACTTGAGTCTGAGGATATGGTGCCTGCGATAGGTAAAGGCATTCATCCTGTTCTTTCATCCAGTCCAGCTCTCCCATCCCTCTGTAAAAATCTGCTTTAAATGAGCCGGCTGATAAAGCTTTTGGAGGGAATGCAGCTCACAAATGAGTTTTTGAGGGCAACTTTGCAGCTGTTTCCTCAGAAGGAATGAGGCAAGCGGCTCCCAGAGCCCCAGGCAAATGCCTGGGATCTCTCTTCTTCAAAGTGCATGGAGGGTTCCTGAGAAGAGCTGAGAGTCCAGGGACTGATGGAGAGATGAAGTCAAAGGCCTGTCAGTGGGAACCTCCTGCTGTCAGGATCCCACGCTAAGCTGTAGTTGAGGGCAGGCATGGAGGGGAGAGAGAGCTGAGTAAGGTTTGCTGTGACCTTGATATGTTCCGATGCAGCTTCCCTCTCTGGGCAGTGCTCAGTGGCATAATTTACAAGATTCCTCAAATGCCCTTAAACTCAGTAGGAAAAAATGTAAGGTTCATTCAGCATGCTACTGTACTTTATGCTAGACTTATCAGCATGCTGCTGATTTAAAGTGGTATGATTAAGGTTGGATGTCTCTTATAAGACAGTTTTTTGTTTAACAGAGTGTATCAAAACCAGCACTTTTTGTAGAGAAGTACGAGTCTCAGGTAAGCTGTCTGAGGTTCAGGGTAGAATTCTGGGGCAGGAGGACAAAGGGTGGAGAGGAGGGAGAGCCAGCACTTTTGTGGTCTGGCTCCTGGATTAGAGTGGATGGTATGTAATAGATAGGTAGAGCAGATAGTGTGAGAAAAGCGGGAGTTCTGTTTGGATTCATCAACTTTTTTAAGGTTTTGAGCTCTTCTGAAGTTGGTGTCTGTATTTTACGATGCATATAGATTTCTTTTTGATTAGCAAAGAAATTTAAACATGTTTTTCTTTTATAAATATCCCCTCCTTCTCCCCCTTATACAAAGGCAGGGGAAAAAAAGTATTTGTCACCCAGTTTTAAGTACAGCAGCTACATTCCAAGAAAAAGGTGTTGCAATATACTTTTAAAATTCAGCAGGACTGTAGCTTTGATAGCTCTATCCAAAGCATTTTTACTTCTATATCCTGTTTGAACAGTTTTAATCATTTGTTGCATGAGGTGCTGCTGATTTGATGACTATAAGTAAATACATTTTAAATAACCTTTGTTTGACTCTATGCAAAGAAGCAGAACCAGTCTTTTTCTTTTCAGTTCCATCCTAATGATCTCCAGCAGGAAGAGCCTAAGCTTACACCTAAAGTATGTCTCTAGTCAGTGCCAGCAAAGACTAGCTGCATGTGCCTTGCACCTACTAGATTTTTCAGAATCCAGCATACTCTTCTGTTTTATGACAAGCCCCTTGTAGTCACTCACTGATTTTGTTTGTTTATGAAATATGAATGGTAATGATTGGCCTTACTTATCTAAGGAAATAGGCTTGCTGAAATTTTTTTTTTTTTTTTTTTTACTTGGAGTATATCTCTGGTATTGTGTTTTCATTTTGTGATGGTTCTCCTAAGAAGGAGGAGTGACATTAGTTGTACTGTACGTATACTTATGTTCTCTTGTTGGAAATGTGACAGGATTGGCAGAGGATGCCTGACTAGACTTCCTGTGTTATCTGGGCACTCCTCCCATGGAGGTAATGCAAGTTCTGTGTGGTTCAGTTCAGAAGGTGCGGTAAGGTCTCAGCCCTATGTGCAGGGAATAGGTGCTGAAGGAGTTCTCTGGACCCTAAAAAAGAGGAGGATCCGTATACTTGTTGGTGCTTGGTCAGCCCTCACAAGGACTTAGGAGGCTGAAGTTTGGCTGCATGCCCAAATGTGGCTTCCTTGGGACTCTAATCAAGCATTAATAAACAGTCCACCACTGTTCTCTTTTTGGTTCCTCTCTTGTACAGAAACTGAAGAAGAGGGTCATGACAAGCAAACGTTGCTCTTCAACTCCTGCTGGTGATTGTTGTTAGAGTTCTGCGATCAGGATCAGTTGTACAGAATCCTGGGGAGAGTGTTCATACAGGAGAGGCAGAGCCAGAAATAAATATACTTTTAAAAGGCCATATAATGTCCATAGAAGGAAACAAGTGGCTGGATTCAGCTTGCAGAACAACAAAATTCTTTGCTATTACCAACCCCCTCTGCAAATGTGATATTGAATACATTTAACAGGCTCAAACTTTGAGGGCCTGATGCTGAGCATTCCTCCCATGTTTTCTTTAATTTCTTAGTAAATATATACATTTGTGATACACTAAGCATACTGTGCATGGTACTGTAAGGCTCACTTGGTAATGCAGCTCACAGCTGCCAGTCATTCATAATGCCAATACGAATGACCAAAATTATCCTTTTCCAGTGAGGCAACACTTCCACAAAGAAAAGACATACCTGAAAGTTCCTAGGCAGCACTAATGCTGGAGTCTCTTTTCTCTCTTTAAAAAGTGGTAACAGACTGCAGACTGCTCCAGCACCTGGAGCACTTCCTCTCCTTTTTCACTGACCTTGGTTTCTGCAGAGCTGTTTTTGTTGCATATTCTCATTTCTCTCTTTGGCTGAAGTTGCTCTTTCCCCCCTCTTCTTAACTAAGTTATCCCAGAGGCTCTACCACCGACACTGGTGGGCTCAGACCAGTGGCAGGTCCCTCCTGGAGCCGGCTGGCATTGGCTCTGTCAGACACATGGTAAGCTTCTGGCACCTTCTTACAGAACCCCTCCTTGTGCCCCCCTGCTATCAAAACCTTGCCACACAAACCAAACACAGAGTCTGACATTCAGACCTTCTTTTGCTTGAATATATTTTTACAAGGAACCTTGAGTTTGCTGTAAGCACTTAATACCTAAGACAAGGATCTGGAAAATACATGGGCAACAGTGTTATGAAATGTCTCTAGCCTGGGCACTATTCTGATTTTTCTTGTGAAGTAGGAATATTGGTAATTCTGGAAACAAACATGATGCTATTTTAGCATTGTGCAGATGGGTACAATTTCCTTAATTAAGTTCTCTCATAATCAGCATGCAGTTCTGCCTTTGATCTTATTTTCCTCATTACCAAGTCTTAATTTGTAAAGAGTTTCCTTTTTAAGTGGTTTTAAATGGAGTTCAGCTTTCCTGAGGCGGGCTGCAGTGCCACTTTCTGGGCAATGTTTACTGGGTCTTTATCAACATGAACTATACCCTGCTCAATCTGTCTAAACATAGTTTGATTCTGGGTGTGTTCTGTAACAAGAGAAGTGAAAATTGATGGTACTTTAACCTTTCCTACAAATGAATAAATATCTCTTGGTGACATCTCCTAGGCCCAACCAGGGGAAAAAGAAACAACCCTGTCTTATCCTAGTTCCTTTGAGCAGCCCAAAAGCAGCTCTTCTTAAGCCGCTTTTCTTCCTTCCCCCCTGTTTTAACTTCAAACGTAATTTAATTATGAACATGTTCTTTTATGCAGGCAGAGATAATGATAAGTAACAGATGGTAACCTAGTCTTCCCTTTCCAATACAACTTGCACAAGAAACTGTCTTACTGCACTTTAGTTATTCTCCAGGAGAACAGTAGAGACTCTTGGGAATCATGACCTACTGACTGTATTCTTGGTTTTGGGATAAGGCAGGAAAAAATACAGTTTACCACTTACAGCAGAGGATGGATAATGGATTTCTGGATTATTAAGTGCTTGTCTGTGTGGTATGGAAGAGCAGTGTCTGATTCTGAAGACTGACTTGCTGCCGAACTTAGGGAATTTGCCAAGATGTTCTGGGTGGGATCCAGGCCTCATCACAGTTGGTGCCAGCACCCTTATTTTGGCTTCTCAGAAAGTCTGTTATTTCTCAGTGACATTGATTTCTATGTAATCATCTTTTTTGGGGGGCTAGATTTTTTTATGACTTGGTCGTCTTGGCCCTATGTGTCACAGATGCATGTGGTATTTTCCAAAATTTGTCAGTCTGTTAACATTTGTTTTTCTGTCTCCTTCTGGCTCCCTGCAAGGGTGGGTAGGCTTAAACTGTTGAACTCAATTGAATTAGGCAGAGTCCCTAGGATGAAAGAAATATAATACAGCAGTAGAAATGGTGAATGAGTTTGAAAGCTTCCTTCCTAATGAAAATAAATTAAATCCATCTCTCACATTCTTTTATGTAATGATAAGATTCTATGTTTAGGTTGGGAGATTCAAACTTTCATTCATCCTCACTTTTTTTTTTTTGATGGATACAC
Organism: Pezoporus wallicus; assembly: GCF_028554395.1. Taxonomy (NCBI): domain Eukaryota; kingdom Metazoa; phylum Chordata; class Aves; order Psittaciformes; family Psittacidae; genus Pezoporus; species Pezoporus wallicus. The sequence goes on from NW_026642422.1 coordinate 214,063, forward strand.
ATGTTCACATGCACATACACACACAGATACACAGGCTTTCCCTCCTCACAGATCATGTACAATTACATAACCTCTTCAAACCATGCTGTACAGGAATGTGCTTCTCCTACTTTTCGCTGTGCACCTTAGCTAGAACTTAAGCAGCTGAGTTGTCCAAAATGAAAATTTTTGGGTAGTCAAAATATGCTCCTTGCTTTTTGATGTCTTCTAACAAAAAAAAAAAAAATCAAATCAGAAAAGCTTCCATAAACCCCAGTGTCTCAGTATCACTTTTTCCTCCTTCACTTTTTTAAAATTTGATTTGTCAGGTTGATGGAATTGGTGCATGGAGTATGTAGAAGTGACCTGGGCAGACCTTTTCCTTCTCCGTTGACTTCTTTGTATATTCCCATTTCTGTTGGACTTAAGTTTCATTTAAAGTGACCTCACATTCTCTATAGCTTTGAAAAATCTTGAACTAGGTATTTTGCCTTGTCATGTCACAGACATCATTTTGCCTCTGTGGCATTTTTGTCTTGAGCTACCCTTTGCTGAAGTTTCACAGGTGTCAGATTCCCTGCCAAGTAATGGGAGAACGGTCTTTGGGAGCTCTCCCTCTGAATGGTACCACAGCCTTCTCAGACAATGCTGCTTGTCTGAATTTTGCAGCCTTAAAATTTATATGAATCTCCTGCATTTTTTTCTGCTGAACTGTTTTCTCTTGAGTTCCATATTTATCTTTTCCTGACTGACTCTGCCTGTCATTGCCTTATGGTTTGTCTTTGGTTTCATTCTCTACTTTGAGCTGTCTGTTCTTTTCCAGGGTTTGTCATTCATATGAACTTGAATAGCTACTGATTTTTGCTTTTCTACATTTAACCTTCTGATTGGGCCCTCTTGAAATATTTGTCCTCCCTGAATTTTTGGCTTTGGTTAGTCTTCTTTTATCACCTTTCTTCTTTTTCTTCCCTATTTGCTATTTTTCCCAGCTTATTCTTATCTGTTTGTGTATTCAGGCCTCCTATCTCTACCTTCCATGTAGAGGAATAATACAGATTTCCCAGAAGTTCATTCTTCCACAGGAAGAAAATGCCCCTTCACAAGTCACCTTCACACTACAGTCTAAGGCAGTCTGTGATACAGCAGCTGAGAAATATCACTGCTTTGATGTCCTACCAAGAATGAGTTTGAATAACGAAGAACTCCTGAGAGCATTATTTGAGAGGATGAATTTACAAATCTTGACAATTTAGACAGGCACTAGTGAATAGCACTGTAACATAAGCAGTAATCTCACTCTTGGCCATTTACTTTTCATCCTGAGCTACTTTACAAACACCCAGTTAATGTGATAACATCACACTTTTTTCTGTGAGATGGTATTACTGCCACTGTACTGAGGCAACACATGTTGACTCTGTGTCATGACAAAGACTTACAGTACCTTACAGTCTCCTTTTTCTTCCATTTCTAACCATTAGTATGCATGTTAGCTGATGGTGAAATGAAATTATGGAAAGCAGCAGCAACATACCAGTGTAATGTTGCTGCACCACTGCTTAAGACAGAAAATGCATGATGCACACTGACAGGCCTGAACTAACTTTAGTCTGGGGAGTTTTGAAATAATTGGCAGCTGTGGTGCCTTGAACTTCAGAACATGCTAGCCACCTGGGTAATTAACCTGACTTTTAAGCAGGCTTAGATAGCTACTACAAAAACCTCTGCTGTGATCCCTCAGTGCTGTTTTACTCAAGAAATTTAAATTTAGAAGGCCATAGCTTCATGTGGCACAATCAGACCTTTAGTTAAGCTAGAAACAACAATGATTTCTCATATAGTAAGTGGGTTTAAAAATACCTCACTGCCCCATTTAGGTGTATGACATATTTCATATGTCTGTCCTCATATTCCCTTGCTTTTCCTCTGCACAAAGTCTAGTTCTTCCTCACCTCAGTTCTGTATACCAGTATTTGTGCACCTCTTTGTACCTTGAAGCTTCAGAGACATGAATGGCTATGGTCAGCTGGGGCATAACTCCTTTGCATTAGCCTAGCTACCATTTGCCAACACTTGACACCTTCATCTAATGACTCCAACCATCTCAGCTTCTCTGTTGACAGCAGGAAATGCGTGGAGGAGGGTTAGAAGTAAGTCACTAGAGGCCAGCAGAACAAAGGGGTGTTCTACATAAACTTCAGTGGTCTAGACTTAAAAACTGGCAACTGGAAAGCAATACATGAAATAACAAGTGTGCTTGTTTGGCTCCAACTGCAAAGCTAAAAATCATAATATTACAGATACTATTGCTGTGCAAGTAGAAGATCCAAAGCCAACAGTAAAGCTGAAAGAGCATGGACAGCACAGACATAAATGCCCAACCAGTCCTATAACCACTAAGTACTTCTGGTGTTACTGCTGGACAAATGTCACATTGAAATCCTAACAATGGCATAAAATCAACTGCATATCTTTTTGACAATGTTGGTCCATATAGGTGGCTTTCAGAAAGTAGAATCTAGAGTGCACTCAGCTGGATGTTAAACCTCAATTGCTTTAAACAAATCCTCAGTTGAATGGTCATAGATACATGACACAGCCCATGTTAGAAAGAACCTTGAAAAAAAAAAATCATCTGATCCAGCCTTTTATGGGAAAGGGAGACTAGATGACACTATCTAGTATCCTGTCCAGTTGCATCTTGGAAACCTGCAGTGATGGGGACTCTACTGCATCCCTGGGAAGTTTGTTCCCAGTAATCGTTTTCACCGTAAAAAAAAATTCTTTCATATATCAGAAAGTATGGGTCTTTTGTTTGTATTTAAGGTACGATTCTGGTAAACTTTAGGGATCTCAGTGAGTCTCTAGACATGTTCTTTTCTTCTTCTAAACATCTTTATTCCTGCACAGCTCCCTTTCGCTCTCCCTTTCGCTCTCCCTTTCGCTCTCCCTTTCGCTCTCCCTTTCGCTCTCCCTTTCGCTCTCCCTTTCGCTCTCCCTTTCGCTCTCCCTTTCGCTCTCCCTTTCGCTCTTCCCTCTTTCATTTTTTTTCTTTTCATTTCCCAGTACTAAGAGTACTGTTCCAAAGCTGCCATCCTCTGTAGAAGTTGCATGGAAGCGATTACATGGCAGGGGTACAAGCATTAAAAATAGCATGACCCAGGGGTCATTCCTCTTTTTCTGCTGCATCTGAACTTGAAAAATTGTCTGGATTATTTGAAGTCCACAGGCTTCAGAATAAAAGGGAGTTGTGTGCTTTGTCCTGTAAGCAAAGCAAAAAACAAATGAAAGTGCCACTTGTGTGCCTGAAACCATTGCAGCAAGTTGGAAAATCTGGTGAAATTGTTCTTGTGTTTGGTGTTGCTCTCAGTCTCTTGATAATGTGTTCTTTGCCTCTCTGTACATGTGACTAAATCTATTTAAGAAGGAATATCTGTCATCAGTCTGCACTTTTATCTGAACATTTTGGTGGCACTGTAACCCTGACAATGAAAAAGTTTCCAATAACAGATCTGCAAGACTGGTACAAGTATTATTTGATGCATCTTTGTTTCTCAGTGTTTGAGGCAATACATAGCGTTTCTTTTTGATTTCAGCCTATGCCACCAAAACCCATCAAAATACCAACCCAGTAAGCAGTGCTGATTGATAAATATCATCCTTTAGCTGGTTTGACAATAAGGAGTCATAGCTTCAGAGAACCTTTTCTTCCCAGCTTCTGAGGTATGCCAGTCTAATGCCCAGGGTGTAAGATGTATCGGTATTTGTCAGTGGTAGGGTTCTGTAACGTCCGATTTCTTCTGGTAGTTTCTTGCCTGGTCAGAATTGATAGAGATGACAAAGTCATTGTGTCTTCCCACTGCAGAACATTTGTTAGCTGGAATAATTTCTTGTGGCTACCAGCTTTTAATTCTCTGCCTGGAATTCCAGTGGCGCCTGCTGTCCACAGCTTTAATGCCTGAGGCTCCTGTCATGCTGTTGATGTGTTAGAAGCTGAAGGGACAGGATATGGATCCTGTGGCATGGCTTTGTGAAACTGGAGAAGATAGGTTCTGTGGTTTTAGAGTCACTGAAGATCTTATATTGGTAGCAGCAGTGAGCAGGCAGAGTAGCTGTTCACGTTTCTGATCCTTTGTTTTATTAGATGGTCTAGAAAGCTCTAGAAAATAATTAATGTCTGTGAAGGAAGACACATCACAGAAAAGCACTGTTTAGGTTCCAATTGAAGCAGTCAGTGGCTTAAGCATAGAGAAGCCATCCAAGACTCACAGCACTGCTTCAAAGCCTCAGTTGATGCTGTCATAAACAGGGAAATATACATAATCCTCCTGTTTTTATCAGAAATGACTGGATTTCATTATGAATGTCAGAAGTCCCAGCTTATTAATACAGTGCAGGCAAACTGGATAAGAGCCTGCAGAAGCCTCTGTCTTCTTCCACAGTCATCAAATGACCTCACTGTGGTTTTGACTCTGCTGGTGTTCACAGGAAAACAGATTCCCAAGATTTCTCTTGGAGGATGGTTGTCCTGCGATTAAAGCATCTACATATCTTTCAGGGTCTCAGTATTCATGTTTAAGCCAATTTTGGTAAACTTGCCATTTTTCCTTCTTTTAAAAAAAAAAAAAGGAAGAAAAAAATCTCCTAGAGCTGTTCCTGGAATATGCTATGACTTCATGTCAGCATGAGGTGCCAACATGTACATGGAATGGAAGAGCAGCAAGAAAAATGTCTTTTGCAGCTTGGGTGGTATTTTCTACATGAGAAACATCACATTCTTCTGACTGCCAAGTTATTGCACTCAGGCTCTAAATCTGTGTTTTGTACACAGAGCTGCATATGTGCAAACTTGTGTTTCTGCCTTCATCCTGCCTGATCAACATGCGTATGCTTGAGTATGTAAGTAGGCATGCAATCGCATGCTTTTGTCCTGGGATACATGAACACATGCTCATGATCTTCATCACAGAACTGCAAGCTTCCTAGCATGATGCTGTGCATGCATGTCATTGTACAAATCCACAACCACATCCAACTCTCTCTCCTTCTAAACAGTGGGAACAGATACTTTTTATTTTGAGGAGAAATCATGTATCTGGGCCCTTACACACTTTGATGTTTTTTCTGTTTTTAAAAATCCTTACTCAGCTGCTGTGTTGTGAAATGCAGCTCTGTAAGAATCTCCTGACTGTGAAATATGAGGTTTTTTTTTTGTGCTGGTCAGCAGTGGGATTTTTTTGACCTCCAATTGATATCTGTACAGTACATCTTGTATGTGTGCATGAGTGAGACAGCACGGTGCCTCCAGGAAATGCATGCTTTTGCAGTGGGCCATATGAGTAGCTTTGCATTTTTATGATGAAGATGGGAAGATAAGGTTTGTTGCTTGCTTTTTTAACTTTCTTAAAACTCTTTTATTGTGTTTTGTCCCTGCACTTAGTTGAGGCATCCTAAAAAGCATGCCTGAGATAAAGCAGAGCTTAGCCCCTCAAGCAGCATTCACAACAGACTGCTACATTTTTCTGAGGTGGCTCCCTCAAAGACTAGTTCTTCAGTCTTGGCTATTGTTAAAAAATTAATAGCGAACATGCCAGCTTAACCTCAACAGGCAGGGAGTTGAAGTAGTTTTCAACTATATTAAGATGGTGCTAAAGCAAATATGAAAAACTCGCCCAAGTAGTCTTTCTATCCAAGTATATGCAGGCACTTGTCCTGTGTTTCTGGCATGATCTTAGGATATCAACATGAAAATTATAGGCTTCTGTTCCTTTAGATAAAGGAGGAACTTGGCTAGTTACTTCATCCTACTGAAACAAATCCAGGTGCTAGAAGGAGAGATATGTTCATGTGCTAAGCCATTATGTTTCAATAGGAAATGGGGAGCGTATGCAGAACTTGGACAGTCTTCCTCCGACTCGGGGGAAGTAATTAGTATTGTAATAGTGCAGAAGGCTGTTTCTGGCCTGTATCATACAGATACTATCAACTGTCATTTAAAGATAGGGAAAAGGACTACTCCATGAGCAGATAATACAGAGAGGATCAGGTTATACCAACTTTAAGAAGAAAAGAATCTGAGATCTTTGGTGCTGTTTCTAAAGTCTTCTTGCCTGACAGCTAGCTGCCCATCTTAAGCATACACCTGCATAATTTGGAGACCATTTTGTTCCTCAGTTATTTCAGCCTCACTTTATTCTCCTTCAGATTTTATTTGCCACAGAGGAGCTGCTGTCCCCAAAGTAACAGTCAGGCTCTCAGTCTCCTACTTAAAGTTGGCTGAATAAGAGCTAAATAAAACCCTTCTTTATTTCTGTATCCTTGCTTTCCCATCCATGTCCCAAATGGTATTTTGCAGCCGTTCTCCTTAAAGGAGCAGTGTTTACATCTATCTCCAGCTACCTAGAAAAACAAGCTGTGACTTTGTTGTTTTAGGTTTTTTTTTTCTCCCCAGTTTTACAAAGAGAATCTTTTCAAACCATGCATGAAGTGAACACAAAAAAACAGAACTCCTAGTTCTCTAAGACATCCCTGTTTTCCTTATTGAGAGATTTTATTACAGTTGACAATACAGGACATTTCTTGAGACATATTCACAAGTTGCTTGTACAGCCAAGTACAGTAGTCTTCTCTGTGTTTTCCTTAACCCCTCCCTGGTTCCACTGTACCTTCTTTTCCTTCTGACTGTGATGGAGCGCCGTGTTTCAGGGCCTTGCGTTAGCAGCAGCTTCAACAGAAATCAACATTCAATGTGTGCAGACACAGCAAGGTTAGAAAGTCCTGTTGAAGTAGCAAAATGTAGCAGTTTAACAACTGTTGTGCCAAGAGGGACCAAATAATAATTCTGGATGGAATCTTGTCTCTAATGTAAGCCAGTGCATACCCCTCTGCGTTCTTTGCACAAAGTACAAGGGAAAATGTCCCTGCTCTCAACTTCTGATCAACTTACATCTTGAAGAGTAATGACTTGGGCAAGGCAAATAGAAAAGCATTATGCTGAGGGAAGTATGAGTGAAACTTCAGAGTGTTACATGTTCTTCATCATACACAAATCACATGGTTTGAGATTCCCGTATTTCATACTTATTGGTAGAGATAGTGTTTTCTGTGCTGTGTTCTGGAGCAATTCAACACAGTTCCAGTCTAAAGGAAACATTTCCTTTTTTTATTCCCTGCCTCCACCCTCCAAGTTAAGAAAGGTGATAAAAGAGGACATACTCTTCCTGACTCCTGTCAGAGGTTACCTTACATCCTGAAGGTTACAAATGCAGTTATTTGTAGTTTTTTATGCTAGTTACAGTGTCTATCTGATGTCTCTAGATATTCTTCTTTCCACTGTGTACCTGTAGTGCATGCAGGGTTTCCTTGACCCTGGAAATACTTGTCTGTGGTAGAGATCACAAACAGTTTGTACGAAGCCCAGTGAAGAAGCCTACTTGCTGTTTCTAAGAGAAGAAACTACATCATTGCTTAATAGGATTCAGAAGGCTAGTACCAGAGTGCTTAGATTTATTCAAAAGCAAAGTGGAGGAAAAGACTGTACCTTTCTCAGAACATTGAATAGGGTGTTAGGATCAGCCTGGAAGATGAGAAGAATCACCTGAACAGATCAAAAGGAAAGCTACTGAGTTCAAGATGGGAACAAAATAATGGCATCATAAAAATTAATGGGAATTGTGGGTGGTAGTTGGGTCTTAGTAACTGTAGGCAATTTTGAGACAAGTTCTTGGCTTGTTTACATCTTGCATCCCACTGGAGGCCAAGGGTACCTTTGAAATACTAGGAAAATCCTGCTGAAGGCAGATATATCTTCTGTTCTATGACTTAGCAGAGAATTTGGCCAGAGGCATCAAACTTGTTTCTTAGCTTTGGGGTAGTGTATATGGTCTTTCTATTACCTCAGTCACAAATACTACTGGACTGGGATGAAAATTTTATTTGAGTAGGATTCCTAAATGTTTTTTTTCCCTGCAGCATTTAGGAATCACAGCTGTCTAGATCTGATCAACTGCAATTTGGTAATCTAAATCTACCAGTAGATGTTTGCTAATCTGTAGAAAGAAGTCTTGAGGTGAAGCTTATATCCTACAGATTCGAGGCTGTGTTACCTTTACACAAAGGCAGGAGACATCTTAGAAGCACTAGAGTACAATGAAATTTGAAGTAGTATGGAGGGTTTCTTTGTTTGTTGGTTTTTTTTTAATTTTCACCTCACTGCTTCACCCTCTTCCCCTGCTCCTGAAAGAAAAGGAAAACCAACAAACACCAGCAAAACCAACCCTGACTTGACTCTTGGATCTTGTTTCTCCTTTAATGTTTAGAAGCTTTAGTGCCCCATGCTAAAAGACGTGCTACTTTCTTTATAACTCAGCAGTCCTACCACACAGTTATACATATTACTGGGTAAAACTCTGTAACCTTTTTCAGTGATGGACAAATTCTGGGTTTTAGGGAAGGATGTGGGAAGGCACTTGAGAGGGCAAGCTCTCTTTGTTGTTGTGCAGTGTAGCGTAGGTCACAGGCTGTCCCTTCTGGACTCTTTTATGGAAAAGAATAAAAGAATAGCTTTCTGCATTATCTGATTAATTTAAACGAAACTGCTGTACCACAAATGGAGTTGATCTTGAAAATAGGATGCTTACGTTCTGCTTGTAGCTCTACAAATACCACTGTGTACAACTGTAGTTTTCTGATTTCTAATTCTGTTTCTATATCTATGAAACAGGGAAAATAAGCTCCTTTAAGGCATAACCTGAGACTGAATTCACTGATGCTAGTAAAGCAGTTACTGCTCCTTGGGTAAGGAAGGTCAAATGGAAAGATTGATCCAGAATTCAAGTGATTATCAAACATAATTTGTTGAAGTGTCTTTCTTTGGCTGTTAAGAGACACATCCTGGACTTCTGTAGATGCTAGTTAGAAAAAGGAATAATTGTACCATGCAGTGCCAGATCTGTTTCCACCTCTATGAGAGATAGGATCATAGAATCATAGAATAGCTAGGGTTTGAAAGGACCTTAAGATCATATAGTTCCAACCCCCCTGCCATGGCCAGGGACACTTCACACTAAACCATGTCACCCAAGGCTCTGTCCAACCTGGCTTTGAACACTGTCACGGAGGAACGTTCACAGCTTCCCTGGGCAGCCCATTCCAGTGCCTCACCATCCTTACAGTAAAAAACTTCTTCCTTATATCTAGTCTAAACTTCCCCTGTTTAAGTTTTAACCCGTTACCCCTTGTCCTATCACTACAGTCCCTAATGAAGAGTCCCTCCCCAGCATCCCTACAGGCCCCCTTCAGATACTGGAAGGCTGCTATGAGGTCTCCACACAGCCTTCTCTTCTCCAAGCTGGACAGCCCCAACTTTCTCAGCCTGTCTTCATACAGGAGGTGCTCCAGTCCCCTGATCATCCTCATGGCCCTCCTCTGGACTTGTTCCAACAGTTCCATGTCTTTTTGATGTTGAGGACACCAGAACTGTACACAGGATAGTGAATGAGAAGTTATTACGTGAGATTCTGCAGTTTGTGCTCTGCAAAAGGTCAGGTTTGGTGATCATAATGGTCCATTCTAACCTTCATCTTACATGAGTATCTTTCCATTGAGTGCTAGGGAACGTGGGCTGTGCATTTATCCATAAAGCTTAGAGCTGTGTTGGTGTGTGAAACAATCTCCTGAACATTAATGAGAACACTTGAAGGGAACCTTTAGACTAGACTTGAGGGTGAAGAATGGGTTTTACAAGGGAGTCAAATCCAGAAGAGGAAGTACAGATATTTTTCTGTGCCTGGATTTGCTCTGCTATCTGTGCTACAGTGTTTAGATTCGTGGAATGGAGGACCCTGTAGCATAAACCCCTGTGTGTGCTGATATTGTAACCAGTAAGTAGCAGTGCTAGTCTGGTTTGGTGAAGGTGGTGCCTAGTAATTGGTATGAATTAAGTTTGTTCATCCCATTATCTACTCGTTCACTGTGATACTATTCTCCGTGGTCCAGTGTGAGCAGTGTTTTGGAAAAGCATTGCTATGACTGTGTGATCATAATCAATGGGTTCAAAAGCAAACTCATCCCTCTGAAGTGAACTATGGCTGTAACTAAGAATGCAGAGCAAGCACAGGAGAATATATTTAAGGTCTGCAAATTTCTGACGCTTTCTCTGTGCTTGATACTTGGCTATCGAAGATGTTGCTAATGCAGATTTGACTGTTATTCTTCGTAGCTAAGCTCTAATGAGGAGCAAGAGGAGAAGCTGCCACTCCTCCAAGGAACTTGAAGTATAAACAAGCTGAGGAACTGATACAGGAGAATTTGTGGGAACAGTACTAGTTCTGTTGCCTTTTATTCAGGGGATGTTAACACTGTTTTGAGGCTTGGAGGAGGAAAGGTCTAGTGTTTCACGAGCCTTGTCCAGGTGGGATTTCAGGCTGGACAAGGCATTACTGTGAGTTCCCCAAACACTTTCTATCTAAGAAGACTATCCTGGTGCCTAACTGTTCCAAGACACTGCTTTGGTGGAACAGAAGGTTTAATTCCAAGGTAGACACTTGCTGGCTTCCACTTTCCTGAGGAAAATTTTTTTCATTCAACACTGAATTGCAGTTTACCCCTAAGTTCAATAGGAAGGTGGAGGGCAATACTTTGCCAGTCTCATTTGCCAGGGCTGAAGGCGGACATGCCACAAATGAATGCCTACCCTATCTTCTCAAACATACAGCCCTCTAACTGTAGAAACCAGGGATAAATGAAGCCTGAGTAGTTTCACTTTGGAATATGCATTAGGGCAGTGGCATGCAAACATAAGCATATATTCATTCAGGGGTAAACTCAAGATATATAGTTTTAGGATGTCTGAAGCAATGAGCTTTTGAATTGTCTTAATACCTGTTATTGGTGATCAATCCAGAATTTCAGTGGTTACCATGAAAGCACATGATATCAAAAGTCAATGTATTGCTGTGATACTTCAACCTGCACTCTTGTAGAAGAATCCACCAGAGGAGTGTGTGTGGGTTGCCTTGTGTAAGGTAGCTAGAAGGTAATTAAATAAGGACTATTTCCATTTGAAAACAATGGGAAACACAAGGAAGGGAGCCAGATGTTGAATCCATCTGCAGTTTTCTAAATGCCATCTGCCACTGCATTTTAAGAAATTAAAGGATCCCAAGCTACTATAAATGTTCTAGCACCCTAATCTTCCTCGCAGTTAGACGTGTTCTAGTTTACTCAGTCACTGCATGGACCTCTGGTGCACTTACCTTTGCCTGTGTCTCTACCTCCTGTACATATAGTGCTGGTTTTGGACAGCTTATTTTATTTGCTTTTCTCCTCTGTAAAATCTCAGTTCATAAAACAAGCTGAAGAATGTTAAGAAGGGATGCTTCTCTGACAGCTGTGTGATATGCTGCTATCTTACATGTGAGGTATATGCATAAAGTCCTTCAAAGTTTGCCTAGACACAATCCATGTGCTTTGTGAAGACACGGGGGAATTATGCTATATGCCTCACTTTCCAGGAAAAATAGGATATAAGACCAGGCTAAACTTCTGCCTTACTGGCTTTATGTTCTTCTCATGGCTTTCATCCTCATAATACCTAAAGGAGATCTTAACTGGAAGTTTTGGTCTGTACTTATTAAGCAGTTCCAGGGGAGAGATAAAGGAGCTGTAGCCTGAGAAGAGAGGGAGGAAAATAGTATCCAGCAAGTATGGCAAAACACATTTTGGTTACAATACAATGTGTTTATTTTGTAATTAGACTGGAATACTAATAGATTTGGGTTTGGATGTCCTCTGTTCAGACTTGGACAAACAGGGCACTAATCAGAAAACAGATAGGTGTTCTTTGTGCTATCTAAAAATGTTTTCAAGTTACTCTTCTGTTTACTTTGCATGAATCCATGAACTGCTAAAGCTTTCCCTGTAATCATACAGAAAGTGGGGGTTGGGTAGTCCGGTAGTCCAGGCTTAGTTGTTTAGGGAGCTGGAGAGAGCTGCATGTGGCTTTGACCCATGCTTGTGAAATGTATCTTATAATGCTGCTGGCCACAGGAATTTCTGTGAATAAATAAGATTTCTGTCTCAAGGGCTGTCCATATGACCCCTTTCACCAGCACTGATTCCACTTAGATTAACTACACAGCACGAATATGGGTCAAAGCCTGGATTGTTGGGAGAATGAGTTCCCACTTGCAAACTGCTTCCCACAGAAGTACTTGTCAGCAGCTGAGATCATAGTGCTCACACTCCTCACAATAACCTACTTTGAAATGTATTTAGAGAGGAGCCTTGGCAGTCTGCTTGCTGTTTTTTTCATACAAAGTGCAGGCCTTGGTTTGTAATCCCAAACAGCAAGTCAAGGCATTTGCTGCCGGGCCATCCTCTCCCCTCTGATTTTATGTAGCTCAAGGCATCTGCGTTTCAGCCAGCAATACTAATCGCTTTGGGTAGCACCTTTCACTCTTTAGCAAGAGGAGAGGAACTAGTCTTTGGAGTACTGCATTGTTTATTATAGAAAAGCTGCTGAGTTGTTTCTGTGAATGCTATGTCCTGACTGCAAGTGGTGAAAGGAGATAGAGACCTGAAGGAAAGGAAAAGATTTCACAGTGTCTTTGGCTCACATATGTCTGTTGTTCTAGTGAAACTTCTTTTTGCTTTTCTCCTTTGCCTACTCTTCTGGCCGCAAAGACCCTGCATTGTAGTCAGTCATGCCTGAGTCTGCATCTAGTTTGGTTGTCTCCTATTGTGCCAGGATGCCTTATGGGGGAAATACAAAACTTAGCCATAAATGGGCTGCCTCACAAAGTGGATCAAAGTGTAATTTTTTTGTTGTTGTTGTTTTTGTTTAGAGTTGGGCTTTTATGTCATTTTTGTTGTTTTTTTGTTTATGTCTGAAGTGATCTTCAGAGCCCAGCTCTTTCTGATACATTACTGATTTTTTTTTTTTTTTTTTCCCAAATTCACTCATACTATTCACAAAGATTCACTCGTACTATTCACCTTTGCCCCATACCTGGAGGTGCTTTAAGTGCAAGTTACCTTAAGCAGTTGGAAGTATAGGTTAGGGGCTAGAACCTGTCCATGCTGCAGTCAGTACAGAGGTAAGATTATTTCAGCACCATTAGCCCTCCCATGTTTATCACCAGTCTCTTTCCTTCCCCTCTGGATAGATGAGTTTTTGACAATTGACTGGGAAATGAGTATCAGTCATCACAAGACAGAAAACTGTGTCCCTTTAGATGTCGATGATGGTTTATGAGGACTCGGTAGCGTAGGCATAATTGTGATGTGAAGACGCTTACAGCTTGGTTAGCATAGGAAGTTTACATGCCTGTTTCTGGAGGTAATACTAATGCTACTAATACTGCAATATAGAAATAGAAGAGATGGTGATACTTTATTCACTGGAGTGAAGGATCTCATGGACAAAGAACACAAGATAGGTGTTTGCTCCTGGCCTCTGCTTCTGACTTGAGTTTGTATAAATCTCACAACCACATTCTGCTTGTATGTACAGTGCCCCACTCCTTCACCTTTGTGGACTTGAGCAATTATTGAGCAACTTAAAATGAAAGTGAACATAGCAAAGGTGGATACAGTTGAATAGATAGTGAAGCCCTCACCTTTTTACTGGCTTCATGCCCTCATGACAATGTGAGGATTCCTCCCATCCTCTGCTCCTTTCTATTTGGTAACACAAGGCAGGGTATCCACAGTGGAAGTGCACAGGCTCCAGCGTGCTTTGCTGTCCTACTGTTTAAGCAGCATAGACACAAAAGTCAACATACCTGAGAAAGTTTTGTTTACTTATTTTAGTACACACAGAAATGATGATGGCAGTTTGTGCTGCATGCAGTCACACTTGCAAAGGAATTCCTGGCATTTGTGAGAAATTGGGTATAAAGAGTTGTTCTAGGCCATGCAGACCATTCAGATTTTTAGAAGATGAGCAGAGTTACAAAATAATGTATTTCCTGTGCATGGTTGTAAAACACTTTAGGATCATTAAAGAACAAATATTTTGGGCTAGTTTCATTTTGCCTTCTTTATGGGAGTGCACTTTTTTTTTTTTTTTAATGCCTTCTGCTGCTGTTTCAAGACCACCATACTAGGAACTTTCTTCAGTATTTTCCCATCTCTTTCTCCTTATGAATGCAGGAAACACAAAATATTCTTCTGGCATTTGAGCTGCAGTTATTTTGAGTGGCTCCAAACAGAGGGAAATGTGTTTCTGCTGTAGTTGCTGCAGAGAAAGAATTTTGCTGAAAACTCTCTCCCCCACCGCCTTTGGTGGCTGCAGAAAAGAAGCCAGTGTTTGAGGCCCCAGCTCTGTGCATCTGCTGGATGAGTTTAGGCCAATTTCCCCCCCCACTTCCCCATCCCCTCTTTCCATTAGCAAACTAGATATAAAACAGAAGCCATTGGATAAATAGGAAAAATGTGTAGCAGAGGAAGCCCTTGTGATTAGGGAGCTGTTAACCAGTTATTTCATGTCCGGCTTTCAGTGTATTTATAAAACTGATGCTATTCAGTGACACGTTGAATTACTATAAATGGCATTGGCTCAGTTGCTTTCTCATGGAAGCCAACTTGCACTTTATTTTTAACTTCGGCCCACTGATTATTTTTAAAGCTAGTGTAGTATTTGTTAAAGACGCTAAAATGGCAGGCAAAGTGCAGGCAATGTACATCAAATTTGCTCACACCCTGTCTTGCCAGTGCATTCCACAGTCCTGCAGAAGCACGTTGGGGAGAGAGCAGCTTGGGCAGTGGCTGTTCATTTGCCACTTGGCTGTTCTGGGCTGATTGATGTGATTAGTGGCAGCTGCAGTGTTTGGTTTTGTGATGTGGAGGTTGTCCATTAGGATCTGCCCAAAGACACAGTAAACTCCTTCCCCCCCCCCCCCCCTTTTTTTCTTTTTCCCCATTGATTGCCAGCAGCTGTCACATTGTTACATGCATTTATAATGCCCTTGTTGAGACTTCACTGCATGCACATGATTTAAATTAATGGCTTCCCTAATAGGGGGAGCAAAAGCACCAGTACTCTCTACCTGTCTCTTACAATGTGCTTGTAAACTTCAGGGACAGAGAGCAAGAAAAAGTGCAGCTCATGGAAAAGCACCAGGGGGTTCTGAGTCTACAGTTCATGCTGTGCTTTGGACAAAGAGATGAGTCTTGCATCATGGTCTAGATGTGGTGAGGCTTTGGCTTCCATACAGTTCTTCTGCAACAAACGTCATAGAACATGCCCTGTGGCACCTGAGGCAGATTCTCCAGGCTGTTCTTGTCACATGGAGGTATCTGGCAGGTCTAGTCCACTTGATAAATGGTGGCTAATCGACACTTAGAAGTGAGGAAGGAGACTGTAGTAAGCCTGGGGCAGAGGTCTTATCCCCCTTGCTTTATTTAGGGGATAGACTGCAGCTCTCATCACACTTGCCAGAGCTTCCAGATAGTCTCAGGGCTATTATTCTTAGTAAATGAAATACCTGTGGGATTAATTATTGTACAAAACTGTCTTAAAGTCAGCTTTAGCCTGGGCTGCCACTGGGAGAATCTTAAGCAAGTGCTAGGGAGCCATTTCCATGCCAATTCAATCCCAAACAACCAGCATTCATTCCAATGGCACAACCTTCTGGTTTCCAGTTCTATTCCCTCAATACCTGTACAGTAGGTTCTACTGTGTATAAAATGTCAGTGCTTGAAATCTGTATTACACTGAGCACTCAACAAAACACTGTTCAGCACACTGTTTTTTGTCTGTGACAAATAGAATATACAACCTTGGCACATCTTTCTCGTCTTTGTTTTCTCTGATTCTGAGAGATACAATGCATCATAGAAAATGACATTTTCAGAGCATTTGGCCTGTCTTTGGTGGAAATCCAGTTTGTGTGTCTCAAGAGATGCTTCTTCATAATATTTACTTTTAATAGTCTGATTGGAATGGAGAAGACAGCATTTGTTTGTGCATTGCTGGGGTGAGAAAGAGTTTTAAATAATACCACAGGACAGCCTATTTGCTAACAGGCTGTTTTCTGGTCTGGAGATTTTTTAACCTACTTAAAAAGAAGTCTCTCTTGGCTGAGATTTAATAGCATATGTATTTGTGATGCCTCCTCTGATTATTCAAATATTACTACTTAAGTAGGTGAAATGTAATTAGGAATAATTGAGATAAATTAATTTTGGCTTATCTTTAGTTTTCCTGCTACCGTATTGACAGGAGAATTTAGTCCTTACAAACATCTAACCAGGAAATGACTTTGTCTTGTCTATATCTCAATTTTGTCATCTGCCAGATGGAGGGATGATAATGTTGCTTTGAAATTCTGCTTCCTAAAGAAATAAAATTCTTTTTTGTGGTCTTTATTTGCTTCCTTTCTAATTCCCTTAATTTGGTAACTTTGTGATTCTAAAGACCCCTCTTGTGCGTTCACTACTTGCATGGACTGACTCACTAGAAGGCATCCTCTGGTATTTCAGTTAGGTAATGGAAGTATAAGGAAGAGGAAAGAAGATAAAAACTCAGACCATACTTGGTTCAGCATCTTGCTCACAGCCCAGCATGGTTGCTCTGGAATCCTGCTGATGGAATGTCCTGACATTATGGTGTTTATTTCCACCACAACCCTGAAATGTAAACAGGACATTGTTGGATGCTAATCCAAGGGACAGGAAATGACTGAGAATCCTGAACTTTTGGGCTGTTGGTAGGACACAAGGATGTAAATTTTACAAGAGGATTGGCATATAGTACCAGCAGCACACTGGACCATGCGTCGGAGGAAGTGTTTTCAGGAAGGATATCTGATGTACTTTTACATGGAAGAACAAAACATAGCACTAGTGTCAAAAGAAGTGCATCAATATATGCAGCAACTTGCAGGACATTTGGCATGTTAGGATACTCTGTGTAACCTATCCTAACAGGATGAAAGATATAGGGAGACTTTGCCTTGAGCTTAAAATGTATGCAGAATAAATGGCAGCTTTTCACTGTGGTATTCATTTTCCCCTGTGCCTTATATCTCAAGAATGAAATCAGCTGAGGAACGTGAAAGCAGCAGAGAGGGACCCATGTGGCATTTCTTGCTCTACCCTAAAGCACAGAGGGCATTGATGAGAGGTAGCGCAGTCAGCAAAGTGCTGGTATAAGTGGTTTGCACTAGAAAGCCATCTGTGCTTCTCTTAGGCAGACTTAAATAAATTAATAGCATGAGTACAGCATTGAACTTTCAGTTATAGCTCTCTCCCCAGTGAAATGGAAAGGGGCACACACAATTTGCAAAGGATGGAGCCTGCTGTGCTGTGTCTGGGGAAGAAGGAGGTGACAAAGCCATAACCACGTGCTGTGGAGCACTTGAGACTCACATTGCTGGAAGGAGGGTTGCATCCCACTTTTATCCTACTGGAAGACCTTGACTCATCCAAAGAGTGGCTGCTGATGCCTTCTCTGTAGTACCCCTTGTAGCAGCAAAGACAGAACTGTGTTGTAATGAATACAAAAAGGGTCCTTTATTGAAGTTGCTAAATGCATACAGATGCTGTAATTCACACTGGCTCTCTAGCTTCCAGACTTGCTGCATGATGTTGCCACACAAGGTCTCCCTAAGTCTTGGTCTGGCGTCTGTAGCAAGAAAAAGACTAGCTAAAGAGAAAATAAATTAAGTTTTCTTTGCTATGAACACTATACACTGTTCTTTCTAGTAACTCTTCACACACTCTGCTGGATGCATTTTGCAGCAAGGTATAACTTCATGGAATTCGTCTTCTGACTGTTTTCGTGAGCATCTTGCTGGCATGGTTGCCAGTATTGATATCTTTTGAATGAAGTGCTCTGAGTCATGCCTCTGCTATACTTCTTGGGCTGGGTTTCCATCCTAATCTGAAATTGGAAATTTATTACTTGGAACTGTTTTTTAAAGGTGAAACTGACACCGGTTTCTCATTACTTACCAAGTCCTCAGGGCAGCATTACGTTCCTGACGCTGCTGTAGGTGTTAATGATTTCATCAACTCAAGGACAGAGCCCTGAACTCTGCTTTTGGCAGCTAGTAAAGAAGAGAAACTGACCGTCAAATATTTTGGTTTTAAAGTCTGGGTTTTTTTTTCTTTTTTTTTATTTCTTAACGGTGTTTACATTTACAAACTGGAATTTGTTGGACAGACAATTGGAACTAGGAGAATTTGTTGACTACTTAGTTCTCGGAAATCAAATTGATAGTAAAGCCTCAGTAGGCTATTGAAACTGGTCTTGCCAAGCACCTTTGAAGGTGAGTGGCCCTGCGGTGGGTGCAAGCCAAAGAGTTTCTTTTGCTTGCTATATTTTCTATGCCTCACGATAATCAGGAAGGACACTATTATGCAGAAAGCAAGTTGTTTTTTTTTTTTTTTAATATTACTTTCAGTTGCATGTGAATAGCTCTAAAACCTTGCTTTAAGACTGGAGAGATTACAGATGTGGTTTTTGTTTTGTTTTTAGTATAGCTTCTGTCTTATGTTGTGCAGGAAGATGGCATTGTGAACAAGGACCAGGATTTAAAATCAGGATTAACTGGCATTACTCTGGGCTCTATCACTTACTTGCTATATGATTGTAAGCGGACCATCATTCTCTTCATACCTATATTGTGATATCCTTGTGTTTTTCCAGGTTGCCATGGGACATAGGTTTTTTTGTTTTAAACTTGAATAACTCTTTTGATCCAAGAAATAGCTGGTTTTTAAGTGACCATTGTATATGTGACAGACTGCCGAAGAGGTCATAAATGGAAGGTTACAGATTTAACATTGATTAATCCTGGGTATTGACAGAGGAGACTCAAAAGCTCATCCTATTTATAGAGGTGCTTAAAAGGTGACTTGTTGATCACCATTTATAATTAGCTATATAGAAAACATTTGGCTGTAACATTCTTCACTCTAGGAAAAGTAAGTCAGGGCCCAGGCTCTGGAAGTTGAAACTTGGCAGGTGAAACACACATTTCTGAAGTGAGATGCGGTTTACTGAGGGTTGTGGTAGATTTTTCTACTGCTGGAAATCTTTAAATCAAATGAGATGCCTATTGAAAAGTTATATTTTACTTCAGTCAGGAATTAGTTTGTCAATCCTGTGGCTTGTGCTGTACATGAGGTCAGACTAGCTGATTGGTACAACACTTTCAGCTTTATCATTCATAAGATTGTCTGTCAGATTTGGGAATGTAAGTCTTACTGAGGCCGGTGGAAGCCAGGTAAACCTGAGGCCAGAGTTTTACACTGCCTTCTTTCACATCCTTCATGCTTCCAACCTGTATTCACTTGTTGCCCACCTAACATGTGGAAATATCCTCCTGTTTTGCTTTTATGACTCCACAGTGCCACTTAGCTTGCCATGTTCCGATCTGCAGTACCTTCCACACATGCTTTAAAACTGTGGGATGTTTCCTTTTTTGTTTTATTTGTGGTTTTTCTGTGGTGTTTTTTTTGTTTGTTTGTTTGTTTTTTTTAAATGGGAATTGGAAAGTGAGAAGTTTTGAGCAGATCTAAAAGGCAGCATATCAGGCTGTAGACACAGCTGGACATTCCTGCTTTGCTGTCCCTTTGGCAATGATTGATATAGGGCATTCATGTGTATTTATATTTATGATTTTTTTAATTATATTTCTTCAAACATTGTACCATTCAGAATTTCTCAGCAAACAAGGGATTCTTGATTCCTGAGTTGTTATCCATGCTTCACACATTTGTCCAGCATGTCAGATGGAGATCCACTGTTACTTTTGCCCTGTATATTTTGGCAACTAGCCTAGTGGGTTTTGTTCATTTTGTCTTCTACTGTTGTGCTGTACTGCCTGTTCAGAGAAGATGAGGCAGCTCAACGGCAAGGTAGAGCTCCATATTCCTGACCAAAACAGCAGCTAAATAATGAATGTTACAGAAGGACTGCAGCTGCTAACAGCCTATAGGTGCTGAAGTTGGAGAGTTTGAGTTGGCTGTTTGAGTGGCTATTCTCAGAAGACAGACTAGATCTTGGTAAGCGTTCATCTCCCTTACTAACACTGGTGGTTGGACTAGAAGATGAGTATCCTGAACAGATCAAGCAGCTGCATAGTAAAGGGTTGCCTGAAGAGAAAGAACACCCATCTTGTAGTCCTTGGCATAGAGGTGCACGCAGCCCTGTTTTAAGATAACCTGAAATGTAAGGATAAATGTAACGGTTTCATTCACCTTCAAGTCTTTTGCATCTTTAGAGATAAAAATCAAGCTGTCTTGAGGGGAAGCCCTTCTGATTTTGACACAGTTATGAAAAAGACGTCAGTTGAGGTTTTATTAGAGGCTTATCTGATAGATATGCAGTGTGGTATGGTGGCAAGCCAGGGCCAAGTGTATACTCACTTGGCCCATGATGTTTTGGTGAATGGGAGAGTGTATTTCAGGACCCCATGGGGAGTGGCTTTATCTGCAGTGCTAGTGCATTGGTGTGGATATTAATACCCTTCAGACCTGGTTGGGAGGAGGTGTGTGGTACCTGGTGTGCTTTGGAAAAACCACAGGCAAGAGAATAAAGTTAGAAAGTAGTACAGGACGGAGAGTGTGAGGGAGAGAAGATGAGCTGCTTGCTGCTGGAAAGCAGTCATTTTCATCATTATGGTCTTTTTAGCCAGGTTTCTGTGGAGACAGTCCCTTGTACATAAACTGTCAGATGTTTGGGGAGCTACATGCTGCTAAGCAGGAAATCCTTCAAATTCCTTATCTTCCACACAACAGGCTGAGGAGAAGTCCACCAGAAAGCATGCACCCAGACCCCAGGGAACCAGGCTTGACCTCCGGGAAAGGGTTTTTCTGGGATTTTACTTACAAAAACTGGATTCAACTACTTTCTAAGCATTTGCCCTGAAATGCTTCTGAAGGGCAAAAACAAGATGGTAGTGGTTAGCAGTCCTGCTGTGGCTAAAATCCTATCCTGTTCCCACAGAAATCAATGGTCAACATCCACTGACTTCAGTGCAAGCAGCAGAGGCATACAAGGGGAACAATTCTGCAAAGCCCTAAACCTCTGGAGAATTCAAAGCCAAACCCAATGTTGGGTTGTTTTTTCTTTTGGTTTTCATGTGTTTTTTTTTTTGTTGTTGTTGTTGTTTTGTTTGGGTCATCTCCATTTACAAAGACTTATTCCCAAGCATTGAAATAATGAAACTGTAGACTAGCATGTCTAGGGAATGTCTTGGAGCAAGCCAGTATGATAGCAGTGGTCTTACCTTACCTGGTATGTGAACCAGTAGACATACAATTCCACTGTGTTTGTCACTGTGCTAATGCAGGGACAGTGTCTCTGCTGTAAATGGTATTAGCACTGGGAAACAGTAGTTTGATAAATGTTATGAATCAGGAACTTTTCTTTAAGCCTGCCTCTATTTGTTAAAACCTCTGGGGAACCACAGCTTTTAATGTTAGTGATAGTTTTGTCATTAATAAAGTTTTATAAGCTTTACCAGTCAAGAGCTTTCCTTTAAAGCTGCTTCTGTTGGTATTAAATTGTCTGGGGAATCACAGCTTTTAATATTAATGACAAAATTGTGTTGGCATTAACATCTGGTTTTGAGAAAGAATGGGTCAAAGGCTTAATGCAGTGGAGTAACAATCTGTGAAGGCTCACCTTCTACAAATATGGAGACTGTCTGGCTAAATGACACTCTGACTGTGAATTTTTGTGGTGTGAGAATCCGTGAGTTTGACTTATGGGAAAATGTATAGGTGTGTTTATTCCTAACATACCTCTTCAGTGCATGGATCTTTGTTCTTCAGCTTGAGCTTGTGTCTCATCAGCAGGTGTTGGCTTAGGAGAGAATCTCTGTGATCTGTCATGCAGCCAATCTAGATCTGTACACAGGAGTAAGTCCCCATAACATTTACAGCAGGGGCTTTGCTGGTAAGAGGACTTCTGGGAAATTTGACTCTTCTTAAGATAGCTGCACTCTTTTTAGTGGCCCAATGACAGGACAGACACAATAAGTATAAACTGAAGCACAGGGAATTCCATCTGAATGTAAGAAACCTTCACTGTGATGGTGGCTGAACATTGGCACAGGCTGTCCAGAGAAGTTGTGTCTCCATCCTTGGAAATACTCAAAACCCAATTGACACAGTCCTGGGCATCTTGCCTCAGCTAACCCTGCTTGAGGTTGTGGGGTTGTACTAGACAATCTTGAGAGGCCCCCTCCAACCTCAATTGCTGAAATCAATATTGCAGCATTTTCTTAAGAGCTGGCTACCTGCCTGGCCCAACCTTATCTCAAAGGCAGCAGCAGTCATGAGGATTTATTCATCCAGCCTATGAAACACTTCCTTGTGCTTTCCCTTTCCTCAGCTCCACAAGGTGTGTGGCATGTGTTTTTTGGCTTTTTACCATGTGAAAGTTTTCAGCATGTGGCTTCTGGGACACATTGGAAGTTGGGAAGTTGGGCCTCCCTTCTTGGTGGTACACATTGCTTCTGAATGTCCTCTTTAACCCCCCTTGCAGACCAAAACTATACTTCTTCCTTGAAGGGGATATGTGGCTCATTATTTCACATTTTCCTTTTCTTTCTTTTTATCTCCCTCAAAACTCGTTTATCAACTTCTGAAGGAAAGGTGTGTCATGGCTCAACCCACCTCTAACTGCTCCAGGAGTTGTTCATTCTGCCTCTTAAAGAAAACCTGTCAGATCTTTTTTGTTAATCTGGGTGTTGTTTGCTTTTAGTTTTACAGTGGAGTGTTTGCAAAGAAAGTTCTCTTTATAAGTGCATAAAAAAAAATTGTTCCTTGAGAAAGACATACATTTTCCTCAGTGACGCTGAAGGCAGTGTTTTTACTTTTTCTTTTTGCTTTCCCTTCAACCATTTTTTTTCCTACCTTTTCTTACATGCATTTCATATAAATTAGCTGCCTGGTAAAATAATGTGGATTCACAATTATTTTACCTTTCTGAGATAGACAGAATAAAACACGTAGTTTAGAATTCTGATGTCCTCTGAATGGAAAAATGTGGATTCAAGCATAAAATGAGGTATTGGAGCCCTGTGAGATGGGGCTCTCTGTGTGTAAAGCCATTGTGGGATGTAATACTTGAGGAAACCCTCCACTTTCAGGGTCTCATCTCACCTAGGCTTTGAGGGGACCAGGATGCTCTAGCTAGTCTGCTGAGCTTGTTTCAAAACTCTCATGTTGCATTCCCACTAACTTTTGGATGTCATGAGCCAAAGAGGTTAGTCTTTTTTGCGGCTTTATACAAATACTCTCCCCATGGAGCACTTGCGAAACTGCACTGATGACTGAAGGTATGGTGTAGCACAGCCAAGCTAGGATAGGCCTTGGTAAGAGGGATGTACATACACATCATCATCCTTCTCTGCAGTGGATAAATTCAGCTTCTTTTCCAGTAGCGTTGGGATGCAGGTGATATTATGGAGAGAGAAAAAGAGGTCTGGACCTTCAAGTGAGACTTGTTTAAGGAAAATTTTAGCACTGTGGCCCTAGTGGAGCTGTGCATCCAAAATGCTGGAGGAAAGCCATGAAACAAACTGCCATAAAACAAACTTGCTGTGCATGTTTTCATAATTATGTCCCCAGCTACTTTTGGTGTGTTCATCAAAACGTTGTGGGCTTACGAGTCTGTCTGGTGGTGGAAATGAGAACAAGGAGATCATAGAGATTATATATATGGTTATATATATATACATATATATATATATGGACCAAGTAAAGCTTTGGTTTAGGCCCTCTATCTTTAAATATCCTCACTGAAGTCTTCCTTGGCTGGAAAAAGAAAACAGGTGTTGCAAAAACCTGTGTTCTCCCGGTAGAAGGCAGTTCCTTCTAGCAGGTTATTTGAGACGGATTGCAAATCCTTTTGCTTTATCTAGAGGGCACAGAGAGCTTGAACTAGCATGGAGCATTTGACACAGTAACAGTCAGTTTGAAAGAGGATGCAGAAATCTGGACTGAGACTGTTTAATTATCTTCAGATAGAGAAGGAAGACTTACATGAAAGTTGTCTGTGTTTATCTTTTAAAACTGCATGGGGGTGTGTGTGCATGTTTAGGTTTTTGATCCTGGAAGCATTTACTGCATAAAAGCACCTTCCACTGAAAACCAGGGATATATGACGAAAGCAGTGAAAGAAGCTGAGGAATTTGGCTCATATTTCAATAGCTGGGTTTAAAGTATGTGTTCCACCAGCCACACTTGTTACCCATTTTTAACATGTTTATTAACAAGTTACTTGTGGGAGTTTAACTGACCAGCAGAACAGGAAGACATTGTTTTACTATTCACCAATAGTCTGACAGTGCCTTAGGTGTGAATACATGTATGTTGTATGTGGATGGCTGATGCTGAATATCTTACGTGGTTTTTGAGCAGTTCTTGGATGTTAGTGTGCTGGCATTAGTTTATTTCCATGGGGTTGTCTCAGAAGTGATATTCAGGTGAGAGGAATTTTATTTTATGTGCTCCAAAGCTATAGTTGGTGAAAAGAATCTGCAAGTAGAAGTAAGAAAACATAAAATGTTCCTTTGAAACCAACTAAGAGACATGCAGACCACTGGCATATCCCAACAAATTCTTCAGTCGGTATGGGGAAAAATTCTGCATCTAATGTAACTTTCCCCTGTGTTAGTTATACTCTGCAGAATGAATGCTGTTTATCAGCTGCTTCTGTGATGCATTGAACATCTGTGGGTAAGGAGGAGCAGTGAGCAAACTACATCTAGGTCTTTGCTGGCAGTGGTGATGGGGGCACAGAATGGAGAGAGCTGAAGGTTGTTGCAGTAAATTCCATGATGGGCATCTCTGCCCTCTGGCACTGGTGGTGAAGGTGCAGAGGTCATAGAGGGGAAGAGAAACTTTGACTTTCTGCACAGTTTGAAAGCCACTCCTGCTTACGGGCATCAAAGCAGTGACAACTCTACCCTCACTTTCTTTCTAATTTGAGGCAAGCTGGCTGAGCTGTTACAACCAGCATGGAAGAGTATTTCTGGGCAAGGAAGGTTTAAGGGGAGGTGTGGAAGAGAAGCTGAAGCATAAAACTACTCCTGATGTATGGCACATGTTGCTTTTCTGACTCTGTAGTCAGGCACTTTCACAGAATTGGGATTAATGTTGAAAACTAAACCTTTTTTGAGTACATCCAGCCTGTCAATAGGTCTGTGCAACATTAACCAAGTACATGTACACTTTCTTATTTCAGTGTGAGGTACTACCTCCAATTTAAATTTAGATTTCTGCCTCACTGCATTGCCCAGTTCTTGAGCAGTTTGAAAGTGCAAATGAAAAGGTGTTTCACCTTTAATAATTTTAAATCTGAATCATTAAAAGAAAGTTTATCAACTCTGCCCCTAGCACCAACAGCTTTTCTTTGCCTCTTTAAATGATAGAATTTGCATGAGTGAATGCAGTTAAAGAGGCATTCATAGTGGCTCCTACTGAAGTCTGTATATGACTTGGAATACATTCCCCATAAGTCAGGAAATGATAATTTGGATGCTCTACTTTGTTAAATTTAGCCCAAAGAACCTTTGGAGAAAGTGAAATATTTGGGGGACTAAAATAAAAAAATAATCTCAGGTGCCCATCTGGCACAATTCCAGTGAGGGACATTTCACTAGAAATGAATTGAGTCCAAGTTCTGTTTGGAAGAGTCAGTCTCTCGTTCTGCAAGGTTACGTGTTTCCATCAGAATTAATACGAGTCTGTTATACATTCCCTATGTAGTTTCCTCTGCATAGGTATGTTGCTCACTCATCTGAGGAATGAAAGGCTCCTGTAAAGTCTCTATAACCTAATTTCAATTCACCCTGAATTTACTGCCTTGATAAGATGAACAGAATTTTGACTATACTTTCCAATATCCTTCTGAAGAGAAGGATAAAATGCTTCCCTCTTTTTCTTTTTGCCACTTTTTTTTTTTTCCTGCTGACTTTGCATGTACAAATATGGGTTTTTTGGGATTTCCCTGGTCAAGGTCTGAAATAATTCACTTTACACAATATGAGACTCATAGTATTCAATAAAAAAAGATATTTCATCTGGAGTAATATCAGCCTCAATATTTGAAGAAATGAATACAAAAGCATAAATTTATTTTCTTGACTGAACTATTGGCTATTTGACCCACAGGCATTACCTCCACACCACAGTCCTTCCAGGGACAAGCCTTGCTATAGTATCCCATAGAGCATAGCATCCTTCCAGCTAGAAAACTGTTTTTTCTTCTTGCCCTTTGCTCCATTTCCTGTGATAAGTGGCTTCCCTCTATTCAGTTATTTAGTAACTCAAAGCTCAAACTTTGGTCCTTAGAGACACTCCTTCCGACTTGGAGAAATACTTTCTTTGGTCTAGAGTGGTTGGTTAGAAGGGACAGAGAGATCTCATTTCCAAGATATTGTCAGTGTTTGTTTCTCTCTATTAACATATGAGACAAAACTGCTTCTCAAGGTGGATCCAGTCCCAGTATTAAAGATTTTTGTTTCATTTTGTTTTTCACTTGGGCCCTGTTATGTTTCATCCTTTTTTGCATAGAGGCATTTTTTTTGGAGGCAGTTCTACTATGAGCAGCTTTCTGGGACACAGGTGACTTAGTCATCATGCTAGGATTTGATGATTGAGAACTGTTCACCATGTAAATGCACAGCTGCAATTTAAATGGGGAGACTCTTACTGTAGGGGTATTCCAGTAGATGCTGGAAATGTCCTGCAGTATTGATAGGGATATGAAATATGCTCTGGAAATTAATGAGAGTTAGTGCTGCTCGTAGTAGGCCCTGTAGGAGATGAATTGTTTCCTTACCATGTATGACCTCATAAAAATGTAGAAAATTTTTGCCTGTGTTTGAAATCTCAGCATGAACGGGATATTCTAGAGTCCTTGTGGACTTGCTTCTGTCTAAAGAACCTTTTTATTCTTGGAAAAAAATAACGTTCCTTAAAACTACTTCCCACACCAACTCCCCTCTCTAGACTTGTGTTGCTTAATTTAATTCTGGGGTTATCCCAGTGGAGCTTTTTGTGATTAATAGCTGATACCACTGTGAACCCATCGCTAAGAATATTTCCTGGGCAGTAATTGTGCTTCTTACAGGCTGTGTTTGACTGATGTGAGGGTATGGACAGAACAAGGACTAGGGAAAAGGTCACTCTGAAGAGTGTCTCAGTGGTATGGGTTCAGTGTCTGCATTAAACATCTGCTAGTTTATCTTTTTTTTTCAGAGATTTGGAGATGGAGCCACTTCTCAGTACAATTTTCTGTGTATTAAGCATTTCCAGGCACCACTGTAGTGTGGTGCTCCCTTTGCTTGCAATATGAATGACTATAGGAGGGCAGGGGGAAGTAAAACATGGGGATTCAGTAGTGTTAGTGCCATTTTCATTTCATATTTACTCGTCCAAGAGCCAATAGTTTAAAATTAATGATAAGCTGGCAGCTTGCATGTAAATTGTTGGATTTCTGCTTGGATTTGCCATCCAATCCAACTACATAGGTCTTGAAGTTTCAGAGCTTTTGGCATTTTGCAGTTTCCACTTATTTTGCTGGGAAGTAGGTGAAAATTTTGTGAAAATTGAGAGTGCTTCCTTGTTCGAATGGGTTTCTGGGCAGGAGAATGGTAAAATGCAGCAGGTACTTCTTGTTGCTCAAAAGATTTTGATATGCATTTTGCCACACTGGGTATGTCTTCTTTACAGCAAGTAGCAAATGGGGATTACAGGAAATTCAGTCATCCTTGCAGTGGGTAATATTCTTTCATACTGTGTATTTATTTTATAAATATCCCTGCCTGACCAGGGCAGCAGAGCCAAGACCTGAGGTGGTTGTAGGAGGCAATGTACAACTGCTTACTGTCTTTAACCATATGTATTCTATCCCTAAATTTAAGCCATAAGATGCAAGAAAAATCAATTATATAAATAAGTTTTAAATATGCTTCTAAAGGGTGAGACAATACAAACTGCAGCAGGTGATGATTTGGATAAACTCCTGTACAATCTATCAAATAAGTGCTGTGTAGAACTAGAGACAACAAGCAGTGATATTGGCACACATTCTGCAAAGACATACTTCAGTGAACATAATAATAATAATGTTTGCAGCCCTAAGGGAATAAGGCAGATGTTTCTTCTATAAGAGAGGGTAGGCTTCTGTTGTATTTGTATACAGATTGGCTTTCTTTTTGAATCATGCCTAAGGACTGTGTACCCAGATCTAGTGGCAACCCAAGCAGGGTTGGATTTGTTTGTTTTTGTTTGCTTGTTTTTCCTTTAGTGGGAAGCTGTGCTGGGTAGCAGAGGGGATTTTATAAGTCAGTCTGTTTTTCTGTAGAGTGTGCTTAAATCTTTGCCAACAAGATGCAAGCAGGTTGGGCTCAAAAGCTGAAAGAACTTGCTGTATCTTCAGGCAGGTTGTTGGCTTGCTGTAGGTACTTAGAAATTATCCACTGCATGCTACTTCTCTGCAGTTTTCTTTGGTTATCTGAGCACACATTTAAGCAAATGACCTATCCTTGAGGAAGAAGAGTGTGTTGGTCAGTTACTGTTCTTGGAAATCTTCCCTAGATATACCTTAGTACTTAAACTTCTCTTTTAATCATGAACAAGAAAAAGCCTCGACATGAACATGACCTCTTACCATGAGAATCCAGGAGCCTAGAACTAGCTATTGGCAGCCCAGAGAAGGCAGTAGAATAGAGTTGGTAGCAACTGGCACAGCCACCACTCCCTTGTGTATCACATGCTCTAGACCACAAGGGTATGTATTGTTTTGTAGAGCAGATTCTCTCGTTTGGGTATTTTAGGGGGGTTCTCACTGTCCCTCCTTTTATGCAGTCTTTGTTGCATACTGCTGTTTGCCAAAAGCACCCACTGACCATGAAAGGAAGGTGTCTGAGTTTAGATAAGCTCTTACTTTTCAGACCCTCATAATTGATCACTGCCTGCATTACTCAGAGCATCAGCTCTGTGGAATTTGACCTAAATATAGATGAAGACTTGTTCACCCTCATGCCATGAAATGCTTAACAGCCCCAAAGCCTAACACTATAAGTCACAGCTCTGAAACCAGCTTTCTGTGTTGGTGTAAAGTCTCCTGTAAATATTACAGCAGCCAGAAAACATATTTTAACTGGATGCCACTTAAAAATACACACAGAAGATGACCCAGAATCTTTGAGCAGAACTCTTTCCAAATATCTATTCTTCATGAAGACACTTCAGGTTAAAAGTTCAACAGCTTCACTAAGCTGCTGGCTTAGAGTTCAAACCTACTTGCGTAATGTTGAAGTTTTGGGGAACTGAACCCAGAGTATCCCTTGTCAGAATGTTGAACAAAAATAAAAATGCTGAAATAAAATGCTGTATATGACCTTTTCTTAACTTAATTTTCTAGGGTGAATTTATTTCCAGTGCCAAATTGACAGCTATGGAATCTGAGTAGTGTGAAAAATAGATACATAAAATGACACTTTGACCCTATCGGTGCCTTGACGTACAGAAACCGTCTCCAAGAGAGCATCAAAATCCTCTAGACCTGTTCTCTTTGCGATGCATCTACTTGACTGTTTCTTCCATCACTAAAGAAGTCTTTCAACTATCATCCCTATCAGTTGCTTTTCAGTATGTGGAATTGAACTGAGAACTACCATTTAACTTTATTTACAGGTTTTCAGTGACATGTAGAAATACACTGCACTTTGGCTGAGGTATCAAGTAGTAAAGTGGTAGATCTGCAGCCTGGAACCTGGGTGTTGATGAACACTAGGTTTGAAGATATTCAGTGCCATCCATGAAAGCCATGCAAAAGTCCAAATGGTGTTTGTGTTTGGTTTCTCCCAGTTATACCCATCCGCTGTAAAGACTGAGTTGGTTTCTCCCAGTTATACCCATCTGCTGTAAAGACTGAGTTGCTTTGCCCAATGAGAGAACTTCAGGAAGATTTTACCAGTGCAGGCAATTGATTTGCCTGTCAATAGTGAAGACAGCACTTGTACACCTACATCTGTGGCTAGTTTCCATTGGTTGTAACCAAGGCATATTTCTAGTCAAGTTGAGCTTTACTGTCCTGTAGTGGTCCTGAACACAGTGTTAGAATGGAAATCATGTTTTGTATGCTGTGATAACATTGGACAACAGATGAAACATTCTTCTACTAATTGTCTGAATAAGAACACATCATTTCACATGGACATGAGCTGGAATTTGGGAAGATGTAATTGGAGCTCTACCGTTTGTTTGTTTTTCTTGGAACACACTGGCAATTCTTACAGATTATTTCTCCCTCATCAGAGGCACTCTAATGCCCTCAGCAGCTTATTTTGTCTGGAAAATTCAGGCACCCAGGATAATGATGACAACAAAAGCAACATTTTGACTCCCAAATCCCCTGGCAAAATAGTTACATCATGTCTGGAAATAATTGGGCAATGACAGAATGGAAAAATTACAATGACTCAAACAAGAGAGGATGCTCCTAGTAATGGGTTTTTGTGTGATCATTCTTCTGAACGTAGCAGTTCTTAGTGCTACTGTGAAATTCTGGATTGACATCCCTTATAACTAAACTCTACTATTCCCAGTGGAAATGTTGCAGAGATTTCAAGTCTGTAGACCAAGCTCTAGTATTAATCTGCCTTACCAGTATTCCTGGTCTTTTGGCTTAGAGAGGTTGACTGGGATAGCTTGTTCTCCATGTCAGCCTGCTCTTGGCTTCTTTCTTGAGGTGATCAGGGACTCAGCACTAGGGTGCATGTCTCATCCTTGGGAGCTGGTCTTAAGGACAGAACTGGCAGATGTTGCCAATTAGGGCTAGTTTCAAACCAGTGACGTTCTTAGAGGCATTTCATACCATAAGACTTGTAAAAGGCATGGGACTTCATCTTCCTGTAGGGGAAAACACTTCTTCAATACGAAAACAGAACACTAATATGCTGGTTCTGGCTTTTAAAGTGTGTGTCTGCTTGACTAACATTATCATGGTCTATTTCATCTTCAGTCTGTTAATTCTTATGCTGAATATGGGTTTCATCTCAGACTCCATCTTTCAAGACACTCTTTCCTGTGAAACTGCATCACAGCATTGTACTCACCACCAAAAAAGAAGTTTAGAGTCTAACCTGGGTCTGCTGTCTAGACAGCAGACTGGGGTGTGTCTGTAGCTTGCAGAAAAGGCAGTTCAGACTTACTCTGGTAGGTAGCGCAGACACAACTCGGACTGTAGCCTTCTCCTGAAGTCAGGGACTTGAGATTACAGTATATTCTTGGCAAGTTCTAAAAATAACATCTTTAACACCTGAATTCTCTCAAGAATAAAATGTGGGGATTGTAGAAAGTGTTTGAAAAGACTTAGTGCTGGATGGTTTTATCCTCATTTATGATTGGGTCCAGGGGTGGCATCCATGGAATTCTTTCCCTGTGTTTGTTTTTATGTAGCTTATTTCCCACAGGTCTTACTATCCCAGTAATTTGAAGAAGAGCAACGACATAACTAGCCAACCTATCTAGTGAAGAAGATGATGCTGTAGGGGAAATCATTGCGTAAATACTATTATTTCATAAAGCATAAATTTATGCATGCTGAATTTGTGAACACTGCTAAATGCTGCCTCTGCAGCAGCTTCATTATTGGGAGGTGAACCACTGTGTCCTGGAAAGATTCCAGCTGGGTGACTATATTTGCTGACCTGTTGTTTTCATGACTATTTGTATAGTACTGTAAGTTTACTTGGCACTGTACAGTAACTGACTTAAGCAGATAGATTAAATCCTACACTGGAAAACCTATAACCTCAGTGCCACACCTAGGACAATGGGGTACAATGCAACAAAATTGAAACATACTGATGGAATATAATACAACAAAAAT
Source organism: Pezoporus wallicus (assembly GCF_028554395.1). Classification (NCBI taxonomy): domain Eukaryota; kingdom Metazoa; phylum Chordata; class Aves; order Psittaciformes; family Psittacidae; genus Pezoporus; species Pezoporus wallicus. The sequence goes on from NW_026642422.1 coordinate 245,912, forward strand.
AAAACATACATCTTAGAAAAATTGTAAAATCTACACCTTGTGTAATTTTACACAAGGGTGTAGATTTACACCCTGTGTCATGTAGTAGATGTCTCTTCAGAGGTCTTTTTTTGTCTGTAGTATCCGCTTAAAGAATAAAGAGTTTTGCAGTTTGAGGCATAGGAAGTAGCTACTACTAAGCTACTAATTAGAAAATATTTCAAATCTAAGAGTTATGAAGGAAAGTGAGGATATTACTATGGAGCAGTGGAAAAAAAATAGAGAATGGAACTAAAGCTGGTAGGCAGAGGACTAAGGCGAAAACTGGAAAGTGTTCATCCTTGCCTGAAGGAATTTTTTGTTGTGGGTTTTTTGTTTTTATTTATTTATTTATTTTAATAGTAGGGAATGGAGTAATCTTTAGGGAGGTTTATTAATAGAACAAATGTGGTTCATGGTGACAAAGACAGGAAAGTTGATTTTGGTAGCAATCCAGACTTTCTGACTGAGAAGAGGTAAATGTTGCTGAAACTGTAGTGCTGCAACACTAGAAAACTCAGAAGTAAGAACAGGGAGAAGTCAAGGAAAGAAAATCAGGACACCAGACTACTGCGCTCAAACCAGAAAGGTTGCTTATATTTTGGGGGTATGCAGTCCTGTTGGATCCACCAATGTGTTGGTTGGAATTGTTGCCAAACTTGCCTAAGTGTGGAATTGATAAATAGGAATGGGAACCAATGGTACAATAAGCACTAAGTAAAAGTATGGTACAATACTAAGTAAAATGGTACAATAAGCACTGTGTTCCTGCCTCCAGAGTTGCTGTTTAGCAGGACATCTTGGCCTATGCTCTTGGCCAAGTATCTTGTGTGCTTAGACACTGAGGAGATGAGGAACACATGTATTCTGGGTGAACACTTGTATTGTGTGTTGTGTATTTTACTTGTTTTGTTTGCAGGTGAAGCTGTGGTGATCACATCGCCATTCACAAATGTTAAGGATGTGTAGGCTTACTTGCATTTAAATGAGATGTAAGATTATAATTATGACTCAGTTTTTGGTGTCTAGGAGGACAGATTAGTTTTTGACCCCGCAAATTTTTGTCTGGAGTCAGAGTTATAGTAAATCAATACGTTTGTGAAAATAAAACTTCTTAGCAGGTAAAAAGATGAATGGATTGCTCAGTCAGCTAAGTCAGGTATAGAAAATTATTAACCTCTACTCGATTAAAAGGTAGACAAAAAGGTGTAAAGAAAATAAATAATTACTAGCCAGATTTATGATACTGACTCTTCTTTGTTGCTCTTTCCACTTTTTATTTTGAATCTTGATTTGACTGTTGTTTTAGTGTTGCTTTTCTATGAATGCAATTTTGATGGATAAATGGATTGGGAAGAAGGAGGCTGCTGGTATCTTTTTCTTTCTGTTTTCTTTTGTTGTTCAGTTTTTTGGGTTTGTTTGGGTTTTTTTTTTTGTAGTGCTTTCCCCTCTCTCCCCTCATTCCCAAGTGAGGACAGTGAGAGTGTTACAAGTTCATCTCTTGAAAAGGAAAGAGCTCTTACAGTACTTTAGCTTTTTTTTTTGTGCTGGTAAGATGGTATAAGGTGAGAGGTACTGGATTTGTGGGCATTAACAGACTAACATTAGTGGTCGTTAGCCATCCAGCACATCCTTGATCATCCTTAAAGTATTAAAAATAAACACATTTTTGACAGACATGTTGCTTTAAGTATTTCTTCTAATAACCCTACCCTTTTCTCTCAGGACATACTTCCTAGGCAATAGGTGAATAAATAAATAAATAAAGTGTGAATAAAAAAATAAAGAATAAAGTATTAATAATATATAATACTATGTGTATACCAGGATTTTCTTTCCTGTGATCTATTGATCCATTTTGGGCCTCTCCCTCATGCTGCAATTGCTTTATGTAGCATCTGCCATCTGTCATGTTACATGCAATATACATGGAGAATTTCCATGGCAGTTGGAACATGGTGTGAAGCTCATAGTTTCGCTGTCTGTGTACTGAAGAAGCAATGTGGTCTAGGGAGCTGAGCATAGATCAGTATGGAGCTCTTTAGCTTTACCCAGTGTATATATTTTGACAATTTTTAGGCCAGTGCTTATTTTCTCCATTTTATCATCAGTAAGTGATGATGAAGGTAGCTATTATAATGCCATGAAGTTCTCATGGTTTATTATTTAATAGCTGAATGACACAGAGATTCAATATTGGATTTGGGGGTGGAAAGCAAGTTGGTTTATGCTTCAAACCAATCGAAGTTCAGGTTTCTTTCTACTTGTGTTATAATACATCACATTTATATGTTTTATCTTGCCATAGAAAAAAATACAGATTTGAAGGAAAATGGAAGTGATTTACTTTGTTTCCTCTTCTGTTAGCGTAAACCAGTGTGGACAGTGATTCTGCATCATACATTGAGTCCCATGCGTCCCACTCAGGTGGGAACTGTGCCTACATCCACCAAAAAATGTGTGTCTGTTGATGATCAGTAAAGATTCAGCTCTGGAAATGAGTGTCAGTTTTTTCCATTAATGCTTTCTTTCATTACAAACTAGTTTTGCAGGGCTGCATGTGTTTGGTTAACCCACAGAGTTCTCTTTCTTCTGTTTTTCCAAAGGTGATGATGCATAAATAGTTTTCTCTGTTTTAGTTGTAGTTGTGCTCTGGCTGTTCACTGTGCAGAAGGACAGGACAGTGAGGTAAGAATTAGGTTAATCAGGTGTCTTGCACAGGAGAGCTGCTGGCACCTGTTTCAGGTGTCTTGTTTGTGGAACGTTGCTTATTCAGGATATGTTCACATAAAAATTATAATTTCTGAGATGTGAATAAAGAAAAGAAATTGAAGAAACCATTTAGAACCTCCAATTGAAAGAGGATCTTGGCATGCAGTTAGCATGGATCCCATTCCATGTAGCTAAACCTTCTGATAAGACTTAAAAATTGCATTAGCTTAATTGTGTTTGGTCACTGTACCAAATGGTTTAGAAATGAACACATATGCCCTGTTAGAGGAAGCGGACGTTGTTATAATTAGACCTCGGCAGTGTTCCAGACTGTGACTCCTGACCTGAGCTGAACCACAGATGGGGCTGGGAAGCAGGAGGGGGATCGCTATGAGGAGCGGGTGTGCGGTTAGCTGTTGAAATGACAACAACATGTTTGTGTTTTGCAAAAGGATAAAACAGTACAACCGAGAAGAGCTGTGGGAGGGAGATATGTGTAATAGTGGGATTCTCTCCAGAGAGAGATTTCCCATTGATTCTGCTGGAGGTATATTGAACGTGTTTCATTTTTACAATTGCTTTACTTGCAAGAAGTTAAAGGCGATAGAGCTTTTATTAGAATAAAAAAAAAACACCCACTTTTTGTTGTCTCCATACTTATTATTTTTGACAGCTTTGCTATCAATTACCAATCAAAGATGAAAGATGTAATTTTTAAATTTTCTTTGTTGCCTTCTGCCCTACACCCACCCTATCCTTTGGAAGCACATTTCCCCCAGATTTTGGTTCTTAAGTAAATGCCCTTCAGCATCTGGTGAGTGGCAGGGTTAATCTTTAGAAAGATAGTGCTCCCACTTAGAAATATTATTCATTCATTCAGTGATTAATTTCTGAAATACCTATGCTGGATTCCTCTCAAAGTGTTCAATTATTCTTATTTTAAAAGCATCTAGACACCTCACCTATCTACAGCTATGGTATTGTAGCAATACAAAAGTACCATTTAACCCCTCTGTGTCAGTATGAATTTCCTGCATGGACAGACCTGGAAAGTGCCAGTGCCAGTGTTAAGAGTACAAGTTGTGCAATGGCATGTTGCTTTATGAAAGTGAGGCACTACAAGGTTACTATTATGTGAGCTGTGCATGCTTTTGCAGAGTAGTAAAAGCTGAGTAGCTTTTGTTGAGTTTCTCAAGTATAGATCCCAAGGACCGGATGCTGATTTTGTAAAAACACTGCAGGAACAAGCACTAGGTTGTGCATTTTTTTTGCATTATGGGTGAAGAAGGCTTGGAGACTGTTCACCTCTTAGGTGAGCCTGCTCAAGACGGATACTGAGTGATGAAATGTCAGTACAGGACAACCACAGGTACTGCACCACAGTACTTGCTCTGTAGAAAATGTTGATCTTCTTATCCATTTATATCATACTCCTTTCCTGGGAAAGTACCTTTTTTAGAGGAGTTCTTACCAAAGTCTTGTCCTCAACTCGTGAAGGAAAATGTTACGGTCCGATCAATTCAATCTCTCAGCCATTTGTTCCAAGAATCATGCACTTTCCATGCCCCAGGGAATGCTGTTCCTTTTGGTGGTTGGTGAAGAAGCCTCTAGGAAGTGGGCCAGAGCTTGGTTACAACTGAATTAAGTGTAGTTATATAGTACTTAAATCAGGTCTCATTGATCTGAGTTCCTTCCAAACAAAAATTTGTCAAACCTCATCCATGATCAGATTACCATCAAGGACATTCTGCTCAGAGTAGTCCCTGAGAAGATGGTCTGTGGTGGACAAGTTCGACTTCTTCTGAGGCTCTTTTGTGAAATCTTTTAAGAACTGAATCTCTTAAGTCCCCACCACTGAGGGGAAACAGAAGTTGTTGTGCATGCCATTGTGGTAGGTTTGAGAGCATTTTGGTGATGCTGACAGTGTCAGAGAACCGTTCCAGGGTTAAATTGACCTTTGGCATCTCCTAATGAGGATATTCTTATGAATGTGCTTTTGAAGCCAGCATCATGCTACCCTAGTGTCCTGCTGAGACAAACCACCCCTTGCAGGGTTGGCATGCAGAGCAAAGGAAAAGTGGACATTCCAGAAGACGGTGCTTGGTACCAGCTCACTTTCAGCTGTGTGAGAGTTGCAGCTGATGCCCTTCCAGTGCATAAGAGAAGGTGATACATAAATTAATCCTAGCACAAAGTAGGGCAGGTGCCTGTCAAATACATAGTGCTGCAAGGGTGGAGGTTTGGGTGCTTTGTTTTTTTGTTTTGTTGTTGTTTGTTGCTTAGGGTTTTCTTTTTTCTTAAGTAAGCATGCTGATGTCTATACAAGATGTCCCTGGAGAGCCTCTGGCTGTGTGCAGTATTTTAAGACCCACCATGCAACTGCTGTCCTAAAGGTGCTTTTCCTAGCACAGCTACTGTGAGAGCTCAAAGCAGCCTTGTTCTGGCAAGCAGACTAAAGCATTGTGGGGCAGGTTAGGGCAGCAGCTGCTCTGATGACAAAGCTCAGCTGTGTTGCTGCTGATACAGCATCCAGCATCCTGTGGTTTGGTTTACCTGCCACCTCCCTCCCTGCTCTCCTGCCCTGTGCCCAGGAGCAGGGCTTTACAACAGGCCTTAATTATTTACTCTCTAAGGATGTGGTGTATTCTGCAGATTAAGTGAAAAAGTGAAGTGCTTCAAAAATATAACACAAATAAGCCCCTGAGCTGTCAAACAAGTCCCTTAAAAGGGCAAAATATGTGTCTCTCTGTGGACTGCACAGATCCCTCCTTTCCAACTGCTGGCAGGAGACTTCCTGTTTGGATAGGCTGCTCACAAATGGTGTTGTGTGGTGAAATTAGTGACTCCTTGCTCCTCCTTCAGGCCTCCTTTTGCCTCCCTTTACACTCCTGATACTAAAGCTCCTCAAGCCTGGGTCCTGTCAAGATGGGGTAGCTCAAATATACCTCTGAAAGCATGCATTAGCACTGCACATTTTCTCCCCTGGATACATAAAGCAGCCCAAACTAGTTATGTGTATTTGAAAGTGGGATAGACAAAATGGTCCTACTGCAATACTCCTGGACATAGAGACATAGTGTTGGTGGTCTGGCTCTGGGGAGTGGGGGGTGTGTGTGTTGATTTCTGCTTTAATGTTTCATTCTTCATTTTATCTTGACCAAATGGCATGCCTCTGGAGGATTCTTCCAGTTATTCTGGGTAAATTCTCCAGTGTATGCTTTTTGCTTCTGATACTTTGGTTCCTTTACTATAGTGGTGAGAGAAAGGGCGATGGCATTCAATGGTAGCATTCAACCTTGGCTACTGGGTATTGCTGATAAATCTGCCTCCTGGGAAATCCCACACTGAATTTATAAAACCTCTTTAGAAACTTTGGGAGAAGTGGTTTACACTGCCATACAGGAACATGTTAATACCGTATTAAAGCCTAGCTCCCTTATCTATCTTGTTTGTTTTGCTCTTTTGTGTCTTGGATCCTTCTGTTCTGTTTCAGTTGTTACACCTGTGACTTGTAACTACAGAGTGCTGCACAGGTCCAACAGAGTCTTGTTTATCAACTAATGTCTGGTTTGTTTTCTTTTTTCTTCCTGTAGAACATGATCAGAAGATAGCACCATACACCATGACCATGGCACCCCGGAAGAGGAATCGTCATGCATTGGGGTTTCTTTGCTGTTTTGGGGGTAGCGACCTCCCTGAAATCAATCTCAAGGACAATAACCCCCTCCAGTTCCTTGAATTTTCTGTCCCAATCCCACCAGCAGAAGAGCTCAATGCCAGATTCTCTGAACTTGTGGTAAGTTTCTGCTGGCAGATTGATATATTTTAGGGGGTGGATGAACTCCTCCTCTCAGAGAAAGGAGTAAAGGGACTTAGGGAACTTATTAAGGATAGGATAAATACTTATGTTGAGGCTTCTCCCTCCCCCTCATTCTTTTATGACCAATTCCTTGGTGGGAGAAAGGAGACAAATGATGGGGTGGATGACAGTGGCACTCTGTGAGTAAGTACAAGAAGATACTTAAATATGCTTATTTATTCTTGCAGCATTATGCAATCCTCCAGAATTGGGCATATTAGAAGGAACCTCATAAGTTTTGTAGAGAATCCCTGACAGCTGATTTCTTGTTAGCAACTTTGGTATGAAATCTGCTGCATGATATAGCACAGTAGGGGTTTCGGGCCTATAAAATAAGGACTATACTGTTTGCTGATTGGTAGCATACTTCTGGTGAGGTACAAAAAGCAGGTGACCATGCCAATTGTTTCATCATCCAGCTGCCTTTGAACCATGAAATTCCTTCCTGTTCATAATGTCTGTAATAGCACAGACATGAACAGGAAGGGAAGGACATATTTCAGGTGAACTTTGTTGTTTGTTTTTGTGGTAAATGTCAAAGATTCCAGTAGCAGGCACTGCACTTACTGTTCATTCTTGGTATCAAATGACTTCACTGTCTTTGCCCTCTTGTTCAAAAACACGGGCAGAAGGCATAGGGCTGTGATATTTTGCAGTCTGCATTGTAGAGGTGATGCCCATTTGATGCAGTTGATCAGCTATCTCATTACTACTCTGAGATCGGAGGTTATGTAAATTGAGTATATATATAAGCCTGAGTGCTGGCACTGAGAAGAGGAATAGGACAGAAAATACTGGATCTCAGAATTAGAGGAATTTGACAATAACCTTCCTACATTACACTTACAACATTAGCCCAGTAAGTTCTTGTCCATTACCATGGCTTCAGAGTGCTATGAAAATAACCACATAATTTAGGTATGTAAGTGGAGGTTAACATGTGGACAACTATAGTAAGTCATAGTAAACATAGGGACAGCTATAGTTTGTCAGATCAGTGGTCTGACAACCTAGCCTAGGCTTCCATTACAAGATGGGGTCCAAAGCAGATGCCTAGAGTGTTTAGGCCTAGGCCACATTTAAGATGTGGCCCTAGGGTGGTCTTTTCCATGGTACTCTCCAACCCTCTAACAATTTTCAGCTCAAGGGCTTCCTCAGCCAAAGTTTCCTTCTGGGTACATAGTAATTTAGTATTGATTTATTTTCCATTAACTGTTTCCATGTCCCCTAGCACCCATGACAATTTTTTAGCATTTACAATTTTCTATGACAGGACTGTGAGAATGAGAAGATTTGCAGTGGTTTCAGGACAGCAAAAAGAGAGTCTACTGCTTCTAAGTAGCAAATGAGGAATCTTCTCTTAATAGAGAGATTTCACAAAATCCTGGTCTATGTTTAAGTCAGTTTATCTTTTATGTGAGACTACTTGAATTTCTCTCTGAAAGCGCAGCTGACTGACTGGAGAATTCTGCTTGGTGACAGGTATCTCTCATGAGTAAGAGTGTAATTTGCTGTTAGTTTAATTCTGGGTGCTGTTTTAAGTATTGATTTTCACATGCAAAGCTTTAATTGCTGTATCAAAGTTCACCAGTACTGAGATCCATTGAAACATTCAAATCGTCTTTTATGAAGGTGTCACCAACAGATACACTTTGCTTCTGAGCTTGGTATATGAAAGCTTGAACTTGTTTACCTTTGGGTCATTGTGAAAGACTTGGTTTAGCTGCTGCTGGGCTTTTGCTCACTGAGAAGGGCATTGGTTTCTATGAGGAGTTTTGAGAGTTTATGGTAATATTAAGCTTTCTGTTTTATGCCTGGCAAATACTGGGTTTCATGGGCTTGTGGCAAAACAGCTCACAGCTGCTTTCTGGAAGTCTATTAAACAGTGTAATTTATAATGGTTTTGGTGCAGAATTTAATGACAAGCATACATGATGATCTGTAAAAGTTTTTGGCCCCAGAAGTTTGAGAGTTGTTGGTCTATGCTATAACTTATTAAACGTGCTGGTGCTGACAGCCTGTAACTGGCACATGCATTTCAAATAAATGAAGCTATTGAAATGAAAATAGATCATATTCATGTTCTTACATTTAATGATAGTAACTTAGCCATCATTACGTGAGAAGTGAGCTGGGAGAGAAAAGTGCTGTTTTTCAGAAGGCCAGTGGTGTGCATCGTACATTTTTATAAAGTACTTGGATAGGATAGGTATACATGTCCAGGAGTTCCTGGGTAGGCAAGTAACATGGGAGCAGTTAAGGCCTTTGAGTGAGAGAACCTGGGTGAAAAACCAGACTGGCCAAATACAGAATTTGCCTAGAAGGGCTAGTTTGTCCACGGGTCTGGATTAATGCATGTTCTATGAGACACTACTATAAAACAGACTGCATCGGTATTGACAGGTCAGATGAGATTTTAATTGGATTAGAAAGATTCAGTCTAAATGCACCAGTGTAAATCAGCAACCTGGAAGTGCCTGAGAGGGCTCTGTGTGTGTATTACTCTCCCTGTTGCTTATCCGTTAGTCTAGTCTGGGTGCACTTGTACTACATAAAAACGAGATTTGAGTGTAAAGCCTGACCCAAATCCCCGAGTGAAATGATGACACCAACATCATCTGAGATCTGTTTTGAGAAGAGCATTTGTGTTAGATCCCTGAAGCAGGCCCAGGGGGTATAGCTTCATCTTGCCATCTGCTTTACAAAAGGGTATAAAAAAACCCATTGGTGTGCTTGAATGAATTTTTAAAAGCCGTATTTTCTCCCTTGTTGCAGTTAAAATCTGGGGCATTTTCCCACATAAGAGTTAATGACAAAAAGAGCTAAGCCTAGCCATGCTGGAAAAGCCTCCCTTGTGATGAGTTTTCCAGTCCAATAAATATTCAGTGTATTTCTACATGCCTTTCTGAGAAAAATGGTCATTTTGAGGGCCAGAGCATGTGTTCTCTTGTTCTTGTGGTCCCTATATTAATATATCATGAGAAGTGAATTTGGAGATGTCCGTTTTGCAAGAGGAGGAATTGGGAATGTGTTGGGATTGTTTATTTCTGATGGAGTCCCAAGACACCTCCAGAGTTTGCAAGCTTGTGTAAATGCCAGACTAAGGTGAATAAACATGTATGGGCTGCTCTGTCTGGGGGATGCACCCAGACCAACCAGCTGAGTAACAGCAGCTCCTTAACTGGACTCTGACCAAGGCAGTGGTTGTCAAATGACAAGTTGATGCTGATTTCAGCAGAAATATCTGCTCTTGATGCTGCCCAACCAGAAAACCAGTTCTAGGAAAGATCCCAAGATTTTGTGTTACTTGAAGCTGCATGCTATGATGAGGCCTTTCCTCTTGGATTAGAAAATTAAACCAGAAAGGATTACTCCTATTATGGGTCAAATTCAATCTTTATTTATTCCATTGGGAGTGTGCACAGAGAGTAGATATGAATGAAGACAATGCTCAGATTTTGCTTGGGCTAAGTTAGGAAAAGATGTAGTAGCTCTCAGGCTGTCTGCTGACAGTAATTGCCTTGGGACTAATGCAATGGTGACAGTACTGGTAAGTCCTTATAAGAAGTCTAGATGCAGAAGAAACAAAGCAAACAAAAATGCTTGTGACCACAAGCTTTACCCCTCGAAGGTCCACTTTTGTGCACCCAACTGAAAGAGTGCAGAACAGCTGGCATCGGCAGCCCTCTTTCAATGAGCAGGCAAGGAAGAGAAGCTCTTGAGAGTAGGGTATGTGGTGTGGTCCTGTACCTCATAAATTACAAAACTGGCCCTACCTGACCATCAAGGCTGTTCTAGCCAGCATCACTTCTGCTTTTTGCTTCAGTCTCTCTTCTCAGCTGTCACTGTGTATATTACCATGGAGTAAAGTGCTACTGCACATGGTGGTCTTATTGGCAGGCCCCAAGCTGGTTTTGTGCCTGCTGGCAAAAATGGCTGTGCTAAGCACATGTGTTTTTGCTTGTACAGGTTTATTGACTGAACAGGAACTGCAGAAGAATCTGGAAGAACTATTGCAAGGCAAATAATTTTTTTCATGAAACAAGTTCTCCGTGTCCTTGTTCATATTTCTTAGCAGCAGTGTGTTCCTGTCACAGTGGATTCTGATTCCTTTTGCTCAGTATTAGAGCCCTGGACTCTTCTTGTTGGTTAAGGGTGGTGTGCTGCTTGATGCTTAAGATATTGCCGTCTATATCGCTCTTAGATGAGCAACCTGATCCCAGATGTGAACATGGACCATGCCAAGAAATGTAACTTCAATGTTAGCAATTCAGTGAAAGTAATAAAATGTAAAGAATGATAGCACAGAGGAAAGAGGTGAAAGTTCTTTACAAAAAGTTCTTTACAAAAGAACTTGTGCTTTTGTTGTTTCTCTTTTTGTTTCTTTTGTTAGTGGCTCTGTTGAGGTGATCATGGTATTTCAGAAGGTGGAAATCAAGACTGTCTACTTTAGTATGCACTGTTCCACAGGGAAGAAGTGGAATTGTCTTTTGAATTGCTGCTTTCAAAACTGATCATGTTATTACAGCCTTCAAGCCTGGATCAGTTACTTACTCCACATTAGATTCTTACGCAGGGAAAGAGTTGAGAAATGATTACTTTTATCCCCTCTTAGCCTTGGCTGCCTTTGAAGCATTCTGCTGTTTCGCTCAGGTGGGACATTGACTGGATTCTTCTCTCATAGTTTGTTTCTCTTATGTTGCATCTGAACCTGTTTTATCATAAATTTTTTTCCTTCTTTTTTTTTTTTCCTCAGAGTCCCTATATAATATGTTTTGTTGACTTTATAGATTCAGAAAAGCTTTTATCCATATTACAATTTACCATCTTCCCAGGCTTTTCCAGAGCAAAACTTTGGACCTTATGCCAGCAAAAGCGCCTACTGAGTTACATTATTTACAGTTGAGGAGCAGCATAAATACTTATTAATTCTCTGTATTTGAAAATTTCAGAATTATCCAGCATCCTTTTTGTCCTGCCATTATGTTTCTTTTCATCCGCTGAAATGACAATTTCATGTTCCCGTCATTCTTTAATTGCTGAAAGAGCTTGCTGATTGGGTGAGGCACCATGCATTCTTCTTCTCTCCCCCTCCCTCTCTTTGAAGAGATCTAGGACACATTTCTAGTAGCATTGAAAGAAGTGATCAATAACAAGGTTTGGGAAAAATCTGGTCTTTGCTTACTCTGTGACATTTCTCCACATCTGTTCCTCTTCTACCTTCACAGAGATTAAAATTCAGTGATTACGGACAGTCTCTCTTCCCAGAGGAAAGTTGAGGAAAAAAGAAAGAAAAAGGAATTTTATGTTGAAGGAGATAAAGGTACAGCATGGAAGTGTCTGAGAAAACTTTTATTTCATTAGAGGAAGCAAAACAATTTCTGAGCAAGGTATCAATTTGGCACATGACACATAATACACCTTCCTCAAGGGAGATGAGATCCAAACCTAAATAACTGTAGTACCTTTTCCCATTGCAAACAGCTGACTTGGAAGTAGCAAGTTTCCTTCATGCTTAGCTCTCCCATGCGGGCCATTTAACGTAATGGATACAACATAAACCTTAGATGAAAACTAGGTTTCACCACATTGAATAAGTACTCCCATATATCACCTGTCCCACTCAAGCTTGCCAAGTCATAGCTGTGGTAGTGTTCGTGAGGCCCCTCTTTGGCTCTGCAACCTGCAAGAGTATTCATGATGTAAAGTACAAGAAATGCCTCTGTTGTGGGCTTTCATGTGAACATGGACAATATATGTCAGTGTATGTATGCATAAGAAGGCAACAGGTGTGTTTGTTTGTTGACGGGCCTGGAGAACAAAGTTCTCTATTTCTCAACCAGCTCCCTCGGAATGCTTCTAGGGAGCAGATATGCAGAGCTGCCTGATCTGTTTCTTGGCTCCCAGAGTTGAGCAACACCTTCCCAGAAATTATCCTCCATGTCTGAAGCTTGTTTAGTCCTTACTTTCTCACTAAAAGTTTGTGGCTTAGAAAGACATGCATTTTAGGTCCTCACTACAAACCCCAAGCATATCACATGTATTGATAACAGTATTTACTCATATTTAAATTCAGACATGTTACCAAGATTTGAGTATTTCAGCTTCAAATTACCTGTCTTTTGAGTCATTGTATCCTCTTGCTGGATTCTTTTGAATACAGGGATTTACTTTCTGTGTCACTTGCCCTGCGTGTAAATCATAGTTTCAGATTACACCTCTGACAGGCCCGTGGCTTTGAGTTCTTGATCAATGCAAATTTCTCTGCAACTATAATTTAAGAGTGCCTCTATGCTGTTTTGCCCATAAGAACTTCTTTTATTCTCTGTGCCCATCCCCAGTGTACTTTTCTGTAACGAGTGATTGTACCTAATCAGTTAGGAAAGTTGTGTAATGCCATATGCAATCAAGATCTGGAGAGGTTCTTCATTTTTCTTTGCCTATGATGAGCTCTGACTCCAGCAAGCTAAGTAGGCTTTGCTGGTCTTGGCTCAGTGGAGACTCCCCACCCCAATTATTTCTTCCTTTCTTGCACTTAATGAGAATGCCTCAGTGGAGGCTGTAAGAAAATACTGATGATGAGACTAGGCTGTTTTTTTTTTCATGACCAGAAGCTCATATCCAGGAAGAAGGCTTGGCATCTCCATCTGAGTAGAAGACATTGACTCTGAAGGAATAAAAAAGCAAAGCTTTGAGGCAGCAGATTGCTTTCCTCACTGATGGGGGCCAGGCCACAAAAACTTCCCTTTCTCTTGGGTTAGTTTATAGTTGTAAGATTAACATTTTTTCATGTGCTTAGATGCACTTGTCTTCCATTATAATAATAGCAAAAGTACTGGGTGGTTTAAGTTTTCTGAAGCAATTAGGAGACTGAGGCTTGGGAGGCAAAAGCTCTTTGTGGTATTATAGTCTGCCTAGTTATGCACAGATGTTCACATATGTCCAGCACAGTTCTTCAGTCCAAGATTGTATATACCCAGGATACCTTTTTTGTTTTTAATTGTCCATATCTGGGATACCTTTTTTCTTCTTGCTCTTCAAAGAGAATTTTTCATAATGTTGTGTCAGTTTTACATGTGTCCCATATACTATACGTGAATACAAGTCCCCGATTTGAATGCATGCATTGCTACTTGCAGCTTTCTATAGTTGAATTCAAGTTCAAGTACAGAAGAGGTATTACTTTTCAGGCTTTGTGGTAGAGACGGCTTCCCCCTTCAGGCACTTACCTGCATATGGAGTCCTGAGATAGGAACAGGCTTGTGGCACTGAGTGCAGCACAATCACTTTCATTCTCTAGGCTCCCTTCCAGTAGGTGCAGCTGGTTGGCAGCTCCCTGACCAGCTGTGTAAGAAGCAGCAGTTACTATGCTGCAAATGTGTGAGACCCAGATGCCATGAGAAGAGCATGAAATGGGAACCTGGTCTCACATTCTGTGTCTGAAAATCAATAGGGTTGTGTAAACAAATGTAAATCCAGACCCAGCCTTACGTGCCAGATTTGGGGTGGGAAGAAGCTGGAGGTGTTACCAAAGTACCTGTAGTTATAAGGCTTCTGTGCAGGGATACACAGTTTTGTAGATCTTGTTGCTTTACTACAAGACTTATGGACTGATAGTTATCTGATATAAAACAGTTCAGTTCTATTGGAGACAGTAGCAGAGTTGTATCCTTCTAAATTGCCTGAAATTTTGGCCTATGTGATATTTTCTGTGTCTGTGGTGATTGTTGGCTGCTGACTATCCCAAGCAGACAATACTGGTCACCTTTATGAAAGGTGGGGAAAGTTGTGGTCATGGTTGAAATATCTGGAGGGAATGTTTGAGTGTGTTCTGAGTATGATTTACTTAACAGTAGACATGAAACATCCAAGAAAGACTTACTGGACTACATGTTTTTAACAGGGAAATCCTAATGTTCCTTAAGAGAGCACTGGATTTTGGAAGCACAACAGATATGTAGCTTGAGATGCAAAAAGAGGGGAAAGAACAGATCCTGCCACTGAAGAATGGATGTGCTAAAATGTTAATCTAGTGTCTTCCCCCTCCTGAATGCCTGTGTGCTGTCATGATGTCCTATTCCTTAAGCCATGGATGGCTTACTATTCAAAAAACTTTTGTCCACATGTTTCTAATACCTTATCAGCTGATTTGACATTACTATCTTGTTTTAGCATAGCTGCAGTTGTTAAGCAGCATTACTTAAGAAGAAGAAATAAAAAACATAACATAAAGCTCTACTGTGTCATTTTCCTTAGGACATCATTAATGTTTGAATGTTTTTTGTGTTCCATTATGTCTATAACAAAGAGTCAGGAACTTTCTGGATTAAGTCTCAAGGCTGCTGAAGGGATAAAACACTAAGATTATATTGATAGTAGGAAGGATCAAATTAATTTACTTTTATTTCAGCTTTCCAGGGCATTTCCAGCTCTACTTGCATGGATACAGAGTAGACAATTTCCTACCTTCCTCCTAGAATTGAATCAGTGTTCTTTTATAGTTCCTGTCACTTTGATGCCTGCTGACTTAGAGCAGCAGCCTCTGCAATTTCCAGTAGAAATAGAGCCAGCAGCAGCAGTACAGGGATGTCCTATTGCTCCACTTCTCTGACTATGATTCTTGCCCTTCTGCAGTTTCTGTCCTTTCTTTACTTCTCTTTATTAGTGTCTTACGTTGTTCAGAGCTGTGTAGGCGACGTACAAATCTATTAATTCCTTGTTCCTCACCCTTTAGAGAGGATGTTTGAATCTAGATTTGGTCTGCTAAGGAGAGGCAGGACGCTGTTATGAATAAGTTCAGAAAGATAATTTGGGATGAGAAGGTGCCACCTTAAGATGCATCTGGGAGAAATGGCAGAGGAAAATACTACATCATGCAAAGAGCATGGTGGACAGATCATAATTCAATAGGAGATTCTGATAAGGAAGGATAGAGTTTTCCAAAGCATTGAAGAAAATGACACAACAAATGAAGTACCTATGGTGCTGAAGGGAGAGCAAAGACAGGTTGCAAAGATGAGAGTGACATTAGATGAATGGTAGGCCAAGATGATCTTCTGGCTGTGCTTTTGGAGAGAAAGAGCTTGCATGGTGATGGAAGGAGGTTGAATGTCAGATGTCTGCTTCTTCTACATCTCACAGAAGAATAACCACATCTGAAATGTTGTAGGAGGTATGATTTATCATTTAGCCTGATTTGAGCAAGAAAGGGAAGCCAGGTGCCTGTGATGATGAATACCTTATAAAATTTATATGTAAAAGTAACCACCTGAAGCTGGGAAAGCAGTGAAATTTTCCAGAGGAGGAAAAGTTGTGAAAGATGATGGGATGCAAGTGTTTTGCAAGATAAGAGTTACCCCTATGGAGGTACAGTGTAAACGGTGCTTGGGAGCAACTATTAACAAAATAAAGTAATTGAATGGAAAAGTAGGTAACAGTCATGAAGGATCACGTGTTTAATGTGTTGATTCAAATTAGTTTCTGTACTTTCTTATCTAGCAGCAATTTATTTCAGATGTAATCACTGCTCAGACAATATATCATATAGCCTGAAGGAGAATTGGGGGAAAGGGTTTATAATTATGTCATGCCTCTTTCTGTAGGCAGATTGTGTCCTCAGTGTTCAAGGTTATCATTCAGGGGACCTGTAAAGGTCCTCTAGGAAGGCTTTTCCATTGTTGGAGAGAAATGTCCTTTTGTCATTTGCCCTGGTCTGTAAGACACCGAACTGGGGAACACAAGGTTTCATAGGTGAGGCTGGGTGGATACAGTAGCACCTTTTTAGGGTACAAAGTTTTCAGATCAGCAGCTTCCTTGCACCTTCCTCCACACTGGGTAAGGAGCAGCTTTTGGTTTCACTAAATACAGAAGTAGTCCTTTTGCTCATCCCTTCAGCACCATTGGGAGCAGCACATGGAAGGCAAGTGTCACAAGGTGCTTTTTCTGTCACTCAATACACTGGGCCCTCTCCACAGCTGCTCTGTCTTTGGCATGTTTTGTTCAGAGGAAGTACAGGTGCCTTCCACCTGGCACTGGAACACCACTGAGCCAGAGCTTTTAATGCTAAATACCTCATTTTCTGTAAGTTAAAAAGTCAGAAAGCTTGCTGGAGGAAAAACATTTCAAGAACATTGTGTCTTTTTCCTAGCTACCTCTGCAAGTTTATGCAACTCCTTTCATGTGTTTGTGAGCGTGTTTCCATGGTATGAAACAGAGAAAGAGTAGTGCTTCTTAACCAGTTATAGTATAGAATTATAACTACATTGAAAATGTGCTCAAAAGATCAGCATGTGCATGTTGTAGGCAGTACAGGAGTCTTCCAGTGGCAAAACGTACTGTATTTGAAGATCTTGGAAGCAGATCTCTACCACTGCCTCCTGTGCACGACAGTGTTATGCAATGGTTTACTAGGTGGAGGTTTGAAGAATAACTTCTCCAAAGGAAATTACAAGGGGAAAGCAGATTGCAGTTTCCCAGTTTGGAAGGTGTCCAGGGAGATCCTCGAGTCATGGAAAATCCATTGGGTTTGCTTTAGTGGCTGTGTTTCAGCATTACGTCTTGTGTAGAGAGCAACAGCTGGATGAGTTTGTCAGTCAGTGTAAAGTTGTTGGCTTCTACATTAATGATGTGAGAGAGCTTTTGGATTATGATTGCTTAACCAGACAGTAAATGTAATTATAACTTCTTGTTAGGAGATTAGTTCATTCTGCAAGGCAAATGCTCATCCTTCTCTTTTTCCTTTTGCTGTATTTTGTGAAAGTTTCTGTTAATCTCCTTCTTAGAAATACTTGGAGAAAAACATCTTGGCTGGTATTTTCTTAAACCCAGTGATGACAGTGCAGTTCTGATTATCAGAATATTTGAACAGAATACTCTTCTGATTATCAGAATACTTGAACAATGAGACAGGACTGGGTATGAGTAAATAACCAAACACTATCATGCCTTCAATTCCATGCTTGGCTATGGAAATACTTCGTTTATATGTGTGAAGAGCATTGTGGAATTGCCTTCCATCTCATCCCAGAGGAGATAACAGAAGCCTCATATGGGGGTGTTCTTCTAGCTGGTCCAGACTGATTTGTAGTAAATGCAGCTCATCTCCATTTATTGAAGTTCACAATTAGTAAAAAGGGGCCTGATAGTCTGCTCAGCCCATTCTGTGATGGTCTATTTCAGACATAGTCTGTGTCTGATATCTGTGTTGTAGACTATAGAACAAGCCTGTGTTATAGGTTGTCTAGCAGAGAGGTTTAGTCTCTGTTACAATTTAAAGCAGGCAATTTGATTAATATTTTTGCACTGGTGTAAATCCAGAGCAAGTCCACTCAGTTTAATGGAATTAGGAACATTCTGATCTCTGGTTTCCACTACTAAATTGGGATAAATAATTCAGAGAGCAAGAGAGGAACAAAAGGCTTCTGGTTTCACTTCTATCTGTGTAAACCTGAATTCATGCCAGAAATTAATGGTGATTTATCTGAGTTCCTTTGAGTTTAGCTTGCATGTAAGTTGTGTGCGTGAGCTGCACAACCAAAGCTCACTAAGAAGTTAGTTTTTCCCATTAAGTTCTTAACTAACCTCTCAGTTCCTCCTGCCCTTTTATGTAATATTTTATCAGAGATTTAAAGGTCAGCCAAGCTCTGACTTACCCTTGTTTTCCTCCATAGGGGCATATGGCAAATAAGATGCACACAAGAGGGTAAAGCTGGGAGGAGAGGAGTAGGTGGCACCAACACCCCTGGAAATTCAGCCAGCCTTTGGCATGGGGCCACAGCAGCAATTCCCAGAGCACATTTGGAGGGTTGAGCCAGCAGGACTGTGTTTGGGCAGGAAGGGATCAGAGAGGTGTGTGCCTGTGTGCTTTGGCAGTCCAAACTGTGAATTGCTTGAGCCTAGGAACCTCTTTTGAACTCATTAACATTAAAACAGAACAGAGGAGACTTTGTAGGGAGGGAAAGGTGGGGAAGCCGGAAAGGTAGCAGTTTAGATGGCAGTTTCCTCATAACCATTCCCACACCTACCTTCCCATGCAGGGTCTCATCTAAAGGACCTTGGCATGAAAAACAAACCCTGGCAAGGGTTCCCTGAAAGGGAGGAGGAAATGAGGAGAGGAGAAAGAAAGGAAATGAGGGGTGGGGAATGGGCACTGTGCTGAAACAGCAGTCTTTATTGTTATTTAGTGGTATATATGCTGATACTAGAAGCTCTGTTTGAGAGATATTTGATGTATAATCAGAATGTGGAGGTAAATGTGGTGCTTGTCCTAGAGGGCTTGCCACCTGTCACAGTGGACTGTGCAAAGCTTGGTAATCTCTCCATGACATCCCAGATACAAGACCCTGGTGATCAGAATGCCTCTCTAGAGAGTGCATCACTAGGCTGTAAACACTGGGGATATGTTAAAAGACAAGCTTAAAAGAAGATGGTGAAATTCTGTGAGAAAGGATGGGATTCAATGGGGACAATAAAACGTACAATTTTACTGTAAGTCTGGTAATTCAGGATGGGAAGCAGCCAGGTGGGTACACTTCTTCAGAGAGGAAACTCAGGATTACAGTAGATCATGAGTGAGCAGAAGTCATGCAGAGTTTGGTCTTTTTGTTAAAAATAAAATAAAAAGTCATTGTCTTAATGGAATATGTAACCAGGAATGCAGTATAGAAGCATGAAGTCATCTTTGTACACAGCATTGATGAGGTCTCAGCTAGAACACTGTCCCCACTTTTGAACAGTGCACTTCAAGAAAGATGTACTTTGACTGGGAAGAGCCCGGGAGTCAATTAGAGGAGGAATGAGGGGTCCAGAGGACATGACCTCTAAGGAAGACTGAAAGAGCTGGGCTTGTTTAGCCTCAAGAAAGATGACTGAGAAGGGGACATTACAACAGCCTTTAATAGACTTGAAAACTGTTATCAAGAGGAAGGACGAAATCTGCTCACCATGTCTGTGGTTGAGGGGGACAGAAATAATAGGCTTAAATTGCAGCAGCTGGGGTTTAGATTAGACATGAGCCTGACTATTCAGTTTTCATCCCTATCCCTCTCACTGGGCTCATTCCAATTCACTGCATGCATGCCACCTTAACAGAAAAGCAAGTGCTTGCGTTATTGTCCTCATATGCCCATCCATATCCCTCTTGCTCTACCCATATTGTAGCCCTGCACATGAAAATGCATATCTAAGCTATGACCTCTCTCTAAACGTCTATGTGTATTGTTTCATAAACAGGTACTGGTTTTCCTCATTCTTCCTCTTTCTATTTGGCTCAGCAGATTGTTGTCCAATGCACATAGTTTGCCTGTGAAGGGCAATAAAACAAACAGTAGGTGCCATTTCTAGTGGCCTGTGAAAGGGGACTGCCCACAACAGGCCTTGCTAGTCACAGGTACTTGTATGCTGTCAAGTCAAAAAGCTTTGAGGAATGGGAGAGACAGGGTTTAGCAGTTCTCCAGGAAGCAAAGAAGCAATTAGGGAAAAGGAAGCGCTATAGTATTGGTGGTGGTGTTGAGGAATGAGAGGGGAGTTGTTTAGCTGACTTTCTGTGAGATAATTTTTTTCCACCAAAAAGCAGTATGAGATGGATGAGAGTCTTATTCTGATGCTGAACCTTAAGAATGGGTAGCTTCTGTGTTGGCAGGATAGTAGTAGAGAAACACATCTTCCACTTCATAAACATCAGGTGCTTTCTGTCTTGTACTGTGATGACTGAGAATCAAGTTATTTTGGCCCCTACTACTGAAGGAGTTTTAAAGCTGCAACTTGCTTGAAAAGCAAGAAGGAAGAAGTGTATGAAGGAAATTACAGACTTTTGTTTGTCTGCTTTACAGTCACATCTATGTCAGCAGCTGAAATGTAAACATTATTACCTATGTCAGCAGGCTGTGTGAGCAACTCAAGTGCACACAGTGGTTTCATCATGCACAAATGTAATGATAAAATGTTGTAGGTATGGGCAGATACTATGTCATATGTCTTATGTTTGTAGTTGTGGTGTATGTAAGGTGTGAGTGGCATACGTATCTTCACGTACATACATCATGTGTCTGCAAATGCATGGAAACCCAGTGATGTTTTGCAGTGATCCACCTAATTATTATCAATTGGGAAGCTGGTCAGAGTCTTACTCCACAGCCTCATATGGTGTGTTGTTTCTGTGTGCTTTACAACAGCTGCTTTTAATTCCAAGAGTTAGGATGAGATGGAAGAGTTTGAGGGAAAGGAAAAGTTTGTTTTGGGGTCTGTTTTTCTTCACGGGTTATTGGTGGACCTGGGACTTTTAACCCACGTGCAGCATCTGGAGCTGTGCTAGCTGTATGGGTGGTAGTGATGTTGCCTGTTGAAAGAGCATCTGCCATCAGTCTCTGCTGTGGGAACAGCCATGCACTTGTGGCCAGGCAAAGCCTTGAGAAGGTAGGAATGGGCATTGGTTGCTATCTAAAAATGGAAGCTCTGTTTCTCTTCTCTAAATATTGGTCTCAATCACACTCCAGTGTTTGCAGTTGCACATTAGGCAAAGCCTGTGAAATGTTTCTCTTTTTTAGGGAGCTTTGCTGAATATTTTTTTTGCACTGCTCATTGCTCCTGGTTGTACATGAGAGTAGGCATTTCTGCAGTCCGATGACCTTCATTCACGGACAGTTCAGACAAGCAGTCTTTCAGAATGCCTTATCGACCTCCTCAGTATTGGAAATGTGCATTCTTCCAGCAGGCTGCCTCTCGCATGTCAGCCTGGTGAGCTGGATTGATCAAAGTAATGGAAGGAAGACTGCAGGGGGACAATCCTATACTGTCCCCTGGAGGTGGACACAGTGAATAAATAGGGAAAGATTTGTCTATTCTACTTGAAGGATTCATAAGCCGTTTGCAAAGAGAATGAAAGCTGAGGATGTTTTTATTTTATTTTTTTTATTATTATATTCACTCACTGCAGTTTTCTCTGAAGCAGCGTTTTGGACAGTTGCCTCTGGACCTCAGATGAGAAAGTCCCCACTTCTCCCCAGCCTTGCACCCCGGTGGGCAGAGGCACAGCTTGAATGTGATCCACTAGACTGACCTGTTTGTTATTTGCCAACAGAATCTGGCATAGGTAGTGTGAACTGAAAAGTACCAGTTCCTGGGACCGTTGTTAATGTAAAAGTGTAGCTTTCAGGCGATATAAGTCATGTGTTAGCAGTGTGGTCCTACTCAGGTCACTTGTTAAAGCTTGCAATAGTTATGCTGGATTGGATTTTCTATTGCAAAAGTTTGTAGTGTGCTGCTGACAACCTTCTCCCTGATCTACTTCCACTGCTTCCCCTTCCTCTACAGTCCCAGACATGTCAGTGCCATTTATCTCATGTCAGCTTGAGTCGTACTTCAGCATTGATTAATCCACCATCAACTACTCCCTCAAGGTGACTGCACATGAACATGAACCTTTTCTGGGGTCTGCCAGTGGATGCTGGATGGGATCCCATGGTGTGTCATAATCACTGTTTACTTTGTAGAAGATTGAAATAAATTCATCCAGGGCATAAGGCCATCAGCTGTGCTGTGCCAATTGGGAGCATCAGTGGAACTGAAATATAGCCTTTTTGGGGACATAGTAACAGACGTGTTTATACATGACGTTGGGGATCCTGAAGCATGAGGTATTATTCTGTACAGGAAATTTATTGTAGTGGCAACGGTGTATTATACTTCATTTGTAACTTGGGTGGGGTTGATGCTACTAGGAGACTGAGAGAGAATGATTGATGAGGGAGGGTGCGTTTGTGCATGACAGGAGAAAAGGGTCTATGGGGATGAGAAAAAGATTGGGGGAGAAGAAAAGGTAGGTGTGTGGAAGAGAAAAGACAAAAGAAGGAATGGGGGTGTGATCAGGAAGCAAGATAAGAACAGTGCATTTAACTAAAATTCGTACAGTGCAAGGTAATAATGTAAAAGTGAATGCACACTTGGAACCTAAAATTTTAAGGCAGGGATCTGGGAAGCGTTTAACCATGTACAGAGTTTGCTCTATGGCTTTGTACTTGCAGGGCTTTTCCACAGCCCTCTGAAGCTTTTGGTGCTGGTCACAGGTCAGGTAGCTGCCAGTCTAATCTGTTCTGGAAGTTCTTAAGTTTTCATTCTGATTTTAACACAGGAGAGTGAAGTTTAACCTTCCTAGGGAGCTTTGCCAGTTTGTGCACTCTAAATATTTGATTCCCATGGTGCTTAGCAATTCTAAGACCTGGCTGTCATTTTGCTTGATTACCCATCTGCTGCTAAAGAGCCAAAAAGTGCAATAAATCTGTAATCAGAAAGTCAAAATGGGTATCTCTGAATAGCAGAAGTGATGAAACCTACTTGCAAATATATTGCTTAGTGTTACATTCTGTGGTGTCAAATAAGGATTGATTTAATGCCAAAGCCCTCTGGGGATGGTAAAAGGATTTCATTCTTTAACAATTCTTTAATAATTGCCCAAATGAATTTCTAAGCAGAATTAAACATTTAGGAAATGAGAATATGCTTTTAGAAGTCATTAACTTCTTTCAGTCAAAAAAATGCTGTTAAGTATGAAACACAGGTCTGGGATGGGTACTTACGGAAAGGATGTGATTTCAAGAGCACTATGAGTATGAGAGACCATGACCTGTGGACAAAACTCAACTACCTGTAGCTGAAATTATAAGAAATTGATGAACCAATACAGATATCCAACTAAACATAAGAAAATCAGCAAAATCTCCTTTTCCTCCTGGCAGGATCTGTTATGCCCGTATTAATCAAGTTATTGCCTGCAGTAAACAAAACGTGACAGAATTCTGTGCTTCATCACACTGGAAATGCTACGCAGGTTCATTAAATCCCCCAAACCATTTCCAACAGCCTCTGAAGGTTTGTTGGTTGGTCGTTTTGGGTTGTTGTATTTTGCCTTTGACAAAAATGAAGCAGCTGTCTGACCTTAAGTCAGGGGGAAGCTCCCTGGTGACCAGGAAGTCCAGCAGTCCAGCACCAGTGGAACTGGGACAAGTAGAACGAGAAACTAGAACTAAGGAAATATCCTGTGAGTGTCCAAATATCTCTGGAGAAGCAAGTTTGGGGCTCTTGTTCTCCAACATCCTGACTTGAAGCCAAGAGGTGCTGGAGCCTGGAAGCCTTCATGCTCTCTGTGCACTGAGTGTTAAGGTTTCCATCCTATGTCTACCGTGACTTCAGTATTATTATGTTGGGAATGGGAAGTCTCATTGTGTCTGTGAGTGTTTTACTAAGCTTGTCTTTCAAACAATTTAAAGTTTTCCTCATTTAAATTCCAAAATTCCTATGGACTGTATAAGTCTTCTTGCAAGGCCAAGTAAAGTAGACTCATGAAGGAGCAGCTACCATGTGGTTATGTCCCACCTGAATGGTGGAGATGCAATATACATTTCAGTACAAAGATGCTGGCAGGATTTAAAGGTTCTCCTTTAGGGAAGCAAGCATGTTGGTAGGCATTAAATGTTCTCCTTTAGTGGTTCTCTCTCCAAGTGATTCGCTCTTCTGCATTCCCCAAATACTAATTTTTCTCTATGTTTATTTCATTTTATCTCACTAGGAAAAGTTCTGTCCAGTCTAGGTGGGGAAGTATTTGTCTGTTCAGCTCTTCTGGGGCTCTGAGTGATATCATTATTGAGCTGCATCATATCTAGATTTTACACTTTGATGAATGTTCTCAAAGACAAGGGACATAATGTGGTTTTAAATCCCACAGAATCTTAGTTTTATGTTTCCTACCCATTCCTCACTCTTGTTCTCTTTCTTTGTCTATTTCCTTGGATTGTAGCCATTTTGAATTAAGGCCATCTTCCCTTTTGGCCTAAGAACTGGACTTGGAAATACTTGAACCTCAAATCCAGCTCCAGCACATTTTAAATGTTTTATCATTGAAATTCAATCTGTGTAAGTTAAAAAGAATGCCTGAATTTAACTGAATGTTTAGCTGAATGTTTAACTGAATTTAACTGAAATTAACTGAATGTATCCCTCTCAGTAAATAAAATAGGAAATAGACAAAGGAGAGAAAGGTAAGGAATACTAACTGGAGGTACTTTACATCTCTCTCAGGCCAGCCTGGCAAATATCTTTTTAATCAGTGTTTCACAAGAACAATTTCAAGTATTTTTAAGAGCCAGAAGGCTGAGCTCCATTGTGCAGGGTCATGCTGGCATGAATTGCTGGATCTAAGCCACCCATCCAAGGCACAGAAAAGGAGTTACTACGTTTCTGCTGGCACAGGTGATGAAGGAGGGTGTTCTCCCTGCTTTGTTCTGACTGACCCTTTTTTCTCGCCGTTTACATTTGCTCCCTGGGCATTTGATCATGTCGCGTTCCTTAGCCTGGCTCCAACTCCAGTTGTAATGAATGCATCCAGAATTTGTAGCTCCCCTTTCCTGCCAACCTTTGCAATTCCTTTTTCCTTCAATAGCTGTTTACTGTCACCGAGCTAACTCTAGGGTCTGAATTTCTACGCAGTGACACATCTACCTCTGTCACTGGGTCAGAATGACCTATTCATGGACCACATTACCCTTCCAAGATTTATTCTTTCTGTTTTTCCTCCTGTTTACCTCCAGGGAAGCAAGTTTCCTTATGTGCCATCTGTTGGTATCCCGAGTCAGAATAGGAAAATGGGCTGCCTGTTCCACGATCATCTTTCTTAGCTAGATCCAGGGGGTTCTTGTGCAGTCACAGTGGTCTTCTGTTTTTCTATAGAGAAGGGATGGGAGAGGTAATATGATTTGGAGGGTTCCAGAAGAAGGGTTCACATCTCTTGTATCTTGCAGGGTTTTCTTGATTCTTTATATGGTAGGACTTGATTAATGTTATAGGTAGAGGAGTTATGCAGGCTCCTTCACTTCCTACTACTCCTTTCTTCCTCTCAGAGGAAGAGAACACCTAATGAAGGCTAACTTCAGGAAAAGATATTGAAAAACTTGACTGCTGCTTTGCATATTGGAGAAGGTGTCTCTCCCTGTTGAATATTCATGCTTGCTACCTGCCCATTTGACCTGGGGGTTAGAACCTGGGGTTAGGTTTGCCTCCTAACAAACACTAGCTGTTTCAACAGGAAATGTGCCATTTTCCAGTCAGGTGTGTTGTGGTGTGTCTTGGGTGATCATCTGGACCTGATTATGCCTGGAACCCTGAGCAATTTCCTTGTTACTACATTACCTGAGCTAATATGGTAATCACTCTAATGTTCTTCTGGCTTAATCTACCCTCCTGAGCCACAATCAAGTGGGGTGTGGATGCACTTTGTTCTCACTGTATCTTCCATCCTTTCAAGCTACCTTTCCAGGCTTCTGTTCTGAAAAGATTGTCATACTATCAGCATGCAAAATTATATGACTGGAAATTGCAGATTCTTATTGTCCCATTAAAAGCAGAGTCTCTGTGTGTCCCTGATGGTGCCAGTGTCCAGGGCAGTGTCTAGAAGCTATGAAGTGTCAGCATCCTGCCCTTTGGTTGTTTTTAGTCAATAGGCATGTTCAGCTGATTAAATGGTTGTCTTGATCTATGTTGGTTGAGATCATTATTTGGTTTTGTGCACAGCTTCTAGGAAGAGCTTTTGCTGCTTCTCTGATCTGCCACGAGTCCAGAGAGAGCAGAAGGGACTAAAAAACCCAGTTAGCTGCTCTGTGTTAAAAACAAAAAAAAAAAAAGAAGTAAAAAAAAAAAAAAGAAAAAAAAAGAAAGAAAAAAACCCCACAACCAACAAACAAAACCCTAACAAAACCCCCCAAATAATGCTAAGATTATTAAGCAGATCAATAAAGCGATCAGAATTTTTCTAAGTGTTTAGCTGAGCCCAGGCAGCTTATATCAGATGTCTATTCTGGCCTCTTTGATGGTTCTTCCAAACCTGGCATTTCTGATGCCCTGTCTGCCCCTCCTTTCCCTCCCACATGCTTGACCTCCAACAGCTTCATTTCCCTTGTCTTAAGACCTTGCATGTCATCTCACTCTTCCCCCAAGAATGTGATCCTGGCCTGAGCTATCTAATTGTGTGTAGCAAGGATAAAACTCTTTGTCTCACTTGGCTGCCCACTTGTTTGGAAACTCACCCTAAACATTTCCACATGATTTGCACTCTTTTTGCACATCTAAAAATTTGTGGGTTTTTTTTTTTGCCTTTAAACTTTTTCTTATTTAAAAAAACCTCCTCAAGCTGCTTCTACCTCGGGCTGCTGGCACTGACCTCACCTTGTTACTGTTTGCATTTCTTTTGTACCTTTTTGCAGCTAAAATCTCAATGGGCTTTTAAATCTGTCAGCAGCCGCTACCAGGCTCAGTGTGCAATTTAGCTCATTGTTTTCACAAGTTTCCCAGCTCTGAATGCTTTCCAAATGAGCCATTGCTGGGCTGAGTTAAAGAGGTATTGTCTCTGCTTGGGATAGTTTAGTGTGGGTGCCAGAATCTGCATGTGCAGTATTCATAATGCTGCAATGTCATCTTGATATGGGATCCCTGGACACTTCCTTCTCCAAACACTTTCAAATATATAGGAGAAAGAAAACCTTGCCAAAATTAACTCATTGAAACACTATTGGAAGCTTGTCTTTTATTGCTGAAACTCTCATTTAGACCTCTTTGTCCCTACTCAAGCTGGCTACTTGCTAGGAAGAATTTTTATTTGCTTAATTCCCATTAGCACCTGAAACTGACAGCTAGGGGACTGTTCTGGCTAGTGCTGAATAAACACAGAGCAAGTAGCAGTCTTTGCTTTGAAGTTTTTAGAGACACATTCAGCAGGAAGACAGTCTATTGTTATCCACCCTTTCCAGAAAAGAAATGGAAGTGGGGAATCTGGGAGTCAGTTCCAGATCACAGCATTATCCATCATTTTACAAATGCAAGGTTGGCTTAGGCTCTAAAAGAGTGTGTTCCACTGAACTTGCTTTTCTTAGCAGAGAGAATTTGCTGGTCTCTTCAATCTGATGTGACACTGAGTGGATGTATATTCTCTGTCTGGAACACTGGTTGTCTTTTGCTGGGGACTGCGGTTCAGAGACCAAACATCTGGAGAAGCATTTCCTTGTCCAACCTGTAGGTTGCTGTTGACATTACTGCCACTAGGCAAGTATCTTGTGACCTCTTCTTAAAAGATACAGTTATTTCACTGATCTTCTATGGAAGACCAAGCTGGTACTGCAGGCCAGGAAAAAGATGTATTGAATTTTCTCTAGGCGTCCTGAGGAGTGAATGTGTCACATAAACCAGTGCTTTGGGTTTTTCACTTCATGCTTTTCATGTGCTCTTTCCCATCCTGGACGTTAGTAATGGAATTTTGACACTGGAGTTATTTAGGCTGCCTCTCTTCATAGCTTCTGCTTTGACAGGAGGAACCCACAGTAGCAAGGTAAAAATTATGAAACCAATAATCTTTGGAGTCTTTGGGAGCCACTATGTCCTCTGCCCTTTGATTGAGGGCTAGTCAACATAGCTGATCCACATTCTTCTGTACCTATTACAAGTTACAATGCAGGTGCTGACTGTTTTTTTCCTCTCGCTTTTTCACAATCTCCAGGATGAACTGGATCTCACAGACAAGAACAGAGAGGCTATGTTTGCACTCCCTCCAGAGAAGAAATGGCAGATTTACTGCAGCAAAAAGAAGGTACTACGGTTGTCCTGATTGAAGTAGCTCACCAATAAATTCTGTGTGGATATATCTAATTACTGATATAAATCTAGATTTGAACTACATGTTTATCTACTGTTTACTCAAGAGCATGATACTTTATCACTTAGATGTAAGGATTTTTATCAGCATGAATATGGTACAACTTTCTTATAAGTAGTGCATACATGTGTAATTTCTGAAAAGAATGTTAACAAGTTAAAATAATACATTGTCCCATATTGAATCTTTCACGTGTTTGGGTTTGTCTTTCTTTTTTTTTTTTTTTTTTTGAGCTGGAAGAAAAGCTATAATGGAAATGGAATTTTTAAGACATTTTTGTAGGTTTTTAGAACAGAAAATGTATTGCTTGAAATCTTTCAGGATGTCTTCAAATATGTCTAAAATGCAAAGTAATAGCGGTATTTTAAAACTTGGTAGTTCAAGACCTTGCAGGGCCTTTTTCAGTAGAAAAATGTGCCATATGGCCCTGGAAATTGAAGACCACCTGCTCCTATAAATTTCAGTGTAACACTTCTTTTAAGGTCTTCAAATTTCTGACAAACTGATGAGAAGGGCAGTAAATCAGAGGCTGATGTATCACACTGGGTATTTTGTCACTGCCAGAATGATGGCCAAGGGAGTTGACAAGTTGTGTGGCTGTTGTAAAGGGAGGATTCCTGCAGGAGCAGTCTAGTGGGAAAGTTTTGCTGCTCTAGGAAGGGAACAGAAGCAAAGGTAGCCCCAATAGCATGTATTTATTGACAATAAATATTAGGGAAAAAAGGTGCAAGTTTGTTGGTTAGTTTTATTTCCAAATGTGCAAGTCATGCTGTGAGAGCATCAGTTTGTATGTTTAAGTCTGCATAACAGAAGCTGAAAGAGAAGGTTTAGATTTCAGTACTGAAGATGGGATACTGAAACCCTGCTGATGGTCCTTCTGAGCTTGTGTTTGCTGCATTTCTTTCCTCCGTGAGGGTGGAGGGAATTAGCTTTCTTTCCATGTAATTAAAGAAAATCTCAGTCAAACCAATCAGATGGGTGCTTTGCATGTGTGTTGATTAACACAAGGAAGTTAATAGTTACAAATTAGTTACAGTGCCTCTGAGCTAGCAATAATTCAGGAAGTGCGTAAGAGCAGTCTAAGCTCAGTTGTCTTTGTGCTCTCTCCATTCTTCTTCCTGCCGGTACAGAACGCTTGGAAGAGAAGGGAAGGTGCAGGCTGCTGTGATCAATGTCTGCTTTACACTTTTGCTGGCTGGCCCAGTTGGCTCTCTCAGCTCTGGTGGGAGAGGATCTATTTGTAGCCATTTTAGAGAACCACACATTCCACTTCTGGACCTTCAGAGTTAAAGAAGCTACATACTGGAAAATCTTTATAAGGCACGTATACTGCAACCTCAGTTAGCTGAACTCAAGCTATCCAAAATGATGTACTAACTGGAACAGGATATTGTTGCCAGATGGGTATTCATTACATTGTTGATACTTTCAAGTACTTGAAACCTTAACGATCCAGTATTATTTATTGTTTCACTCACAGGCAGTCAGCCGATGGGTGATGACATATCTTTTTCTCTAGTTTACTACCTAATCCACCTGTCATTGTTGTCTTAGAGTGACAGAGAAGCTTAGTGCAGGCTTCCTTTTTAGAGAAAAGTTGTCTTTTCCCTGAAAGTTTTATAATCAAACTTTATCCACAAAGGGCCAAATTCCTCACTTGGCAGAAAACTGCAGCCATGCAGGACCCAGGCCCCAGAGAGCTCTGCCTGGCTGATATTGGGGTCTTTGAGTTTCCTGGGAAGCAAGGGCTCTATGCTTTGTAATGTGGCACGTAAAATCACTATGAAGAGTGCAGGTTGAAGCAACTGTTTGCAATTGTTACTCTTAGATGCCTTTGCTTGTCTAAAAGTAACAGGTCAGAGCTTCCTGATCTGCTCTAAAGGTGGCAAAATTAGTGGATTGTCTTAAGTCAATAAACATCACTTGCAAAAATTGTTGTAGGCACACTGTCTGTTTATCTTGGCAGTTAGACTTTGGATGTTTGGTTGATATGCTGGAGGGAAGGAATGCCATCCAGAGGGACCCTGACACACTTGTGAGGCGGGCTGATGCCAGCCTTATGAAGTTTAACCATGACAAGTGCAAGGTCCTACACCTGGGTCGGAGCAATCCCAGGCACAGCTACAGGTTGGGCAGAGAAGAGATTCAGAGCAGCCCTGCGGAGAAGGACTTAGGGGTGCTGGTCGATGAGAAAATGAACATGAGTTGGCTTCAGGGTGCACTTGCAGCCCAGAAAGCCAACCGTGTCCTGGGCCGCATCAAAAGGAGCATGACCAGCAGGGCGAAGGAGGTGATCCTGCCCCACTACTCTGCTCTTGTGAGACCTCACCTGGAGTATTGTGTGCAGTTCTGGTGTCCTCAACATAAAAAGGACATGGAACTCTTGAAACAAGTCCAGAGAAGGGGCACAAGGATCAGGGGACTGGAGCACGTCCCGTATGAAGACAGGCTGAAAAAGTTGGGGCTGTTCAGCCTGGGGAAGAGAAGGCTGTGTGGAGACCTCAGAGCAGCTTCCAGTATCTGAAGGGGGCCTGTAGGGATGCTGGGGATGGACTCTTCATTAGGGACTGTAGTGACAGGACAAGGGGTAACGGGTTAAAACTTAAACAGGGGAAGTTTAGATTGGATATAAGGAAGAAGCTCTTTACTGTGAGGGCAGTGAGGCTCTGGAATGTGTTGCCCAGGGAGGTTGTGAATGCTCCATCCCTGAAGGTGTTCAGGTCCAGGTTGAACAGATCCTTGGGTGGCATGGTTTAGTGTGA
Organism: Pezoporus wallicus; assembly: GCF_028554395.1. Taxonomy (NCBI): domain Eukaryota; kingdom Metazoa; phylum Chordata; class Aves; order Psittaciformes; family Psittacidae; genus Pezoporus; species Pezoporus wallicus. The sequence continues at coordinate 276,951 of NW_026642422.1, forward strand.
GATGTCCCTGCCCATGGCAGGGGGTTTGGATGTAGATGATCTTGAGGTCCTTTCCAATCCTAACTATTCTATGATTCTATGATTCTATGGTACTTATTCCTAATGTAGTAGCAGAAAATCACTGTTGTATTGAAAAAATTATTCCACCTGCTTATGATACCAAGCCTTTCTGAAGAAATGGAGGAAGACATGTATGTCTGTGCATAAAAAGTTATAAACCAAGGGCACTGCTTGCCAGCCAACATTCCACAGAACTCAAAGGAGGTTCAGCTGTGCATTGAAATTTCATTATTGTCTACAGAGGAGTGTTCACACAGTGTTATACAGCCATGCTTGCTTTTGTTACTTTTGGCCATTCTAAGTTTGTAGCTGAAATCATTAGTACTAAAAACAAATCACCAATTTTTTGATCTAAAGCAGCTATAGGGAATACTTAATTTCCATTTGAGGAGGAGCAATTCACAAGGAGTAAAGGCTGCTCTGTTGAAAAATGTTCATGTATTCTCAGTTTCAGCTGTCCTCTACCTTGTTGTTAATCAGTACAGGGTAGACAATTACAGAGGCAGTTAATTTGCATCACAAGAATCATTAATCAATCACCAGTGATGCCACTTCTACTCAAAATATTGATACTACCTGTTTTATAATGCCTCTTTCTCTCTAGAATGAACTTTACCATATTGAGTAATAAAGAAAGCTGTATGTAGACAAAATGAAAATGATGACATCCTTCCCCAGTTCAAGGTCTTTATTCTGGTTTTGTGTGGGATAAGCTTCATGTCTCGCCATCAGTTGAAATGTATACTTACATAAAACATAGTCCACTTCTGTAATTCCTTCATGTAAATTATCTCTAGATTTCCTACTAGTTATATGTTTTGCAGAAATTAGAAGAAGCACCAGAGCAAGCTTTCAGGTGTATTTATTCATAAATTCCTGATGTCAAGGTTTAGAAAACTACTGTTATGCAGTACTGTTTTACCAGAATCTGGTATTAGAGTACATAATCTCATTAATTACTGGCCAAATAATGATATTTGACCAGTCAGTTCAGTTATTTCACCTGTAAATGAGCTCATGTTAGGATCCCAAAAAGGGTTGAAAATGCAGGTATTGCACTGCTTTGGATGCAGCCTGTGTTTCTAAGAATGAGAACTCACTGTGCAGGCAATAGCTTATTGCCTTATAAGCTCCTTACACTTATTACTACTGGAAGGCAAATCAAGTTGTTTTCTTTTTATGGCCTTTTTCACCTCCAGAGACTAATTTGTAAGCCTTCAGTTGAGAAGATTTTAGTAGGAATCACACACGTTTGCAGAGTTAAACAAGTTAGGGGTTTTTTTTTTACTTTTGTGTTTGAGGGAAAATTTGTTAACAAATCTCTTTTCAAAGTACAGTCAAACTGGACTAACTGTATTGTACAGCTTCTCTACAAACAAACCCAACAGAACTCTCAATCCTAATAAATATGTTGAGCTGTCGGAGATATTTTTGGGTTATTTTGTACTCTTCTGACTTTAGTTAAACCCTGGAAAAGCTGCTTTGTGTTGATTGTGCTTTACCTACTCAAGTGAGATCATTCAAACTCAGTGAAGCAATAATTAGCACACTGCAACATTCTGGAAAGAGGCATTTATGGTATCTGAAAAAAGAGTACATGCTTATAATCCTTAAATTGACTATACTTTTTCTATTATGGAAAACAGGTCTAGAGAAAGGCTTCTCTACAATAACAAAATAGGGGCTTAAATTTTCTGAGGAAAATTTATCTGAACCATATGCATAACAGCAGATATGCAAAAAAGAGAGTTTCCTGATGATTACATCCCCCACAATTTTTTTTGTTATTGTCTGTTACTTAGAGTTTTCATCTACCTGATGATTAAAAATACCCCTAGTGAACTGAATATGAGAACAGGAGTTAGGAAACTCCTTAGTTCTAAAAGTCTTTGATCTAAATTGGTTTATGATTTCAAGGAACTTCTAATTAATATGTTTACATATAAATGCATTTCTCTGTACGTGAAAGAAAGAGTAACAAAGTTAGGAAACTCTGGCAATGTTCTCACCATACCATCCTCTTACACCTTTTCCCTGTACTATATGCACATCTCCTGGCTGCATACTGCATTCCTTTTCCTAGATAAAGATCTGAATAAATTTTCAGTTTAAGCACTGTTCATTCTTTTTCCTTGCTACACCTATCTATCTACCTTCTAAGGTATTCTTGTAGGAATGGATTTTGTGGTGAAGTCTCTAGACTTAGGAGAGCACACTGCAAGGAGCAGGAAGGATGAAGTGGAAGGCACTTCTGTGCCTTACACAATCACAAAGGAGTCCAAGTCCCTTGGACTGAGGCCACGAGTCAGTGCTGAAATCAGTGAAACTGAAACCTATGTGCAAAGTGCCCCAGATGCCATTCTAGAGAAGGTTCATACCTCTTGTACACAGAAGCACCAGATACTGCTACATCACCTTGTGTTCAGTTCTTTTTTTCTAATGTGAGTGCTGCATGTAGACCTACATTAGACTTAGAATGCTGTGGGGAATCCTAGTTTTAGTCAGACTTTTAGTAGTTTTACTGCAGTCTTTCTATACCATTTGCAGTTTAATGTCACAAATTCCCACTTTGGTCCTGTGCTGACTGTCTCATGTTAATGAAGATAATGTCTACATGCCAGGTTTGGGTTCTTTTTTGTTGTTGTTTTTTTTTTTGTTTGTTTGTTTGTTTTTGGCGGGGGGGGGGGGGGGGGGGGGGGGTGGCTTTGTTTTTCTATTTGTTGGCTTGTTTTTTTTCTCTTTGAGAATTTCTCTTTTAACTTTGCCCTTGAGATTTGCATTGTCAGCAAAATATCACCATAAAAAGTACAGCTTGATATTCTGCAGCTGTATATAATTTAAGGTATCTCTGTCCTCCACCCCCATGCCTACACCTGCCTTCAGAGTCCTGCAGAGCTCTAAGCAAAATTGAAGATGGATGCAAATATAAAACCCAGAGTCCCCCTTACCTTTGGGGAAAACTTTCAGAAGTGAGTGGTGGAAGTTCCTGAACCTGCTGTTTGTTCCTGGGTTGCTTTATTTTGTGTTTTTGCACTGTAAAGTGTAGTTTCAGCTTGGTCACAATGGAGAGGCAGTTATTTCTCAGGTAAAGTGAACTGACAGGGCTTTTCTTCCAAAACAATGAGGTCTTTTCTTTGCATTTAAGGCCTTATGTGGAGCAGCTAAGAGCAGGAGCCTGCATTACATCTGTTGTATTTAGATAGGAGTTCTGCAGTTCTTGCTGTAGGAAAAGTGTTCTTTGGGCTCCTACTATAAAGATATACATGAAGATATTCAGAGGAAGATATGCCCTGAGACAAAATGGATCTTCATCTGGTCTCATTTAGTGATACAATATACCAGATGAAGATCACATCATTGTGTTGTCTGAGTGTGGGGTTTTGGTTTTATATTGTCTGTTCTGAGCTATGAAAGCCCTTTGGGGTTCATCCTTTCTGTATGAAGAGTGCCAAGCACATGGTTGTCTCCTAATAAATGAAGTGGGTGGTTTGAAGTTGCATTGTTTTCCATTCTATGTTCTTGCAGTATTTTTTCCTCTTTGAAATACACTTAGAGTCTGTTACTGACCTGGAATATTAAGCTGTTTTGGTTATGTACTTATAGCTATAAGGAGCATTTAATGTGTCCCTTATAAGTTCGCTTATTTAGAGTTGTTATTCCACACGCTGTGTCTGGGAGAAGCAAACATGAACACAATGATTTCCTGTAGTATTTGAGAAGCCATTTGTGAGGAGTCCCAGTTTGATGAGGCTTGGATGTGACTTCACGACAGTTTTTCTCCCAGCATCAAGTGTGTAGGGGGGGATATGGTTCTTCTATTCTCTCTTCCCCTGGGAAGTCTGAGAAATGCACATTAAACCTTACAGCATGTGTGACAGTCTAAAAGCAAAAGCAGTATGAGGTTGACAGTATAAGGCTGAAGAATCTGTGAGGGACTTAAGAGTGCTTAGTGGAACTGTATTGCTGGCTAAAGGATGAGGTTATCTGGTGACCACAGGGCAAAGCTCACCCAAACTGATATTGGAGCTGGGAAATTAGACTATCTTTGGTGCATCAGAAATATGTTTCTTTTCCTAGCAATGCTTTAGAAGTTTGTGGCAGGAAGTTTAGTCAACATTTTGGTTTAGCTCATTATTGAAACATTGCGAATGACCTGAACAACCTGTGCTAACTTTGAAACTAGCTTTTCTTTGATCAGGTCCCTTCTGCCAGAGTCACTTCAATCCTAAGTTGTTTTGTGATTCTTTGAGCTGACCATAAATCAAACCAGGAAAACAGCTGCATGGCCCTATTAAAAAAAAAGAAGGCTGCAACAATAAGGCTCTGTGCAACCTATTATCTCCTGTATTGTTGCTATGACATCAACTCCTTAAAATAGGCCGTAGCAGAAGATGTTATTTGGTTCTCTCCCACTGCCTGGGATCCATGGTTGCTTTTGGTCTGAGAGACTGTGTGACTTCCTTAGTTCAGGAGGCTGCTGCTGAAACAGTCTGAAATGTGGAATTTCTCAAGCGAATTCTCTGAAAATAGACTTGCTTTCAGTTAGCCTATGGCTCAGTGGAAATCTCATAACACTGCTAAGTCACAGTGGGAGGATGTTGCCCTTTGCAAGCTACAACATTCCTGTAGATGGTTGTTTGGAAGATGCCAGCAGTTGTGGAGTTAACTTGCTTTTTCCCCACCAGCTTCTGTTCCTTTTTCTGTTAACAGAATGACTTCATGCTCAGATGTTTTGGATAATTTGTTAGCTTGATGCTGACATTGAGTCATTCCAGTATGTCTAGTCTAGGTATGGAAGACAGGCACATGGCTTTAAAACTTACTCTGTTATAAATGAGTGCTGGCTTTGGAGCAGTGTATTCAGAACCTTTGGCCTGTGACAAGCAAGGACATAATTAGAAACAACAAAATGCAACAAGAGTGCCACTAATGCAGCAAATGCACAAATCTCCTCATTAATGACGTACTTGGTCTTTCCAGTGTGAAAGAGCTCTTTGATTAATGGCACCTGTTAATGTGTATTGTAGGCTGAAGAATTAGTTCCCAAATTTGGGCAACACAGTTAATACAGTGTACAATAAAGTCTAAAATTATATACATTTCCTTCTACGTCATTTAATGCAGAGAATGTGTTCTCACTAGAAGAGTAAGACTTAAGATTCATACCTGTCATTCTGTTGTACTTCCATAAAATGAGCATTCTCTTTTTTCCCATCTCACATAAGTATAAATTTGTTGACATTGACCCCATTATTCCTTGTGTAGGTCAGCATACCTGAGAAGAAATATTGACTGTTTTGTATGTTTTACCATTAAGTTCCTGTAACTGCGTCTTCATGGTTTTTCTCCTTGATGTTTTCCCTTCTATAGCAAGTACCCTGAAGGGGTTACTTGAGAAACAATATAGTAGGCTTAATGATGTAAGACTTTTTAAAAAAAAAAATATATATATAGTGTGTATATATATATTCCCTCTTGGAGTCACTTTCATAGTGATTTTAAAGGGTTAATTTGCTGTCAAAGAGTTAAAAATGCTTGCACAATTCAGCTGATATACTATTATTACAGCTTGGCATTGTGTTACCTAAAAGGCCACGTTGTAGCAGATAGAGGAGTTAAGGAGTTTTCTTAATCGTTCATTTTACTTCATTCCACGCTTCAAGCTAACAGATGCATTTATTTATACTGGTATAAGAGGCTATTTTGGGCCAGGGTCTTGAAATTATATATTTATTTTTGTATAATTGAAAAGTCTTCTCTTCCCTGGCACCCATGGGAACAGTATGGAATATTTTTAGTTTCTCCCTCCCTCTCTCTCTCCAGCAAGAAAGGTTAGCTGTTGCTTACAAAATGCTTTCCCAGCTCTTTTGTTAAGACTATTGAAGATACAAATGCCATAAACTTGCCATGGTATTTGCTATAGATATTCTGAGCATGTAGAATCTGGGTGTCCATCTTGCAGTTCAGCATTTTTCAGGTGTGTTAGTAGTGCTCCGGTTGAAGTTAGCATTCAACACTTCTTAAAAATCAGGCCCAAAATAATCCTGAGTTTATGCAGTGATAGTTGGAAAATTGTCATCATCATGCCTAATGCTGTGTTTCACATTTGGCTTGCATTCTGTGGGAGAATGGGAGAGCTCAGTGGGAGCAGATTTGACCCTACCATGGGAAAAAAAAAAAAGGAGGAAGAAAGAAAAAAGGAGAGAGGGGAAAAAATAAAAATAAAAAAAAAATACCCAAAACAACAAAAAAAATTTATCCAGCTGTCATCTTCCTAAAATGGTGTAATTTGCTGTACTTAAGAACAAACATAATGGTGAGAAATCCAATTCTCCTGCATAGAAAGTACCTGTAAATGCCGATTGTGTGATTTAGTTGCTGCCACTGGATTGTGTTCTGTCTTTATCTGTTGTCTTGCAAAAGTTCTGTGTCTCCACAATCCAAATATGAGTCAGACTTGCTGATGGCATGCAATAGTAATATATACTTGCATACAATGCAGTTCTCACCATTCAGATTAGTCTTAGGTGGATAAGCAAGCAAAGAATATGTAAAATAACTGGCCTATTTCTCTGGCACATGAGAAGCAGATCTGGTACAGACCAGGGCTCACTCTTTTTTGTATCCTGAATTTCACTGGATGCTCACCAGCCTTTCAAAAGCAAGTGAATATTGAGCAAGAAGAGTTGTTGAATTCCCTATCATTTCAGTGAAAAGATTAGAAACAGGCACAGTAGGGAAATGTTGTCAGGATTTAGTAGTAGCAATGAAGAAGAAGACAGAAATTTCCTTCTACTGTACTGTGGTATTGTTTAGTTTTAATTACTGTCAGATGTGACAGTTTTAGCTACACACTTGTATCAAGGTGAAAATCACATTGTCTTCCATTGCTATTCAGTCACCTGTTGAAAGGCATCTGGTATCCCAAATATTTTGCAAATGTAATAGGCAACACAAATGAAGAGTGGGAGAAAAGAAACAGTTTGACCTGTGTTTATGGTAAAGGGAGAGAGAGAGCAACTGGAAAATACACTCAAATATTGGGTTAGCAACTTAAAAGCCATGGGCCTCTCAGGCTGTATTTATTCCCTTTATTCAACTGTCCAACAGGTCCTAACTTTAGCATTTTTCCAGTAGTGGCTGGAGTTAAATAATGGAGACTGATAGAAAATACACAGCTGCTCTAACCATGCAAACTGTTATCACTCTTAGTAAAGGGCTCGGAGTAGACATAACCCGGAACAAGCATCAGTATTACTGGAAAAACAGATAGTAGACATGTTTTGGACAATGAAATCTTTTAGTGTGACATTAAGGAATACTGTGTGTGCTCCCTGGACTTGTCCTGGATAACTGTGCTGGCCCTAGGTAGTTCCATGCATGTGTCCTAGGTAGCACCATGCGTCTGGGAGAACAATTAGTGACATTTCATTCCCATCATCACGCAACATGCAAGGTGATTTTCATGAATAGTAGGTGACTTCATTTTATTTGCAAAAGATTGTAAGTGGTTACTTGCTGCAGATAAACAGTATGAGAAAAAGATAAACTTGCAGTGCAGCCAAGTTTATCTTGGCAGACAGGAGGCTGTTATGCAGGCTGGGCTCTTCTGTGGCTTTTCACATTGCCTAAAGAATGCCAGGAGAAGGGGGGGAAGAAAATGAGGAAGCAGACAGCCTAAATGACATAAATAGTAGTGGGGAAGTGATACAGTTGAAAACAGAGATGTTGGAAAGGTAACAAGCTGGATGGGTGAGGAAAAGGTCCCTTTCTGTATCCACAGGATATTGACTGTAAACTGAAGGTTAATGCTAGAATGAAAATGTACACACAATACCTTTACATAACACAGAATAAAAAGTAGTAGGGACAATGCAGAGCTTGGGTGCTAATGAAACAATGTACTACTGCTCTGGCTGTTTAGGATTTACCCAGGGAATTACAGACCAGTCAGTCTGACCTCTGTGCCTTCCAAAATCTTGGAGCAGATTCTCCTGGAAGGCATATTAAGGCACATGAAAAACAACAAGGTGCTTGGTGACAGCCAGCATGTCTTCACTAAGGGGAAATCCTGCCTGACCAATTTTGACGGCCTTCTATGATGGGGCTACAGAACTGATGGACAGGGGTAGAGCAGTTGATGTCATCTCCCTGGACTTGTGTAAAGCGTTCAACACTGTCCCACACGACATCCTTGTCTCTAAACCAGAGAGACGTCAATTTGATGGATGGACCACTCGGTGGATAAAGAACTGGCTGGATGGCCGTACACAAAGAGTTGTGGTCAATGGCTCAATGTCCAGCTGGAGACCAGTAATGAGTGGTGTCCCTCAGGGATCGGTGTTGGGACCAGTGTTGTTTAACATCTTCGTCGCTGACATGGACAGTGGGATTGAGTGCGTCCTCAGCAAGTTTGCCGATGACACCAAGCTGTGTGGTTCAGTTGATACCCTGGAGGGAAGGAATGCCATCCAGAGGGACCTCGACACGCTTGTGAGGTGGGCTGATGCCAACCTCATTAAGTTTAACCATGCCAAGTGCGAGGTCCTGCACCTGGGTCGGAGCAATCCCAGGCACAGCTACAGGTTGGGCAGAGAAGAGATTCAGAGCAGCCCTGCGGAGAAGGACTTGGGGGTGTTGGTCAATGAGAAAATGAACATGAGCCACCTTCAGTGTGCGCTTGCAGCCCAGAAAGCCAACCATATCCTGGGCTGCATCAAAAGGAGCGTGACCAGCAGGGCGAAGGAGGTGATCCCGCCCCTCTACTCTGCTCTTGTGAGACCTCACCTGGAGTATTGTGTGCAGTTTTGGTGTCCTCAACATAAAAAGGACATGGAACTGTTGGAACAAGTGCAGAGGAGGGCCACGAGGATGATCAGGGGCCTGGAGCACCTCCAGTATGAAGACAGGCTGAGAAAGTTGGGGCTGTTCAGCATGGGGAAGAGAAGGCTGCGTGGAGACCTCATAGCAGCCTTCCAGTATCAGAAGGAGGCCTATAGGGATGCTGGGGATGGACTCTTCATTAGGGACTGTAGTGACAGGACAAGGGGTAACGGGTTAAAACTTAAACAGGGGAAGTTTAGATTGGATATAAGGAAGAAATTCTTTACTGTGAGGGCAGTGAGGCACTGGAATACGTTGCGCAGGGAGGTTGTGAATGCTCCATCCCTGGCGGTGTTCAAGGCCAGGTTGGACAGATCCTTGGGTGACATGGTTTATTGTGAGGTGTCCCTGCCCATGGCAGGGGGTTTGGACCTAGATGATCTTAAGGTCCTTTCCAACCCTACCTATTCCGTGATTCTGTGATTTGTTGAGATAGTGATAGTGGCTCTACGTGCCAGTAGAATTACAGCAGAACCTTGACCTCAACCTTGCTGCAAGATTGTGGGGACAGAGCTGTGGTTTCAGAAGTGCAGTCTAAGTCCACAGTCAAGTACCTGGAGAGCTGGCTGTGTCCATGAGAAACTTTTTTTCTCCTGAAGCCCCCCTGAGTAGGAGGATCATAAAGTAACCTCCTGACTTGTAGTATCCTCCACAGTGGACCTCTCCCTTCACCTCCAAAAGAATTATGCAGAATGGGCTGAGGGAAGGTAGGCTCCTGAGAACTTCCTCATTGGAAGTGCAGGGAAGGCATGAATAGCCTTATCTGTCAGCTCATTATTTAGGTTATACAGTTATCAGCTTTGAAATATCACTTGATTGATTTGGGGCTTGTGAAAAGTAGTGTGGAAGAGATTTTAAACATGAGTATGGAGTTCAGTTAATAGGACGGAAGGTTCCTACAGCAACAAAAGTCAGGGAAGCATATCCAAAATCATATCCAACAAGAGACAAACTTCCATGACAAAGGTAAAACGTTCACTGGGAGGAACAACGTATAATACCAGTAGACTTAAATTTGGTGAGTAAGCTTTGTTCTGAGGGTTGAAGGCACTGCGTATTTCAGTGCAGCCTCAGCTGTACATTTAAATTGTCCTGTAAATATAGGGACAGGTTTTCCTCTTGGTTACTGTGCTATATGCATAAATTAATGCCTGGTGATGGCAGGATCCCCAGACTACAGCAGGGCTAAATACATTTGAAGAGGGACAAGCACACTTGCATGACCTTAAATGGTAAGAGGAGGCTGATGCAGTCAGTTCTGGCAGCAAGTTTAAAACTGTCTGTATTGAAGAGAAGAATAGAAAGCTAATAGAAGGGGGAAGAGAAGAGAAGAGAAGAGAAGAGAAGAGAAGAGAAGAGAAGAGAAGAGAAGAGAAGAGAAGAGAAGAGAAGAGAAGAGAAGGAAGGTTGTTAAAACTAAAAGTGTACTATGCAACCCTGCTATAATTCAAAGTTCCTTAAACTGGGATTCCCTCCATCAGTAATCTGTAGCAAGTCTTGTGCCAGACATGTTTATTGTAGAACTTAATCTTGGTTTAAAAAATGCAATTATGCAGGTCATTAAAATCAGTGGTTGAAACTTCTGAGGTTTCAGAAAAAAGCGTAATTCTTACCTTCAGCTCATAACATGGCACCCGCAATGTTTCCACCTACCAGGTACGCCATTCCACTCTGTTTGCAGTGAGAATCTGTGGATCTCTCAGCATGTATGCAGTGGATCTGGCATGTTTTGTGGAAGATAGAAATAGAAGTGTGGGTTTCATCTCCATTAGACTCACACCAATTAGAATTAATTAATCTGAAGTGGATTCGAGTGGTAGGTGAGGTTGGAAACAGCACATTGTGTGTATACAATATACATCTTTTAGAGTTGCTGTATCTGTGAGTGCTTGGAAAGCAAAACAAAGTCATGGAAGGAATAAGCAGTTCAAAACAAAGCACACATTAAACTTTATTGGAAAGCTTTTCAGCTTGTGGTGTAGTGCAAACCATCTTTCAGAAACGACTGATAGTCTCTTTTAACCTCTAAAGGCTGGTGAATTTCAGCAGCATTGAAACTTCTCTTGGTATTACAAAAAGATTGCTAAGAAAAAATCCTCATCCTTCATAATTTTATTCCTTTTTCCCTTTTCTTATTTTAGACTTTATTCTGTGGCAGTGAGTTCCACAGTTTGTCAGTATAAAGCATTTTGTGATATAAATAATAATATGAAGCCTTTAATTCTTCCTTTGACAGGCTGGTTCATAACTGGCATCAGAGGTTATTATTAGATCCATCCTGTTACTGGCAGCAGGACAAAGATCAGGCTAAATGAAGAAAAAGAAAAATCAGAAAAAAACCCTGTGGTCTCTTAGGTAAATTATTCCTGTGTCATAATGCAGTGGACTGGAATCACATATGGTTATACCTGACTGTTATGACAGGCAATTAGAACTTTGTAGTTACATGCTGCAGCTGGTAATTACTGAATATTCCCTTTTAATAAGTTACACAGTAGACTGCTTTTGTGGCAGACTGGTTATTATCTGCACACCAATAGGTTAATTCCAGGGAGAAAAGTAATGTTTGTTTTTCTCACTCTGGATAAATTGTGCGTAAAAGGCTTGGATATAGCTCTCTCTCCAAACCCTGAGAAAATTTGTGTAAATACTAGTCATGGAGTCTGAGAAATGGAGCAGTGACCATGTCTGTTTAGTGAATGGCTCAGTCCTGTGGTGTCTCCTGTTTCAAAATTAGCATCTCTTGGGACATGGTTGTTTTTTTTGGAGGTGTAAACTGTCTAAAAAGCTTAGATGTATCTTAGCTCCACTTCTGAATTAGTATTCATCTCACAGCAGGTCAAACACTTTTGTGTCTTTTAATGAAAATGCTTTTTATTTATGCAACTTTGGCTGCTCTGAACTCAGACATAGCCAATAGGATGGACAGTGTGTTAATGAACAGGCAAATGTTTCTTTGAAGGCTGAACTTATCCATAAAATGATGAAAAGTTGATTCCATAAAATGATGAAAAGTTGGTAAGTCAGTCGTGGAAAAAAAGGGAGAAGTGATTTAGATGAGAGTGCAATACAACTTCAGTGTGAATTGCTTCTTGCCTGTGCTACAGATTTCCTGTGTAACTGGGAGCTGTGTAATTGTCTGCATCCCATTTTCCCTGTTTCTGCTGATCTCACTGAAAAGGAGACTGAAAAACCTGGTATGTGAATTTTGTTAAGGACCTTTGGCAGTGTAGAATGCAAGGTGTTACAAGACTGTATTGTATTCATCATTAATAACAGATGTTGCAATAAGCGGATTCTTTTTTAAAAGTATCTGAAGGGAGAAAAGTAGCATTTGTGGGAAATGAAGCACAAGTGATAACCATCTTCCACCTTCCAAGCAAACAAAAAACACACAGTTTATAGTGGCCAGAATATTCATGTGGAGAGCAAGGGTCATGCGCCTCACTTTGAAACAGAACAGGGACACAATCCTTCACATCTCGGATGAATTTTTTACCAGCTAAGTTGTCATTCTGAAGAATTTGAAGGTATTAGTTTCTTGAAATTACTTGAACTCCATGTTTATATTTTCTGAACTGTATGTGATAATGCTGACCCTTCACACCAGGTGAAATAGCCTCTTTCAGTGCTGTGAGGTACCAGAATGATGTGTGCAGCCTGTTGAGAGGAGAAACCACACTAACTTTCACATGGCTTTTGCAAAAAAAATGCAATTCTTTGTGACCCATGTATAAACGGGCATGCAGTGACATGATACAGCGAACAGACTGGAACAGGAATTTACATTACAGTAGCCTCATTTCACATTTTTCATCTGTGTTTATGCACTGGTTTTATTGATATAAGGGAGGAGTTCAATTAATGGCATCATGGTTCCTTACCCAAGAAAGGTTTTTAAACCCTCATTTTGCGGCACCAGGTAAGTGGCTTGTTCCCATTCTGTTCTAAACAGTGCAAGGCAGTAAGGTCAACTGTCTGCAGCTCTGAAGAGATTGGTTTGAGAAGGAAGTCATGATGCCAATGAGTAGATGTTGTCACAGTAGCATTCATGCTTGTTGTATGACATCCATAAAATATGGTGTGTTTCTTGGTGCATCTGTTCAAGGAGGAAGTGTTATTTCAGTTTGCTTATTAAAAGGTTTCATGAGTCATTAGCCTTGGCAAGTTATCACAGGGGGGTGTGTGCAGGTAGTGTCAAAGTCCGTATAATGTTTGGTCATGCAGGGATGCCAGGCACATGCTGTTCCCAGGGAGTTAGGATTTGTCTATATGGCACAAAACTAATGTGATATAAATGATGGTGGAAATAAGAGTCTGTTAAATTCAGTGTCAAATTGGTGTCTGTTCCTAACTCTGCCAGGGATTTCCTGGATAAGTTTTAATTGTCATGTCACCATATATGTCTCCCTGTCTCCATCTGCAGGAAAGGAGCCTTGTAAAGTTGCTGATTTTGTGGATGCATTTGTTGTTTTGACATGCTCAGGTTTCCAGGACATGCTCTAGAGAAATGCTTAACATTGTTTGGGGTCTGTTGCTGCAGTAAAATACCAATGTACCATCACTGGAAACTGAAAGCCAATGCTCACCACCAAAGAGCTTCAATGCAGGCAGTAACTGTTCAGGCTTTCCCTGTGCTGTTTCTTTCAAGGCTGAAACCATCTTGAAAGAAGCACCCACCATATAATCAGTGTCTTTCATTTTCATGATCCACTCAGCCATGATTGTCTGGCATTTCCTCATGATTTCTGTAACACTAGTGTTCAGTACTTCTTTGTAGAAAGTTTCACAACCAAGGCAGTGGTCTATAATTCCTGACTATGTCTGTTATCGCAGTCTGTGTATTGCAAATGCATGCCCTACTAACATGGCATCTATTAAAGGTCTCTGCTCACTAGAGAACATCTTGCTCAATGGATCAGGTCTCCCAGGATTTGCAAAAAGGCTTTTAGGATCAGCTGAGCTGTATGCACAGTACTTTGCTTTATTTTGTTCCATTTTGATTGGTTCAGATGGTCCAGATATTTGTAGAACTCCATTAGGTCCTATCTAGTATGAAGTCAGAAGTTCCACTTTCCACCAAGGCATGGAGCCTGTCCAAATTAGTGTCAAAGCCTATATAATACCTTGGCTATATTGCAGGCTCGTATAGTATCAAGACCCTGTTTTCACAGCAGTTACATAGCTGTTACTCCAGTGAAGAATGATATGGCCTCTTATAAAGTCCACAAGCTGACGCCTGTTTTTTAATGTGATATTTACACTATTCAAGGAGCTAAAAGAAGGCTTTGCTTTAATAAATTCCTTCAGCTAATGTTTTCCCTTATACAGATGGGTTATTGTTTCCAGGTTTTTTATACCTATGCGGCTTTTTATATTAGGGCCTCATTTTTTTGTTTGGCTTTATTATTTTCTTTTTTTTTTTTCCTTCTTTCTCTGTGCCTCCTGGAGGAAGGGAAAGGGCTGCCATTATCATCAAGTTGCCTTGCAGTTTTCTCTGAGGTTTTATTTGAGGGTCAAAATCCTGAAGACATTAAAACAAAACCAAACAGCACCCTGTTGTTGCTCCCCCGCATACACAGAGACCCCCCACACCCAGAATTGCTTTCTGTTTTCAGCTTATCTCCGCTGTCTGAGAGGAAACATGGTATAGCATTTGCTTACCATGGACAGAAATCACGTAATTAAGGCAATGAAATATATTTTTTTTTCCCTCAGTGGCCCTGATGCTACACTTGTGAACTCATCTTTCTTTCAAAAATGTTGCCCAGCCATTGGTATAAATAACACTCTGCCACCTAATGATGTCATGGGCTGCATAAAAATCTGTATGTTCATCTCAAGTAGGTTTCTGGTGCTTCATAGTGGAAATAGAGTGCCAGGGTTTAAGTACATAATCACTTTTATTCCAGCTAAGTAAAAAACCAAATTCTGGTCTGAGCAGGGAGTGTGAAAGACCACTGAAATTAGAGGGACTATCCTGCTTAATATGCTTCTGGGCTGAAACAACTTCAGAAAGAAGGGATGGTATAGTGGAGTATGTGCTAAAACTTTTTTAACCTCAGCAATATGCAGCTTACGTGTGGGCTTTAGTTCCAGAGAAAAAAGATTACATCCACTGAAACAAATTTTCTCCCAGTTTTAATTAAAACCAAATGTAAGACTTACTTACACACTCAGAGTTCAGATCAATTTGTAGTGGATGGAGAATGGTCAAATGCAGGATACATCAAGGAGCTTATACCATTTGCCAAGCTAATCACTTATGCAGATATACTTTAGGGGATCAGAATATTCTTACCCCTGTACACACAGAATTTAAAGGGGAAAAGGTATTGTAGCTTATTTTGGGATAGAAGGGATGGATCCAGATAGTCCTTAATTTACAGGCATTTGTTTCTTTACTTGAAGTTCAAAACAGAGGCAGGAGAAGTATAGAGAACATATTTATTCCCTCCTCTGGTGATGTTCTTGTCACCTGTACTCTGCAAACAATTATAGGTGTTACTTGGACTTTTATAGTTCTATGGAGAGAAAAATTTCAGAAAGGCATATGAGCACACCTAGCATTTCAGATTGGTGGCTCAACCTGGTTCCCTGCAGAATGACCTTCCTTCACTACCCCTAGTTTACCTCTCAATCTCTATAGTTCTCTTTGGTGGATAAGATTATCTTATAATGCTGTATTTATCTATTGTATGTTTTAATTTATTTTTCCATCAGCAAGGTCATATATTGACTTTTGCATGAGAGATTAAGGTCTGCTGAGGGTTATGATTCCCACTGGATATTCTACACAGAAAAGGGGCAGCAAAAGGCAATCTACCCATTGCATGGGGTGTGGCAATTCTGGCTGGCTGTTGGTAGGGAGTTGCTTATTCCTATAATGTGGCATATGATATGAATTAGGGTTCATCGGATTCCTGTTGATTGTGGCCAGGAGAAGGAAGCGAGGAAAAGCAGCAGAACTTCTCACTTAATTTGAGAAAGGTCACCTTGTTCTTAATTGTACCATTTATTATCATGAGGTGGTGTGTGCATAGAAACTGTGGGTGTAATTGGTATCTCTTGCCACTCTGCCAGCCTCTCATACTTTTCATACAGCGGTAGCTCTCATACTTTTCATACAGCGGTAGTCTACTATATGAATGTGCAGCTGGAGACCAGTAACGAGTGGTGTCCCTCAGGGATCGGTGTTGGGACCGGTCTTGTTCAACATCTTCATTGCTGACATGAACAGTGGGATTGAGTGCGCCCTCAGCAAGTTTGCCAATGACACCGAGCTGTGTGGTTCGGTTGATACGTTGGAGGGAAGGAATGCCATCCAGAGGGACCTTGACACACTTGTGAGGTGGGCTGATGCCAACCTCATGAAGTTTAACCATGCCAAGTGCAAGGTCCTACACCTGGGTCGGAGCAATCCCAGGCACAGCTACAGGTTGGGCAGAGAAGAGATTCAGAGCAGCCCTGCAGAGAAGGACTTGGGGGTGTTGGTCAATGAGAAAATGAACATGAGCCACCTTCAGTGTGCGCTTGCAGCCCAGAAAGCCAACCGTATCCTGGGCTGCATCAAGAGGAGCATGACCAGCAGGTCGAAGGAGGTGATCCTGCCCCTCTACTCTGCTCTTGTGAGACCTCACCTGGAGTATTGTGTGCAGTTCTGGTGTCCTCAACATAAAAAGGACATGGAACTGTTGGAACAAGTGCAGAGGAGGGCCACGAGGATGATCAGGGGCCTGGAGCACGTCCCGTATGAAGACAGGCTGAGAAAGTTGGGGCTGTTCAGCCTGGAGAAGAGAAGGCTGCGTGGAGACCTCATAGCAGCCTTCCAGTATCTGAAGGGGGCCTATAGGGATGCTGGGGATGGACTCTTCATTAGGGACTGTAGTGACAGGACAAGGGGTAACGGGTTAAAACTTAAACAGGGGAAGTTTAGATTGGATATAAGGACGAAATTCTGTTCTGTAAGGTTGGTGAGGCACTGGAATGTGTTGCTCAGGGAGGTTGTGAATGCTCCATCCCTAGCAGTGTTCAACACCAGGTTGGACGAAGCCTAGGGTGATATGGTTTAGTGTGAGGTTAGGGGTGGAACTTGATGATCTTCAGATCCTTTCCAACCCTAACTATTCTATGATTCTATGATGCTTTATTTAAATCTTTTGCACTTCTTAATTGTTTATTTGGATACAAGGGCTGAATAAAGAGTTGTGATCTGTGTAGAATATGTCTGTACTGTATTCCTTAGCTAGATGGGGACAAAGCTCTTTTGATGGTATTGTAAATGGAGATACCTTTTTGCTACCTGTTGAAAGACCGATGGGATGAAGAGATGGGAAGGAAAGATCATAATCCCAGTCATTACTTTGTTTTTAAATCTAAATATGAAGATTTTGATTTGTGCAGACTTTGCTGCTAGTATTGGTTTTAGTGGTGTTAGTATGTAGCCTGGCAGGAACCTGCCAGGTAGCAAGATGTTTTATGAATGTGGCTCAATAGGGAGCATGTAGGGCTCTTTCTGATCTCTAAACCAGACAGTTCTGGAATATCTGAGGTACTCCAAGAGACCTACAGGTGTAGTATTTTTCATAGAGAACATTGGTGAGATCCATGCACTCGTCCTGCATCTTTGTGCATCCTTAGGATGATTCAAGTGGTTCAATCTCTTACCATATGCTAGGAGTCTTAATAAGAGTTATTTGTAGTTCACAATAGGAGAATAGGATCCTAGAAACCAATCCTCATTTTGTCAGTGACCATTACACCTATCTGAAAACAAATAGACCCATTACAATGAAATCTAATTTTCATTGAGTGGCCAAGGAAAAAAAAGACTTGGTTCCTGAGTAGGGGTAGGTCTCCTTTTAGAAGCTGAGCTTTGTGGTGTTTAGTCTAGTGAAGATATCAGGTGGATTTTTTGGGAGATAGAGACAGATTAATGTTGCTTTGACTGTATTTAAGGGGATGCTGTTCTGTTCCTTTAGATGCTTTGATGTTGTGCTGAGTGGAATGGACTGGACAGGATGGGAATGGAATAAAGTAGTCTAAATCTCTTTTTTGGTTTATCACATCAAAATGAAGCATTCCTTTGGTTTCCTTTCAGGTTTCTTGATTTATTTTATTTTTTCCTCCATAGCAGATGTTAAACTCCTTTGTTGGTGAATCCCACCATCACTCTAGCAGTAGAGGCAAAATAATTTATACAGTCTCTCAGTATAAAGCAACAAAATTTAAACCTGGTATCTGTAAATGGGCTATCCTTCTACTTGGAAAAATAGTATGTTTAAAGGACTGAGGTTTTGCTGCTTAGATGCCAGAAATAACTGTGTCTTCATCAAACTTTATCATTCTGTGTTTAATAACTGTAGCTGAAGGGGATTCTTTTTATCTGGCACACCATGCTAACATTACACTTTCAAAAAAGTTTTTAATAAATGTGGCACATCTATGTGCATTGTACAAGAGTATGCGGGGAGATATCACAAGAGCAGTGCAGTGAAGAATCACAGGTGGTTCTACTGTGGTATGTAATCCTGTAAAGGCTCCTTTTGTAACCTTGTTTAACTTTCTGTTTCAGGAACAAGAAGATCCTAATAAGCTTGCTACCAGCTGGCCTGATTACTACATTGACCGCATCAATTCCATGGCAGCAGTAAGTTACCTCTCTTGCAAAGCAGGGAAGATTTCCTACCATAGAGAAGTGTTTCTTTAGGAAGAAGTCTCCAAAGAAGAAGTACATTAGCCCAAATGCATGACTAATTTAAAATAGGGCTTCTCAAAGAAGACAAATATGTGTATTAAGAAAGACCCCTCCTCCAGCAGAAGAAGAGATTAGAAAATACCGTAAGCATTTCCAGGTTTTATTTCTAAAATACTGAGCACTGAAGACAGTCACATTAGATTCTGGAATGAAAATTCAAGAGAATATCTGATGAGAAAAGTAACTATTTGAAAACTAGGTGTATGTTTTCAAATTGATTCCTAACTACAAAATAGCACTGGGGTTATTAGTTTAGTAAAAGAATTAAAGAAAATATAGTTGTTTATGATAATATCTACTTATTACCTAAGAGCAGGTAAATAGAGGAATGTAAGGCTGTAACATCTTAGACATCAGATACAAGCCAACAAAATGTTTGAGGAAATCTTTTTTCAGTTGTCTCATTCAATAGTTTATAGTATGTCTCTTCTGCTGAAGCATGCAGTAGAACTGGTCACCAGCAGAACACCACCTGCAGATAATCCATTGATCTCCTTTTTATATGGTAACTATGCAGTCAAATTCTGCCTCCAGTTATTCATAAGCAATGCCTACTCAGCTTTCTTTGGCAGTTGTGCAGAAATGATGATAGAATTCCATTCTTATCATCTTAAGTATGACACTTTGTTTACATATGCTGTCATGTTTGATTTCTAAAGGCTTTTCTGCACGTATTGTATTGGGTTATGAGCTATAAAATAATTCCGTAAAAATAATGTCTTATTGGATGCTAAATGTATCAATACTGATGCATTTCTCATGCTGAAATATGTCTTGCTTAGTAAAAATATTAATCAAGATTTACAAGTTGTTATAACTTATTGTAAAAGGATAAAAGAAAAGCTGCTTTCTTCTGTTAGTCATGAATAAACAAAATGGTTACCTTTCTTCATGGCACATTTTTTTATGGACTGATTTTGAGAAAAAAGATTGAGCTTTTGTGACTGGCATGGCACTATGCTTTTATTTCCTGACTGAACAAATTTGCTCTACAAAAGCCATTAAGGAAAATAATGAGTCTGAAACCTTGCATTCTCACTGAGCCAAATACTTCTGGTAGGATTTGATCCAAGGCATCTTGAATCCACTACAAATTTTTCCAGTGATTTCAGTGACTTTTGGATCGCTCTTTAAATGGTCTTGATGTAAACCTGGATTGAATATGTACATGCCACTATTGTAAATGTGGAGCAGTTCCATGGAATGAGACTATACTTTGGCCTATGTTTCTAATTTTAAACATGTTTTAAGAGCACCAATAAACACCAGCCCTAGTAATGTTGTTTGCGTGCCTCGGCACTGAATGATTTGTAACCTTTTATTTGGCTTAAAGCCTCATGATTTACTCTTATGGTTGAAGTATTGAGAAGACACACTGGGGTTAAAAACCCTGCTTCTGATTTAGCGCTTAGTTGCTTCACTTTTAGGCAGGTGAAACTTAGTTGAGTTGATTTCACAGGAATTGTATCAGTGGAAAATTGGAGTAATACAGCTGAGAACCAGCTCCAACACACATTAAAAGACATGTTCTATTCATTATTATTTAGACCTCTGAGATTCTTACCTTCCAAACTGTTATTTTGGGTCCCTCATAATTTCAGATCTAAATTTAGTGCCAGGGTTTTTTTAAATACTTTTAAAAAAAAAAACAACAAAACCAAAACCAAACAAAACTGCATCCAAGTTTAGTTGGCTCAGAAGTGGTGAAAGAAAAACATGTTTCATGTTGCTTCCTGACACTGTCTAATCTATGTCAGTTTGTGTCTCCTGGGCACTATCAGGTATTACAATATTTTAATTAGAAATACTGCAAGAAGTATTAGAGTTGAAGTGGTAGCAAAAATCACAAAAGTGTTAGTTTAAAATTCCTTAAGTCCTGTTTTTTAAATAAAATTTAATCTTTGCATCTCCTGTGAATTAACTGCATGAGAATCTTTGTACACGCAGATTTTACATCTATATCCTTTTGTTTAATATATGAAGACCTTTCTTTAGATATTAGCTTGGCAAAAATGTTCTTCCTACCTGCTGATAATATGGAAATGGCACCTTTATCCTGCTGATATCATGAAGCATGTTTCTGTGGATTTCAGCAGGCCAAGCCCCCTGAGCTCAAGGATCATTTTCTCAGAAGATCCTCTGCAGTGTTACCTATCATATCTGTCCCTCATAGATTATGCTTGAGAGGAATGTTGTGATGCCTGACATGTTTGACATTCCCTACTTGTAACCTTAGACCACTATGTTAGGAAGCACTTCAGGAACTGTTAGGAGCCACTATGTCAGGAATCACAGATTCCTCATCCAGTTCAAAAAGCCATGCATTTTAAGCACAGTCCTGTTCCCACATTTTTTTTCTGTTTCTGTGGTTGCTAAGATGTTAATAGTTTTTAAACCCAGTTCTCAGGAAAGTGTATGACAATAAAGCTGAATCTCTTTACTAGTCAGAGGTGTGCAATTCATTTGGAGGGACTGTCCAATCCTTCAGGTACCCTCACTGAAAGGAAGGAAGGGGACAGGTACATCATTGGTAGACTGTCTTCTAGACTAGTCCTTAAGAGGAAGGGACAGCTGCTAACGATGTCTGATTTAGAAAGAGGAGCCTCCAAATTTGCTCAGGTCTCTGATGTCTACATGCTATAAATAATACTGTTGAGAGTGGACAGGTTGCACACCCACAGTTAGAGACCATTTCCATTATCAAGGTCATTGTCATCTTCTGCTGATTCATCAATACACAAAACTTCTTTTCTTAAAAATGAAGCAGCTGCCCTGTTAGTCACATGTAAAGAAACCTCCCTGTGCTCCTGCCCTCTTCACCCCATGATACTGTCTGCTTGGCAGCACAAATAAACACAGCCTTCACTTCACTGGGGAGGAAAACTTCTGACAGCACTGTGTTAACTTTTGTGAGCGTGGCTGCATACACATTTCCACAGAGAGACTTTCAGGTGAACAGTAGTTGCAGGTCCAGCTTTTCTGGAGAGATGGCTCGGTCAAGAGTATGAAACAAGGGTCAAGATTAATAAATATAGCTGTAACCAGGCACTTTTCCTTGACTCAGAAGGCATTTGTTCAGGGCAGAGCAGCTTCACAGGATGTTAAAATGTGTATTTTTCAGCAGAATTGAACAGGTGGATGGCAATTCTCTTCCTCCATCTGGGTTAGGTGACATCTATGTTACTTTAAACTTATTTGCTTAAAGTTCAGGTTTTCTAAATTACATCTACTTGTAGTTTCTGATTCATAGTTTATTCTTTTAGTTCAGTCTTAGTGTAGTTAGAGATGTGGTGTACCTTGAATTTCAACTGTCTTGTTTTCTTTGAAGAAATGTGTTAAAGAAAAGGTATTATCCAGATATATCATAAGAGGCATGCAATACAATATTTTTTCCTCAAATTTTGATCTTAATTTTACTTGCATTTGTTTATGATCTGGAAGTAATTTCAGTAATGAGAACACTGTTAGTTATGATATTAGATAAGATTTAAAGAGCGAGCTTGAGTTATAATGAGAAATCAGAACATCTGGGTTGCTTTTCCACTATTTATTTTATTTGCTTTTTTCTTTTTTTTCGTTTCATATATGTGAGACTGTTAAGTAAAACTAGGCCCATCATAGAGTGTATTGCTGATGCTAGCTCTTGCCCCTTTTTTCCTTTTTTTCTTTTTTTTTTCCCCCTCCTCTCTGTTTCTCACATGTACTATCATCATAGTCCTGTATTTTCCTTCCCAGCACTTTAGGGGAATGATTAGCCATTAGGATAAGGTGTGGGAATTAATATATGCTTTTAATAAAACTAAAATATTTCATTGTAAATGGAACCAAATTTTCAAAAATAATTTCTTGGACTACCTGAAGTTTTACCCATTAAATTCCATGTGAATGATTGTTTTCATAAATTCATTAATTTCTCTGAGCTGGTGAATCAAGCAGTGGGATCATCTGCCTTCCTGGGTGATGGACTTACAACTTTAAATATGCAAAATGTCTTTTTAAAATATAATTTTAAAAAAGCCTTATGTATACTGTTTTTTAGGGACCAGGTAAGGGCCTCACACTATTTTGTTTCCTATCCCTAGTATGTTTGGTTAAGTTCTAGTAACTAGCTGCATCCTAGCACAGCAGACGTTAGCCCTCAAGTGCAGTTTGTAGTTCAGGAAAGCGATTCATCAGTCAGCCACATTAATGAAATCCAGTCATGTTTTCTATAATTCTTGCCAAGAAAGCTATTTCATAATGCAAACGCGTGACCAGTCTGTCTTTAGAGAGGGCAAGAGGATTTGAGTTCCTGGCCATGCACAGGAGTGAGAAATGAATGGCTCTTGGCTGCCTGCAGCTTAAGAAAAGGGTTTTCTGTAATAACCTTCTGTTGTAAAGGCAGGATTATTTGTATTTGTTTCATTTGGAAATGAGCCTTTTTCACTCTGAACAAAATACTGTTGAGGACCTTCCTACCATCCATCTGCTTTCCCCCCACAATGGCTCAGAGGAGAAATTAAGCCATTGGAGGAAGGGGGAGCCTTTCAAAGGAGCATTTATGGGCCAAAGGAAAGATGACCAGATGGGCTGTCACCCAAGAAAATACAAATCAAGCCCCAGATCACACCCCAGGACTCTGCCACTGAGATTCCATAATGCTTGTTCAGGATTTCTGTTTATTTTTCAAAGAGAGGGATCATATATGGCTTGGCTTAAGCATTTCAATTTATGTTTCTGGCTGTTGGGGGATGCTGGCAAAAGATAAAACATCATCAGCTCGTTTTCCATCAGTAGCACTCTGTCATTCCATTAGGGCAGGAAATAGCTTGCTTTATTACTGAGTGAATTTGACTTCAGCGTGGATCAGAGAGAGGACTCCTAGAGTTAAACACATCTCCCCATGCCAGCTGTTCAGCATAAGGCTGCAACAGCATGTAGCCACATGACCACCCTCAGGATCGGACATGTGTTGGCACCACATACTTTGCAAAAGCAAGCAACATGGGAGCACTTCCAAGGGAAGTGAGGTGTTGGGCTGGTGGCAGGGGGTGGGTTAAAGGAAGTTCCAGCGAGAGAGAGGTTTTCTTTGGTGCTTGCTAAATAGTAAAAAAAAGACTTAAATATTTTGCTGTAATGGGCCATAATTGTAGCTACTTAGATTCCACCACAAAGATGTATAATATCAAATATCTGAGAGATGATACTAGTTTAACTGGGTTATTCATTTGAGAAGGGGTTCAGAGCTGCTTTCCAGACACCACTGAGTGATATCCCCAGGGAGTCCTGCCAATAAAAGTCATTTAACATCTCTATTTTACAATTAAAGTGACTAGAAGACACTATATAGGCTGAGAATTTCCAGGATTGAGTCTTGACTTTCTACAGTCACACATTAAAGTTGTGAGCCTGAATGGTATATATGATGGACACCGAATAGTCTTGCCTCACATCGCAAAGTTGCAGTGGTGCTGAGAGGAGATCTGGATCCCTGATTTCCCAATACACCACTTTTTTTAATGGCATTGTCTGAAAACTGTATTTTTTTTTTTTTGCAAGTATTCCACTCACCATCTCTCACCCCAATTTACCCCCAGCATCTTCAGTTCCAGTTGACTGCAAGCTCTAATTATCTCTGACTTCATAATGGGGGGTAATCTAGTTTCCGTGTGCTTCAGTTTGCTAGATAAAAACCAGCAATTTTATGATGCTCTTAACTTTTTGTAGTAAATGTTCCTAATTAGCCAGGCCAAAGTGTATAGGGAGAATCAGTATCTTAAAACAAGTGACAGCACAGGGAAGGAAAGTCAAACTTGTATGTACACAAACTGTAATTACAGGTATGTACAGGCTGTTTAGTCACTTGAAGAAAAAAGCTTTTATGCTTTGAAATCTGACACACAAGTCTAGGATTCTTTTTCTTTTCTTTTTTTTTGTTTTCCTTCCAAATCCCTTCAGCCATGTCAGTCTGATAAAAGATATTATGTCTTTCTACCGACTTTGCCTCACATATCCATAGATCACCATAGCTGATCACTGTTCTAAATTAGGTGCTGTTTTCTGATGGCATACTGGCAAGTACGTTTTTTGGGGGGGTAATCTGAGAACCCTAGTTTGGCCAGTGTGACAAAGCAGTATACTGCTGCCAGTCCACATGACCAGTCTCATCTGGATTCAGTTTTGCAGCTGAGGCGCTGCTTTCCTGGTGAGAGCTCAGCAGGCACCTCTGCCTGGGTTGATGGGATGGTTGTTTTTCATAATTCCTGGCTTGTCTCTTAGCTTCCAGGCAGCCTGAGCTTTCCTGATTGTCATCTTCTTTTCTGAACAGATGCAGACTCTCTATGCTTTCGATGAAGAAGAAACAGAAATGAAAAATAAAATAGTTGAAGACTTGAAGACAGCTCTGCGGACTCAGCCTATGAGGTAATGTTGTTTGTCTTTCATCACAATTCACTGCTTCCCTATGGTCTGATGTGATACAGGAAAGAGTGGCAAGGACAGAAACCTCACTGTCTTACCTCACACAAGCCTCTCTGATATTTCAGACAATTCAAAAAGAGCCTTATAGACCGTGGTCTGAACCTGCCTAATTGGGAGGGCACACTAATGTTGAAGCATGTAGCTTCAGGAAAATAAAACACAGTCTTCTATGAAAAACCACATATCTGTGGCAGATACGTGTGAACACGTAATGATTATGAAGATCAGATTGTAGACTTCATATCTGAAGTCTGAACATCCTGAAAATCCCATGTACATCCCATGTAATTTAACTTCAGGCAAAATCTGCTCTGAACTTTGAATTCAGTCTTCCCCTTATCTTTATGTAATGTGAACTGTTTGGTACAAAGCAGCTAATCCATCTGACATCACCTGGTTTGGCATCCTTCCTGTTCTATATGTAACTGTGCTGTAGAGAAATGGCAAGAGAATTTATTGTGTACTGTGTCTTAGAAGGTAAGGTCATCTTTGTTTATCTGCGAACAAAGCTCTGAACGTTAGCTAGCTAACGTAGAAACTTCTTCCATTGAGAAGATCATTGTGCAGAAGCAGTAACTAGTTAATATGATCTCAGGAAACACTTGGTCAAAAAGTGTCTGGATGCCTTTGATTAGGCCAAAATAGGCCAAATGCATTTGCATCCACACTGTACTGAAGTCATAGTTTCAAAGAGCTTCACTGATGTCTAAGCATTAGGAACCTAACCAACCAAATAATTAAATAAAATTATATCAAAAAATTTGCATTGCAGTAACTTTGACTTGAAGTAAAGATATATTCTGAGACTTCTTGAAGAGCCAAGTGCTGATAGGGCATCCCCCCCTTCCTGATGGTGAAAAAGTTAGCTGCATGCAGCTTCTCACCTCGCAGCGAGAGGTAGAACACATCAGCTTAAACCTCAGGTTTTTTTACCTCCTGTTATGATGGCCTGTAAGAGAGCACAAAGCCAGGTTGTGATGCTCCTGAGGCATAAATATTCATCAGGCTTTGGTAACTTTAGTATGTGGGTAGGGTGAGTGCTTTTAACGTGGAAGTGGAGAAACAGTGGCCTATATGGAGACCTAGCCCAAGGGGATAAGTGACTCTTTGATCCTGTCTATCACTGCCCTGAATCAGAGAACACAGTAAAATGCAGCTGGACTTTATGTTAAAATGGAAGCTGTCAAACTCCCAACTCACACAAGGATTTTAAAACAAAGTTCTTTGCTGCTGAGACTTGCTGTAGCAACTCTGTTACGTTAAAGTGGAGCTGATTTGATGCTTACTCTGTGAAAGCAATAGCTTTCCTTGGGCATAGCCATGGCAGCAAAGCCTCTCCGCTGTGTCCATTTGAAACATTTTGGTGGCCACCACTGGTTGTTCTGCTGTCATTTTGAATAGGACAGCCCAGCCTCCTTATTGAGAGCAAGGCAATAGAGAAGAAGAAAGAGCAATGTCTTTTGCTCAAAGCCTTGTAAGATTTTCTTTCTCAGACCTGTATGGCTTCTGCTGGATCCCCTTGACAACAGCCTGTTGCTTCATCTGTTTATAATAACTCTAACTAGCTTCAGTACAAGCATCTATGAGCTGCCCTATAAAGTGTTTGCTGCTCAATCGCTGGCGATGGTTAAGGGGCTCTCTTTTTTTTTTTTTTTTTTTAATAGTTAAGCCAAGCCAAATTTTGAGTTAAGTACTATGTCTCAACTAATTTCCAGTGACTCAATTCGTTAGCTGCCAAATGGGCTGCGTGCCACTGCCTGATCAACAAGCCAATTTCTTCTTGATGGAAAGGTTGCAGTCGGGAGGCCCTCAGCTCCATCAAATGCCTCTCATAAGCACTACAATACCCAAGCCTTCAAAATACTAGTCTTTCTAGTTGAATTTGGACATCAAATCATATTTTTCTTGCCATTTCTGTTCATCAGGCCTCTGATGAAAATAAGAGACCTAAATTCACATGGGATGAGCTGTCTGGAATCCATTTGTGATGGTAGGGTATACAGGGGCTCTGACCAAGGATCCTCTGCTTGAATTCTCTGATCTAGAGAAATTAAAAGAAGAAAAAAAGCATATGTTTGGCTGTTTTATTTTACTGTAGAACCATGACACTTTCAGTAGAAAATGCAGAGTAATGGTATTAATCTGTGCCTCTACTCCAACACCTGAGTTCTAACAGCAACAAAAATTAAGCAGACCAATCCAAAATCAAGTTCCTCTTGTCTTTGGAGAAAAGTGATAAAAACATCCCTGGGCAACTAGTTGACTCCCTCTGAGCAAGTGCGTTTTGTTCTGGTGTTTAAAAGCTGCCCTGAAATAACAAAGCCAGTTTACATCTCAACATGCAGGAGCAACCCCAGCCTTAGAGAAGAAAAAACACACATCTGCATCTTGTAAGGAAACACACTTTCTTTTAGGTTTGTAAGAACTTATGAATATAAACAAATGTGATGACAAACTGTTGGACAGAAGCAGTGAAAGAAGAGCTTTACTTTTGGTATTTTAGTGCCCCAAAATGAAAGTTCAGAAGTGTAGTAAAAGTAAAAACTTACAAGGGACTGGAAAAAAAAAAAAAGATCAGTTTTTGGAACCCCAGAAAAATACCTCCTTTAGTTTGATTCATCACTAACTCCCTTTGCTCTCTGCTTTTCTCCTTTTGTTTAATTTGGATTTGCCTCCTGTTATTTTTGTTTGATTTAGCCATCTTGCATTAAGCGCATACTGGGCATGATCATCTATGCATCCAGCAAGCAAAATCCATTATGCTGAATTTGTCAGCAATTCAGTAGTTGTCAGGATTATGCATGCCCTCTGATTCAAAAATTGATGCTGCAAAGAAATGTAGCCTTGGCTGTTAACTGGGTGGGAAAATCCTGCTGTCTGCGCAACCATAGCATATGATCGTTCTTTCTGAGCTGGACCTACACTCTCAGGGGGGCTTTTCCGCTTCTACATTTGATCATTACCTCTTAGGCTGCCGCAACTGCATTTGAATGAAAAGTTTGTTACTGGAGCTAGCTAACCCATTCTGATCAGCACTCCCTAAAATTTGACAGGCTAAGAGATACCCTGACTTTTAAAGTGTTCTAAACTCGTCAAGTGAGAGTCTGAGGTGAGGTTAGGCTTTAATTCGTTTGTTTAGCACCTATTAAAACACACCCTGCTTTATTTAAAACTTGAGCTTTTGGATGTGTTAGCCAGAATCATTGGCAAACATGTGTAACTTTACACCTTCCAGTCTAGAACAAGACCTTACTTTGCAACATACAGGATGTATACGATGTCTGTTAGCTATACATGTGTATATTGTGAGGAAGAAGGTACTTTATGTGTATGAGTTGGGTTTGCTTTCACACATGAACACACACACACGTCCCTGCTTACAGTCATACAGATACACAAACACCAGTGTGAAGATTGTGGCTCTGAGCCTGTCAGCTAAACTCCTTTTTCTCTGCTGTACACACATTTATGCACACACCTTCCCACACTGAGCAAATCCTCATCCTGAGTGTGTCTGTCGGCCCAGTAACTCCTGCTGCCATTTGTTTATCTCTTCCATGATTTCTGACTTTTCTGGAGAATAGGAAACTTGAGTGGTTTCAAAAAGAAAGATTAAAATCATCATTTGGTTCCTGCTTCTGATATCAGCTGAAATGGAGAGGTAGTTGGATTTGCTTCCTATTGAGTAATGCAGATTAGTGTTTGTACAGGCAAATCCCAACATTGTTTTAACTTATGTCGTTAATCAAGGTCTATGACACACACCACTTTCCTTTTTTAAATGACTTCACTCAGACAGTACTAGAAAAATTGCTTTGCAGTGAATTTAGTACGGGATTGTACTTAATTGGGACAATGTGACTTTTGTGTATTTACCATTTTTCTTTCACATTTTCATCAGAGCAGGCTAAAATACCTGAAGGTTAGATTGTAGTAGCTTACATGTCTTAGCATCAGACCAGGTGTTCCGTCCAAAAGTATGTTTAAGGGAACTGTTGTTCAGCTTCTTCTTAAGGATGTTTTCTTCCATCAGTAGATGGCATGCATCGTAAGTCTTCCTTCAGCTCTGGAAGTGAAAAGAACAGCAAAACATCTGCTTTTTGGGGGTTGTTGGGTTTTCTTCTTGTTTTTTTTTTTTTTTCTGCTTCCACCCTCCTTTTTTTTCTTTTTTTTTTTACTGTCCCCTGAAAGATGGAAGGAATAGCTAAGGTATAGGATGTATTCATGGAACTGTATTTTGGAGGTGAGGAGGAGTAGGAGAATTTAAAGAAGTCCTTCCATAGTGGAGGCAGAGAGTAACTCTGCTCTTTACGCCAAAGGATAGAGAAATGCTCAGAAGCCATTGGCATCCCATTGTTTGGTAACATACTGAGTTTGTGCTTATTTTGGTTACAAATGCATCCTTCGCAGCAACTCTTTTAGCAGTGAATGTACTTATTTCAGTTGTCTTTGTCATGGTAGCAGCTAAATGCATTACAGAAACTGAAACTACGTTTTAATCTTTCTATAACTGGTTTAAATAACAAACTGCTTTGAGTGACTTACCAAATTCCTGGTGCACAATGCTGATCCCACTCTCTGGCCTGTAGGCAGAAGGGGCTTTTACTCCTATGCTTTGCTAGAGAGATAAGATGACGCATCCAATTAAAGTGTAATCAGACCTGTGTGAAACTTGGCAGGTTGTCTTAGGTTCAACTAAATCTTGTTTTCATTTTTGGTGCACATGTGTTCCTGTATGTGCTTGCCCTTACTCTGATATTCACTTTGAAATCCAATTTTGAGCAATACCCAAACCTCAGACTGAAACTTTGTTGAAAGCACCAGGCTTTGCCATATTTCTGGTCAACCTGCTGGCCCAAACAAGCTGAAACTTGGCAAACCAATCAGCATAGTGAGCATAACTTTGAGGTAGGCCCTGAAAATTCCTGTGTGATGTGGGGTGTAACCACCAGAAGACCATACATAAGCCAAGACAATTTTTCCAGTAGATGCGTAAGTATGGCTCAGGTTTGTTTTGCTGGTGCAGAGACGTGAATAGAGACCAGTGAAATTCAGTCTTTCACTGTGGTGTTTCCTTTACTGATTCATGTTAGCAACAGCATCTCACTCAAGGACAGAAGGTGGAAACCTATAAGCAGTATTGGCTAAGTCTGACCAAAGTCTAAATATGTTTTTCAAGATAGTCTGAACTCAAAAGTGTGGTGATGAGTCTGTATGAAAATATATCTTGTGTGGATTAGTGTATATGTAAGATGTAGCAACTTGAAAGAATCTCTTCCACCTTGAAAATGCAGCAACTGTTGGGGTGGACTACAGCAGGTGGTGCTGGTAACTGCAACAAAGAACACAGCAATGGAATGGGAGGGTCATGGTGATAGAATATAATTACCCTGAAACTGTGACGCACCATTATTAGCTAGTCTGCTTTCCTTATTTTTCCTGGGGTTTATGGTTTGTTTGGTTGTTTGTTGTTTGGTTTTTTTTTCCAGGTTTGTGACCCGGTTTATTGAGCTGGATGGCCTGAGCTGTTTGCTAAACTTCCTGAAGAGCATGGACTATGAGACCTCAGAGAGCCGTATCCACACATCCGTTATAGGGTGTATCAAGGCACTGATGAACAACTCCCAAGGACGAGCTCACGTCCTGGCTCATCCAGAGAGTATTAACATAATTTCCCAGAGTTTACGGACTGAGAACATTAAGACTAAGATTGCTGTGCTGGAGATCCTAGGAGCTGTCTGCTTGGTACCAGATGGTCACAAGAAAGTCTTGCAAGCCATGCTTCACTACCAAGTCTATGCTGCAGAAAGGACAAGATTCCAGGTACAAGAAGGATACTTTGCCAGAAATACTCAGTATGATGAATCTCTGTAGTGAGTAATTTTTTCAGTGCATACATTGCAAACTTACTAGGTAGTAAAAAGCAAAGATTTCTCATTTTTCCTTAGGAAAGGCACTTCCTCAAATAGATTATCAGCATTTTTTTTTTCTCAAAGACCTGATTGCTTGTCATTAATGCTAACTTAAAATTTATCAAAAAACGGGGGTTCTCTGTGTTAAATGAAAGCTGCTAATCTGTTCGCACTATAACCAGATGGCATTTCTGGGTGGTAATGATTGATTCTGCTCTGGAAGCCAAAGCCACAGAATTCCAGGATCCTCTGTCTTGGTTTTAAAGACCTTAATTTAGTAATAAAGGAGTTTCTGATTAAATAACGGACAGTGGATTAAATAACATACAGTAGAGGCACTTCAATTGCCACTTAGCAATCAACGTATGAATTGTCACCACTTAGCAATTATTAGCTCAGATAACTCCCATTCAGAACACAGAAGGGAAACTCCATCTCAGAGACCTCGAGATATGCCAGTAGGTCATTGGCAGGCTTTTATTATGGATAGTTGGCAACTATTATAACATTCCTCTTCCTAGTGAACTGGGTACCTTTACAAAAAATGTAACAGAATATGTTGCTGTGTATGAAGCTGTAGTTCCTAAACTCTGGGGTAACCTCACCAATTCACCATTCTTCCATAGGTGAAACGATAAGAGTAGTGTCGAGCCAACACCCGCTGACTGTGGCTCACACCTGAGACTGGGGTGCAGGAGATCTTGGCTGGGTTTTCACCCATATCTGGCATTGTCAGGTCACTCCTCTGTGTGCACTGCTGCATTTGCATTCAGATTTGATGCATGTCTTCAATATGCAATATGACACATATGATATATGACTCCAGAAAGGGGGACAGAGGGGATTTCAATCTCTGTTGAAAGCTCTTCAGAGCTTTCAAGAAAGAAAATAATAATTACAGTAAAAGTTGCAAGGTGAAGAGATTACAGCTGCAATCATAAGAATTTCACCATTCCCTAGTTACAGGAGTAGGATAAGAATGACCAATGCAGAAGGAGAAAATTAAGCTATGTACAGAGTTATGATGTACAGGTTTATGTGGACTGCATATGGAAGAGAGAAGGAAAAGCTTTTAAACCAGCTTATTCTCTCTAAATTAGCTGAAATAAGGATTCCTTCCTGAATTGACATTCTTGTATACCTGAGAGACAGGTGCAGATAACCTTCAGTGCTTAGCAAAAAGCAGTGGTAACTCATGGCCCTGACACTTCTAGTACTGTGTTAACTTATCCTTGATGAAGGGACCCTGCTTAATAAGCTCATATGGGACAGATGCTGAGTTTACTTAGAGTCTCCTATTTGAGTGTTCTCCCTCTTTTTGTATTAGCTTAAAATTGTTTGAATAACTGATGTAATTAATTGCTGGGCAAAGCGTGCACAGATCTTGTACAACTGAGCTTTTGAGGAATCTGGTTTAATGATTTGCAGATCTTTACAAGCTCTCATGTTCATGTAAGTACTTTGCATAAATGCCTGTTTTTGTCAAAATGCTTTCCACTGGGGACAAATTGAAAGATAAATGGATACTATTTCTTTTTTCTTTCTTAACACAAAAAAAATAACCCCACCCAAACCCCAAAATTATTTAGCAGAAGGGAAGTGTTCTTGTATGCAATTTCTAATGCTTGTGTCTAGATGATAGAATGGGATTTTTGTCTAACAGAGAGATGAGTAATTTTTAATTTGAATAAATTCAAATAAATGTGTTCGTGGTCTTCCTTACATTTTAATTGAAGATTCTCTGATACTCCAGGACTTGTCAGTTAAGAGACTGTTATATCTCTTTGCCTCTTGCCCTCCTATGTCTGTGCTTCAGACCAGTCTTGCAGTTTATTATCAAGGAAAGTAAAAAGTGTAGGGCTTTCTGGAAACTGTACTAGGTCACCTTGATCAGAATGTCCAATAAAGGACTTACAGATAGCGCTAACCTCGACAACATAAGTGCAATTGTGCTTTTACTTAAGTTGTCTTCCTGACAACAGAGGTTGATAATATTCTTCAGCATTTCAGCCACCTCACTGTCAATTTATCCTTCCTCATCTATGAAAGCTGGTACTTTGTATACTATGTGTTTGGATTTATTTTCCCCTCTTGCATATTGCAGTAAATATAAGTGTCCCACTCTTCCCATATCATCTGCAGTGACCACCACTACATACTTTGAGGAATCAGGAGGTACATATAAGAAACACTGTTCCAGATGTGTTACTGTGCTGCTTGCAGAGGAATATCATCATGATGAATAAAAATTTGGGGTGCACAGTTCTCCTTTCACTCCTCTTTATAAGAAGGGAGGATCAGAATTTACTGGCAACCACCTAAAACCTGAACAAGTGCATAACTTCCTGCTGAAAACATTAGATTGGAACATTGGTTATTTTGAATTTGCACGTGTTCAGGTGTAGTGGAGTGATGTAGAGATCATGTATTTGACATAGTAACATAAAACGTGGCATGTTTTGTTGAATGTCAGAAATTATTGCTGGTCATTGTTCTAAGCAAAACCCTTGCTACCTGGCACAGCTAGTCAAAAGTAGTCAGAGGACCCAGCAACCAGTGGATTAGTACAGAAAGAAGGCTGAAACTTCAGACATGGTTCTTGCTAAACTTGCATTGGCTCTGTGCTGCTATAGCTCTTACTATTTGGAAAAGATTTCTTTGCTTTTTATGTGTTCTTGTTGGTTTTGTTTTTGTTTTTTTTAATTGAAGTTAATGTAAAATATAGGTGGAACTTTTATGAATATGAAGGAATATCTCCTTAACAAAATTTCATCTTTTGCTCTGAGTGGAAATGCTGATTTAAATACTGTTGTTTTCTATATTGTCAGCATTGCATCTACTGATTGCAATTATCAATCTAATCCTTAACTTCAGAGAGGAGTCACTTTAATGCTATGAGAGATTCTCCAGAACTTACCCTTCTTTGTTGAGACTTCAGTCTTCACTCAAATTCCTTTTAGCACTCAGCTACAACCTGTATCTCCACTGGTCAGTGTGTTCACAGGTCTATCAGGATCATCTTTGTCTTGACACTTGCAACTAGAGTTTATGCATT
This sequence comes from Pezoporus wallicus, assembly GCF_028554395.1. NCBI lineage: Eukaryota > Metazoa > Chordata > Aves > Psittaciformes > Psittacidae > Pezoporus > Pezoporus wallicus. Next base: position 311,077 of record NW_026642422.1, read on the forward strand.
ATGTTTGTATGTGAATATATATCGTGACTATTCCAATTCTCTCACATTTGTCACAGCTTCTTGCCTGAACTGATCGCTTTTCCTGCTGCTGCCCTTCTGCCTGGAATAACTCTCACTTTAATGTCCAACAGGCAGTCTTCAGTTCCTCTTTTAAGATATTCCTTGAAAACTGCCCTCTCCAGAGCAGTATTCCATCTTTACTCAAATACCACAATAACATAAAGGCGTGCCTTCAGTCTTCTTCCTCAGGTAGTCTGGAAAAGCTGTCTTTTTTTCATTCAGTTTTTCTTTGAAATATGCTTCTGTGCCTACAAATTCTACTCTACTCCTCACAGAAGAGAAATGAAAGCAAACATAGGAAAGCCAGGCAATAAACCCTCAAAGCAGGAATGTGGAATTAGGAAGATGAGCCTTTGGTGTCCTTGCTGGGATTCTTTTCCACCTGATGTATTCAAAACCAGTACTAGCGTAATTCCGTCACTGATTTACTGCATGACCATCCAAAAGTCCAAGAAATTGCTTTATCTTGAATTTCTCAGGTTCTATTCTTGTGAAAGTGGAGGTTTCTAAAAAAAAAATAACCGACCCAAACAAAACAAAACAAAACACCACCCCCCCCCCCCAAAACAGTGAGAAAGAAGAATCATTGATTTCTATTCTCATATTCTCATTTGCATCTAATTATCCCATTTATGACTGGTTTTCTTTGTGAAAGGGGCACAATCTTACTCTTCCCTAAGCTGATGCCTTTCTAATTATTATTATGCTTGCTGCCTCCCCTCACTTCTCCTATGGAGCGAAGGCATTGTGTTATCGTATCGCATTGTGCTTTTTAACATTCCGCATTTTGAGTCAAACTCATGTGGCAAAGTCATAATGCTGTGTACTAGCCCAGAAAATTTTATCAGGATGTTCCAGTGCCCTTCTTCTAGCCTAGTCTGTGATATAAGACACCTACCTGGTTGGGGACCCCTGGGGGGAGAAAAAAATTTTCTTTTAGTCTTGGGGGAACCTAGGTGTTAAATATTGTCTGAAAGGAGCTGATTTAAATTGCTGATGTAAATATTAATTGGGCTTCTTTGGGTAGAACTCTTGTTTTCCTCCTTAATGATACTGGGAATTTTAATACTTGAAGTGAAGGAATAAAGGAAGCTTGATATCATCCGTTGTAAAGGTGATTAGCAGCATGCCTTTCAAAGCCTTCTTGCCTGTTTTGTGTTAAGCATGCTCAGTACCTACATAATCTATAGGAAGAAATCTGATTAATTTGGAATTGTAGTAGGGGAGCTAACAAGGAACAAATTAAAATCCTGTATTCCAAATTGATTTGCTTCTTCCCTTCAACACTTAAACAAAGCCTTTTGAGGGTTGCTGCAGATTGAACAAAACCCTACTAGATGTTAGTGATGAGGAATAATGGGATTAAGTGAGGAAAGTTTTGCTTAAATAATAGGAAAAACTTTTACAACCATAAGATCAATTGGGCCACAGAGGTGGCTGCCAAGAGGTGTGGTGAAATCTTCTTCACAGAAAATGTTCAAGTGAAGACTTGAACCTCAGCCATTTGCAAAGGGTTGGCAATATTGGAGTTCAGCCACAGTGTGTGGGTGTAGACTCTGATCTTTAGGAATAGCATGAATTTACAGTGTTTCTTTCTAGGGCTGAACAATCGCATGAAGATGTGCTGCTCTTCAGTTAGCTTAGTGCAAATTTGGCCCCCACTGCTTTCTGCTCCTAGTCCAGCCTTCTAAGATGGGGGATAGAAAATTTTTGCATCCTTTATCCTGTCTCGGCACTGTATCTGCTGTTGTTTCATAGATTTTAGCATATTACCAAAAGTTTCTGAGAATATATGGTAGGAATGAGGCCTCTGAAGAAAACTAGCAAAGCTATCCTTGGTTTTGATGCTTCTGTAATGTTGGCTACTTAAATTATTCCAAGAAGACACAGGTGCTTTGGATTTCAATGTCAGATCTGACAGCAAGAGAATTAAATTATCATTTACTTCTGTTTATTTGTCACATTGAAGACAGAGCTTTGTTGGTGAATTTAAAGACTTCTTAGATAATCTTCTATGATTGTTAGAGATAGAATGTTGGACTGGACTGGCCATCAATCTGGCTCAGTAGGACATTTCATGTGTTTTTTTGTAAGACTCATTTCTAACAGAATGGGGGAAGAGCTGGTATTCATTCACTACTGGGAAATCACGGATGTGATGGACCTTCAAATACCAGAAGTAGTATATTTGCAAATACCAGCTGGGCAATTAAGAAGATGCAAGAAAATGAGTTTATGAAACTGAGCTTGCTTGATATTGCGCATACAATGCTCAAATATAAGAAAAGCTGTCAGTAGCAGTGCATGATAGATCAAAATACTTTTTTACACAAACCCAAGCAAATTGTTTGCATGAAGGCATGGGAGTATTCTTTCCCCTGGGGAAAGCACAGGAGGATATATTCCCCCTGTTTCTTGAGACGTATCTCCATGGTGATCTCCATTTTCCAGACCTATGAAACCCATGACTGTCGCAGGGAAGATTTTGCTATGAATGAGCACTTTCAGTAGCTAAGGAGAGAAGACTGACTAAAGGAAAACTAACTTGCTTATTCAGCATTATAGCTTCAAAATATTTAGATGGTCTGCTGAGCTCAACACTAGAAAGCTACTTTTATCTCCATTCTCGCTTTATGGCCAAAACTTCTTGGGAAGAGTAAAAAGAATTCTGTCTTTTCTAGTGCGTCAGCAAAACAAATATATGAGTTTATTATTAATGCTGGAGTGAGATACATACAATTGAACTGGCAAATCTCAAGTGGAATTTGTTACTTTTCCAGTAAGGAAAATCGCCCTTGGAATTATGAGCTGATCAGAGAAGATCTTCAAGAGAAGATTCAATGTCATCAGCAGAAAGCTAAAAGTAGAATTGCTTTCATGGCTAATCAGTTTCTACATATAACCTCTATGGTAAATATTCAAGTGGAATTAGTGGAATTAATCCTCAATAGACCATATAAACAAAGGCTACCAACAGTATTGGTCTATTTTTTTTTTTTCTCGTTCGTCTCCTAATGTTCTCAAAATTATGGCAAAATATCTATATGTATGTTAGTGATTAGACCATAGAGTCACAGAATGGTTAGGGTTGGAAAGGACCTTAAGATCATTTAGTTCCAGCCCCCCTGCAAATATATAACAAATCAAAAGAAGACTCTGTGCATATCCCTTGAACAGTATGCACAATGGTGCAAGAAATCAATTTATGTCATCTAACGCAGACTACTATTCTGTTTTAGACATTGCTGAATGAGCTAGACAGAAGTATGGGGCGATACCGAGATGAAGTAAATCTCAAAACAGCCATCATGTCCTTTATAAATGCTGTTCTGAATGCTGGTGCTGGTGAGGTGAGTCACTGTCCTGGAAATTCCTTCTGAAATGTTGCACTTGTTTTAATTTGCCTTGGAAATAGTTAGTAGATTAAGTCACGTATCTTGTATTATTGAGAAGATATAGTTTGTGGAAAATAATGCTTAATTTTTAATATCAGTCTTATAATGTCTTCCATATTATTTAATTCCCAGACTCTTCTAATACAACATAAACTACTGAAATGATTGTTTTGGGTTCTTTTGTTGTTTTATTTCAAGGATTGCAAAGCATTTACCTCTTGATTTCAGCCTTTTGGAAAATATTTTGCTTTATCTTCAGAAATGTTTTGAAATTTTGTTTTGTTTCAAAACCAAATTCAAAACATTTAGATTTAAAAATGTCAAAGGGAGAAATTTCAGAAAAGATAGTTTGTTGTTTTTTTGTTCATTAACAGGACTTTCTGTTGAGTCTGGAGGATAGTTTAAACTGATATTGTTTCATTAAAATTGTTAATTTTGTTACCCTGGCTTTTCTTTTTTTTGTTAAACCACAACAGACAACAGGCCCATAAGAGCTCTGTCTGGCACTACATTTGTGCCTGTACGTCCTGTAACATCCTGCTGAATAAGTTCAAAGTTTGCTAGAGTATGTGGTGATTTTATGACAAATAAACATAAAAGCTAGGAGAAAGAATGCAGTACTTTTCATCTGTAAGCAGCAGGTGGACCTCTAATGGATTAGCAGGGCAAACACTAATAACTTCTGTTCTCTATGGAACAGCATGGTGTGTGTCCTGTTCTGACAGGGTATGCAGAACTCACTGTAAGTAAGCAAGGACTGTATTTTTAAGTGAAATGGATGTAAAGGCATTAGTTTTTTTTACTTTACTGGAATTAGTTGCTCTGTGAATTTAGTGTCAGGATAGAAGATACTAAAAAGGGAAGAACTGAGGTTTTAAGTAATTTTTCTCTTTTATAATGTGATTAATTAAAAGCTTTTGAAATCCAGTAACTTGTTTTCCCCCGCTTCTTAAGGATAATTTGGAGTTCCGATTACACCTACGATATGAGTTTCTAATGCTGGGAATTCAACCTGTCATTGACAAGCTAAGAGGACACGAGAATGCCACACTGGACAGGTAAGACATGTTCTCTGAGAACAGTTGTTGACCCACAGAAAGAGTTCTTAGAAACTCTCCTCCATTTGGGTTTCAGATTTGAGCATTAAGCTGTCTCTGTCACTTCCTAAATCTGACTTTCTTTAAAGACAAAAAGGAGATTTGTCCTTAAAATCAGCAGATGAAGTAGGAAACGTACATACTGAATTAGCAGTGGCTGTGGCAAGGAGTTCCTGAATTGCTTTTTTTTCAAAGGTGGGATGGCAATTGGAATGAAAAAAATAAAAAATACATTAAAAATTTTCTTTTTTTTTTTCTTGTAGCAAAACTTGTAACAAAAGCCAGTTCTGGTAGGAGGGAGGGAAGGCAGTAGTTAATTGACTTCACTGAGACTGAGTATGTGTGGTTATATTATATATGTGCATATATATATTATATGCACAGGTTTTGAGTTTCCATGTTTTTTCTTTAAGCTCAGTCTTTTTTGTGATCTAGTTGTATCACAACCTCCAAACAGCATCACTAGCACGACTATGAGAGAAGGTGGGTAAAGGGGTAGAGATGCCAAGGGGGCAAGCGAGAAAAGTAAGGAGCATCTTCAAACAGCTCTGCAACTGCACAAAACCTAACACCTGCGTCAAAGCAATCCCAGGCACAGCTACAGGTTGGGAAGAGAAGAGATTCAGAGCAGCCCTGTGGAGAAGGACTTGGGGGTGCTGGTCAATGAGAAAATGAACATGAGCCGGTTTCAGTGTGAGCTCGCAGCCCAGAAAGCCAACCGTATCCTGGGCTGCATCAAAAGGAGCGTGACCAGCAGGTTGAAGGAGGTGATCCTGCCCCACTACTCTGCTCTTGTGAGACCTCACCTGGAGTATTGTGTGCAGTTCTGGTGTCCTCAACATAAAAAGGACATGGAACTCTTGAAACAAGTCCAGAGAAGGGGCACAAGGATCAGGGGGCTGGAGCACGTCCCGTATGAAGACAGGCTGAAAAAGTTGGGGCTGTTCAGCCTGGGGAAGAGAAGGCTGTGTGGAGACCTCATAGCAGCCTTCCAGTATCTGAAGGGGGCCTATAGGGATGCTGGGGATGGACTCTTCATTAGGGACTGTAGTGACAGGACAAGGGGTAACGGGTTAAAACTTAAACAGGGGAAGTTTAGATTGGATATAAGGACGAAATTCTGTTCTGTAAGGTTGGTGAGCCACTGGAATGGGTTGCCCAGCGAAGTTGTGAATGCTTCATCCCTGGCAGTGTTCAAGGCCAGGTTGGACAGATCGTTGGGTGACATGGTTTATTGTGAGGTGTCCCTGCCCATGGCAGGAGGGTTGGAACTAGATGATCTTAAGGTCCGTTCAAACCCTAAGTGTTCTATGATTCTATGTTACTTTTGATCTACAACATAATAACCAAGAAGACAATCTGTCCTATAGGCAATCTGTGTTCCTTCTGTCTGTAACCAGGAGGTGCTTAGGGGCATGTTTGGATCTTACACGTTAGTCATGAGAATAACAGTGGTCTGAGACTACCCCAGATGCCTGGATTACACAGTTTATATGCCAAGTCTGTATACAGGGGGATGTGCCACAGCCTTTCTCCACATCATCTTCTGTGCTCTAGTCTCGGTGTAAGAGAAATCCAGTTGCCATGGTCTTTCACCAGGACCCCAGATCCCACAAAGGCATGCTGCTGTGCTCATCAATAGGCAGATGTAGACAATTATGAGCTCTGCTGTTCAACTAATCCATTGAATGCATCTCTGCTCCACCATGTGAAAGAAACAACTTGTTAGTGGTCTAATATTCGGTGAACAAGTATGGCATGGACTTCTTAGAAATCTATTGTCACTGCAGGCACAGCATTCACCACATATAGAATATCCCTTTCCTGTTCTAGGTTTACTTTCAGCAGCCTTACCTCAACACAGTGACCTAGCACAAGGGTTAAAGAGCATGTATAACTCAGCCAGCCATTCCTTCTGGCTTGTCGCTGACCCCCCTGAGTTGCCTTGCATACGTGTCTCAGCACTTCATGTGAGAAGTGCTTGCTAATTTCCAGGTGTTCTAACTGGAAACGTGGTGTTGCTTCTTCTGTAGTGACGTGCTTAGTTTAGTCTGAATTGTGCTATTGGCAGGTTTTGTTTGGTTTGTTTTTCTGTTTTCTTTTAGGCACTTAGATTTCTTTGAGATGGTCAGAAATGAAGATGACCTGGAACTTGCCAAGCGGTTTGACCTGGTAAGTTTTTCTCTGGAGTACCTGAACTTGCCAAAATTGAACCTCCACTTTGGATGCTTAGAGCAACTTCCCTTTGTGTTCCCTGAAAACAGTGATTGACTTTGGTACTGAGAGTGGCTGGTGCTTTTGTTTTAATTGTTTCTCATTTAACAAATAGCGGGTTTGTGATGTGTGAATAATGATCACAGGGCTTCTGCCAACTGTCTTTGACAAAGACTTCTTTCTTTTGTTTGGCTGAAGGTTCAGAAGTGCAGAGGGTCTCAGCCCTGCTCTCATGTTCTCAGTCCTGATGATCCAGGTGCATTCTAGATTCAGAAATCTCCTTTACAGGACTACGGGTGAAGCTTGGGCTCTTCTCTGATAACTCTTCCCAAGATTACAGGAAACTCTCCTGAAGACTGTCATCTCAGAGCCTGGGGAGAGGATCAATATTTTAGATGGGGTTGATTTTAAACACAAGCCTAAAACAAGGGTGGTTTCCACAACCTCTAGCAACAATAAGAGGCTGTAGGGTCTAGAATAGTTAGATTCCTTTTTCTTCATGACCAGTTCTGGCCATACACAGTACAGTGCAACTAGCCCTTTTCTGCTCAGCTTTTACAATTTGTGTCAGCACTTTCTATGACCCAAATGTTTTACTTGCTGCAGAACAGTTCTTCGTGGCTTTGCCTACCTCCTACCTTTGTAACCCTTTACTTTGGGGATCTTTTCCATACTGGAGTGGTGATGGCAATGATGGTCTCAAAGACACGTATGCCTGCTCCTCACTGGAACTTGTAGCTGGACACTGCAGGAGGCTCTGCAGAGGTCCAGTCACTGTAAATTTGCCTGTGTCTATGTTGATCAGATCTTTCACAGTCAGGCTTTCACTATGCATGGTTTTTCTCTTATTCTTTCATTACCTTCTCTTACTTCAGATCCACATTGATACAAAAAGTGCCTCTCAGATGTTTGAGTTGATCAAGAAGAGATTGAAGCACACAGATGCCTATCCCTATTTGTTATCCATCCTCCAGCACTGTTTGCAGTTGCCATGTGAGTACATAACAGTTTTCCAGAGCAAGGGATGTTGAAGAACTAGGTGAAGCTTTGGTGTAAGTACAGGGTCAGAGATACCAGAACACACATCGCCCCTGTCTTTCACTCAGAACTTGGCAGTGGCAAAGGGCCATGGTATCTTACACTGACTCCATCCAGTAGATTTTTGTAGCAATACTTAAAGCAGCAGCTTGACCTCTCTGCACTTGTAAATAAAATGAAGTAGCTGAGACATCCCAGTTGGTCACTGACAGAGCTTGTAATGATTTTAAATTAGAAGTCTTAAAAAAGAAAGAGCTCTTGTGCTGTGAAGCAGGGAATTCCCAGAAATAGATACCATTTTGAATATTAACAAAATGCAGTGAGGAATGTTTCTGGTGAAACAACGCAGTACTGAAAGCTGTTCTGTCACTGGGAAATTCCACAGTTAAGTCTTCAGGCTTCTGCCTCATGGCAGTGCATCAGTGGAGGGCTTCTGAACTGTAACTGAAAAAAGAAGTTGGTATTTGTTTTCAACAGAAGTGATAGGAATCTTTTTGTTAACTGTAATAAAATAATTCAGTTATGCTTCCAGAGTGTAGCAGCTGATCAAAGGCATACCAAGATCACTAAAGAACTGCCTGCCTTGGTCCTGTTAGGTATCAGGTGCTGATCTTTATTACAGCTGTACTTGAGCAGTCAAACTGTTTTAAAGAATCTAAAGGTCTAGGTTGTGCAACTCAGGGAGCTTAGATGAACTTTGTTTCTCTGGCTCCATGGGATCAGTCTCTTTGGTTCAATCTCTGCTTTCTCTCTGCACTTTTTGGTCATGTTTGTATAAAATTCTCATGCCATTTGAGTTTCACTGACCTTCAGATAACCAAGCGTGCAGTAGAACACCTGACTGTTTTTACAGTGCTCAGCCCCAGTGTTACCTTGGTACCAAAAAAACCCCCAACATCAAGCCTCAGAAAATACTGAGTAACAGCTATCACAAAGAAGTCTCTTTGACTTGCAAGTTTGAGTTAATCTGTCAAATGGTTGCACAGCCCGAATGTGCAAATCAGGTGTGGAGTTGCTTATGCCTGTTATGTGTTGTTCCAGTATGCCAGGGGTTTGTAAATAATCTGCTAGCAACAGTTTGGGATTTGGCTTTGTGTTCTAACACTACTACATACAGGATTGAGATGGAAGGTGGAAAGGAAGGAATGCCAGTCTGTTGGCAGGTGTGTGCATTTTGGCATAGAAATGAAAGTTCTCATGAGTTGGTCTCTTTCCATGCAGATAAGAGGAATGCAGGAAACTTCCAGCAATGGCAGCTGTTGGACAGAATACTACAACAAATTGTTCTTCAGGATGAGCGAGGAGAAGATCCAGACATAGCTCCACTGGAAAACTTCAATGTCAAAAATATCATTAAAATGTAAGCTGCGTAATTATTGTTTATTTCTGTGTTGCAGGTATATGATAAATATGCAGGTGCTTAGGAAATATAATACCTGAGGAGCTTCTTATTTTAACTTATAGCTCCTCATTGGCTTGTTAGCATTCTAGTTGCCTTTGAATGACAACTAGATAGCATTTTCTAGTGGCTTCTAATTTTTATTATACTAAGCTGGTTAGAAGAGCAGAAGAAATACCCATGATTTTATAGCAAGGCTTCCTCATGTACCTTTTTCTATTCAGAATGTTGATGACAGCTTTCATTGATATTCACAAAAAAAAAAAAAAGTGATCATCTCTATTTAGATCTCATTCCTCACTAATGAGCACATGGTTTAGAAAGATTTCAAACAGAGGAAAGCAGCCTCCACCTAGCACACAAAACCTTTTACCTCTTCATGAAATGTCTGTGTGCTCTTACCCACAGACTTGGCTAAGGGCATTATAATTATTTTTTCCTATAGGATGCATCATTTGAGAAGTCTAGCTACATGAGCTGGCTCTTATTTCAACTTCCTTGTTTTTCAATCCTTTTTTAGCCAAACTTTTGGACTCTTTATTCCATCCATATGCCTTTGCAGGTAATTCCTGGCCCATTACCCTTCTGAATTATCCATTGAAAAGAGCATTTTATAGAACATAAGCCACATATGAAACCAAATTCTCCTGTACTAAAATTCTTACAGTCCCTCCTGTTACAGGCATAAGCCAAAATCAAAAGTGATTTTTTTGTCATGGAAAAATACACTGGTGTTGATCTCTTTCTGTCTATCTGGATATCAGACTTTACTGTAGACCTCGTGCCTGATCTTCCCTTTCTGCTTTTATGGCTACTCCTCATTCTGCATATCTAATCAATCTCCAGCATGCCCTGCATATTTTCTGTCAGTAATAGGAAATAGTAATGTGAAATGCTCATATCTCAAGATATTGCCTTGTTAGTGGTATTTTTCCCCAATAGATATGCATCCTCTCTCCTTATAAGAAAGGAAAAAGAGAACCACAGAAAGCAAAAAAAAAAGATGGCCATATGGTCTTGTATTAAGGGTGAGGTAATTTGTAACCCACAGCAGCTATGATTATTTTAGTGATGACTTCTCTCTTTCAAGATAAGTAGACTTGGCACTTTGAGGGCTTTACCTGAAACACAGGAATGTATCAGGATTTTTTTCACCAGGCATTTGTTTATCCCTTTTCAGCACCTGGAGCAACAAGCCATCACATTTATATTAGTTGTTGGCTACAATAACGATCAGGATCTGGAACCAGACTGACCACTTTTATGATCCTGTATAAATATATAAATTCACCAGGTTGCCTTTTGCTGATCGCTGTATAGAGTGGCCACTTGCCTTTTGGCCTGGGTAGCTCAGAACAGGATTAAATTATCTGATATCATCTTTCAGGCTGGTGAATGAAAATGAAGTCAAGCAGTGGAGGGACCAGGCAGAGAAGTTTCGGAAAGGTGAGTGCGTCCTCTGTGCTTGGGGAGGCCAAAGAGGAGGGAAGATGCCAATTCCATCACAGAGCAGCAGAGCTGGACACAGCTTTTCCTTTTGTGGACAAACCCTGCTTTATTCCCTCGAATAATTGTGTGTTATGGTGGTCAGTTTATGTGTTTCATAGGATGGAGCTTCTCTCAATCCACACGTAAAGTGATTTGACACTCCAGGTGAAACTTAGGCATCGCTGTTTTGATCACTGAAGATCACTGTCAAGACGGACTGTTTTCTTTTTCTTACTCTCATACATCCTCAATTGAACTGACAGATTTGTCAGCTTTATTTCAGCATAAATTGCATCTCTCTGGGGACTCTTCATGTGCTGTACTTCATCATCCCCACTTGCCTGTTCCTCCTAGACCATGCCGAGCTGATGAGCAGGTTAGAGAAGAAGGAGCGGGAATGTGAGACAAAGACCCAGGAGAAAGATGAAATGATGAAGACACTGAACAAAATGAAGGACAAGCTGCAGAAGGAATCATTGGAGCTGCGCCAAACTCGGGACCAGATGAATGACCTGGTGGCTCAACTTAATGAGTTCTCGGTATGAGACTGTGACTTTTCCCATCCTTGTTTAAGGCCTGCTAACTAATGAATGACAAACAAAAGCACATTATGAGTTAAATACTTTCTATGATCAGTACAGAGAGAGTCTGTCTAGCCAGCTCCAAAGATGAGTACTTAAGAAGCTGCTTGACTTTTACCTGAGACTGAAATCCCTGGGGTGGTGGTATAGAATGGATAATGCATGGGCTGTCCCATTTGTTCTCCTCAGCCACCTTCCTAGCAGAAGCTACTGAGGCACATGTGTCCTCCTTCAGCCATAATTTTTACTGTTGAGTGGGGTGGCCCTGATTTTTATTTCAGTGCAATAGAGATAAACCTCCCAGACACAAAAGTAAATTTAGTGAAGGATTCAGTGAAGACTGTCATGTTCCAACAGTATCTGTACTGCCTCGGAGCCCTGCAGAAGTGACATTTGCAGCTGCTTCCTCCTGCTTGGTGCTCCTTCCATCCCTGCAGTGTGCCTGAGCCTCAACTTGCCAGGACACAGCCCTGAGAAGTTAGACACTGCAGAAAGCAGACTCATTCCCTCTTCCCTTCTCCCACTTTGTATTAGTGGGGCCTAATGACAGGCATTCTGTATTTCAAACCCTAAAGTTTAAAACCCAGGAGTTCAAAAGTTCATAAGACCGAACTTTTCTTTTTATTCATACATAAGGAGAAAATAATACTTTTTGGCTTTTGATAGCTTTCTGTTTCTCTGAGCCATTTATGGTCCCTTTTTTCAAGCTCTTCTCCATAACTTCAAGGGCTTGAAACTTTCTCTTAAACGAAAGCTGAGATTCCTCCCTTTATTGCCTGACTTTGAGTGCAGGAGGCTTTAAAGAAAACATCAAATATTTTGAGTCTCATAACAAAATCATATCAGCTGGCAACATGGAGTTACTGTGCCTTTTAAATGGTTTGCTTTCTTTTTCTATGTGTTTTTTTGTTTTCCAGCAAGGAAGCAGCATTTCCTTCCCACCCCCACCTCCACCCCCTCCAGGTGGCCCATTAGCTTTGTCCTCTTCTCACATGTCTGAGAATCTGCCACCACTGCCACCTCCTCTGCCTTTCTCTAGTTGTCCCCCTCCTCCTGCTCCACCACCCCCTCCAGGAGGACCTCCTCCTCCACCAGGAGCACCACCTTTCTTCAGCATGGGAATTCCACCTCCTTCAACAACCACCTTCAGCAGCAGTGGCACCAGCCTGAAGAAGAAATCTGTCCCACAGCCTTCGCACCCACTGAAGTCATTCAACTGGGCTAAGCTGAGTGAGGTAAGACATTGCAGCAATTAATTTCCTAAGTATAACTCAGTGTTCATTAATGCCATGAAGTGCAACGTGACAGAAGCAAGGGATATTGTGACTTTCTGCGGGCTGAGGTCAGTAGGAGACAGTAACTGTCTTGAGGGAGTCCCCAGTGCAGCACATATCCTGTGATGACCAAGGTTCTGGTTAGGTTGAGCTGCAGTAGATCTGGGCATGCTATCAGTTAGGCAAAGCTGTAGTGGAACTGAATATGTAAGCCAGAGCTAGACATCTCCAGGACTGGTGTGCCAGAGCTGCCTTCACTTGTGTGTCAGGGAAAAGGGTGGACAGAGCCAGTGTGGACAAAGCATGGTGAGAACCAGCTCCAGAAACAGCTCCCCTTGTGGGAGCTGTCACCAGGGAGAGAAAGGTAGCCACTTTTTCATGGCCACAGAGGAGGCTGCTCTTCTTGCATGGTTACAACTCCGTCTCTTGGTGATAAAACTCCACATAGGCAATAAAAATGGAGAACTTGGTTTCTTCTGTTGCATTCTTTTTCTGCTACCTTGGTTGCCTCTCCTTTCCCTCCACTTCTTTCTCTTCCTTCACTCTCTCTGACTTCTCTGTGCCCTTCCCCCCCCACCCCCGCCTTGTCTTTAGGTCTAAATTTTTTTTTAAACTGATTTAGAAAGGAAAAAAAGTGTCTGTGTTGAGTTTGGATGGCTTCCTAGAAACTCAGGTTCTCTTTTAGACTGAAACTCACCCAGGGCCCTACTCCAGCATTTGGAATGAGTGTCCAGGGACCTCTGGAATGCTGCAAAAATTCTCTCTCCCCCTCTCTCCTTTTCTTTAAAATAAAGTGAAATAAAATATTTGCTGCACCTTCTGTGCTTCTCTGTCAAGGACACATCGGGGGTGTGGCAGAGAATGTAAGGACGGGGATTTATTTTCCTTTGTAGAACATGTGACTTAGTGCTCTGAAGAAAAGAAATAATAACTAATACATGTATATATATGAATGCATATGAAAAAGAGAGAGTCACAGGTGTTTCTGTTTAGTGTACAGTAACTGTAGGCTTATCCTGCCCTCTGGTTGGGAGTGAAGGCAGCTGTGCTAATAAAATTGAAGACCTGGGTGGTGAGGTGGGTAAAAGATGCTATTTTGAGGAAGGCAAACTAGGTGGAAAAAGAGGGCATAAGAGGGTGGGGCTTCATTTTTAAGTGTTTGCCAGTGTTTTGACCTGGTAAGGTCTCTGCAAAACTGCAGAGGTTGTGTTGCAGACACAAATGGCTTTACTTGTTATTTGGGTTGCACTGGCTGCTGGAGGAGGATATACCTTTTGGTCATCTTCAGCAGTTACCCTAGATTCCTGCTTCAGTAACAGGCACTTTCTGTTCACATGCCTATGAATCCTCTGAATGCAATGTCACAAGTGGGTCACATGGCCTCATCTTGCTTTTCATTGCCTTTGTGGCACTTCCATGGTGTTCTCCTGAACTGTCAAAGTAGCCATACTTGAATAAATGAATGAATGCTCACAACAAGCACACTGGCTGGGATTCTCTCTCCTAAGGTTTCTTCCAGTAAGTGAAGATGATGTCAGGACTTGAGCAGTCCATATGAGAGCAAATCCCTTTCTGTCCATGCAGCCTGTCTCAAGAGAGTGAGAGAAAACCAACAAGAGGCTGAATGTGATGAACAGAGATGGCCGAGAGAGATATGTCTGCAATATACTTTCTCAGTACGGAGTCAAGGCTGTTCTCCAGAGCAATTCATATGACACCTTTTTTCCCAATGCTAATACTGTCTTTGGAGTGAGAGGGCTGAGCTGTTGGGTGTTAGGAAAATGACCAAATATTTTCAAACTCTTGGCAGTTGACAGTAACAGATTGTTCACAGTTCCCATGGGCACCATGAAAAAAGGTTTGACTGGAAAGTATTCATTCTTCTAATAAGGAAGCTCCAACAACCTGCTAATTTCCTTTGAAAATTACTAGCTTTGATGTGAGCTGATGATCAGCGGCAAAGCCATTTAGACGCATGGATGGGCTGAGTTATGATGAAGCCCTTCCACATCACAGCTCCATTCATACAGTGTCGTAGCATCATCTGTGAATTCCATTCATAAGCGCTTCAGTAGTGCTGGTGCCAAGGTTCTCTGTTTTTTTAAGAAAAAAGGTACTGCAGTGTAACCACTGTAATGTCCTGGAAAGATTCCTTTCTTTGTTTCTGGAAAGCAAGTGGAGTTTGCTCTCTCACTCTGCATTTTACACAACACCCAAGGTCAAATAGGGACCAGACACTTACAGTTAATCCAAATGATGGACTCGTTTCAAGCACACTGGAAGTATTAATATTTAATAATGAGTATTAATAATTATCTCTTTAATAAATATAAACATATTGATTTGGAGCTATCAGAGTAAATCAAGTCAACCTTCAACTGCACTGCTTGTTATCTCATGCCTGGAGGAGCAGCTTCCCATTACAAGTCAGGCTGCTAATGTCTAGTCAGTAGTCTGAAAGGGGCTTTCTTTAGCCAGCCGTAAATAGATCTGGCTGAAATTGCTTCACAAGAAGCAATTCTACATACTATGTAGGATTAAGAAACAGACCAAACCAAATAAACAAAAAACACGCAACAAAACATCACCAGAACAAAAAAACTCCAACAATCACGTAAATAGAAAATGTTCATTTTGAAACTACTTTAAAAACAAAACAAAACAAAAACCTATATTTCTGTAATGTTATTGATGATTCTGATTTCTGGAACTTTCTTCTTAAAAGCAGCCAGAGTATCATGGCAAACGATGAAAAACTGCTGCCAGCGATTCAGAATGAATGGAAAAATTTCTACAAAATCTCAGTGTGAAGCTACTCATAACATCTTTTGTGGTGCCTCTTCTTACAGTGAGATGAAAGAGCTGTCTCAATTAACAAACATGCCAGAAATACAATTTTTGCTCCAAGTGGACTTTTCTTACACTGAGGAAAGGATCTGATATCAAGAGAGAAATTTGAAAAGCACTTTCTGTTTATATCCCTTTTTCAGATTCATACTGGAATTATTAATTAAAATTTTAAGATGCTTCATTTTTTGATGATTAATATTGTGGAAATATAACCTACTAATAAGTAGGGTTGCCTGCTCCAGTATTCACAGGACACTCAGTTTCTGTGGTTTATCTGGGTCTGCAGGACAAACAATAGGCTTTCCTAAAGTACAGTAAGTTTTCACTCATGCTGTGAGGTTATTGAGGCATGATGAACTTTAGTGTCTTGCAGAGTATCACTGTTTATCTTTCAGGATAAATAAAATCATCTGTTAGATATAGCAGAGGGCAGCTTCATGTGATTTGTAGCTCCATAAAACACTGTCATTCTCTAATCTTGGTAGGTCTCAGCAAGTTGGGCTTCCACAAAGGCGATCCCCTGGTGATGTTCAAGGCCAGGTTGGATGGAGTTTGGGGTGACATGGTTTAGTGTGAGGTATCCCTGCCCATGGCAGGGGGTTGGAACTAGATGATCTTAAGGTCCTTTCCAACCTTAATTATTCTATGATTCTATGATTCTGTGAAATGACAAAGCTGCAGCAGCTACAGTGAGCCAGGATATTAAACGTAACATACCGAAAACCTCAGTTGAGTTTATCAGCTCAGCCTGATTGAGCAAATGCCTTGTCAATACTTGATCTGACAATAAGAGAATGTTTCCTTACCTAGTACATACCACCATTTTGCTACAGGACACTGGGAAATGTGGTTCATAGGATTTGCTTCCCAAAGGGGGGCAAGGGTTCGCAAAGCAGAGGAACTACAGATCTTGGAAGACTTGTAGAATGAATAAATGAATAACTTTTTTATCTTTTTTCATTAGGAGACAGAAAAAAGGAAAGAATAAATAAATTATTTACTTTATTTTTAAATTATTAGTTAGGGACCATAAATATTTTTTGTGATGCTGAGGGAATCCTTTACCATAGCAGCCACATTACGCAAGTCTGTTTCTCTTAAAATGTTCAGTCCCCCTGGCTGATGACAAGGAACTATCAGCCAGTTAATCCATAATGGAGTAGCAAGAGCTCAGTGTAGGAAATTATCTTTCAGCAGCATAAAAGTTTTAAAGGGAAGAGCTTAAGTAGAAATAGAAAGGACAGCTCCATTGCAGATGTTTTGTGTAACAAAGGTTGTTTATACCTCTGCCTCCCTTGTTTGTTCTTTGTATTAGCCCATTTGGGTTTTAAGCGCTCAAATTGGGTTGATTGGGTTGAAGTTCTGTTTGTGCACACCACTGCAATAGCTGCTGCTCTGGAATTTGTCTTTCCCTACAAGTAGCATATAAACTATCCTCTACAGGGCCAGATTCAACCTGGGTCATAAAATGAATCTGAATTGAGAATAATTTTCGTTTCCTTGGGTTCTTCTTTCTCTGGTAAAGTATGGATGAGAACTACTCTCCACAATCCTGTTGTAAGTCTTGAAACTGCCTGTTCTGGCACCTCTGCAATTCATTCAGACTAACCCATTATGTAGCACGTTTTCACTGGTTTTGCCATTTGTGAGGAAACTTCACTCCCGTGAGGGATTTATAGCTGGACAAGTAAATGGCAAGACTCTCATGAGTAGCTGTCTCCTGAGTCACATCCAGCCTTCTGCCAAACACAGAGTGTAGTTTTTGGCATCCTCAGGGCTCTAGCCTGATGATGATTCTAAGGACTGCTCCTTCATGTCCCCTGACTCCTGTCAAGAAATATTATTTCCATTTCAGTGTTTGATGGGACAACCTGAAACAGTGAGCCACTCAGAGAACTGCTCCGCTGTTCAAATACATCCCTCAGGATTTATAATTAAAGGTTTATAAAGCCAGCCTGGAAAATGTATGTGAATGAACACTCTGCCTGGATGTTTCTGGCTAAGATTGGCACTAGAGTCCAGGGTTAGGATAAAATGAAAATTAACTTTGTCTCCTATTCCTTTGGCTGAGATGAGCCTCCCAAGCTCGTTCATCCTATTACAGTCACAGGGTCATGATGTTTTTCCTGCTGTGGAAAGAAAATCCACACTTACTGCAAGGAACAATACAATGATACTGGTGAGACTGTTCAGGGATAGGTGCTGTTCCCATCTAGTGTATGTTCTCACTGCACATGGCAGTGCAGCACTGCAAACAGCCATCTTTCCCCTCAGGCGCTCAGGCTGCTTCTGGAGAGAGGGTGTTGGTTTTCCACCACAGTTTCTCCCCTGCCAGGAATTTCCTCCAGAACACTTCACACTTCTATTTCCCCCTCATTTCATCCTCCCATCAGTTTTTTTTCCTTGCTCCTTGAGTTTTGTGGCTTAGCACATTTCCCTGATTCCTTTGATGACTGTGAATAGGAAGTAAAGCCTGTTCCTAATTAGTTCTGATAATTAAGTGTTAACACACTTTGCTGTGTAGGTACAAGTCAGGTACTCCAGAGCTGGAACCTGCGTGAGGATTTCATTGCTATTGCTTGCTATCCCTTGGCTTTCTCTGCATCAGTGTTTTGCTGGCTTTTCATCTCCTGAGGTTTGCTTAGGTCTTTTTACAATCCTTTCTGTCCATTTCGTTTTTTTTTTTAAATCAATACCTTCCTTATTTTTCCAGTTAATAAAGTGCAATAAATGTACACTTCATTAACTACACGAACTGAAAGACAGGGTTGTCAAGTCTGAAGGGCAGCTTTTCCTTTTCTAAATCAGTAATCGCCCAAAGCTTGTCCCACACAACATGCATCTTAACAGTCAGTAGGGAGGAGAAGGTAGTTCAATTTTTGAGTTCTCTTTGTCAGCAAGGACATCTGTCCTGAGAATATCAGCAGGACATCCTAAGGCCTTCTCCTAGTTTAGGATGACTGCTGATTAGCTAATTTGTGTACTGCAAGGGCTTATTTGGTCCAGGGTTGGTGGACAGCAAAGTTGAAGGACTGTCTGTCTCCCTCCATGCTAGAATTCCCTGGCATTCAGGATAACATATCACCTGGGCTGTGACCATTTCCAGTTACTGTGGATAATGCTCTTTCAGAGATCTGGATCTAGTTTGTGTCTATGGGAGTCAGCAAAGAGCTCGTGTAGACAGGGGAGATCATTTAATAAGAAATAATTAGACTTCAAAGTCTCAGGGCCTTAAAAGTAAAATAAAATAAAATCTTAAACTACTTTCATAGGCAGGCAGGATGAAAACCACACACCCTTTGGGCTTTAAAACAGAACCTGCAAAATTTGTAGAAGGGAAGATGTGTCTGGGGTTTGTCATGCATCATTGCCCTTTCTAAGCTTCTTTCTCATAATGATAACACTTCCTTCAGTGTGACCACAATGATTGTCATAGACAGATAGACTCTCTTGAAAGGGAATGTACTGTGGGATCATGGATATTGCATGATATGTGGTCTGCTAGTCTTGGAATGTGCCCTTTCTTCAGAGGTTTGCTGTGATGAAAAATACAAAATACTGAGTATGTTTAAAATTTAAAAAAAAAAAAAAAAAAAAGACACCACTATTTTTTTTCTCCTTTGACTCTTGAAACAAAATGTGCCCTCTAAAATGACAGGAGTATTACATAGGAATATGGCCAGTGACCAGGTGAGAATAAGCTGTCCAAATGGGATTGGATGTTCTTAGCTTTTGCTGTCTCATTGAAATATGACCTTTTCCTTCAGGACAGGATCCATGGCACAATCTGGAATGAGATTGATGATTTAAAAGCATTCAAGGTGCTGGATCTAGAAGATTTTGAAAAGATGTTCTCCGCATATCAGAGACACCAGGTAGGGGTGAACTCGTGCACAACTTGTCTTCCATGAATTTCTAGAGGAGGAAAGAACATGTGACAGTGGTCTGCGTCCTTGTCCACCTGCAGTCAGGCTGCATCATTTGCTGCTGTGCCACTGTTCAAAAAAAATCACAAAAGAACTGGGAAGGACATATAGGGCAGAGCATAACCTGTTATCAACATACTTCATGCTAACGGGCAGCTCTCAGAGACAACAGCTCCCAACAGATAATGCTCTATTTGATCTTAGCAGCCCCTGGCTTCCAAAAGCTCCTGAGTTTTACGTTCATGCCTGATACCTATCTTTCTATTTCTCTCATTCATCCAGAGAAAAAAATCTGTAGCTGCCCAAGTACTGAGCAAGGTGACTGAGTTCTCTGCCTTTGGCTTTGTCTATTTTTATTCAAACAGCCAACTGACCCTGCTGGCTAAGTGACAGAAACTGTCTAAATTACAAATTATAACACAAACAGCATATTTAAAAGCAGTCATTTATTAGAATGTCTTTTCCCTCCTCCTCTTTTTCTTGGAAAGCAAATCACCTTCAATCTGTCTGTCTCCGTTGAATGAGATTTAGCAGGAGAGGGATTGTACTTTCACACTCTGAACTCCCCCAGCTTTCCTTTGCTTTTGGAATATGTTTGGAGAAATCAGTCTTTCATAATCTGCAGAATTGGGTCATTGCTCTGAAGTTTTAGGAAAAGACACAGACATGATTGCTATAAGCAGCCTTTATGATTAAGTATTAATGATGAATGTGATGATAACTACTTTGCTAACTTATTCAGTACCTTAAAATTAACAAATATCTTGCCATTGGGCTTTTCATCTGTTCCCTTCTCTCTCTCATTTTTCTATTTAATCCAATAAGCATAATTAATAACTCTTTGGATTTACTAGCTCACAGCCACATAGATAAGCATCCCAACTTGAACTGTGAAGAATGCGATGTTGCCAGTTGCATGAGAGATTTCATTTCTCATTTTGCTCCTACAAATAGCTCCTGCCATTTCAGTGGGTCCCTCTTTCTTCCTGAAACAGAACTTAGTTCTCAGAGGGAAGAAAAGCACATGAAACTTCAGTGCTGTTACAAGGACAGATTTAGACCCTGTGCCAACAGCTTAGCTTAGCTATGGTGGTGATCTGTCATTTGTCTTTCAAGTAGCCAGACTGTCATCTGTGCGTGTGAGTAGCCACTGCAGCATCAAGTTGCCATTCCAGTGTTTCAGCTGCAAAGAATGCAGCTTCTTCACTAGAAGCTTTGCTTCCTTTGGGCTCCAAAATCCAAAGCCAAAGCTGTCCTTGTCTGCTGACTGTCAGTTGGAATCATAATATTTATGGCAGCTTTACCAGTCACTGACAAACAGCCTGGCCTGTTCAACTGTAAGCTAACTTGACCCTTATCCCTACCCACTGGAATGGAGCCATCATCTTGGAGTGACCTCCATGTGTCTCAGAACAGTTCTCTTCCATCCTCATTGAACACATTTTATGACAGTGGCTCCAGACACTAGAGTATCACTTATTTAAGCTATTCATATTTTTGTGTAGTTAAGTATATTGCTGCCCTTCCATCTTCTGTTAAGGATTTTGTTGGTTTGGATTTTTTGGTGGGTTTTGTCATGTGTATGTCTTCTCTCCCCCGCTTCAGTATTCCATTATTATTACTTTACATGATAATTTATTTTTCATCCATACTCCATGTGAAGAGGATTCCAATCAACAAGCCCTTATCAATTTTCTTTATTTTTACTTTTTAAGGGAGAGGACACCAAAATTGCTTTTGAATCAAAAGCTAATCAGAACTTCTGCAGTTGGTTCACACTTTATCTTTTCTCCTTTTTTTTTTTTTTTTTTTGGATATACTCCATTCTGGCCAAGTATGTGTTTACCCTGGGTTTGTGAATTTTATACTTCATCTAAATGTCTGTAAAGAAAAATGTCAGTGCAAAGCCCTGATCTTTTGCTTTTGCAACATTGAATGAGTACTGATAAAGACATTTCTTTCTTTGCTGCTAATAACATGATCTTCATAATTTTTTCCAGTTTAATTTATATTAAAACAGCTTTTCTTTCTTCTTCATTTTGTTAATGACAAAGGGTCTCTTCTTCTCTCTCGAGCCCAGTATATCACTTTTAGTGGTTATGAGGGAAAGCAGAATTGTCCAGTGTACAGAATGCTGGAGCAGGAATTCTTACGTTTGTCTTTTGAGCTTGCTCCAACCTTAATGTGTAATATTGACCTTTTGATTCAATATATCTGATGTTTTCCTGGAGTATGGAATATGTTGTGAAATAGTTGGTGTCTGTCACCCAACAGTGCTGTAAGGCTGCTTTTGGTTACAGAGTGCTTTCAAAATACTTGGATATAAATTGTTAAAGGATATAATTTGTTATTGAAATAAGTCATTACTAACAGTGGCAAACTATGCCTGTGCATCAGGAGACGAGAACTGACCCTCAAGTTTTAACCTTGGCAGGTTAAACCTCCAGCCTAGGTTTATAAAGGTATTTAAGCATTATACTAGTAAATATTTAAAGACCTAAGAGATTAATGTTTAGAGACTGAAATTATTCTTTTCAAAAAGGACCTAGAACTTAGTTCCCCAGCATCTGCTGATATAAAATATGCAAAGAAATGCTGAAATACCTTTGAACCACCTGGGTCAGTATTACTTGCTCAGCATTTTATTCTCTTAGTATTTGTCTAAATTCAGCTGCCTTGTTAAACTGGATATCTTTCTATGTGACTGATTTTGGCATGTTTCCTTCTTTATCTGTGGCTGCTGCCTGCATAGGACCTGCTAACTAACCCCTCCTCCTGTAAGCAGGTGAGTATCATTGTCTGCTTCCTGATCTTGCAGGGTGTGGGAAGGGGAAGTCCTGCACCATGCCATTATGGAGTCATCACTCATCTCATGCTACTCTTTCATATGCTCTTGCACTTCTCCTTTCTGGGTGAAGAAGGTGGTACAAAAAATTCCTTTAGTTGTGTTAGCTCTGAGATAGGAAGTAGTTCCTGTTTTTCACTATAACCTTACTATGGTTAATGCTGGTGTCTGTAGTTCCCTTTTTGGTGATCCAGAGGACAAAGACCAGGGACAAAGTATAATGTGAATATGGACTCTTAACCAAAGTAATAGTCTCTTTAGTGGAGAATAAAAAGGGAGTCTCAAGGAGCCTTCACTCCCACTGTTCCCATCTGTGGTCCATCTGCTTTGCACAGTATTGAAGTCTCCAGATGTATTCACTAGTCATAGACTTTCTGATAAAGAAAACCTTCCTTTCTGTAAAACTGGCCTTTGTTTGGGTAGAAGGATTTGTGTCAGCTGAGGAGCAGAAGGCTTAGACTGCAGGAAAACCTACTTCATTTCAGACTTCTGAAACCTTCAGAAAGTTCAGCAAAAGGCTGAAATGATGTTTAGATGAGGTAGAAATATCAGACTGCCTACATCTCTTCAAACTGCCTGCCTCTATGCAAAACTCTTGGCAACACTTTCGGGAAGAGCGATGCTCTCAGATGAGAGTTTTGCAAATGTCGTCACAAGTGTCTCTGGTGGCTTAAGAAGGAAGTAGTCCGCACCGTGAGTGCTCAGAGAACTGTATTTGGAAAACCTAGTCACAGGATGTGGTTAATACCTGGCTATGAGACATTTACTTTCTTTACTTTTTATCTTACTACTTTACTTTTTATCTGCTTTCATGATGGCAACATGTACCATGACTAGGTGCACCAATAAGGTAGAAATATTTCCCTAAAGTATTGATAATTACTATAACCTAAGGTGCTGCCATGGTACCAGACCACAACTTCTGCAGCTGACCAAAATCAAACTGCATTTGAAAGAGGGCAGCAAAATTTTGAACACATTCCACATGTCTAGTCATTCCAGCACTGAAATTTTAGTTGCTTTTTTTTTTTTCAGTTAAAGTCTCAAATCTGAAATACTCTTTGAAGCACATAACATAATGCTATCCCAGATAGAAAGGAACAATGGGATACAACTTGGGTATCTTGCCTGTCAGGTTGACAAGAGGTCCAACTACTCTTGCTTTGTATGCCTGGCCTATCTCACTTAGGCTAATCACTACTGCCCCCTTGCTCCTCTTTTTTCTGTGTCTACAAAACTGCAGATAGTCCATATGCAATCTGTTTTCCTTCAGCTAAGCTTGGAATCTGGCTCTGGTAATACCTGAGGCTTCTTCATCTGCTTTTGCTTACATATAATTCCAAGTATCTGTAAATATCTCTCTCTTCAATACGAGTTGAAGAGACTTATGACCAAGGAATGGGCCATGTCTGAATAGTTCAAGTTATTAATTTGTGTTGAACCTTGTGGGTTAGGGAGTTGGAAATGGCATGGAGACTATTATACCAATCCCTGCTACATGGCTTTAGGGGAAGCCGTCTAAAGCCCCACACCACAGCAGCAGCCAGACCCTGAAACAACTTGTTTTTTGCCTTGGGATGGGTGCTGGTTAACACTAACCAGGTGTCCTTGTTTGCAAACATTAACTACTGAGGAGGGACAAGAGCACAGACCAACAAGTGTCTTTCTTACCTTCAACAGCTGCCTATCTCCCTGTTCCCCCTGTCTTCCTCCCCACAAACTGAGGAAACTCAGAAGGACTGACATCTGTACATGTCAGATTATTCTGGGAGTGTTTGCTTTTTGCTATTATTAGTTATTCTCTTATAAATAATAAACTTACCCACTACTCGATTTCTCCTTTTTTGGGGATACTTTTGAAGGGACCTTAGAACTTATCCAGTTCCAACTCCCCTGCCATGGGCAGGGACACCTTCTACTAGACCAGGTTGCTCCAAGCCCTGTTCAACCTGGCCTTGGACACTGCCAGGGATGGGGCAGCCACAACTTCTCTGGGCAGACTGTTCCAGTATCTCACCACCCACATAGTGAATAATTTCTTCCTTTTATCTAATCTAAATCTCCTCTCTTTCAGTTTAAAACCATTCCCCTTTGTCTTGTCACTAAATGCCCTTGTAAAAAGTCTCTCTCCAGATTCCTTGTAGCCCCTTTTTAGGCACTGGAAGCTGCTCTAGAGTCTCCCTAGACCCTTCTCCAGGCTGAACAAGCCCAGCTCTCTCAGCCTGTCTCCATAGGAGAGGTGCTCCAGCCCTCTGAGCATCTTCATGGCCCTTCTCTGGACTTTCTCAAGCAGGTCCATGTCCCTCTTGTGTTGGGGGTCCCAGAGCTGAACACAGGACTCCAGGTGGGGTCTCATGAGAGTGGAGGGGGAGAATCACCTGCATTAACCTGCTGGTCACAGTCCTTTTGATGCAGCCGAGGATACATGGTTTCTGGGCTGCAGGCGCATACTGCTGGATTGTGTCAAGCTTTTTGTCAACCAACACCTCCAAGTCTTTCTCCTCAGGGCTTTTCTCAATTCATTATTTGTGCAGCCTGTAGCTGTCATTGGGATTGCCCCAGTCTAGGTGCAGGACCTTGTACTTAGCCTTTTCTGTCAAGCTAGACATTTTGGACACATTCAGCAGAACTGTCATGTTCGTTTCTTCAGCTGGTGCATTGTACCTGCTTATAAATGCCACTTAGTATTGGTAGTGGCTCACTGCAGAACATTTGGATATGGTTGTATGAATCCTTTGAATAGCCAGGAACAACACAGGCATGTTATAGCTAATTGTACCTGGAGCTTAAATGGCAACTAGCAATGTGAATCTACGATTTAAATTTAACTCTCAAATACTTGGGTGTCAATATCTCTTGGAGCGGATTAGTCTTGCTGATATAAGTAAACCTTGAGCCGCAGAAATTTGAGTCCTGGGAGAGAATTCTGGGAAGCACTGCAATATGCTTGTCCTGATCTTACACCTTTTCCTGGGTGTCTGCGGTTAACCACCCTTACAGACAGGATAGGGGGGTAGATGGGCCTTTTGATCTAACTCAGCATGCTTGCTGTTATGTCCTAAGAAAGAAGTCACGTTGCTAATTTGATAGGTGCATTCAGAGCTATATTATACTTGTAAATCTCAAAATCTCCAGGCATGACAATATGGATATCATGGAAAGGTATTTTTTTACCAGAAGGTAGGTGGGAAAATAAAAACCTGTCCTGTTTCCAGTTCCCTCTTTTCTGTTGGCAACTAGAGTGCTATTATCCAGGATTGACACCTTTTATCATTACCTCTACTTCCCTTTAAGGAATGGTGTTAAAAGATACTCAAACTAACTACAGAATTCCAATCTCTGGAAGTAAAATAAATCTCGTTGCTCTGAAGTGTAGGCAGGACAAGGAGACGGACAATTCTGGATGGTCAGACTGGATTTGCAAATAGTTTCTCTCTGTGTGCTGTGACAAACATTTTGATGGACTTTTCCTTTTTTTTCCCCCCAGGTGATGAGTTTGTCAATGGGGATATGCAGAGAACTTTGAAAAAGAGTGGTTTCTATATGCTTTAAAGTATTAATTATTTTTTTTTTAAAAAGCTAGTTCAGATGTAGATACTGACCATTTAGTAAGATATATTTAGTAAGAGAGATGCCATCTTGCCTTACTGTTGTATCTCTCATATAATATGATATGGACTGGTCCAGTGGCAGCCTTCAGAGGTGATTGCAGGATTTTTCCTGATTGTGCTGCAGTCTTTAAGAATGCTGTGTAACCCTTAACAGGAGGCATCTGCTGAAGGATATATGCTGTGACACCAGTGGGCTTTACTGTAATGTGCCCAATTTTCTTGTTATGCCAGTTTTGTACATTAACATAATAACATAACTGTTTATAGAGAGTCCAGTAGGTCAGAATCAGATCCAGTACTTCTTATCAAAGATGATCTCATAGGTGGTAATGAATGGCTTCTGTTTCTCTAGTAATACAGGATCTACCTACATGTTTTCTGCCCTTCTCTCATTTTCTTACCATGTGGGTAGATTTTCCAAGGTTGGGATGGATTTTGTTCATTGCACTCAGCTAAGTCTTGGGTGAAATATAATACTGATTGTTTTCCCTCCCTTTTGAATTTTTATATGCAGAAAGAGATGGGTTCAACTGAAGACCTTTACCTCTCTACACGAAAAGTGAAAGAGCTCTCTGTGATTGATGGCAGGAGAGCCCAGAACTGTGTCATTCTCCTTTCCAAGTAAGTGTGCTAAGCCTTAGCTCATAGGAAATGCCATGGTCATAGAGGGGATGGAATCAAACAAACATAGAGGCAAGAGGGGATGGAATTAAACAAACAGACATGCTTCTTTTCCAAACTAGAACCACTTTCTAATACCTGCAGAACTTCAGAGAAACCTCTCTTGCAGTGTCATAAAAGCATGTCTTTCTCAAGAATTAGCTCACTTAATAAACATATGCAAACACACATTTTGTGCTTTAAACAGATAAGCATCAAGATTTGTCTGAAGACTCATCACCAGAAAAATATCAGAACTCATAGGCAAATGAAAGCAGCTCTTTGGCATTGCTTGCTCTTTACTCTTAAGTGATATGCCCCCCCATGTTGTTTGTCTCTGTCATGTATGTTTCTTTCTAATGCTCTGAGCACCTCCCTGGAATACAGCAGAGCTGAGGGTGATGTTCATCTTTGTTGGTTTTGACTTTTGATGGGAAAAGTGGTAAATGTAAGAAGATATGTTCAAGAATCAGGTCTTGTATTTGTAAATAAGGTTTTGGAAGCCAGGAGTTGCCTTTACATGCTCCTGCAATGACTAATGCCTTCAAATGCTGTGACATCAGGGCCCTCTATATGCTTTTCGTGTCTTTCTGCCAACATGAGTACTAGGCCAGATGTCTGTCACTAAATACCAGATTTGTGCAGACAATGATCCACCAGAGAGAGCTGCCATGTGAGCAGATGGGACATTTCCTAGAGGTGGTAATATAGTGTGTGCAGGTGGCTAGGCTGAGGAGGATTCAGGAAGGTGGTCCATAACTTGGTATGACACTAGATATTTATTAAAATCTTCCATCTTCAAAACAAAAGGAGTGTGGACAGCAGCAGTACATGTTTTTCACCTTTCACCTCTTCTGCCATGCAAGTCTGGCCCATTCTTGCCTGAGAGGAATCCTCTTTAAATAGTGAGAGAGAAAGGACAGTCTCTGTGGTTTGCCTTCCCTTCTGCTGGCTCCAGCAAAGTGGCATGAACTTGCACTTCAGGGTACACAGCATGTGTTCGCTCTAGGTATGCCATAAAGCCAGTCCACTTCAAGCTGCTAGTCTGGGCTCAAATCAGAGTTGAAAAACTGTGGTTTGTGATTGCCAATTTCTCCACCAGGAAATATCCTGGTCTTACTGGTAGCAGGCATAACAGGGATGTTAGCGACTTGGGAAATGAGCTTGCTGTCCCTAAGAAGCACACCAGTTTACGTTGTGCCCTGTTAACTTCACTGCACTGTGCTATGGGAAACACCAGTCAGCATAGCTATCGCTGCCTTACATCATTTAATGTTTGTAGCAGATAGTGTTACACCCAGTGTATCAGAAATACATAACAGCTTGACCCAGGGTTGCTATTCCTCCAAAACTTACCTTTTAAACTAGGGAAGCAGAAATCTTTGGGAGCGAAAATGGCACCTCTACATTGATGCCTTTTTCTGCTCTTTTTGCTGATATGGTTCTATTATTAAAGAGAGCAATTGGGCTGCTTGGCTACAGACAATAACTGAAAGGGTTTTACAACCCCTTTGCAGTTCTTTTTCATTACCCCACTTCTTCCTCCTTCAGGTGAGAAGCTCCCAGCTAAATCAGCCCTAGCTTCTGCCATGCCCTTGCTGCTGCAGCACACCTTACATGTGTGTGCATGTGAGTGTGCACACATGTGCAGTTGAGAGAGGATTTAAAACCAGTGATGAACAAAGAGAGTTTGTGCAACCCTGAGCTGCAGCCCCAGCCTTCAGGTTGCCACAGTATCTGCCAACAGCTGTTTCCAATTGACTCTTAACTGTGCATGTATCCCTGTAGTTTATTCCCCCTTTGTTTACACTAAACTGTCATGTCCTTTAAAGTAAAATAGCTGCATGGGTTGGGTTTTCTTTCCCTCCACTACTGAAATGTTTTCGTTTTACTAACACTGTGTTAGCAGGGGTCAGGCAGAGCTCATATTTCGTATGGTCCAACAAGCCAAAACCTAGCTAGAGTGAGAAATTGATGTCTCTTGCTTTCTTTTGCGGAGAGACTGGAGCATGGTAGGCTGAGAAGAGATGGAAATTGAATTGCTAGTTGATTTTTGCTGACAGTTAACAGATTTGTAAAACTTCCTCCCCATTGTAATCTCTATTTTCATTCAAAAAAAGCTGTATTTCAAGTAGTTGATAGCAGCATCTTTCAGATTTCCTGCAGTAGAAGGATGCAGTTTTCCTTGTTTAATGGAGTCTGGCAGATACAAAGAGAAGCTCTGTTCCCTAAGCCAACTGTAAAGGTTTGAATAAGCACAAGATCAGTTTTTCTCACAGTATTTCCAGTAGATCATTATTCAGCCAGGACATGGAAGAATATGTGGTGAGTCCAGGTAAACAGGTGAGACCAGCTTCAAATCTGGCTTTCTTAATGGTGTTCCCAACATACAGTTATTTCTGTCACACTGGAAATCTGCTGTCTCTCATGGTTTTCCTGATGCCTTTAGTTTCTACCAGGCTGGAGATTTACTGTCAGACTTGTGTAGTCTGGAAGAACCATCCCACATCCCTGCTTTTGCCTAGAAGCTGGAAATGTCTCTGACCTTTTTCACCAGGATGGCTACTTCCTGCCTCCATTACTTAAGTAATGGATAGTATTTCCACTGTTCTAGTGTTTTTATCTTTAAATACTCTTGCATAACATGCCTAAGATGTATTGCTTAATGTCTTGCTCTGTGAAATGCTCCGGAGGGGTGCAGTTCTGTGAGAGACATTGCTGAAAAGAAAGCTCAGTGTATCCTTATGGAACATTTTTATGCAAGTTATTGTGCATGAATTCCAGCAAAATCATTATGTCAGTGTTCTCATGAGATGTGTTTGTTATTCCTGTAGCCCAGCTAGTCAGCAGTAACCCTCTCAAGAGGCTTGAAACAGTAGGAGTGCTAGCTAAATGTCATAAAACCAGTAGTAGCAAAAGGCCACAGAAAACCATTTTTGTTTGTCAGTAGATAGACACTTTACCAAATGTGGTTTTCATGTTTCAAACATGTATCAATTAGGAAGAAGAAAATGGATTCGTGCAATGTTTCCAACCAGAATATTAGAGACCAAGTATTTCTCTCACTTAGCTGTGGCTCCTCAGTGCTTCTAAACCTGCTCAGTTCAGGCATTAAGAGGAAAAGCTATTCAGCCAATGTCAGTCTCAGTGTACTGACAGTGCTGTGCCTTTCTGCCATGTGCCAATAGAGTGTTCACCCTTATTTCAAGGTAGATTCCAGGCAACATGATTTCGGGGTATAGATTGTATCTTGATACAGAAACAGCTCATTGGAATTAGCAGTTCAGTTCCTCGGTGTGCTGTCTTGAAAAACACTATGCAATAAACAGTGTCTCCTGGGTTCCTAGAGCAATTTTCTAATTTTAAATGAAGGCCTACAATAAATGGCTTTATCTGCTATTCTGAGTATAATGAACCCCAAGGTTAAACTGAACACATCAGTCAGTACCATCCTGCCTTAGATCACAACTAGGAACTGATAGGTAGGGTTCTGGTAAGGGATAAACCATTGGCTTATCAATATGTTATTGTAATTTCAGGATTCCCAAGTTTGGCCCTGCTTTGCCTGGCATAGAAAGACAGCCATCCGCAGACCCTTCTTAGTAGAAAATTGAGTATATTTGGATGCAAAGTCTTGGTCATTCATGAGCTTTTGCTGATGGAAAAAAAAAGCCTGTTTCTTTATGCACTTGGCAGAATACTTTCACAGTGAAGTGCTGAAAAGGCACTGGTGGATTTCTTTTCCCAATGTGTTGCTATAATAGTGGAAGATGTACCTGGTAAAATGTCCCAGCTGTTGTCCCGCAAAGGTTAAGGCACTGTGTTTTTCACAGGCAAGATGAGTTGGCAGCTGAGATAAGAGGATGTGAAAAGACTGACTGCATCTTTCTGCCTTCTTAGTGAATGCACAGTTAGACCAGCCTGACTACTGAATGCTTCTTCTCAGAACAGGGAAACATCTTTCCTGCCTTTATGGGATAGTGACAATGAGTATTCCCAAAACACAGATATTTAACAGCCCCCAGATTGGCAGTGGTACAGAGCTTTGGGGGATGTCAGGAGTTAAAGAAGCCTTATGTCCCAGTCACAAAGTTTGGGAGTGAAATAACTAGTAGCCTTTGTGAAATGGGTTATGGAGGTGGAAAGTTCTGCAGTCAGTAAAAGCTAAGATTTGTGTGAGCTACACAAACTAGCTGAGTATCAGTTAATGCCTCTTGGTGTCACATCTA
This sequence comes from Pezoporus wallicus, assembly GCF_028554395.1. Classification (NCBI taxonomy): domain Eukaryota; kingdom Metazoa; phylum Chordata; class Aves; order Psittaciformes; family Psittacidae; genus Pezoporus; species Pezoporus wallicus. The sequence goes on from NW_026642422.1 coordinate 341,744, forward strand.
CTACTGTTGGCATCTTTTGGAAGCACTGTGGTTCAGTTTAGTTTGAATTAGAAAATGGCCTCGATACACGATAATCAGTTCTCTTCTCCAAGTTAAAAGAAAGAGTGGGATTGTGATCCCTGTGGTATGGGAGCTTAATGTAGCTGCAACAATGCTCCAGGTTCGCTGGTAGTAGGCAAGCATGCTTCTTTATCAAGAGCTAAGCAAGATCGAAGGAACAAGCCCATGAAATAACTCACTTTTTCTTCTGAGGGGGAGATGGTTAGTGAGCAACAAGTATTCTGCTTTCATCCATGGGAAGGAGAAATAGAAGAGGGGAGGTTACTGTGAATTAAATCAATGGGTATATTTAAGGAGGAAAAATGAGCAAGCACTGCATGTCTTTAAGGGAAGTTGGTGTAAAACTGCGACATCTCCCAGGCATGTTCAGAGTCAGGCCACCATCTTTCTCCAAGGGAGAACAATAAACCACTTGATGTCTGTAAGTGAAGCTGGTGTTAAATCAGCCGAGGTGTCCTGGGGAGATTAGTGATGAATTACTCTGCAGAGTCCATAGAGATTATTTATGGAGCCAGAGGGGATAGAGGGAGGCAGACTAAGTACCATATTAGAAGTTATTTGGTACATGTTGATCTTTAAGATTGCTTGAAAATGACTCAAGCAGTTGGACTTCCATATGCTGCCATCAGATGTACAGCCGAGGGAAGAAGGAGGGACTACTCTCAGTAAAGATCCTTTTCCTTCCTCATCTGACCAGCATCAGGCTGCTGTTGAACAAAACCAGTCAATATCTGTGCTATGAATGAATGTGCTGCAGCTGAGGAAAGGGGGAGTGCACTTCCTTCTGGTCACGTTTACTTCCTGAGTTCTGATGGCAGGATCTGTGAGTTAGTGAGGTGTCATGCAGGGCAAATACAGCTTGAATTGTATGCTGCTCTGAATTGAGTTGTCTCCAGCAGCTGGAGGAAAAGTGCCTGGATCTGCGAAGCCTGTAGGAAAGTCATTGCAGGCTTTCCACTAGACACTGATATGCAATTTCTGTAGTGTAAATTTTTGGACCGTAATTCCACTTTAATTTGCTGTCTGTCCCATATGAATTTTAGGCTTCAAGCCATGCCTCTGTTCAGTTCTAAATGGAAAGATTTTACACATCTGCCTCAGGTTCCTCTTTAATCAGTTCACCTGTTTCTATTTAAAAGCAGCACATCTGTTTCATGTTACTCCTGGCCATCTTTAAGATCTACTGCATGGCTTGCGCATGAGTTTTGAAAATACAAGAAGAATCACTTGATTAACAATTCTTTAGCCAGTTATTCATCCAGTTTTTAAGTGGGAAGATCCCTGTTTTGTGCTGTTGGAGCACAGTTCTTGAAATACATCCTGCCCCAGAAGAGGAGCAAGCCCACTTTGGAACAGTAAGATTGTTTTGCTGTAAATCCTTCTGTACTTGTAATTGGATTGGTAATAATCTAGGATGCACACCTGCAGGCATTGTGACCCTGTTACAGGCCTGTAAGTCACTAAGTTAAAATGCTTCTTGGCAAGGGGCTGGCAAGCTTTCTGCTCCTCTCTACTGTGGGCTAAACCAGTCCACCAGAAGCTTTCCTGCTGATGGCAGGGGACAGGCTCATCCAAGAAATCCAAGTGTTTGTGTAAGTATCTGTCCTTGGGGCTCTCAATTATTTTTGAATGGAAGATGTTTTGAAGTGTATTTAGTGCTGGTAAATGGCAGCAAACAGAGGAGCTTGGAATCTGATGTCCTTGAGCTCCTGAACAGAACAGCAAATCAGCAATAATGTGTGTTGCACCTTCTGTTGACGTACCTCAAACCTGTTTGTTTGGTCCTGTTTCCTGCCTCCCCAGACACAGACAGAGGTACTTGTACTGTGCAGTGGAGTGGTCAGTTTAGTAATTGCTCAAGTTATTTGCATAGAAAAAAAAATTAAACTTGCTCTCACTGTTTTTATCCTCAGTAAAAGTACCAACAAAATTTACCCACTCCTTGGTGTTCATGGGTTAGCTTCTTGCATCTGACAGACTGTGTGTCTGTGTTACAAGGCTCAGCTAATCTGCAGGCTCCATACTGTGGAAAATGTAAAGTGTTCTCTAAAGGAAAAGTAACCAACAAAACACAGCACTTTGAAAACTGCCGGCACCAAATTTTCTGGGCATGTGTGTATGTGTCTGCTAGGAGCCAGGCCCACACCCACTAATATGCTTCTCAGCCCTCATGTGGTCAGTTTTTTTGATCAGTTCCGGGTCACACAGCCGTGGACTTTACAATTCGTTATTATTAAAGCCAAAAGAAACCCTTCAATTTTGTGACTGAGATTGTAGAGCTTTATGCGGAACCCCGTGTTTTGAGGTTTGTTGTTTTGATCCTCAATCAAACTGGTGATCTAAATAAAAAGTTTTCAGCCTTTTCACTGTAAAACATCTAATCCTTGTATCTCATACATGCGTGGCCCAATTATGTAGCTTTTCTGGAAATTCAGTAGCTTTATCTTAGCTGGTATCACTTTGGCCTCCTTGTCAAAAATAGACACAATGACCAGCTAGGAACAGAGCAAGAACAATTAGTTCAGAGGTGTAATATGTAAAAGCTTTTGAATGTCTGCTGATTCGTATTTTAGTTTCCAGGTGTTGATTACATTGAGTAATATTAAAATGGTTTAAGTCTCTTAGATTTAGTAATATTAGTCTGTAAAAATAAAACTTGCTCTTTTGCTTTTGCCTAGTTTCAAAAATACGATTCTATTCAAATGGCAGTAGCAATGTGAAATTTCAACATGGAATTTCTTAGCACTGAAGACAAAAACATTCTGCCTCATGCATCAGCCCATCTCTTACTCACATTTGCATTTTCTCTTTCTTCTGTCAATTAATTATATTGATTGTAAAAGGTCCATGGAGACTGCAGACTTCACTCCTCAAATACTTCTTTTCACACTTTCCTGGCTTAGTCACAAAATTGAGATTTTCTTGTGGATAGCCTTTCCTTTATGGTTCATTTGGTCCTCCTCTACTCTCCTGAAATGACTAATGAAGGTGTCGCGGCTAGGGGTGGTGGGGTAGAATTTGTCAGTTGTGCATTTCCTCAATGACATCTGTGCTGAGAACCATCAAGTTCATTTCATATAATCTATCAAGGAATCTCTCAATAATCACAAATGTTGATGACTCCTGTCTGCCCTGGGTTTCAAGTGGAGACCTTGAGAGGCTTTTTTTTTTTTTATGCTGTGTTTTGTTGTAACTGATGACCCCTGTTCATTGCACACAGATGGACAGGGGTAGGTGGGAAGGAGAGTGTAATTTTAATACCTCAGATAATATTAATAAGCTATTGTTTTCAGAGCACTTTGTTATTGGATGCAAAACATGGATATGTAGAGGCTGTTAATTCCTTCTTCAGCTGTGACTGCTAACAGAGCAAACTTACCTAACACAACCAGTCTTCTTACAAGAAACTCTGTTCTCAGATCTCTAAGGGAAAGAACAGTCCCATTACTTGTTACTTGGGAGATACTTTAATACCTCAGGGTATTACATGGGCTTACAGTCACTTACAAGTCACATAGATTCAAGGGGTTTTACTGTTGTTAAAGAACTTAATGAGGGAGGTATCTGATACGGGGGAAGTTGGAAGTTGATCTTTGAGGATCTGATTGTTCTTAATAATCTAATTTTTGACATCGAATGTTTAATTATCTGAAGAGGATAAAATATATGATCTATAAAATCTCTGCTTTGGAACTGATTCATTCATCTTACTGAATACGCTAGAACAGCAGTTTCATACTAGAGCTTTCCATGGTTCTTTTAACAGCAGTTTCATACTAGAGCTTTCCATGGTTCTTTTGTAACTTTTAAGTGCAGTTTTTCGGGCTTCCTACTTCCTGAAAGTGTCAGAGGCACTTAAGCTTTGCACTAATGGTCCAATGTTGATACTGTTGAAAGGCTGAAGCTGACTAATGAAGAAATCAGACAAGCAATCTTGAAGATGGATGAACAAGAAGATCTAGCAAAAGATATGCTTGAGCAGGTGAGAAAGTTTGCAATTGGATATATCTTATTCTTAAGTCCCTCACTGCCCTTTTTTCACCTAAAGTGGATAGATGTACTGGCTCTGCTGGCATGTCTGCAGATCTGAACTTGGCCCCATCATGTCAGTGGAGCACATGAGAGCACAAGGGAAGTCTTTCTCCCAGTATTGTCAGATATACCTTCCTTGTGTAACTCTGTATCGGGTTGACTTTGTAAGTTTTCTCTTCTTGATCCAAAATATGCATGGTTACTGTTGGTATGAGGTTTCCTTTCATGTCCTCTCTTCTCACCTGTGATTTTTCCATAATTTTCCCCATCTATTCTTTATACTGCTGATTATTTTTTTATCATTCTTTTTTCTTTTTCTTAATTTCCCTTCCCTATCTGCAGCTTTCCATTGTGAAATGCCATGAACCAGGTCTTTTAAGTCAATGGTTAGAGCTGAGACTAGAAGAGATCTCACATTCTAACTAGAAGGGTTAGGAATGGAGTCAGGGTCTCCTATCTTCTGCAGCTGGTTCGCCCAACAAATGTGATTCCTTCTTTGTGTGCAGCCATGGTATTTAATCATGTGCAAAGAAGATCTTCCATTTTAAATTTATAGCCTACTTGTTATCTGAATGTTCACAGCTGTTCTAGAAGTCACTGCAAGATTATGATGCTCCACACCTTTGAATATCACATTTTGTGGGAGTAGGATAAAATATTAAAAAGGAAAGTGCTTGATATGCCTTGTGAGCAGTTTTTGTGGTTGTGTGTTGAGGCTGTGTGCATGGCAATATTTATAACCATACTAAAGCACAACTACCACCAGATATGTCAAAAATCCATCAAACTATGCTTTTAAGGTCAGCATATGAATAGCAGTCAGTGTCAGACACATATCTAGTCACTTGGTTGTTGTTTATTGTTTCAGCAGAGTAGGGCAGACCCAAGAGAGAGATAGATGAGGCTTTGTGTGTACTCTAGGATAGGCACGATGGGTACTTCACACTGAATAGGACACATCCTGCTCTTTTTGCATAAATCTAAACTCCAGGTAATGCTGTGGGAATCAAAGTTCTCTCTGTACTTCCCCTTGGATAAGTTGCAGTAGCAGTTGGCCTTTAGGATGTAAAACTGGGAAATTCCCCATAGAGTTAAGAATCAATCTAATGGGGTCAGTGAGGGATAAAGACAGAATGGCAAGCAGGGGTTTAAAAAAGGTCAGTTTTGTATCTGCAGCTGTGCTATTTTGAAGTTACGGTCACATGGGTGAGTCAACCTAATGTTTCCCCATGGTAGCAGAGAAATCTGAGGGCCCTCTGTCTCTCCATCAGGGTGTTTTGTGCTTCACTGTCCCTCTCTCCTTTTCACTGGACCACTTATCTCCATGTTGGTTTGTCTGTGTCACTCCAGCTGCTGAAGTTTGTTCCTGAAAAAAGCGACACTGACCTGTTGGAGGAGCATAAACACGAAATTGAGCGCATGGCCCGGGCAGATCGTTTCCTCTTTGAAATGAGCAGGTCTGTTTGATACATTATGGGAAAGTGCTCAAAGGGCTTCTTGGAAGCAGCAGTAATAGTTATTGAAAATGGATCATCTGGCACTGAAGGGGAATGTGCAAGAGATTGTGGGCCAGCATTATACCCTGCATTTGATAGAAGCCCGCAAATGTTACAAGTATTTCCATTCATTACACAAACTTTTTATTGATGATAAGGACTTTCCGTGCTGTCATTTAAGGCCATGTCCCCTGATGACAAGCAGAAATTTGCCTCCTCTGACTAAACTTGTTCACTAAAAGGAATTCAGATCCAACTATCAGATGTACCATAGTCAGGGGTCATGATTTCATGTAGATCCCTTTTTCCACTCAGCTATCTCATCTTCTGACCACCTTTCTTATTCCAACTTTGCTGCACCCGTGATCAGGATTAACATCTTTTTCTGCTAATTGAGATGCAGCTGGCATCTCCCATGAGTCTCGTATTTTGAGAGTAATGGGAATTCCTCCAGCTGCTTTTCAGTTGTAATCAAAATATGCCTTGAGTTCCTCCATTTTTATAACAAGGTTAATTATGTAGTGTCAGATGTTTGAACTATGTCTGTAATCCCATGCATAGGCCTTATGGGACTGAACATCCAACCATTAGATTACATAGGCAGTATACTGGCTCTGTGCTCAGAAGTACAATTCCAGTTCAGTGTTGGCTTTCCTCTGCCCTTCATGCAGAATTGACCACTATCAGCAGCGGCTGCAAGCATTATTCTTTAAGAAGAAGTTTCCAGAGAGGCTGGCAGAAGCAAAACCAAAAGTGGAAGGTATGGTTAAAGCTTTTGCTAAGAGTTGGGTTAAGAGAGGCTTGTCTCCAAAGGAGGTGCTGTTACATGTGTGGTATGATTGTGGAGTCAGTGAGTCTGAGGCGTGTCATGTGCTAAGAAATTAATTCTGTCTAACGATCTTCTTTCACCCACTGAATTAATGAAGTCATCTTCATGACTGCTACACTGTAAATATGAACTGTCAGATGTGGCAATGTGCTGCCAGGCTGTCCTGAGCTGCCAAAAGGTTTCATGGCCTCTCTGTGCAGGTCAGCCTTCCCTTCTCACCCTCAAGTTCTTGCACCTTACCTCTCCTTGGGGTAGTCAGAATAGACGCCTCAGGTCATTGGTATTCCGGGAATGCCTAACTTACACAGAGGGAGGTGTATGGCTTCTTCTGCACCACGTCCATGGTTATTGCAGGGAGGAGGTGAGTGTATCCAGTTCTGCTCAAGCGTTTCCCCTGTTCTTGCTAGCTATGATTTTAGAGTGTGAGGTCCAGCAGCACAGCCTTGCTCCTGGATTCAGATGAGCATCTTGCAGTCTAGATGTAGTTCATCTTCCTTCCCATTCTTCTGGTTCTGGGCATGTGGGTGCAGGAAGGACAATACACATACAGACTGTGTTGCAGCATTTGCTGGGCAATAGTGAGATGAGCATTTTAAGGTACTTCGAATTACAGGGCCCAGCATGTTAAAAACAGCCACTGTGCACAATAACCTGTTCTTCTTTTTATTTCCTCTTTTCAAGCCATTCTTCTGGCATCCAAAGAACTCATCCGAAGCAAGCGTTTGAGGCAACTCCTGGAGGTAGTTCTGGCCTTTGGGAATTTTATGAACAAGGGCCAAAGGGGAAGTGCTTATGGCTTCAAAGTCTCCAGCCTGAACAAAATTGCAGATACCAAATCCAGCATAGACAGGTATGCTAGAAGGCTGTGAATGAGTTAGTTACTGTGCTGCTGTATTTCTTGCCATAGTAATGAAAACAGGTTTTGTTTTGTTTTTTTGTAACTCTGTAGACCATTTAAAATAATGTCAGATTTGGCATTTAAACAGTGTTTTTCACTCTAAAAGATCCTGCAGTAGTTAAGACCAGCTATTAACACAGCACTCAAGTTCTGCTGTTTCTTTGGATATTGCACATCTGTTGCTGGATTGTTTCTGCAGCACTACGCAAAGATGACAAAAGTAGTATTTCACAAATAACTGAAATAAGATTTTGGGGGAGGGAGGATTTCTATGGAATTTGCCCTTTATACCAAAGTTTTATGGCCATGGTTTTCCTAAAAAAGAAAACAAAAAATTCTGACCACAGTTTTATGTCTCCTGTGAAACATGGCACACGTTTCTGATGCAGGACTGTCATAAACTGGCTCTCTACCTGCACCAGTAGGGGAACCACAGTGCATAGCTTTGGGAGACTGAGCCAGGTTGTATCTAGAGCAGTTAAGGAAAATAGCTGGTTTTGGAAAGGAAAGTGGAATTTACTATTTATGGACATGGGCTATCCCATGTTTTACCCCACATCCCCATACTGGTTCTGGAAATTAACTGAGCTATGACTGGTGAGAAAATACTGGTTTTGTGCTCCTGCAGCATTAAGATTTTCCTTGTAGGTCTTCTATATTATTTCTTACTAACTAACACCTTCCTTGGCTTGTGAGACCTGCTGAGACCATAGTTGTGGTGAAATGATTGAAGGCTGTGACAGAATGAGTGATGGCAGTAAGTAGCCATGGGAAATTCATCCCTACCTAACAGAGTCCTGTTTTGACTTACCATGATGTCCTTTCTGTATTCCAAGGCTAACACTTGTGTTGCTAGTCTTGAACATTTTTTGCCTTAATGTAGCCTGGCTTGATTTTTCATATATTGAATGTCCTGTGCAAATTCTGTTCTCACAAGCTCCCAGCACCCAGGCTCTAGTCTGTGTGAAGCAGTGGCCATCTGCTGTCTTGCTTATCAGTTAACCACATAACACCCACCTCAAGTAGCTGTTATGGCTGGCTGTTCTCTCTACATGCAAAATTCACTACTGTAAAATTCATCATTTACTTCACAAAATTTCTTAAATCTTCTCCTGCATCCCCCATACACCTCATTTTTAACCACTCCTGCCTGAGCTGCCATTGTTCTTAGTGAGCCTGACCACTACTCATAAGTATAGCTGTTTCATTTCTGCAGTTTTCAGTTTCTTCAGTCCTCAAGAACCTTTTCCTCTTCTTAGTTAACTCTTATGTTTTATTCACATAGAATCTGAGAACAACTCACTTTTCCCTTATGAGTTAATGTCACTTTAGTAGTATTAGTTGCTTATTCCCTGAAGTATCTGGGGACAAATATTATGTTTTACACAATTCTCTTTTCTGTTACACTGTTTACACAGATGGATGGAAGCATGCTGGTACTTCCAGAATAAATCAAGGCACAATATATTGCTTGAGGTTTTAGGAAGGATGTGTCATAAAGAGCTAATTCATTTCAGTCTGTGATACTTTTCTTTCAGTTACAGAGCTGCTAATTGCTGATATATTGTCTGTTTTGATCATTCAAGCACATTTCCTACCCAAATATTTTTCACTGATTTGTCACAATCCTCCCACCATCCTTTTCCTTCTTCTTTCTCATTTCTCCCTTTTTTTTTTTTTCTTTAGAAACATTACACTTTTGCACTACTTAATTATGATCTTTGAAAAGAGTTATCCAGATATCCTGGATATTCAGTCTGAGCTGCAGCATCTTCCAGAAGCAGCAAAAGTCAAGTAAGTCCAGTGCTGTTGCTTGCTTCCAGAGCTGGAGTTTCTAGTGATTTCTGTTAACTCAATGATCATTATTTTTTTCATTGCTGTTTTCAGTCTTACAGGGGAAATGCCTTTGCTCACATCCTTGATGTGATTAACAATCCGTTATTGTTAATAATCAACAATTATTGTTATTGATTAATTATTATTAATAATTAATAAAATTATCAGAGATTTTGGCTAGGGAACTACTCCAGGTAATGAAAGACAAGTGAAAAAAATAAAAGTAGGTTCAAACTTAGAGGAATTTATTAAGGCTTTAGTGGTGTTTTTGAGATGTAAACTACTACTCACCAACTACTTGGAGGAGATACCTGCCTATTCACAAATGGGTACTACCTAGTTTGGGTTTTTTTTCTTTAAAGTCCTAGAAAAAAACTTGTTTCTATATGATGAGCAGAAATTCAGTAGAACACTTGTGTCTAGAGAAGCATGTATTAACAGAGTTCTATGCTCATTTACAATGTAAGCTTGCAAGGACTACCATATGGTAGAAATGCAGATGGAAAAAACAATGTTTGGACTCTGAGGAAGTAAAAAATCACAAGTAAGTGTACTGCTAATGGGATTTAGTAGTTAAGTAGTTCAAGAATCATATGTAGAGATAATCTGAGACTCCAATAATGTGTCTGGTAAAGCTGGGGTCCTTGCTTGTGCTTATTATTGCAAGCTGGCCATGTGGCATACACTCCTTGCTGGTGGGTCAGGCTCAGCAGAGCAGGTGTTCTGACAGCAACCCCTTCTCTTCTTCCCAGGAATATCCTGATCTTCAGTATGAACACAGGCGAGCAGGGTCTGCCTCATATCTCATACAAAAAGCAGCATAGATCATTAACCAGGCCCCTTCCCCTCACTCCTAATCATTTGGCATGGCTGGTGCCAAAGGCCAGATACCAGACTTGATGGGCCAATGGTCTGTTCTGCCTCACAGTTCCTGTATTCTTGAGTAACACTGCTCTTTTTGTTCTGTCTGCCCTGTGTCTGTCTCCTGTGCAGCCTGGTAGAGCTGGAGAAGGAAGTTAACAACATAAAGAACGGATTGAAAGCTGTTGAAGCTGTAAGTATCTGAAGGTTTGCAAAGAGCCATACTTAAAATATCTCACTCAGAATCAGGAGCACTATATGTTTTATGATAAGAGAAAGTGGGCTTTCTCTTCCCATTCCTTTCCATTCTGGTCCAGAATGCATTAACCAAGTAAAAACAAATAAAAGCTTCTCATGTGGACCTCCTGCTGATGATCTTAGCAGAGTTAAGCCTAATGAAAAGCTTGTTTGATCTCAGCCTGGAAAGTAAATGAACAATTTGACAAATGGTATGGACTGAAAGAAAAAATAAAATTCTTGCTCCTTCTTACTAAGGGATGTCTGGCTGCTGAGCAGGTGTTTCATGTGGCTGTTGGAGTAGTAGTAAACAGGTAGTGGACTTCTAACTGCAGCCCTAATCTATCCTAAGCACTCCTTGGTAAGGCAAAGGAAAAGATAAACTAGTTAAAGATGAGGGAGCTGAGCTGACAAGCAAAGCAGCAGTGGTGGTTTTTCCTGCTGTTAATGAAAGTCTTTTAAGCTGGACTTAGCTTGCCTGTGTTCTGTTTATACTTACATAGTGCAGAGCCTTACATCTGAACACAAAACAGTACAAATGGTGCACTGGCACAGTTGTGTGTACTGAATTACAAGGGTTAAAGCTGAGGGATGGGCCCAAATGCTCCCTGGAGCCACAAGTTCATGTGTCAGCTGTGGTTCCCCTCCCTGGAAGCCTGCATTAGTTAAGCTCTTGATTTTGTTCCTGGGGAAAGACTCCAGCCTAACTGAGACAGGAGAGCATACAGCATGACACCATGTTTGGTGGAAGGAAGTAGGAACTCTCATACGTGCCTCTTGCTCATGTCATTGACATGTGTATGGCTTTGAACAACCCCATGCTTTCCAAACCTAACTACTCTGATTCTGTGATTTGCCTCCTCTTTGTGAAATGGCAGCTACAAATAGCTGCCATTCTTAGAAGGCCTGATGTGAGAAATGTCAAATTAGCGTCTGCACAGCAGTTGAAATAGTAAACATTAACACTGAAGTCATTCTGTTGTCTCTGTCCCTCAACGTCTCCCATCATCTGCACAGATAAATACATTCTGATCCTAAGAACATCATTCTGTCTCTCTGCAAATATGGAAACAAAATCCTACATTTAGGTTGGTGCTGGCATCTCTTGCCTGTTGGATATACTAAGGGAACAGTACTGCTGAGAGGCAAGGCAGAGGTCTTCAGAGCTCTAGAAAGTCCCTGATGTGTTTAACTTTCTTTGCCCTTTCACACAGGGTTTTATTAGACACACTTTTCAGAATCCCTTTGTCTTCAAGTGTTTCACCTGTCTTTTTCAACTCGTGTCAGTTTAATGCTAGTTTAATGCTCTAGTGGTGCATTTGAGATGGGGAACATTCTGCACTGGGACTGCTGGAAAAGGGATCAGTTGCTGGGAATTGCATTGGGTGGTTTCTGCACAAGGATTACCTGTGTACAAGTAACTAACTCAGGACCCTCCCATCCTCCTCATTCACTGACTTAATTTTCCTTTTATCTGGCCTGAGTTTGGTTGGGCTCTGGGGGTAGAGGAAGGGATATTTGGCCTGTCAGCAACAACAATCTCCAAGAGTTCATCATGTAATTAGCCAGTGATCTTCCCACAAAAAAAAAAAAAAACCAAAAAAACTTTCTAAAGCTTATTTCTGGGTTGTTGGGGTAAGAGACAGCACAGCCATGAGAAAAGATACTTACACATCCATGGAGTACAGTGCTTGAGGATTAAAAATCTCCTGTAAGGGAAGGCTGACATGGAGTTCATGTCACGAAGAGAGGCCAAGTTTTGACTGGGACCCACAGTTCCCCCCATTGAAATATGAGTGCCTACTTCTGTTTTCCTTTGTGTGACTGGGTTATTTGTTTTGCCTTTACAGCCAATTTTTCTTCTCTTTCCCATACATGGGTTCCATGGACAACCTTTTCTCCCCATTCAATCACCATCTTCCAACCTCACTGTTCTCCCTGCCATGGTATTTTTCGACTGGGGCTGCCAGCACCTCCCAGTCTGCTTGCTCAATTCATGTTTTTTTGGTGTGTAAAAAGCAGCACTTTAGCAACAATGGAAGATCAGTGTCAGGTGGAAGGTGGAGGAGGGGAAGGTGTGATTCTTGATTCCATTCCAGTGTGTTCTCACCACAGCCTTGGCTCCAGTGACTGAGAAGTTTCTTCAAAGCCCCTTAAGAATAGAAAGCTAAAAATAGTTTCACAGTCAGATGATCTTAAAGGTACTGTTAACCCTTTGCCTTCCTGAGCTGGAAGCTTCTTTGTAAAAATAAGACACAGTCATTTTCAAGAGGTGCATGCAGCTGTCGCCTTTGAGTAGGATGGTCCCAGAAGGACAACTAAGTAGTTCTTGGTCTTCTCCAAATCAGGAAGTGAATTCTGTCAGCAGAGCCCTTCTCTCATGTGGCAAGAAGATCATAACAATTGCTTGAGAAGCCAGTGCTATGCCTGTATGTTTAATCTCTCTAGAGAATCAGCAGCCCACCCCACAGGAGCTTTTCCTAGCTTCTCCAGTTGTGCTGTTATAATTAGTATATACCATTTCTAGAAGATACAGATGAGTTTCTTATACTCTGGAATCACTCTTGGGCTGATTACATAATCATGCTGGTTACTTGTCTTTTGTTGGTTTTTATTTTGGAAGAATTATTCTGCAGGGGAGGACTGAATTTGAAACGGAAGGGCAGACCACCTAATCTTAGTTTGCCCTCCAGTAACATCCCAAGTGCCATGGCTTTCAACAATGTGTAAGATGACAGAACTGTTTTACCCACCTGCTTAAGGAGAGGGGGAGAGAGGGTAGAGCGACTTTCAGCTAAAATTAACTTATAAATTACAGTGGGAAATAGTGTCTGAGGAAAAAAAATATGAATGATTCTTAGAAGCACTTGAAGTGACATTTATTGTATGCATAAAGTCCAATTCAAAGTAATTGTAACATAGAGACAATTCATTGCAAAGTAATATAAATGAGTCGTGCTCCCGGCACCATCCCTTGTGATGTGTTCGGAAAAGAAGTGGAGAAGAGAATGTAATATAAAGCATGGGAAGTAGCACTTCTTTAATATGGATTTTTCTCTGGCCATCTGCTCATTTCTTTTCTTTTCTCTTTTCTGCCTTGTGGTCTTTCCTTGTAGTGGTTACATTCTCTTTCCAATTCACATCAGACCAGATAGATATATCACATTTGATTTTAGATTGTTGATGGCCAAAGCTATTCTTTGCATTCAGCAGCACTGTGGAGCAAATCCCAAGGGGCTTCTCAGCATAGATGCTTACAAACCTGTCCATTTGGCTCTGTGAACCAATATTTTGATGACTAGTAACACAGAGCACCAAACATGGATGTAGCTGGAGTTGGAGCCAGCACAAAAACATTTTTTTTCCAAAGGGAACAGTGGGTCAGATTGCAACTTGACCTGCTGTTTCATGCTGATTTTCTCTACACAGGAAGTAAGGCTTTATCATTCCCACTGATTATTCAGCTGAGAATAAAGATGAGGCCCAGATCATGATTTCCTTGTCCTCATGAGACTGTCAACAGCATGCAAGCCAAGCACAGGCATAGGAGACTGCCATTCTTACTATAACTTGGTCATTTTGATGAGCTCTGTAGCTCTTTCTGTGCCACAAGTATGGTGAATAGAGTAAGGGAAGAGATAGAATGAGTAATCTTGACTTAAAACTAAAAAACTTGAGCCAGAAAGAAAGAATCTTACAATTTTTTTTTCTCTTCTTTCTGTAGGTAGTGGACAAATAGAGCTTAGTTTTCTGTGGTTTTATGTGGGTTTTTTTTCCTTCTTCATAAAACTGCTTATCATAATAGCCCCAGTTTATAAGTGTGAATTTTATGATTCCAAGCTAATGCTTATTGGTTAGCAGGGTTCTAGCAAATGTTGCACCTGACATCTGTCTGCTTGTTCTTCAGTGGGAGAACTAATTTTGATGTCTTTTTGCTGCCTACCTAGTGCTTTTCAGAGAACTAAAGGGGAGATCCAGAGCTAGGAACTATACAGATTATTCACACATATATGCATTTCCCCAAGAATACAGCTTTTGAGTCACCATGGGAAGAGAAGATGAGGGAAATTCACTATTAAAAATTCCAAAATCACTTGCTACGCAATCTGAATTCTCTATTGTTTGTCATTTTGCACAGGAAAAAAAAAAATGCAGCATTTAATATTCTTGATGCTTAGATTATAAAGTTGCCTTAGAAATTCAACATATTGATGGTTTTCTTGGGAGTGGTTGGTTGAGGATAAAGGAAACCATAACTTCATCCCACCTTAACTTTCCATCTCATACTGAAAAGGCAAAACCTTTGACTAAGTGGGTGGTTTCTAAGTAATAGCTCTGGATGAATGTGTGAGGAGCGGGAGCACAGCATGCTCTGCACTAAGATGGGCTTCCCTACTCCCTTCCTTGTCAGCAAAGAGTCTTTGATGCTTGCCTGTCTATATCTCTTACTTCTTCTCTTTCAGGAACTCGATTATCAGAAGAGACGCATGTGGGAATCAGGGGACAGGTTTGTTCCCGTCATGAGCGATTTCATCACTGTGGCCAGTTTTAGCTTCTCGGAATTAGAAGACCTTCTCAATGAGGCTAGAGACAAGGTAAGAATACTTTTTGAGTGTCTAGGGTTTTTCACTGGCTCAGTCAAAAGCCTGATCGAAACAGAAGCAGTAATGCTGGATGCTGAGACTGTAGTGAAAACTGTAATAGACACTGAAAATGGTTTAGGTTGAAGCTTCTTACTTTTCCTAATCTAGTGTGTAGCCATTTAGAATAAATTTTAGGTTTAAAAGAGTGCTCTTGCCCACTTCTTGCTAATCTTTCTTAGTATTATCCATGTGTGCCATAGAATTGCGATGGCAACATGGTATCACACCATGTGGTTGTGTTGAAGGGACTGCTTTTGAGAAGTCTCTCAAAAAGAGTTCCTTTAGTGATAGTGACTTCATAACTTTTACCTTCTTCTTTTGACTTCATCCCACTGTGCTTATTCAGCTGGGGACATTTGTGTTTAATTTTCTTAAAAAATACACCTCTGGGTAGTTTGGTAACCCTGAATACCTGATCTTTTCCATGTATACTTCTCTGTTACTTCCTGTATTTCATTGCAAGGATAGAAATCCCAAACATGCATGGTTTGTCTGACATTATTGGTTCCTTTTTATACAGTCAGCACCACGTGCATGTTACTTTTCAGGTGCTGCTCTGATCATTTTGTCCTTTCACTGTCTGCATCTCCACTACCAGATTTGTACAACTAAAGAGGTGCTTGTTCTTTGCTGATGATTGGAGTCTGGCACTAATCCCTCTGTCTCTCAGCTGAATGAGAGAATTTATATGAAAAGATCATAAGCATATGAAAGTCTTTAGAGAAGAGCAAGTTCTAAAGTAAATGATAAGTAATGGCAAATCTGCCCTTCTTGGCTGGCATGTTAAAAGTGCTTTTGGCTTTATGAAGCAAACGTGTTATTTGGTTTGCATTGAATTGTTTCCACAGCTGGTGTCAGTCCTTGTATCGCTAAGGGACCTATTGCATTATTAACAAAACCTGTGTTGTGCCAATGGATTGGTAAGCCTTAAATTTTGAAGGATAGGCAGAACAGAGGCTGAGGATCTGAACAGTAAGACTCCTCACTTATCCAGTCTCTCTGCCGTAATGTCATTCTGCATTTCCTTGCTATGGAGATAATGTTGGTAATATGGACTTGCACAAAACAAATATTTAATATTCTGTATCTTCACAAAATTTACTGAGAAAAGCTCAGTTTTCTTTAGTTTGGGGGCTTCTGTTTTATGACTAGATAAATATTTCAACTTCATTATAGTTACGTGCACATTTCTGAAAGTGAATTCACTCTGTCTTTGGTTTAGACTACCTGCTTTTGGTTTAGTATTAAGATGGTGGTGGTCCTTTCTTTTGGCACTAGGACAAAAGTCCAATGCAGATTCTTTACAAGGTCAGTCAGGGGTTAAAAACCAGAAAGTGGTACGTGTCCAGCCCAGCAATGCAACTTTTCTTGATCAGGCAGTTGCAGGAAAAATGTCATTCTTTTGCTTTAATAATAACCAAGAATCTCCTTACAGACAGACCAATATGTCTGGAAGTTGCTGCATGCTTTTTTAGACATAGCCAACATAAAGCACTCAACATAAAGAGACTTTTTATTTTAATGACTATAACATGCTTAGGAAACGTTTCTTTACCTTCTCCTCACACACCCTTACTATGTTTGAACACACGCCATTCCAGCTTCTGCTCAACCTATGGCTTTGGTTCTTCCACTGGCAAAAAAGTGTCTTCCACTGGCTGCTTTTGGGCTTCTAAAAGGGGTCTGTCTGTCCTTACAAGTGCTCCAGTACTGAGCTATTTCTCATGTTTGCCTCATTGTTTTTCCCTTTTCTTCTTCCTCTTTTTCCTCTTTTTTTTTTTTCCTTAAAAAAAAAAAGCTGAGAATTTTCAACAAACCAGATGTGCTTTGCAAAGCCTACAACATCCTCCAACCTCAGTGGGCTCTCTGTGCTTCTTGAATCACGAGCTCTTCCTTACTATGGAAACCTACTATAACCCCAAATTAAAGGAAGAGAGGGACCAAGACAACAGATTATCCTGTACTTTTTTTTATTTCTCAAAGCAAGTTGAAAAAAAAGGTAGTGAAAGAGGGAGGACTTTGAAAAATATCCTAATGAGCCCAGGAAGAATTGGTCTGGTTCATAGTTTTGTTAATAATAATGAAGCTCTAGTTTTAACAGCTGGAGTTGGATATCATTCTAAATATAGATGTGGATAATTGATTGCCAGGAGGTAATCAGAGCCATGTTTCCTCAGCTGGGATTTAAAACAATACAACTTATCTTTTCAAACCTGGGAATTTTTTTATTTTTTAAAATGCCTTTAGTATTAACAAAAGGCATTTCTTCATTCCTTTTATTTATGGAAACAATCCATTACAAACGTGTGATGCTGACCTGACATTTTTCACAATCCCAAGCAGTACTTTTTTTGGCCTTTTTGCTTAAACCAGGACCATTTACAGTTAGTGACCATGGGGAGGAATTGATATTTTAAACTGAAAGGGCCACATTGTCAGATGCAGGCATCCATGTTTGCAGAGGAAGCCTTGTAACTATACTTATCTTCATGCAGCAAACAGATGGCTTGGTTAAGAACTGATTGAAAACTTAGACTGACTCTTTAAACAGGCTCCCTAGTACAGCTGGTTCTTGTTCTTTTTGTGTTTTTCTCACTTTCAATGCCACTTTATAAGGGAATATATAGATTAGATCAAGGGATAATGTTTTCTGCCATTTCCCATAAACTGGAAGGTGGGGCAGGAGAAAGCGAAATTCTGCCCTAGAATCCTTCATTAGTTGTTACATGGTTGAATAGATGACAAAAAGCTTTTTTTTTTTTCACATCAGAAAGAACAAAATGGGGTTGAATTTTGTCTGTGAACATTTTTCCCTGTGTTTCCTGTGGGGAAATAATGAAAATGCCCAGGCAGAGGAACAGTGACCTCCCATGGTATGAATTTCATTTTCCTATTTGAACAAGGTAACATTTGCTCTATATGAAGTTTTACAACATACTTAAATGCTGAGAGGTATGAACTTAGATTGCTAGACTGCTTCGTAGCTGTTCTACTTTGTGCTTGGTTTATAACAAACTTGTTTTTAAGAAATTTTGGATATTCCTAGAAGAACAAAGTCTGCTCAATCAGGCATTGCCACTCCTGTGATCATAGAATCATAGAATGGTTTTGGCTGGAAGGTACCTTCCAAGTTCCTTCTGGATCTAGTTCCAACCCCCCTGCCATGGACAGGGAACTTTCCACTAAACCAGGTTGCTCAGAGCAACATACAACCTGGCCTTGAACACTAAGCCTCTCTATAGAGGCACAACAGAGGCCACTGCCTGGGCAAGACTGACGAGGTGGGTAGGAAAAGTGTCCATCCCCAGTCTTTCTCATGAGAGCTCCTCTCAAACAGTGTTCATCATCATGGAGAAAGGAGTTCAGACTCTGCACATGCATTTAATAAGCTTAGCACATATAGTAATTGTTTTGAAGAACAGAAAGGCAATGAAAGCCAAAATCCATTTAAGAAACTAGTAATTAATGGCAGAATGCTGTAAAGCACACAGAAATACTGTACTCCAAGTCCCAGTTACAGGCTGTGCACTTCAGTCATTCATTTTGGGGGATTGGTATTTTCTGTCAGCCACTGGGGCTAATGAATAAGGAATGGATCAGGATGGAGACTGAGGAAGTCAAGACAATGTACATTACAAAGGGCATGAGCTGGCACCACAGTCGGCTATCAGGAACAGCCTTTTGTTAAATGAATTACGAGCTATGTCTGGTAACTTGGAACTGCAGATGCTTTAGGCCAAGTTGGCATCTAACATATCAGAAATGTTTATAGTGCCTGTATCTCGATTTTGGGGCTGCCAGAGTCATTGTTGAACTCCTGGGAGAATTCTTTAAGAGCATGTAGGCACAAGGAGTGCTGAGCCCAGCCCTGCCTGAAATTGGCTGGGCTCTTTCCATTGACTATTCTGAATCTGTTCCATAAAAAAACAGACATTTATTTGAACTACCTCACTATAGGATTGGAGTCTTCATAACAGCAAACACAAGAGTACTTCTCTGGGGAAAACAATTCATGTTGCATGGCTACATGGTATAATTCATCATACATTGGCTCCTCTGGCAATAGCAGACAGCACAGACAGTTGGAAATTTTTATCATGGCTGTTTTTCCTCCTCCTCATAGAGGCCTGTTCCTGCCATTTCTAGAGCTTGCCACTGTTTAACATTTCGTTGGCAAGCACAGCAGCGAGCGTGTGTGCTGCTGTCCCGTTTTCCCTCTCCCTGCTAAAATGGCTTTTTAAAATAAACAACTGTCTAAACGATTTGCTTTGGCAAGAGGATGAATTCAGTGGAAAGTTTGGCAGAGGAAGCATAGCTGGCACTGAGCTTGTGGACCTGTTGTATCATGGAGCATGGGGGCCCTTATGGTGTGGAAATTAATGTTTTAAGGAAAAGAAAAAAAATATATACAGTCCTGTATTACAGTGGAAAACCTGCTGAAACAGTTTTCCATCTCGCTTTTGCTCATGTCATCTGTCCCCAAATGACTTTAGGAACAATCAGGTTTCAGCCCTTGTTCTGCACTATTACAGTACGTCACAAAATTCTGGGAAGCGTTTCGCATGCATGAGGTCTTAGCTACAGATTTCACAGTTGTGGCAAGAGCAGGTACTGCTTGGCAGGGAATCTGCCCATGGAGCAGTGCAGTGATTAGTACAGGGTGACACAGATCCTGTGGCAGAGAGCAGAAGAGAGGGCTGGAGTCCAGAGCACCTAGGTCTGTGCTGCGCTGCCTCTTACGCTCTGAGTGAAGCATGCAGTGTGGTTTTAGCCACTGTGAGGATGTAGGAGCCTGGGCTTCATACCAGGGTTGGGAAGGCTGCCTCCAGCAGCTTGCTGACCTTCATCCAGGCACTAGTGCTTTAAAAAAGCACACATGATAGAAGGACCAGAGCTATGGGGAAACAGAAGTAATAAAAAAGAGGGGTCTGTTGCAATTTAAACAGTGAAAATACAGTGAGGGTCTGTTTACAGTAGTGCACTGAGTTGATGCAGTGCCCTACAGATGTGAGCAACTGATATTTTTTGCTGTTTCTTATACCACATTAGTGGGCAGCACTTGCCTTTCTGTAACAAATGGAGAAAGGAAGACTTAAGAGAGGGAGCCTGAGTTCCCAAGCCACATTATGTGCAGAGCTGGCAGCAGAAGCTGGAACTCCTGACTTGCCTTCCTCTGATCAGTCAACTTTTTTTTCCGGAGAGGGTAGAGAAAGAAGGAAAATGTTTACTTCAGTGAAGTGCAGATTTCTCTTTTGTAGTTATTTTAGTACATCCAGTGCTCAGAGTCTTGCTTTTCATCTTTCACTGCTTTACTGTAAATGATTGTGAGCTAGTAAGCCATTTTTACAGGGCACCAAAGACAGGCTGTTCTCAGCCTCTGATTTGCTGCTGCTTAGAGACCACAACACCTTACACTCATGAGTGTCTTTGGAAGGGTCCCAGGCTGCTGGGGCTTTCCAGCACAGCAACACTTGCTCCTTTGAGTAGCAGTGGGGAGGCAGTGGCAAAAGCCCCTCTGCCAGTGTGAGGAGCTGGTGTTGGTAGGTGGGTGACAGGCCATGTGCAGAACATTTGCAGGCAACACCTCCCTCTAATGGAGAATTCCATATATGGAGGATCCAAGAGCCCCAGGCAAGGACCCCCTCCTTTTCAACCCCCAGCCTCCCTAAGAGTCCAGGAAATCCCTGGGGGCATTCTTGGGCTCAAACCAGCTCAGTTTCTGCGTGCCCCCTCATTCACATTGGCTGTACACAGGAGGGATGCAGGGCATGGAGGCAGTGCATCACTAGGTACAACAACCATCTCCTGTGGGCTGCTCCTGAGCTCCACTTCACAGGGGGTTGACAAGTCTTCCTTCTGGCTGGCAGCTCTACTTGCTGCTCTTAATTTGCACCTTATCTTCAGTTGTCACAGGAGTTAACCACAAGCCGGAAGAGATTCAAGGTAGCACATCTCCTGTGAGCAATGCGCTTCAAGCGCTCTATGTGTTCAAGGTGGCAATGCCTGTGCTGAAGTCTTTCTCTTGCACTCCTGCTTCTCTGGCTCATTGGCACGCTGAGGCAGGCATGCCAAGAATATATAGAACATGGAGGTGATTTATCTCCTCCTGTGGTATTGACAGCCTGTATTTTCTCTACTGAACAGCTGGTGTTGGTTGATTTGGATTACTGTGAGACCGCTGCACTTTACTAATATTCAAGCACATATGTGTATGTTATATACAGAGAAAATACATATATACAGATGGGGAAGGAGAGAGAAGTAGGTGTACATACTTGTGTGTGTGTGTCTTCAGAGGTTGCAGAGAAAAGGAGTTAAACCAGAGAAGTGATCTATTGCTGTTTCCATACTCTGAAGTCCCTCCCTGACATTGCTGCTATAGTGCTTCCTTCAGCTCCTGACATGTTTGGTAGCTCAAAGCAACTTGCATTTCTTCCAACACTTTCTTTTTTTTCCTCCCAGATACTTTGAGTTTCTTTGTTTGTTTCTGGCTGAGAATGAAGCCTTTTTTAAGAAAAAAGAATCTATTGCTTCAAACTGCTTTGTGGGCCTGGCAGGGAAAGCAAAATGTCGAATCAGGCTGAGCCAGAAGGAAGCTGCTTTCCCTGGAGATTGGTTCCCCCTGCAGTTGACTCGGAGACGTTTTTTATGCTTTACCTGGTACATGGCCAGAGGGGTTCCTAAGACCTGCTTCCAAACTCATTTTGTGCTTGGGATTGGAGCCTGAACTGTCCTTACTGTCTTTTCCATTCTACAAGATCACTGAGCTGAGTACACACACAAGAGAGTTTGAAAGCAGTCTATAGCTTGGGAGAGTCTGGGTTTGGTAAACGTTGAGGTCTGTGAGGATGCTCTGCTGCTCAGTGTGGGTGTATGACATGCAGGCAGGGAATGCCAGGGGAGCTGTGTACCAGGGCAGCAGTGCCATGGAGGAAGCGTTGCTAGTGCTGCCTGTTGTGATACAAAAGTGTGTGAAAGAAGCTGTTTGGACAATGAAGCTTTTAGATGTGTACAGTTATATAGGACTTTGGACATATGTGAACATGCTGTCGATAGACTATATGTGCATGTATTTGAGTGCATTTTGGTGAGTAGAAGGGCGTGCTTGTGAGTGTGAGAGAGCAAAGAAGAGAGTACAACTACTGCAAGACTGATGTCCAAGAGCCAGGGGATGCTGTGAATTTACCATATCCCAATCAGGACAGCTCTGTGACTGAAGTCCTGCCAGTTGGCTGCCTTCACATGTGTTCTGCAGCCTCAACATTTGCCTTTTAAAATAAAAGCCATTTGTGATGTATTCATGCTCTTTTTAGTCTGCCTGGGAGCCCTGGCTGCTTTCCTTGACCCACTCTCATGCCTTGTCTGTCCATAGTCTCCTCTCTCCCAGGCAACACCCTGACTCAGACAGGGTGGTGGATGACACAGCAAAAGGCTCCTGAGAGGACATAATGTAATGTTGCTGCAAAAATACCTCTAACTGCAGCCATTCAAAAAGTAATTTGAGGGGAATGTGAAAGGGGAAAGGATGGGCTAAAACTATTTATTTGGTAGTCAGGATGGGCTATAACTACATGTTTCCCCACTAGCTCACTGTTTTCCATGCCCCTGCTGTCCCACAGCTGCAGCTGAGATGTGGCTAGGCAATCAACTTCTGAACTTACTCCGTCACCCTCAGGCACTGAACATAGTTTTTTTTGTATAAGTGGACAGAATAAGTGGACAGCTAGTGCTCTCCAGCACCATTGGCCCAGGTTGCCTAAAGGATATCCAGGAATGCAGATTCTTCTGGGACACAGGCACCTGCCTTAAGGGAGGGCACTTCTGTTGATGGAGGGGGGGGGGGGCAAGTTTCTGCTCTCACTGCATGAGTGGTAAGAGGGTATTGAATTATATGTGTGGTTACTCATAAGCTTTCCTCGCTGTCTTCACCAAACTGCTTGCCTAATTATTGTTCTTGTGTTTTCTGCCCCCTTGACAGTATGCCAAGGCACTGAAGCATTTTGGAGAGAGTGAGGGCAAGATGCAGCCAGATGAATTTTTTGGCATCTTCGACACTTTCTTACAGTCATTTGCAGAGGCCAAGCAAGATCTGGAGAATATGAGGAAGAAAAAGGAAGAAGAGGAGCGCAGGGCACGTATGGAGGCCATGGTGAGGACGTGTGCACAGGAAGGCTTTTCCTTCCATCGCCTTTTCATGTCTCAAGTGAGAAAGGTTAAGGAAGCCAGTTCTAATGCTCATGTCCTGTCACTGTTTTATGTCCCCCTCCATGCCACCTCTCTTTGGCATCATTCCTTTCTCAAATGATGTCATCTTTTCCTGCTGGCTATCCTGCCAGCTTTCAAGGCCTGTTTGGCTCCTACATTACTCTTTTGGATTCAGATACCAAATCTAGCCCTGCCTGTTCTGGCCCAGCACTTTGCAGGATGGTGCTGCCCCTGCCCAGTGCCAGACTACCCTGATTTCACACTGCAGGCTCTGTGCAAAAGCTCTGGGAGCTTTATCCCCCTTGGTCCTTCCAGCTGGTCAGCTTCCACTCAGACTTCGTCATCACCTGCTGCATGCCTGTCACCTGACAGTGCACAGTGACACAGGAAATGCCCTGGCACCTGCTACAGCCCACACTGTCAGTGTTTCTGGCCAGTCCTAGTGCCTTGATTACTGGGGCTGTCTCTGTCCTTGACATGGTGAGAGAGATTTTGTGCACTGTTGATTTTGCTCCTGGAAGACAGTCGTATGCCCCTGGGATTCATGTGAATGAGCTTCTGCCTACAAACTCAGCCTTTCCGGAGGCCTGAGAACAGTTCAGCCGTCCCCTGCCTCCTTCCCCCCTGCTGTGGCCTCACTGTGGGGAAGTGCTGCTTTAAATGTTTGCTGTGCCAGAAGCACTGGTTTGTATCCTTTAGAAGAGGAGAGAGGTAAAACTCTGGGATGCCAGCAGGCATACTGTTGGACAAAGGGCCAGGACATCCAGTCCTAAGATAGGACTTACATTTAAGCTTCCTTTAATGGCTGGGCTTGATCTTAATAGTTCTTTCCCAGCCTTGTTGATTCTATAATTCCTCTCAGCCAGCCTGGAAAGTGCAGGAGCCTGCTGTTAAAGTCCTTGGATGGTTTTATAGTCCTAATACACCATGAGACAGGTTGCAGTTTGCTTATGGGAAGAGTCTTCCTGCAACATGCAGGAGCGAGTGACCTGCTTCCTGACAGCTGCATCCATCCCTTGTTATTTCCACTAATCTTGGAGATGAGCAGTGGAGGGGAAAATGAGCTCCCTGGAGCTACCCAAGGGAGATCAAGGGCATCATGTTGACAGCTGGACCTATCCAATGATTTGTAAAGTCTACAGTCCTGTTTCAGTGCTGTTTGTATTTATAAGCTATTTCTCTTTCCAGAGTTGAGACAATGTGCCTTCCTTTTCCCATCACTGCAACGCACAGCCTCCATCCAAACATGAACTGTTTGGTGGATAGGGATTATGTTCATGTTTTGATACCTCACACGATTTTCATTCTCCAGGATGTTTACCTTGTGGTTTTCTGGGGTTTTTCCTTCCTTCTTTTCCTCCTTCTGTGGGACTGCAGCCTTTCTGCCTGTCAGTGTAGCTAGCTATGCCCCAAGTGCAAAGCTGTTTCACTATACTAGGGATTGTGGTTTGTACAGACACATTCAAACTAACTTTTAGCTCACTAGGTTAGGTATTGTCAGCACAGTGGTGCCGCCACACTAAGGTCGCTACAAGCCTGGCCCCAGAAGCTGCGTAATTACTCATGCCAGCACCACTTGTAGAGTGTCATTTGTCACAGCTATTTTGGCTGGCACTATCTTACTGTAAAATTAGTGCAAAACAGCAGCAGTATGCACATCCCATGTGTTCTTTTTGCTCCAGGTAACACTTTGTGAGGCAAACATAACAATGCTACTCATTCCTCATCTCTCCTGCTCTTTGCTTATCTGTGCAGAAGAAGGGAAACCCAGCATAGTTGCCTGTTACTCTGGCACAGGTGATGCCCTTATGGATGGTCTGGCACCTTGGTTAGCTAATCCTAAAGCTCTGTGTCTTTCTCCACAGCTAAAAGAGCAAAGGGAAAAAGAGAAGCGACAAAAGAAAGCAAAAGCTGGAAGCATCTCTGAAGAGAGTGGGGAGTTTGATGACCTGGTGTCAGCATTAAGGTCTGGTGAAGTCTTTGACAAAGACTTATCCAAGCTCAAGCGTAACCGCAAGCGCTTGGGGAACCAAGGCTTAGAGACAAGCCGGGAGCGGGTGGTGACAAAGCTAAATTATTAATTACAAGAGGAAGAAAAAAATAACCAGAAGAAGGTGACGAAAAAGTGCAAAACAAGGAAGATGAATGTGTGCGATGGTGCCTGACTGACAGCTGCCCCAAAGGATTTCTTTGGTCTTTGGCTAGAGATGTTACCTTTCCATGATCAGCTTTTCTCTCATCCCTCTTCTGTGCTCCTATTTTGAACCATTATAAAAGTGCCTCTGCGGACCCAGCCGGGCCTGTGACTGGGCCATGCAGAGCTGACAGATTTGCTTCTGGGAGTTTATTGTGTCATCAGAGGCCTCGTGGTGATGACACAAAATACTTGGGCCTTGCAGACTGCCTCACAGCTGGAGAAAGATAACTTTCTGTGTGCCAAAGTGAAAACTAGTCACCATCTCCATCTTGCTGATAACAAGCAAGACTAATTTCAGAGCAGCTCTATAAACACCTGTCACATCTTCAAGATCTAGACTGGCCTCCAGGGGCTTATCAAAATGTGGTTCTCAATGTTTCCAATTCCTTTCCAGAATTGGATTTTATAAGCCATTGATTAGTACAGGAAAAAATGCTTTTGATCTCATGTTCTGTATAGTATTTTTGTGTGGCCTACACTGTCCAAGGCAAGTGATGCTCAGAAGGAAGCAATCAAGTTCTGGAAGAGGTTGAAATTCAAGACTCAGGTTCAACATAAAATGCTTTGCAAAAGTCTTTTGGATTCTGATTTTCTAGAAGCAGTTTTCTGGAGTTTATTGATGGTTGAGCCTTGAAGCTATGAAATGCAAACATAGGAAAGAAGCTCTGGCTTCTCTTTAGAAAACTAAGCCACTGCCAGGTTGCGATTACAGGTAGATGACTGTGGAGCCTGTTGTCATTGCTGGAGGGTGGGAGGAAAACAGCAGAACATTTCTTACCTGTTTGTGCAAGATTTCTTAGTGCAGCCCAATGGAAATCAGGAGCTCCGTAGTATCATCCACAGGTCACAAGCAGCAAAAAGCAGTCACTGGCTGCAAGAAATGAGATTTCCATTTGATGTTAGCTGTAATTTCTGTTGACATGAACTCGTCTTTCTGTCTAACAGGCTGACCTTCACTGCACACACCCACTCCCACCTAAAGAGAATCACATAACTCAGTAAGTTATGAATGGTGTCAAAGGAGAGCCCACAGCCTGATTTATTTTGAATAAATCACTTGGAATGAATCAACAGAAGGTCCCATAATGAAAACTGAGAATTTTTCCAGGAACACATAGAATTGTGTATGCCAAGCAGGCTTTGGAGATGGGTTTTCATAAACAAAGAACAAATCTGTATTTAAGCTACATGTATGAAGCACACAGTTGAAAGCAAAGAACACTAAGAGGCATGAATTCTGAATTCTGTGTGGCTACGGCTCTAGGAAAAGGATTGGACTGTGTGGGCTGTTGTGGACTGCTTTTTGTATAAAAAAAAAATAATCTTGTCTTCCTTTTAATTATTTTCCCTGGAGAAAGAAGAGAGTCAAAAAAAAAAAAAAAAGAAATTGTGATGGATTCTTCCTCATAGACAGGAAGAAAAGAGAGAACATTTGAGAAGAGGGACCCACCATCTACAAACTTTGCATCAATAGTCAACAGCACAAAATGCCAAGGAATCCCAGGGAAGTGAAAAAAGCTCTATTTGTGATTTTAGTCATTTGGTTTGATTTTTCTCTGAATGTCACTTAACCTCAGGCTCTGCACCGAGTCTGCAGAACAGAACTTCCTCTGCTATGCACGCTGCCTGATCAGTATTACACACTACCAATATTGGAGAAGCAAACTGTGGTGGTTTTCTGAACACTTTGCAAGTAAAATAATTATGTAAACTACAGAAAGAAGAAGAAGAAGAAAAAAAAGTCAGAATTGTTAAACTCTATTGTTTACTGAATTTTGAGTCTTCCACCCCAGAATTTCCCTATTTACAACATTCCAGACTGCCGCGCCTCTGTATAATACTCATCGTAAAGAGCTGGTATCTTACAAGAGCTGGGTGCATTCTCCTCCCTTACTATCCCACTCCCCTCCTGGGATTAGCTATTAACAGCAATGCCCATTGCAGCAGACACAAGCACCTTGTAGAAGAAATACTGTATTTCATAAAGGTTTTGAAAGTTTAAGAAACACATTCACTTTTTAAAGCATTTTTATTTTAAATTACAAAATGGATTTTTAGAAATGTCTCTTGTAAATTATATTAATAAGCTCCTTGCTGCTCCCTGAAGTAGACATGCTATATCCCAGCCCTTTTTGTTTGTCTTTTTTTAAAGCATGCCATATAACCTACGCCACATAAGCCATATGAGAGGTAGTAATATGTGCCAAATTGGTATACAGTTGAGTTTAGATTTGGATAATCCCTGAATTCCAAAGATCATACTTTTAAGGATTAGAACATTGTAGGTTTTTTGCTGTCTTTGTTCTTCCTGGGTTTAGGACTCACCCAGAAATTCAGGTGTAGTGCCAAGGTCAGCCCTGGTGCAAGATGATGTGATTCATGGTTCTGTCCAATTTACAACTGCTTGCTGCTCACCAGGTACTTGTTTGGTAAGGCAGACTCTCAGCATGGCAGTGCTGTCAAAGAACACCTCAGGACAAAAACCTTAACTATAAATACAGCATTATCCCCACCTCAGTATTTGTTAAATCAGGTTTATGCTGTGCTTTTTGAAACTGAAGTCACTTTGCCAGGCCACAGATGTAGCAAATACAGAGAGAACGATAAGCCCTCTGTCCATTTGTGTACACAGTTCAACTCTGTGTTGATTTCAAGAGATCCTGTATGATGGTACTCAGTGCTCCAGCCCCACTGACAGAGTCAAAGGAAGCTGCTGTAGTTTTGTCACCTCCTTAACTCATATGGAAATAATAAGATTGTGCAACTCCTGTAAATCAGTTGTGGGATATTTATGGGGACAGACAGAAAGCTCAGAGTCATGTCCCCTGATTCATTACAGCTCAACTTTCTCAGCACCCCAGTGCCCCAGACTCCAGTTTTGAATCTGTGGTGGTGGCTGAAGGCTTTGTTCAGTGTGTTGGGAAGTGTTCCCCCTGGCTCTTGGCTCTATGGTCAGTGTTCATAAAGAAGGTTGTGAAAAAGCTCAGTTACACACTGAGGCAAGCAGTGATTTCATACAAGCGGTGACAAGTGGAGAGGCCCATTAATAGGCCTACTGTATGAGATGAGGTTAGCCGCACAGATGATAAGGAAAAAATGGGACCTGTTCTAGGGCCTGGTGTCACATTCTTGCTGAAGCCAAGTGTGTCTTTGCTTCTCATCTTTTGGGTACAGCAAGCGCATCTACACTCTGTTCTTCATCAGCAGTTGCAGTACAGTTGCTGAGTGCTGAAAGAGAAAGGAAAATCTTATTTTCTTGTCCTGTACTGCTAGCAGAGCCAGAGCAGGTACAGCAAGCAGTCATGACTTTGTATAACGTAGAGGTGTAATCTCTTCACTGCACTGAGAGCGGGAGAAAAGCTAGGGTCTGCTGTTGTACTTACATCTGTGCCTAGCACCAGCATTTTAAGTTAAATCACTCTGCCTTTGGAAATAAGTGGAGGAAGAGGAGATCAGAGAAAAAAGGGTGTAACTGAGGGCTTGTTCTGCTTCCTGCAGAAATGTAGTTATTGCTAACTTTATGATGAAGTTTTTCACACATTGAAAAGGAGGTACTTTCTAACTTTCCAGACTTTGACCCTAGAGGTCTAGTGCTCATTTACTTGCCTCTGTGTCTCTGCATTGTTCTTAAGCAGGTTGCATTAGGATGATCCCAGAAAAGACTGAAGAACTCCCTCTTATTGCCTTTGGTCTGGGTCACTCAGTCGGTCTCTGGAAGTGCTACAAGGTAAAGTGACTTTAGGGCAGGCCCTTCCATGCCCTGCAGCACACCTATGTCAGGGCACTGTTCCCCTACAACAGTAGAAATAGCACTAGTGTTCAGGGGTGAGAGACTCCCTGCTTAGGAGTCAGCCTGGGAGTCCTTCAGAAGCATTTCTGTAATGTGTTTACAATGTCTGAGGAAGGGAAAGGAATTGCAAAGGGCCCTGGTAGGAGACTGTGGAGCAGGTATTTCCATAATGATCAGCTCCATTGGCTGAATCTTTCCTCTTCTTTAGGAGAGCTCACAGTCTGAGCTGGGTTGCATGGGAAAAGCTTGTGTCAGAAGTTTCTGTGAGGAGAAAGGAGATCAGTTGTACAGTTGATGATGTACATGATATATGCAGTTTTGTTTCTGGGTTGGTTGTTTTGGTTTTTTTGTTTGTTTGTTTGTGGCTTAAATGATTTAAATAAAAAAAAAAGGTTTTAGGAATCTCTAATGGGAACTTGTAAATCTGACACCTCTATTTATTTTGCCTCATTTTAGTTTGCTATGTTTGTATGTATACACCGCCTTACAGCAAAGACTATTGAGACCATGCCAGGGCATTACACCAGCTAGACAGCTGACTTGGCTATTGTGCAGCAAGCTGGGCTAGGCAAGGGGATACATGTGAGCAGTCTTGATGTGGGAAGGGAGGGCAAGAAATAGCTTTCTTTTTGCTTTGGGCATAATCACTCTTCACCTGGTTCTTTCCATAATGCCAGAGAAACTTTGGTAGATGGGCAAAAGTGGTTCATGCCCTGTAACTTCTCACCAGAGTTAACATGCTGGTGAGACAAATCAGGACAGTTCTCCTTCCTTCACATAGGAGGTTTCTGGTTTCTTGCAGTCCAGACAGGTAGCCTCCACTGGCTACCTTCATTTCTGTTATCAGAGATTGAAGAGGCCAATGTGGGTAACACAATTTGACCAACTGAAAATATAGAATTTATATATGTATAAATAAAAAGCTATCTACTGCTCTAAGTAGTAGGCTTGATGATCAGTATCCCCTGAAGCTGGCCAGATTTTGTTCACTGTGCCTGCTGAGAAGGATGCCATTAGTCTAACATTATGTTTTGACACCTTGTTTCTTGAAGAGAGTCTGGATGCTTCCAAATCAGAGTCTTCTGTTCCAGGTGGTAATGTAGAATAGATCCACTGTAACCAGGACAAGTTGGTCTGGGTTTACACTAGCATAATTCAAAGAAGCATCTGGATCAAAACTTTCTTTCAAGCAATCCCATCCGTTTACAAGATGTCCCACAGAGCTCATGAAGGGCTTGGTCCTTTCAGCTGTCCATCACTAGGAGCTCTTACCCAAGTGATCTAGAAAAACCCCTATGATAAGCTATTCCCCACCACCACCTCCATACTTGCTCTTAAACAGGCTTTTTAAAAACCTTTGCAGTTTTTAGGAGAATTGTAAGGGGAAGACAGGTACCTGAGCAGCTCTGTGCTCAACACGTCTCTTCCAAACCATCCCCATCTTCAGTTTTCTTCCCCCCTGCAAGCCTGCTCACCTTGAAACTCACAGGTCACTTTGGAAGGTGCCCCTGCCCACCAAGCTAGAAAGTACAGTGCTGCTTACTGAAGTGGAAGGTCGTTCTGTGCTGCTGTAATGCCTTGGCGTATCCTCAGTTCTTAGTCAGTTTAAGACTATAAGTGAATTAAATGTACAAATCCTGTAGTGTCCTTTTTACCTGTATCTTTTTATAAGAATATACTGTAATACTAAAAAACAAAAGAAAAAAAATTAAAGATATATTGCCCCCACTGCGTCTCAGTAGATTATTTTTTTGTTGTTGTTGCATTTTCTGTGCATTTTGCTGGAAAGACTTAAAGGTGAGCTGGAGTCTGGATGCACTTTTTTGCTAAACTATAGGTCTCTTCGGTAAAGAGCACACAGCTCCTTGGATGATACTGTCACTGCATAGCTGGTGAGGAACTTCACAGGTTGTTGTGGGGGAACAAGCAACATGTTGGAACACAAGCACATCCTCCCCACAATGGTGGGGAGGTAAATGGTAATGGTAATGGAGCCTCCACGTTACCAGGTATCCAAAGGTCCTCTTAAAAAGACTATAAAGCACTCCTTCATTGCTTTTTCAGAACAATGTAGGAGGTCACTTACAGAAAAAAACAAAATTAAGACAGTCTTGCTATCTAAGGGTTTATAATCCACGTCTGGACCTAACTAGTCCAAGAGAGGAAGGGAGCGCATGGCTACAACACTGGCCATAAACTCACTTGCTGTCAGGATATTGCTCAGTTAAGAGGTGACTCAAAGGAGGAGGGGGCAGGAGAGGTTTGCTTCAAAGGAAGGAGTTAAATAAGACCAGCTGAAAAGAAGCCAAGAAAACCAGCATGAGGAATGAAGACTTCAGGGGTGTGGGAGGGAAGACGTGAGAGAAGTTGGACACAGGGCAAGCAGGAGGCACACAAAGGCTAGGGCTAATTTGTAGCTGAATCAAGGGATGTGCTGAGGAATTCCTTGCAGCTCAGGGGCAGAACCTTGTTTTCATCTTAGATGCAATGTATACAGCTGTTTCATTTACACATGGATCTCCCTGTCTCTGTTAATGGAAATAGCATGCTGACAAAATTCATCCTTAAGCCACAACTTCTCATGTTTACCTTCAGCCCATCAAATGGCAATGTTTTAACTGTGAGCTCCTGAGAAGCTCATGCCTAGTTTACAGTGGGAGCCTTGCTGGCTGTGCAGTACATGCCTGCAGTACCTGGGTTCCCAGGAACCACAAAGCAGACCTCAGCAGGTTGGTTCTGGCTCTCAGGTGGGAAGGGCATTACAAACGAGCAGAAGTAATCAGGGGATAATTGCTTGCACAGACTGAGGACCAACAGGTGGCAGATGGGAGTCTTAAGTGCTGAGTGGGAAAATTCTTGGTTTCTATTTGTTAAAAGGGCTCTTAGTTTCCCTTTGGTTCAGATTTCACTAAAAGTCTGGTTATGAGGTTGTTGCTTTACAGAGGCAAATGGATGTTTCTGAAATCCACTTGTGGAGAGGAGACCAAACCATCGCTTTTCCTCCTTTTAGAGATGAAATGCAGTGGCATTTGAATTCTGTCTGCTCTGAACAACAAGAGAGGTGTCTTGCCTGACTTCTATCAGGATTTTTCTGTCTTTAATGTTCTGAGTGGGGCTGAAGCATGCAGCGAGGGAATAGTGTTCTGCCCTGTGTGGTGGGTCCAGCGCAGAAGCCTTTTTGCATCTTCCCACTTGGCATCTTCCCTGTGGTCGTTGTCACTGCTGGAGAGAAGCAAGGTAAGTACCTCATGGCTTTTTCTGAGCAAAAACTAGTGTTGGGGTTTAGCTGCTCTGAACGACTGGGATTGAGGAGGAGAGTAAGGGGAGCTCTTTGCTCTTGTTGGGAAGAGCTGAGCATCTATTATTCATTGGGTTTTGCTTTCTTTAACCTTTGGCTTCTGCTTAAACAAAGATTACTTTTATCTCTGCCATAGCAGACATGGTGCTTTCTGGGAGAAATCTGCTTGGCCCTTTGGGGATTTCCACTGCTAGGTGTCCTGGTTTCAGCAGTAGCAGGCATTTTTCTCCTTCTTAGTAGCTGATGCAGTGCTGTAGCTGGGGACATTTACCCAGAAGGGCTAGATCACTGCTCAGGTTGGGCTGGATATCGTTTGGTGGAAGGTAAGCGGTTGTATTCTCTCCCCTTGTTATTTCCCTTATCGTTCTTATTATTGGTGGTAGCAGCTGTGGTTTTGTGTTATACCTTAGTTACTGGACTGTTCTTATCTCAACCTGTGGGAGTTACATTCTTTCAATTCTCCTCCCCATTCCTCTGGGAGCAGGGGGAAGAAAGACAGGAGGGGGAGTGAGAGAGCAGCTGTGTGGTTCTGATTTACCGGCTGGGCTTAAACCAGTTCTTTGCAGCACCCAACTAGGGGGACAAAGGGTTGAGATAACGACAGATCTGACCAGAGTGTGTCTAATCCTATTTGTGATAAGCATTTATTGTTTCGGATTAGTAGTCACTTGTCACAATGCTGATTTATTGGCTCTCAGAGTTGTTGCTCTTGATCTCGGAGTTTCAGCATGTTGTACCTTACTTACAGCCGTATCTGCTATTTTAGTTTTTATCAGCTGAGGGGCCTGGGCTAAGGATCTTGTTTCACTGTACTCTATGGCAATGACTTGTAATACAATAGACTCATTGATCATGAAACTGATCTCTGGCTTGTGTTCCCAGTGTGGTCATCAACTCTATACATTGGGAGGTATATAATGGAAGGGTTTAGCAATTACACATCTTTTTTCCCCTCCTCAGATTGTCAACCTATGAAGGAGACATTCCCAGCTCCCCCAACACACTATTTACAGCACTGTTTGAAAGTTCTGAAAGTTCTGAATGGCCTTTGGATACCCTTGAGACCTGCCGGCTGATTGTAATGGGGATCACCATGCTGGTACACATACAGAGTGTGTTTTTACCCACAACCATTTCTTCTGATCTGAAAAGTTAAGAAGAGTCAGGTTTGGGTTTTCTCTAGGGTTAGACAATGATGTAGGAGGACTAAGAGATTTTCCTTGAGGCTGGACAGCCATGAGTGGCAGGGTGTGTGGGATAATATGGGCAAGTGTCTAGGCTAGTGGGCCCCTCCAGTGCTTTGGAACTTCACCACTGAACAAGTGCAAAATCCAGAAAAACTGGTAAAACACTTGAATGAGGTGTGTTGTCATCCTGGTCATACCAGAGAGGGACAAATCACGGCAACGTGCTGAGGCTTAGCCTGTGCTTACAGAGCCCTGTTCAACACTATCCAGCACCTTCCAAGGGAAAAAAGTATCTCTGGATCTGATGGCAAAGCAACAGAGAACGCAGCTACCCCAGCTCCAAACACAGCAGCTACACCAACGCCAGCAACAAGTACAGCAGCTACTCAGACTCTGACTACAACAGATAACACAGCTACTCCAACTCCACCAACCCCAGGGACAAGTACAGCAGCTACTCAGACTCTGACTACAACAAATAACACAGCTACTCCAACTCCAAGTACAGCAGCTACACCAACCCCAGTGACGAGTACAGCAGCTACACAAATCCCGACAGCAACAAACAGCACAGCTGCTGGTGCTACTCAAACCCCAAGCACAGCGGCTGCAGCAACCTCGAGAACAGATATTGCAGCCACTCCAACCACAGTGATAATCACTGCAGCTGATCCAGAGGACCAGTTTGTGCCAATATCAGTTGCCCCTGTGTGCAAGGGGAAAAGCAAAAAAGAGGCACAAAAAGCAACCCATACAGTGAAGAAAGATGAAGAACCGATGCACTTACTACATGGGACAGCATCTGATCAAGAGTTATTATTACATTAATCAGAGAAAGAGGAAGAAGAAGAGGTGACTTCTTGACCCGGGACCTCAACCAAGCTACAGAATATGCAAAAAGTTTTTATCTGTCAACCAAGGGAGCACATCATCACCTGGATGCTCCGATGCTGGGACAATGGGGCTGAGAGTCACGAACTAGAAGGTAGGGAAGCTAAGCAGGTGGGATCACTTGCTAGGGAAGGGGGAATTGACAAAGCAATTGCAAAAGAGAAATGGTCCCTCAGCCTTTGGAAGTGGCTCTTGGCAGCTGTGAAAGAAAGGTTTCCATACAAGGACGATGTTAGGCCATGTGGACTACACTAGAGAAAGGCATCCAGTCTTGGGGGAATCAGCCATTGTAGAGATGATCACAGGCAAGATGCCAGGGATGCACCCGCAGATCCAGATGAAGTCGAATGTACAAGACCCATGTGGTGGAAATTTACATGGAGTGCACCATCATCATATGCACACTCATTGGCAGCAATAACCTGGAATGACGTAGCACCACCACCACTGGATGAAATTATTTGTCAACTCTGACAGTTTGAAGATAGTCTCACCTTTTCCATCATTTCATCTGTGGAAAAACTGTCCCAGGAGTTCAAACAATTGAGAGATGATCTGTCTGGTCTATCCAGCTCCCCACGTGTACCAACACGTCTCAGCTATTAACAAAAGGCGTCCTATTGCTCAAGAGAGAAGATATAGGATGTATAAGGCCAACCTATGGTTTTACCTGTGGGATCACAGAGAAGACACAAAGAAGTGGGATGGAAAACCTACCTCAGCTCTGGAGGAACAGGTGTGTGAATTGAAGAGGAGAGCAAAGGACAAGGATGATCATCCCATGAAAGCTACAGCTTCAGTCTCTGGTGAGCAGGTTCCCAGAGGGAGTAGAAAAGCTGATTTTACTCCAGCGCCTGTGATAAAGAAGACTAATCCCTGTCTACAAGATGTAAGTGACCAATATTGTGATCACTGTTAGAGGGGCCCTGCCTTCAGCGAGGTGGAGGTAAGGGACAATCAGATTTACTGGACTGTGTGGATCAGATGGCCTGGCGCATCAGTCCCACAGAAGTATAAGGCTCTAGTAGATGCCAGTGCACAGTGTACCCTGATGCCATCAAGCTGTCAAGGGGTGGAATCCATTTCTATTTCTGGAGTGACAGGAGGATCCCAAAAGTTGACATCCGTAGACTGGAGAGCCAAGGAGTGACCAGTAGGACCCGCTCTCTGTTTAATAGCCTCATATGGCTAGTGCGAGAGTCTAACAGAGTGGAGACTAACAGTAGACTATCACGGCCTGAATGAAGTCACACCACCATTGAGTGCTGCCGTACCGGACATGCTAGAACTTCAGTACGAACTGGAGTCAAAGGCAGCCAAGTGGGATGCCACAACAGATACTGCCAATGCATCTTTCTCAATTCCTCAGCAGAGTGCAGGTCACAGTTCGCTTTTACTTGGAGGAGCGTCCAGTACACTTGGAACCAATTGCCCCAGGGGTGGAAACACAGCCCTACCATTTGCCATGGACTGATCCAGACTGCACTGGAACAGGGGCAAGCTCCAGAACACCTGCAATACATTGATGACATTATCGTGTGAGGCGATACAGCAGAAAAAGTCTTTGATAAAGCGAGGAAAATAATGCAAATCCTGCTGAAAGCCAGTTTTGCCATAAAACGGAGTAAGGTCAAGGGATCTACACAGGAAATTCAATTTTGGGGAATAAAATGGCAAGCAGGACGTTGCCAGATCCCCACAGATGTGATCAACAAGATAACAGCAATGTCTCCACCAACTAATAAGAAAGAAACACAAGCTTTCTTGGGTGCAGTGGGGTTCTGGAGAATGCACATCTCAAATTACAGTTCAATTGTAAGCCCTCTCTATCATGTGACCCGGAAGAAGAATGATTTCAAATGTGTCCCTGAGCAACAACAAGCCTTCCAACAAATTAAATGAGAGATAGTTCATGCAGTAGCCCTTGGACCAGTCTGGACCCGGCCAGATGTAAAAAATGTGCTCTACACTGCAACCAGGAGAACAGTCCTACCTGGAGCCTCTGGCAGAAAGCTCCAGGGGAGACTCGAGGTCGACCCCTCAGCTTTTGAAGCTGGGGATACAAAGGATCCATGGCCAGTTATACCCCAACTGAAAAAGAGGTACTGGCAGCCTATGAAGGGGTTTGAGCTGCTTCAGAAGTGATTGGCACAGAAGCACAGCTCCTCCTGGCACCCTGGTTGCCCGTGCTGGGCTGGATGTTCAAAGGTGGGGTCTCTTCTACACATCATGCAGCCGATGCTACATGGAGCAAGTGGGCTGCACTAACTACACAATGAGCTCGAATAGGAAATCCCAGTCACCCAGGAATTCTAGAAGTCATCATGGACTGGCTAGAGGGCACATAAATAATTTGCTGGGGAAGACAGTCTGGGTTATTCCTGCTTCAGGTAAAGGCAAACTCACCTGTGGGATTGCTTTTGCTCAGGGACCTGGATATACTTGGTGGGTAATGCGGGAAGATGGGGAAGTCTGGTGTGTACCTCAAGGGGATTTGATTTTAGGAGAAAACAGCCAATGAACTCAATTCTATGCTATTGCCTGCTATGCAGCACTTTTATAGCCCACCAACTAGATGTCTTCAGGTCACCAGCAACTGGCCTTGACTTCCCTTCGATCATCATCCCAACAAAGAATGATGAAACCAGAGGAGCTCAGCAGTGACCAGATGAGTTCCCCGGTGTCATCAGCAGGCAATGATCCAACACTGCACACGGCCTCTTCTGCTCTGAAAGGCTGTTCCAAGAGATGGAGCCCGACAGCATGGACTGGATGAACTGAGTGGCTTTATAGGGATTGGTCCATGCACTAAGGAATGATATCTCTCTCTTTGTGTGTGTGTGTATGTGTGTGTATATATATATATATGCATATATATATATGAGACCAGAGTGATGGTATATTGAAAAATGTGGGATCTGAGCATGACATGAATGGGGTTCAGCTGTAGCAGTCACTTTTCTCCTTCTTAGTAGCTGATGCAGTGCTGTGGTTTTGACTTTCAGCCTAGGAACAATGCTGATAACACTGATGTTTTAGTTGTTGCTAAGTAATGTTTACTCCAACCAAGGACTTTCTGAGTCTCATGCTCTGCCAGGAAGGAGGGGAAGTTGGGAGGAAGCAGAGGCAGGACAACTGACCCAAACTAACCAAGGGGGTGTTCCATACCACAGCACGTCATGCCCAGTATATAAACTGGGGGCAGTTACCCAGAAGGGCTAGATCACTGCTCGGGTCGGGTTGGGTATCATTCAGTGGGTGGTGAGTGGTTGTATTCTCTTCCCTTGTTGTTTCCCTTATCATCATTATTACTGGTGGTAGCAGTAGTGATTTGTGTTACACCTTAGTTACTGGACTGTTCTTATCTCAGCCCATGGAAGTTACATTCTTTTGATTCTCTTCCCCATCCTTCCGGATGTTTGTCTGATGTTTCTTTAGCTAATGGACTTCTTGCTGTTTTCTCTGAGACATAGTCACTGTTTATCTCTACTCAGACTCATCAGGAGTAGGGTCTTTTTTTTCTTCTTTTTTTCCCTCTTTTCCTTTTCCCCCTCTCCTTTTATGTTTTTCCTTCTCCTTTTTTCCTAACTCTCCCCCTCTGTCTTGGCACAGATTATCTAGGAGAGATGAGGGTATTGATGCCTGTGGAGCCACGTAATTCTGCTAAAATGTTGGATTTTATCCATTTTTGTAGATCTGGTCTGTATGAGCACCAGCCTGGCAGATTAAATTTTGATATATGATAGTGATGTAAAGATGCATTAAGAAAGCAAAATGTCCTGCTCATATGTGCCTTGTGAGGAAATAAAGCAGAGGAGGAATAAACCAGGGTATGACATTAGTTTGGGGTGCTTGGTTTTAATCTTTTTGTTGTTTCCTGGCAAGGTATGTTTCTGCTGTTTTTTAAAATGCCTAAAGTGTCTTTGAAAGGAAATGCAACTAGGATTCTTCTAGAGGGTTAACCTTTGCTTTCTAAGGACAAGTGTTAGTCCTCTTCTCCCAAAGCTGAGCTCCCCTCTTCCTTCCTATGCTTAATTAATGAGGAGGAGTTGTCTGACTAAAAAATACCTTTCCAGCCCTGATCAAAGAATGAAAAATGACATAGATGTATTGAGGAGGATTTCCAGCTCATTTACTACCTCCGTGTGGGATGCTGGCTGAGGGTGAGATGGGCACCCTTGGCTCTGGGTGGGACGGGGAGCTGCAGGCAGGTTCCACTGCACAGGCTAAGGAAACCTATTGAGGGATGGGAACATTCCTAAGGTTACGTGGGGCAAGGAAGCGCCAGACATCCCCTAGCAGCTGGTTTGCCTGAGTGAATGGAGCACCTTAATGTCTGGTCTCATCCCCAGCCTCTGCAGTCTCTCCTTCAGGTGAGCTGTTGCCTGCTCTGTTCACGGGGGCTGCTGTGTGGTAGTGGGGATGGGAGCTTAGAACATGCTGGGCTAAATTTTGCTGGCTTATGCACTCACTTGTATGCTATGCATATCAGTCTCTTCCTAGAGACACAAT
This sequence comes from Pezoporus wallicus, assembly GCF_028554395.1. Taxonomy (NCBI): domain Eukaryota; kingdom Metazoa; phylum Chordata; class Aves; order Psittaciformes; family Psittacidae; genus Pezoporus; species Pezoporus wallicus. The sequence goes on from NW_026642422.1 coordinate 380,716, forward strand.
GTCAGGTAGCTACTAGTATCTGTAGACTGCCCTTTTTTTGTTCATATGGAATTTTAAATGAGGAATTATTTGTGCTGCTGTCTCTCTCCCTCCATGCCATCATTTCTTCTTGCTTGGTCTTGGAGAATCTTTGTGGGAGTTGGAGGGTTTGCGTTGAAGCTGGAGGCTTGCCTTGAGAGAGCTGCTGCAGCTTTCCTGCCATGGCAGCACTGAAGCCTGGGGGTCCAGAGGGGTCTGAAATGCTGTGATTAATTTAATGTGTGAAGCCAGAGAGCATTCTTTGCCCACCTTATTTTAGATGTGGGGTGCAATGGTGCTGAGCCAGTTCTTTGCAGTACTCATGAAAGGAGAATATGTTTCTAATTACGTTAGCTAAGAAAAATAACCAGAAAATGGTGGTGAGGAGGGAATGGAGAAAAGGACTTCATAATTTATTGCATAGTGTGAGATGTGGAAAAAGGCTTTTGTCTGGCTGAGATTTCTATGACCAATGGTGGTTGGGTCTGTTGTGTTATAGCAAGATTTTTGCTGTCCTCTCCCTTCATGGAGATAAAATGGAAATGGCCCTTCAGAGCAGTCCCACTGAAAACAGAGGCAGCTGCTAAGCAGGGAAAGCACATAAAGTCATGCAGGGGCAGCGGAGGTCTGGGGAGCCGGACATATATCGGTCCTGGACACCCTTTCCATGGGGAGAGTGCATTATGAACTATGTGATGTTGCTGCCTGTCCCTGCAGAGGGAAGGGCTCCCTTCTTCCCGTGTTCCTTGTGGATTTTTTAAAAGATTGTGGGATTGTAAGATTTCTCGAGATAACAGGATCTTGTGCCCAAGGGACCTGGGGAATAGGGATACTCTACTTCTCTGTAAGTGAAGGATCTACCTTGCCAATGGGTCTTCAGGGGCAAAGCTTGTGTTCTATCATCCTCTAAAATATAAGGAGTATTGTAAGAATCAGTTTGGATACCTGTCCTGGGTTCAGCAGTAGCAGTCATGTTTTTCCTTTGTGTTAACTGGTGCAGTGCTGTGTTTTGACTTCTAGTTTGAGAACAGTGTTGGTGAAGCCGATGTTTTCGGTTGTTGCTAAGTGATGTTTACCCTGACCAAGGACTCTGTGAGGCTCATGCTCTGCCAGGGAGGAGGGGAAGCTGTGAGGAAGCAGAGACGGGGCGCCTGACCCGGGCTAGCCGGGGAGGTATTCCATTCCATACCACAGCACGTCATGCCCGGGGTGGGGGGTAACTGGGAGTTACCCGGAAGGACAGGGGCTTCCGGGTGGAACTCGTTTTCTTGGCCGGTGGTATCGTATTCTCTTCTCTTGTTATTTTCCCTTATCATTGTTTTAGCTGATAGTAGCGGTGGTGATTTGTTGCTGGACTGTTCTTGTCGGACACGGACCTCGATTTTTGTCAGCTCGGCACCACTCACTGGGAGTGAGTGAACAAGTTACCTGACTGGGTTTAAACCACGACAATACCCCATGAGAGATGTCCTGAGTACTTGCCTGTGGTGAACCCATAGCTCATGCTCTGATTATCATACTCTGACAGTGTTTTGCAGTTTGTGGTTCCTGGAAAGCCAGTGGCCTGTAAAGTTTTCAGAAGGTGGTCTGTGAACAGTGGCTGAGGAAGGAAATAAAGATCAAAAGATTTTGCATGCTCCATTGTCCATAGGGAGGAGCAAACAACACACGAAGAAAATGAATGTCCATCTACTTAAAGCTTAAGCTATTTTTCATTTGGTTATGGCATTGTGGCAGTATTGTAAAAGAACAAAGATGGATTACACATACCCCATCCCCCCAGGAAGGTTTGGTGGTCACCAGAGTCAAGAGACAAGAAATGGTGCTCTAAAGCATCTCTTTGCTACTTACTGCATGTTCCTGTGACTGAGAAAGGCCTGATGAAGGCCATGCCTTGCCGGCTGCTGTTTGTGTGCGATGGCCTTTGGGTGTGATTGGAGCAGCCATCTTAACTCCTGCAGTAACTGGAACAGTGAGGTATTAGAACTGAGCAAGAGTTTCCTTGGGTAACACAAACTATATTTGTGTCTCCAGGCAAGTCTGGATCTGCTCTTACTTTGCAGAAAGAGATGGTTAACCCCCAAGGGCAGATTTTTCCCAGAGTTGTCCAATCCAGGATCTTCCTTCCTTTTGGACTCCCAAGCAGGAGTAAAGGCTTCTTCCTAAGCAGAGAAGAGGCCCTTTCCACAGCTGGAGAGCTGAAGCTGCCTCTGCAGTCACAGGGATGGGCAGCCTTCCACCACAAAGGCAGATCCAGCACTGAGGCAATATGACATTGGGACCAGAACTAGCTGTGGCCTTGGGGATGCTGATCTTGTGCCAGCTCCTGGAGTGTCAGTGTTAGGATGCATCAATAAGCATGTCTTGGACTTGTACCAGTGTCAATGAAAGAGACTCTTAAGTTGCAGCTTGTCCAATTGCTGTGATCTTGTCCTTGTTAGGCAGTTGCCAGTTCTCTGTTCCTGATTAATCTTCTCCCAGGGGGAAGCTGACCAGCACATCCCAAAGTAGGATGGGAGGAGGAAGGGGATAAATCAGATATTGAGGCAATCTTACTCTCTAAGTTTTAACCAATGCTGGCACCCTAATCCAAACAGGAAGGCAGCAGGAGTTTGGATAGAGATCAGTAGACCTGACTTAGTGCTGTGTGGAGCAGAACCAGTATAATTATGGGCAAATGGATGTAATCACAGAAATAGCTGAGCTCTGATGAGGGACAGTTTCTCACAGGAGTGGTGGCCAGTTTGCTTCCCTTCTTCCTCCTGACCACCCATTACTTCAGCTCTGCACTGAGCTTCGCCATCCCAGAATGCCTGCACCTCTCAGTTGTTAGAACAGGATCTGGGCTGGTACCCATACACACAGAGGCAAGGAGGTGAAATCTTCCTCTAATGTTTGGGAGAAACTGAGGGATAAAAGCCACATTAGGGTTACTAAAGCAACCCTGTCAGTCTGGTGGTAAACATTAGCGCTCTGGATGCAGGTCAGATGTGAGGAGCTCTCAGGCTTGCAAATCTGTCTTCAGGCACTTTCTGGTGAGTACAGAGAGCAATGGGAAGGCCAGGTTAGTGTCCCCATCTGCAGATAATAATTTGAGTGACGCATCGAGCATGACATGGTGGTCTGGCCCACATCCCTGTGATCAGGCCCTCCTGGATTACAGTCCAAGCCTGTAGTGGTGATACTGTCCTCCTCTTCCTGCTTTGATTGCAACAAGCTTCATGGGATGCCAGGGACTGTCTCTTTGCTCACAGCTTGGGGGATCTCAGAATAGGACATGGTCCTTGAGCCATGGGACAGCTGGCACGTGTGCCTGGAAGACAGCAGCCACACAGGTACCCCCAACCTCACCAGCATTTTCATAGTTTTCCTTATTATTCAGCTGTCATCCCATCAGCCATCCCCACTTCTTCCATCGCTGGTTCTGGGTCTGGTTCAGTTTTTGCAATCTTTTCCCATCTTCATGGGATGCAGAGCATCAAGGTTTGGGGTTGAACTGTACCATCCTTCCAATAGCCCTCACAGAGCCATTCCTGGGAGCTTTGCTTCCCAAGTGCCTCCAAGGAGCTCCAGGCCGCAACGTGTGTAGGGCTCCACCAGTGTCTGACCAGTCCTTTGGTGATCTTCAGCTGCATGTGTGTTGGAGACGTTTTGTCTGAGGGATGAGGCTAAATCTAAGCCGTGGTGACACCCCTGAACAGCAGCTCAGGCACCAGCTGCTCCCAAGAGCTGAGGCACTAGTTTCTGAGCCCAGCTACTTGCTGATGGAGAAGGGGTCCTCACGCACGTGACAGGCAGGGGAACAGGTGCCAAGAGCCTGTCTGGGAAGGAAATCCTTGCTGGTGCCACACAAATTTGGAGGAACACTTGGAACACTCTTCTATAAATGGTTTTTGTGGAAACAGGTTTCTTAACTTAGGTTACAACAGCAAGGGGTAGAGCTTCACTGTAAGGAGGATGCACAGAGTCATAGAATCATTTAGGTTGGAAAAGACCTTTGAGATTGTTAAGTCCAAGCAGGTAGGTTAGACAAGAGATAAGCCTAAGGAATGCCACCTGTTCTCATAAATTATGTTAAAGTACTTCTCCTGGCCACACTCAAACCTGTGTCAGATGCCTGGTGGGATGCCTGCTCCCATGCAGCAGGGCAAGGGCTTTCCCAGGGCTGCTGGGGAAGGATGTGCAATCACTGCTATTAAATGCTCATCCCCTGTGTAGTAAGTGGTGGCACCTCTGCTTTTGGGTAAGACACTTGTTCTGAGCCTGGCTCCCTCATGGCTGAGGACACATGAGGTGTTTTGCCAGGCTCTCCAGCAGCTCCGTGAGGGTGGGAGCACAGGAGTGCTCACTCGCTTGCTCTCTGCTCCAGCTGGGTTTAATTTTAGAAATACAGTGCTATCTTGGGGCATCTTTTTCCATGGAATGCAAGTCTTTAAGTAAATAAATAACAGCTTTGTGGAGGTGGAATGATGGCCTGCAACAGCACTGCAATGCACGCACTGAGTCGTTTCACTTGCATGTGAAGCATTTTGTACAGATACAGTGGCTGTGCTGCCTCCCTCCCCTCCTCCAGACCCCTCCAGAGCTGCCCAAGTGTGTTGATTAAAAAGAAATAAAAACACCTTGAAATGCCAGCCTTGGCAAAGTGGAAATGAAATCCCTCCAGCTGCTGGGATTCAGCGAGAGTTCTCTGGCATAGGTTTGCAAAAGCTATGTTTTTCAGTGATGGGCTAACTGCATGTGAGACATCCCAGAGGGATGTGCTTGGAGGCATCCTCACTGAGCTGGGCAGGAAACAGCAGGCTATAAAGATGAGTGGGAGAAACTTATGTTTAAATACACCTCCCAGTCTGGCTGGCCAACAGCCTTCTGTACACAGTGTGTTACTGATGGCTGAATGTCCTGGGTGTGTCCCTCGGAGCATGTTTGCTGCCTGGAAAATCGCATTAATGCTATTTTACCAGAGCAAGAGCCCACATTCACTTCTCAGGTGCAGCAGCTCTGAGATGCCTGCATGGCATCTGTTGCATAAGCTGCTGGTAACCCTCGACCCCTGAAATCAGCAAAGTGAGTTCTAAAGCTCCCTGCCCAAGCAGGACCCTGGTGGACCATGGTGACCTCCTTCTGATGTAGGGACTTCAGGGATTCACTGTAATCTGCAATGTGGCACAAACAGTGTCAGAATCTCCCCAACTGCTGGCTACTTGCTTTGCTCCACTCCCACTGTGCATTTCTGCTGCCACTGGTACGGGATGGTGGCTGAGATGACAGGGCACTGCATGTATAAGCTTATCAGGCCAGGAACATTATCTTGGGTACATTACGAATTGGCAGTAGCACTTCTGGGTGCCTCCTTAAAGCCAAAGGGGAGGCTAGATGGTGCCTAATCGCAGAGGTACAAGTGAGCTTTGGCTATGGCTTTTGTAGAAAATGGGCTTGAAATCAGTGTCTGTGGCTTGGAAAAAGCATCATGTAGCATCCTGGTGCCACATGCGGACAGGATGCTTGAAGAGACTTTGCTCTTGACTTTCTCTCATAAGAAGACAAGCTTGTCCTTTTTCCTATAGCTCTTAGCAGGAGCGTTTCCACGCAAAGTTTTAGTGATAGTTTTGTGTGTTTGTTCAGGGCTGGTTGTAGTATTTAATTCACTTCAGGTCCTGGGGATTGCAATATGCCCCTCAGCCTTGCTGGTGATTTCCCATCCCAGCAGGCTGTGGGATGGGAGGATTTTCCACATGGTCTGGTTCTGCATCCTCCTCCTCTGCAAACTACCTGTCTAAGCAGTTTCCTGTCCTTGGCCTCAGCCTGCTTCTTCCACTGACACCACAGCCCTGCAGGGGATTTTACTTTACTTTTTGTAAACTCTAGTGAAGGCCCTCTCCTGCGGGGCCAGGCAAACTCTGTCCATGTTCTCTATGAGGCCTGGCAGCAGCTTGTCTTTTCCACTAATCTCAATTAAGATTCAGTCTTGGCAGGATGGAGCCTTTCGGGCTGCCAGCCGCAATAGGAGAGATGAGGCTTCAGGGGCAGCAGAAATTATTTCCTTCCCTCAGCTCGGCTCGTTTCCTGGATCTGGGCTGAGGATGGCCCCGGGAGCTGATCTGCTGGAGCCAAGTAAGCCACGCAGAGCTAAAATGTTTCCATTGAGCGTCAGGACCAGGGAGGGGAAGCGCAGCTCTTGGAGGCACACAGACTGTGGGTGGCAGTGGGGAGGTAGTGGGAAGGGATGGGATAAGATGGCATGGGAGGGAGGGAGGGTGCAGCTTCATACACCACTAGAGACAACAGCAATTCCAGTCTTGCTGGAGCTGCACGTGGGTAGGCATGAGTGCTGAATGATCCCGTTAATGAAATGGGAGTTAAGGCCTTAGTAGGTGGCATGGTTGGAAACCCCTCTCTCCCACCACCCCCCCACCCCCCCCCCCCCGAGGCAGATGCTACCAGCAGGGTCTCTGCCTTGTGCAATGCTGCACATCTCTGCTGGTGCTAATTCAGCTTTTCCACAACTGGCCCAGGGCACTACTAATGGAGTGGCTATGTATCTGATGGCATGTGGAATCTTCCAAGCATAATATTAACACTACACGGTTGCCTGACCCTCCTGCAATCTCCTCCTCCTCTTCCTCCCCAGCCTGTTGTCACATTGCAGCCAAGCTGCCCTTGACTTTGCAACTGGACACTCTGCTTTTGCTGGCCTTGCATCCTGCCAGCTGTGCACACTGGAAGTATCATGGGCATAGAAGGCTGTTTCTGTTGTATTTATTTTTTTAAGGCTAAACCATGCTGGAACAGCTTAGTTGTACTTAAGAGTTTCTGGTTTTGAGGAGGCTCTCCAGAATTTGAAGATAACCTCCATCCCTCTCTGTTGATGGAGCTATTGGTGAAGCATTTGTCACTATAATACTGTTGCTGATTTGGGCTTCTGGAAGAAACTCTTAAGCAACAATGAAGTGTGAAGTTTTGCTCCATGGAGCACTTCTTGTGTCCCTTGGAGAGCCAGGAGCTCTAGGCAGGCTGCCTGTGGGGCATGGCCATGCCATTGCAAGTCAGGGTTTGCACATGAAGCTGAGCAGTGCCTAGTTTGTTGTGCTGCTCTGTTCAGAGCAAAGCTCAGTGGTATCTCAGGTTACCCATCCCTTCCAGTACTCAGAACTTGTACTCAGCTATTACTTTGGGTACCCTTTGCTCTCTAAAGGAGCAAGAAGGCAAGTACAAAAACAGAGATGCTAAACTGAAAGCTTCCTAATCATGTCACTAGCAGTGTGGAGACAAGGGAAGGTAGAGACAGCTGGATTTGTGTCTTGGCTGCCACTGTTCAAGCTTGTTGCTTAAACAAACTTGTCTTGCTCTTACGGCAGGGTGCACAGAGCTTGCTCAAAGCACTTCAAACCCAGTCTGTGAAAAAAGATTTGGCTGCTCCAGCCTATGCCTTTCCAGGGAGTGTGCCAGATGTGTGAGGGGTTTGCCACCATAGTCATTACTTTGCAGTAATGACTCCTTGGATCCACTGATTTTGACACCTACACTGGGACTTTAACCTGAAGTCTCAAAAAAATGAAAGTCTAGTCATGCCACTGCAACCAGCAACTCTTCCAACTGCTGGGCTGCCTGAAATGTTAAGCTTCTCTTGGAGCAAGACTCTACTAAATGAACTGTGGTTCCGTGTAACTAATTAGCAGTGCTGTATTAAGGCCAAAGCACACACAATGTTATAGCCCTTCTTAGGCTCTTTAGATGCCTGCATAACTGCTGCTGAGGCAGCCTGAAGGTGCTGCAAGCTATTGAAAGGCCACAGAAGGGGTGGGATGAAAAGCCAGATTCTGTCCAGTCAAATCCCATGTAAAGCTGAGTAACGTCAGCAACTTACAGAGAATGACTACAGGTCGCCAGTGGCTTAGAATAGCTTAAAATTCATTCCCTTTTTTAGTGCTCAGCTGTTGTTGCTTTTAGTCTGGTTTTGAGTGGTTCCCATTGCGAAAAAGAAATTCCTTCCTAAGGTATTTCAAGCCGTGTCTTCCTTCAAAGTCCCACTCTTTCTCCAGCAATTTCTGAGAGCACGGTTCTCTCTGACCTAGATTTAATCTCTTTAGCAACAGTGAACAGCTTTTGCTGGCTTCTCCCTTCTATGCCACATCCAGTTTTTTCCACGGCAGTCCGAAGCTGGGGTGACTAGCCTCAAGATGTGGCCATGAAGGAAAGACAGACCGAACTGCCACAGAAGACACAGGCTGGATTAGCAATGAACAAGCAGGAACTCACAAATGGGACATTAGCTTGGATGAGGCAGAATTTCCATTAGGCAAAAGCTATATTGTAACATTGTAAGGGCTGCCAGGTTCTGCAGTATTGGCATCTGTGTGGTGTTTGGCAGCACAGCGCGAGAGATGTGACTCATTCTTACGGCTTCCTTCAGGAGAAGGGATGTCGTGGGCTTGGTGCTTTATACTGTTTCTTTTGGTTAAACCTTCAAAAAACTAATTCCAAATTAGGAAGCAGCTCCTAGAAAAAAGGATGTAAACTTCGTGCTGTTACTCCGGCACTTGGAGGTTGTACCTGGAGAGACCCTCTGCCAGTAGAGCTGCTGTCTGCCTTCTTGCAAAGCACCTGCAAGTGCACTGTGCCTGGCTACAGTTAACAGCTCATCAACTTCCTCAAGGAGAAACAGGCTTTCTTGGTAATAGGTGAGAGACTTCCTGGAAGCTCAGGTGGGTCAGAAGGGGAATTTTCCTTAGACTTATGATTGAGGGGGTATGGACTTCTCTACAGGCACTTCCCCAGACCTCAGGTTCTGTGCATGGTCCCTCAAGTGTTAAGAGTGAGGTCTCTGGAGGCACCAGTACCTTATGTTACCCTTCAACACAAAGCAGTGCTGTTATATGCAGCCACTGACTTGAAACAGGCATGTGGGAGAAGCTGGAATAATGATGAGATAAATTATTATGTTAATAGGATTACTCAGTTTAAGACCAGCAGATAGAGAGGAGCTTCACTCAACAAAAAAAAGGAAGTAATAGACTCTTTATAGTAATAAGTTATTGTGACTGACCCCTTTCTAACTGATGACTAATCATTGTAACTTGTCTTGTTGCTCGTCCTGAGTTAACTATTCATAGAAGCTGTGGATTAAAACATAGATGTTGCTTTGAATGAATAAAACAGGAATCCAAAGTATTACAAAACATACTCCATTACAATTAGTCTTTATTAAAAATGCAGTGGAGAAAAAAGCAAGCCTCCAAAAAGTCAGTTCATGAATACGTATTACACCATTGCCCACCCAGCACCACTGATACATACACTGCTGTCAGCTTAATTTTGCTCACAAATGTTGACTGTTATCTATATATTTATATATTGTTATATCTATATAGATATATATCTGCATAGTTTCAAGACTTGATAATGTAACACAACCATAAAATGGCACCAAAATCTGTTTGCCCAAAGCTTTCTGCCCCTCTTAACCCAAGAAAGTAGTGAAATGTGCGTAAGTAGCAAAATGTGCGTGGCAGTCATGCATGTGCTCAGTAGTCCCTTGTGTAGCCTTGAGTCACTCCTTTGTGTGAGCTTTACAGCATGATCACAAACTTCTCAGAAGCCAAAGTACCATATACCCCAAAGCATCATTTTAATACTACTGAATACATCTAGTTTCCTTTTAGTTTTCAAAGCTAGCTAGAGAATGGGTGGAAGCAGGGCGGGCAGGGTGGGTTGTGTGTGGTGGGGGGAGTTGCTTGTGTGTAATTGGTTAACTTAGCAGGTTACACACGTGCATCCTTTTTCTGGCAATCTGTTTCCATGCTGAGCTAGGGAAACTTCTGTGCTGTGGGCACAGCAGCTCCAAAGGTGAACATAACTTCGTGTATTTGCATGGCTGGGGGATTGTTGGTGCTCAGTACAGCAGTGCTAGGTACGCTCCTGCCCCTACTCTTAACAGACACATCAGTGCTGTCCAGGCATCATGAGTGTAACACTGGATGTAGGTGTACAAACGTTAATGGAGTTTGAGCACCAAGCTTTTCTGACCCCTTCCCCATTCAGCTGTAGCTCCTGTGTGTGTGGCTTATCTCACAGTGACAATGAAAAAAGAATCAAATTAATTAATCTATGATGGAAAAGGTGACTTCTGTGGTAGCTAGTGTACGAAATTTGCAGAGGATTTATCATAAAACCTTTGCCTCCTCACTTAGACCTGTGCTTACTTTAAGTGAGTAGGATGTACAACAGTGTGATGTGTGCTTTACTGATGCTCACAGTAACTAAACCTTATTTCATGAGAAGCAGCTACCCGCAAGGTTTAAGATGCTTTTTTGGTAGCCTCTCTGATGTTACTAGAGCTGTCTTCAACTCTCTGTGCGTATGGAGAAGGGAGCACCCTGAATCATATGCAATTTCACATTAGCCATAAGCACTAGAAAACAAATAAACTGAAGCTGGAAACACCCAGTTTAGAGAATTTAAATTAACATTTGAAAAGGATCCATCAGTATTAACAACACTCTCAAGTAAACTCTTGTCTAGGATAGTCAATTATCAAAACTATCTAATGCTATGTGACAGTGGGCATTGTAACATTTATGGGGACAGTTAAATGCTTTGAGGCCAGAAGACTTCACAAAAGCAAATTTGGAGAAACATGCAGGAAAACACTCTCACCTAGCCAACACCAATTACCTTGCTCTTCCAAGTGGCTACTAGTCTTAAAGTTTGTTTTATCTGTCAGGACAATGCAGGTTGCTCATTAGTAGGAGCTGCACTGTAGGACCGAAAAATTTCAGGTCTTCTGGGGCTTGGTGTGACACCTATTTCTACAGCCAGGGAGAGCTGATGCCTACTTCCATGCATGGCACAGTTAAGTCCTTGAGCATGCAGACACAGGGCCTCTATGTGTGTGAGTGCTAAGGTCAAAATGCTGGAACATGCTTCTGCCATTGTAAAAGGAATCTTTTGGATCAGCAAAATAATTCTTCCAAACCCAGAAATCCTCTGTTTCTACATCATCATGTTTTACAGAGAAGAGAACTGAGTAGCTGACATCTTTTTTTCTTTTGAAACTGGTAAGTGGATATTTCCATTTGCAGGCAGGGGAAGAAATAGCAAAGTAAAGGGATGGGAGCTGCATATCTGAACCTGGCTGTTCCCCAGCTATAATCTCTGCTTTATGATAAGGTTCCCAAGCTGTGTTCTCCTCACTGTCACCTTCTAAATTCAATCAAAAACATCAGGGAGAAATACGGACACAATTCTGAAATCTTAATCCTTGACTTAGAAACAGTTGCCAAATAACAGCACTTTCAGCACTTGCTTCATTTCCAGAACTCACAGTTGCATGGTGTGATGACGGCAGCTGCAAATATTTCACAGTAAGAAGGAAAAACAAACCCAACTCTGTGGCATGACTAGGGATCTTGGCTCTAGCTCATGGTAAGGACAGTGAAATTTAGGTACTGGCAGAGTGGAGAAGCTTGTTCTCTAAAAAACAGGTTATCAACAGGGATAAGTGGCTCCAGCAGTTAAGTTGACAGTGTAAGGCAAACTGGAGTTTTAGGGTTGCTGTAGGGTACACCTGCTGAGGTCTCCAAGCCTACCAGCTAAGCAAAGGTAGTTCTGTAAAAGGCCAAACATCAGCAGTGATCACACGGAAGTGTCTGGTATGATCTAAACTCTTGAGAAGTCTCCCCTCTGGCCACCTGTCTTACTAAGCAACCTCACCTCTTCAATCACAATGTCATGAGTAACTGCTTTGCACATATCATACACAGTCAGGGCAGCCAGGCTGACAGCTGTTAGAGCTTCCATCTCCACCCCTGTCCTCCCCCAGGTCTGACAGGCACTGCGAATAACCACTGCATATCTGTCCTCATCCAGGCTCAGAGACACCTCCACATGGTTGAGGGGGATGTTGTGACACAATGGGATCAACTGGCTCGTCAGCTTGGCTCCCTGAATTCCTGCAACCTGGGCCACTGCCAGCACATTCCCCTTCTTCACCTGGTTCTGCCTTACCATCCCAAATGCCTTCTCACCCAGGTGGACCACAGCAACAGCAACAGCACTTCTTCTTGAATCTGATTTCCCTCCAACATCAACCATTGTGGCCCGTCCTTCTTCATCAGTGTGAGTTAAGCTGTCAGAGGCACGAGATACCATAGTGCCCAATTCTGATCTTGGACTTGCCCCTTTGGACTGGTAGTCCACTGAAACTTGGTTTACAGGAGAAGCATCAAGGCACTTTAGGTCAAATGTGGAGCTTGGGTCCTTCTGGAAGACACAGGGACCTCTAAGATGTGGTTGCAGAATTCCTGTTGTTATATGCCACTGTTGCTCTGGGCAAGATCTTGGCAAGTAGAGTTGCCCTGTAAGCTTGTTTTCCATTAATGCTTTCCTCATTTGTTTGGGGAATCTTGCTCTCAAAGTCAGCCAATGGCTGAATGTGTGACCCCACTGTTTTGAATTTGGGGAATTCTGTAGGGCATCTTGGCATAGTGGGAACAGGATCAATGCAGGTTCTAGAGGGGAAAAACCATGAGTAACATGAGAATGCATATTATTAACTGGAAAGCTAAGCTGAGTCTGCAGTACCTGAGAAGCCTGTCAAAGCACTGCTTGGGACTTTCTGTACTGCAAAAACCTCAATAAGCCTCCAAACATCCCCTTTTATCCTCAAGCCTTTCTCTCTCATCGGTTCCATGCATCTGGTAGTTGTTATTACCAATCCAAAGACTCAAACCACTTATTTCAAGGTCTCTGATAAGAAGAAACAACTTGCTTTCAAAACTATGAACACTGAGAAACAGCAGCCAAGAAAGCTTATAAGAACATCCATTCTGAAGAAAAGAGTCACAGCATCTCAGCATCCATTTGAGATTGTCCCAGCAGCAGCCTTCTTTCAAAGGCTTGAAAGGGTTAATAGGAAATTCTTGCACTCAGATTTTCAACTTTGCCTTTCCAAGCACCTTCCTCCCAGCACAGGCAGCTACACTTCCTGCTTCCATCCCTGTTGGCAGGGAAGGGTCATGCCAGCACCTAAGGACAGCAGGAAGCAGAAGCACTGCAACTGCAGTGTCTGTGAGTTCAGAGGGTGGCTCTGTGATGGGAAGCTCTTTTATTATTAACAGCTCTTACCATGTTAATGACAGCTGAAGTTTAAACACTGGAAAAATCATGCTCCTCTCATTGACATATAGATTTTAAATCTACTCAGAAGTGTGTTCCAAGCTGAGCTGGCAGTTTCCAGCTGGCAGAGAAGTAGTAAGCCCTCCTCCCCCTTTTCACCATTTAATCCCTTGGTTTTGGCATTTGCAGAAGGCTAAATGCCAACTGTCAAGACAAGGAGCCTTTTTCATGCATAAATAGTGATTTGTTTTGTAAGTGAAGAGACAGCAGTATAGAGGTAAGCGGTTAAGCACTAGTTTAATAGCCTCATTGATAAGCATGTTTCTCTTTTTCTGGAGCTCCTGCTCTCTTTGGTCTGAGAAATTTGGAATTAGACCACGCTTACAAGAATCCCCTTGGACTGTCCACACAACAGTAACAGACACAGCATTGGTTGTGCCACCATGCCCTCTTTCTTTAAAAACAAACCAAGCAATCTCTTTTTCTTATTAGTGTCAGCCTCTGATGTGCTTAGTGGCTTTTTCATCCATAATACCCTCCAAACGTTGATCTGAAAGTTTAAATCAATCCAAGATTTCAAGGTCTTTTTGTTTTTGTTTTTTTTTAAATCCCTGCAGTCATCTAAATTCAGGCAAAGTCCCTTTTTGATCTGCAAGTGATGGCCTACCCACTAAAATTAAGATTCCTGCAAGTTCAGTGTTAATGTGTTTACCCTCAGAGGAATGGAATTAAATGGACATAAATGTTTTGAGTGCAACATTGCTCTGCTTTAGAGGAACACTGAAAATTATTCTTACTCTTTCATTCCCTCTCTCTTTATACAATGGTGCCTAACATGAATACTCCTTTTGAAATCCAGGAACTCAAAGTACTGTCTTCTGGATTTTTTGATTAGCTTTAAAGCTCAAGCTAAACCTCTGGCAAGGTGTCATGTCTTCAGAAGCTGGACTGCAAAGGTAGACTAGTATTTAATTCTACAGTGTAGACACACATGGGTGGGAGCAGGGAAGAGAAGTGCTGTTTGCTCAAGTAGTGATAAGTAAAAAAAACAGTAATAGGCAGTAATGCGTGCAAAACATCTTTGCTTTTCCTAACAATCACAATCTAATTTTCTTCAAGTTCTACCTAGTCATCTCTATTTTCACCCAAATTGCTCATATACAAAAAAAAAGTTTCCTACAGCACTACATACAACACAACTGAAACCATCTCATACACTGCATCTCCTTATATTCTGTTACTGTGTTACTGCACCTGAAGTTTAATTGTGTTAGCTTACAACTAGCACAATCCTGGGGGTAGGAGGAAGGCAGGAGATAACTTAAATTACAGAGGAAATTCCCATAACTGAAGTGAACCCATGAGGACAGCAACCTGCCAAAAGGAATATTTTGATTAAGCGAAATGGGATACAAACCATACAGCAAAAGGATTGGACAACAGCAGTGCAGGGAAGAAGCCAGGTTTGGCTCCCTGGGACTAGCAAAACCAATTAGTGATTTCCACAGCATTCATTAAGTTTCATTAAATTAATTCCATATACACACCCCCACTGACTGCTCGCATGCCAGCACGATTTGAAGTTTGTAAGTAATTCAAAACACAGTTGGGAAATCTCCTAATGAGTCCCCATGTGTCACAGTGGGATACTCTCCACTCATCTCCAGTCTGCAGTGACTGCCAGCAGTTAGTCTCAAAGAGACACGGAACAGCTGGGGGAGGACCTGGACAGGCTGTGCCTCCCTTACAGTGTGTTAGACAATGTTAAAGCACTACTCAAAAGGAAACTGGATGGATCAGAGCTGTAGCCATACAAACATTGCTATGAATGCTAACTTTGGCATGTGGAGATTTTTTCAAATGCATCCTGAAAAATTACGTAGGTCCCTGTGAGCTGTCAAGAGTTTAGTATATATGCTATTAAATATAAAATGCTATCTAATATAAATATATTTATATATTTAATATAATGCTATTTTATATAAATATATTTAATATAAGTGCTATTTTTAAAGATGAAATACTATTAGAAAATAAAACCCCCAAAACAACCCCCCAGAAATAAAACTCCAAAACAGAACATTACTCCTTATGGAGAAAGTCAATACCCACTTAAAACAGAGGGTCCTCTTTCCCCTCTTCCTGGAACACAACACAGTAGTGGCCAAATACAAAAGAGCAAAAGCAATCAAACAGAGAAATACAATCCAGCACCACACAACATGGAAAAAGTGATGGACCTTTAAAGTGGGGCAACAAAGGGAAAACAGTCCCAGTGAAAACCTATGGTAGAAGACCGCTGTAGATCCTATTTCCTAATAAAGGCAAGAGAAGTACAAGCACTATGGTCTTGAATAAGGCTTGGTAGGGACATTAGACCTTTCTCCTCTTTTACTTCAGCTTGTGAACCACAACTGCCTTTTATAGAAATCCATTTCTTTGTCTAAACCTAAGCCAGACCCAAACACGAGTTAGACTTGAAAGCCCAATCCACCCTGCTCCCCCAAAGACAAAAAGCAAACAAAATCATTGTATGTTTATTACGTACTGATTTATCACCCACCAATCAGGATCATTGGCCGGTTTTTCATCTGGGAAATGTTAAACATGCCTAGAAATAAAATAAGGAACACATAAAAATCCTAGCTTTTTAGGTTTGAACTCATGCATCTGGTTTACATATTGTGTTTTCTGCTCTTCACAGTGCAACCTGCATGCTAGGAAAATCAAAGCTCAGTAAAGACTGAGGAAGCTGGAGGAAGGGAAATCCAGCATGGTATTATTTAAAACCATAGCTGCCACAGCCTCCAAGCATCCAGCTGCTATGGCTCTATCAAACTGTAGAACCCTTTCCCAGAAAGCTTTCCCTAATCTGAATTATAGTCTCCCTACTACAGAATTCAGATAATTTGAGACTCTTGTTTCTTAACAATAGCATTTAACTGTATTACTTCCATGGATAAGCTGTTAACAGTGCTCTAGTTCAGAGCTGTCCAATCACAGAGGGCCCCAGGGACAACACTGGGATTAACACAAATTGGAAGATGACAGACAATGCCAGGTAAATGCTGCTGATGGCAAAATGGCTTTACTAGAGGGGAAAAACACTCTTTTCCCTTAATCAGAAAGTCAGAAATGAATGGCCTGAATGTAAAGGAACCAAATCCTTCTACCCCTTCCCTTATATTTACACAGCACTATTTTATCTGGGCAAACCAATGAACTTTGAAGTTAATCTATGCCCAGATTTAAAAATTCCCTTTACATTTGTTTTACACATCATGCAAAAAGGGCAAAACCAACTGTTAGTAAACTGGCAGAATCTGCAAGAGAACAAAAGGACCGAAGTGTATTTTTAGCGTAATCATACAGCCAGTTCATATATTAGGTCAGCATTCCCAGCTGCAGCCAGATTACAAAAATATGGTTAAGTACAGATGTGACTGAAATACAGTTGTTATGAATATAAATTCAGAAGGTTAATCTAACCTGAGGATGGGACTGCATCATCATGGAACCTGTGTCATGACCTTATGCAGAGCAATAGATGGGTGGTTACGAATTTCTGCACACTCAAAAAGGGATTTGTCATTTAATGCAGTAATTGGACCAACAGCTCAATTTCATTTTGGTACTTATTTTACAGCAAAGGGATCCAGCACAACTCCATCAATTTTTACTTAGTTTTACACTTTGCTGCTGTTGTGAGCAGTGGTATTTGCATCTCTTTAAAGACAAAAGTCAGCCTGAAAGACTTGTAGATGGTCCAGATTCTAGCTCATGTGGAAACTTAGAAGACTCAAAACTAACATTCAGACTCTGGAGTATCTGCAGGACTGGTACGTTACCAGCTTTCTACAAGATAATACTCTTATCAGATGGGAAAATACTTTCCTTAAATAATGCAGCTTCATTCAAGAAGCTTTCCTTTCCTTCCTTCTCCTGGCAAGTCAATGCATTCTGCAGCAGTACCAGGACATTGCTTTCTCTAGTCACTGCTGTTATTTCTCAGGTACAACAAACATACCAGCATGCTGTTTCTTCTTCCTGCCCACTGCTGCTCCAATGACTTGAACCAACTCTTCCTCTGAGGCACCTGACCGTAAGTGATCTCTCAAGGACACTTCTGAATTCCCAAAAAGGCACACCTACAGCCGACCCAAACAAACAAAGAGGAGAAATGAGAAATAATAAAGTAAATAGCTACTACAAGTATTTCATCCTAAACTCAGAGTAAAGAGGTTTGAACAGGCCCATCCTACTGAAGAAAAAGAACACTTATGGAGATTTTTTTCTTTATCTCTCTTTATGTACACACATAGACAACCTGGGATGTTTACGTAATGCAAGCTCACTGGGCCTTCAGGCTGCCTTGGTCATCTGACGTTAAACAGCAGCACAGCTGTTGTCAATATCAGGTGACAATGTGCAAATGCCAGTTTTTAATTGAAAACTTTAATATTCCCCCAGAAACTGCCAGCTTCAACGTGGCAAGAAATAGTTATTCCCCTTCCCTTTCCTACAGCCGCTCCACAAATGTAAGGGCTGCTTTTGAATGAGAAGAGTTGCAAGAAGATGTTTGGTGAAACATGACAGGATCCTTGTGAAACACAAAAGCCAGCCCTCGCAGCTGCTTGGATCCTCTTTTTAGTGGGAAATCATCTGCTTGTCACATGTTTAAGATGATTTTGCATCTAAGATTAAAACAAATGTTTATATTTCCTGGCCTTGCAACCATGTTTTACAAGTGAAGTTAACTATGGTAGCAAAACAGAGAAACCAAAAAAAGGTGATGTAACATCTCCCTAACAGCCCAACAAGCTTGAACAAGAATACATACAGGATTACCAGCTAACTCCTGTTTATAATTAAGTATCTTTCCATCCTACTTTACATCACAGCTACTTTGGAGGGAAGAATTTCAACATTACTCTTGCCACATGAAAGCAAAGAGAATCCTGTTTCACTACCAACTTTTAGATTCCCATCTGCTGTTATCCTCAGCCGACTGCAGGATCCGCAGAAGTGCTCTGACATGGAGGTGATAAAGCTGATTTGGCCCTGGAAATGTGGCACTTTGTAACTCTACAGAAATACAGAGGAGGAAAAAAAAAAAAGTCAAACATCTACTCCTCACTTTTACTGCTGCATTTGTCCAAAGACCACAGATTTTCTTGAATTCTAAGGTTACAGCAGAATAAGAAAAAAAAAAAGTCAGCTTTGTCAGGGGTTCCTGTTTATTCTGCCTTTTCCTGGAAATTCACAAGCTCGTTAAATGTTTGCTCTTGTACTTATCAAATGACTGGTGATGCCAGTACTCAAGCAACCACAAGCCATAGATTCATGTAGGCTAGAAACTCCCCATGTGACACTACACACTCTAAAGCAGTTCTGTTATTTCACTGAACAACTGTTTCATCTGGCTTGTTGATGTGCAGACAGTTATAAAAATTGTAAATACAGGATACTGGCCTTAAATTCTTTATATCTGACTGTGGCACACAATAAACACATTGTATTTCTAAAGGTAAAGACTGTGATGAGTCAAATCACAGGCAGGCACCTTGATCAAAATCCTACAGTTACCACACTGAGTATTTTTATTTTGATTGTCAAATATAAATGCTAAATTTGGGAGAATTTGGGGATTAAGGGCAGGGAAAGAATGGGGACACATTTCACATGATCTTTGTCTAACCCCAACCTTAGCTGTGCTGGAAGTTTCACAGGACAATTTCTCCAATTCAGGCCATTGCTGTTTAATTGTATCAAGCATTTCTTTGTAGCTCACCATCTTCTTGAAGTTCCATTTATTGCCTAGAATTAACAAAACCAGCATAACTTTAAACTCTGGTATATATATTTTTTAGTTAGCAGAGAACCACATTTACATTCTCCACAAATCTCAGTTTTTCCTGTAGGTATCCCAGCCCCCACTAATCCTGCCACCAATCCTTCTCCAGCTTATCCCAGGAAGACAGGTAAGCTGCAAAAGATACAACATAAAACTTAAAGCAATTCCTAATTCCCCAAAAGAGCTCACCAGAACTTCAAGAGACAAGTCAACAGGGTGAATAATCACAAACTAGATTCATCTGTCTCCAAGGCACACTGCCTGCCATGAAGAATCTCAAAGCAGACTGCTTACCATCAAAGGGCATGTATTCTATGAACCGCACATCAAGGGGCAGATCCTTTGTGAAATCCACAAAGCCCAGCAGTTCATCTTCATTGAAGCCTCGCATCACCACACAGTTTACCTACAGGAAAAGCAAACACCTGAAATTAGCGAGCAGAGTATGACTTTATTCCCTCTTAACATGAGGTTTCACAGTCCTTGTAGAAGGCAACATAAAAAGAACTTTTGGGTTTTTTTTTTGCAAGCAAAAATGATGAGAGAATTCGGCAGGACTGCAATGATACAGATGATCATTTCTGCCAAGCTTGCCTTTAAGTTTTTGCATCCAACAACATTAAAGTTTTTATTTCTCCATTTAGCAAGGTGACTAACAAGAGCTAGGCAACAAAGGCATCATCTTACTCATCTAGTGTATGGCAGTATTTACTGTCTAAAATGACAATTTCACTCCCCATTCTTATGTTGTACAGCTTCTGCAAAAGCACTGGCAGGGGACCTTCTACAGCACTATTTATGGCATAGGCAAATTCCCCAGATCCAGAAGTGTTCACAGTGCACTCCATAACCATAGGCTCCAGGACTGGTTCTGCTTTCCTCCAAAGCAGGTTGAAACCGAGTTTTCTGGATATTCCTCATAAACAATATTTACACTGGAGCCTCAGGTCCTCTTTGCTTTATCTGTAGAGAAAGATAGCTATGCAGTTGCTGAAACACTCCCTGGTGGTAAGGCAAATCTGTATGTCTGAGCATCATGCATCATGACTCTTAAGATCTTCCAGGAAAGCCTAAAAAGTAGTTTAATTTCAACTGTTTTTTCATAGCTCTATGGCCTAAACCACTCACACATAATAGATCTTCCCAAATACTGGAAAAACTGAAGGGAACCACAGCTGCAGAATCTCAAACAGCTGAGTCATGGTGAAGTTTCATGTTACTGGTTTACCTGCACCCCAAAGAAGGACTCCCTTTCACTCTCCCTGACACTGGCACTCATCAGAGTCTGCTCTAAGCAGCTAAGGAGATAAGCCAAGAGAAAACTGATGTCTTTTATGCAGGGTAGTTTTCTACCTGTTAACTAACTCCCCTGGCCAAGTTCACAGTTGGGTCAGACAAGCACCCTCAGCTATGCAATGAGATTATACAGATTTCTCCCATTGCCTCTGAACACAATCTTCAATCTACTATAGTTCTTTTCAGTTTTACTAAAATTTATTTATGGGAGAGAATAACAAATTCCTCATCAGGTGAACTGCATCTTTTAATCACAATTATGGTAAAACACAACAGTTTCAGAGTAAATGAACACTGGCTTTACCTTAACAGGACGGTAGCCAAGTTCAGTGGCTTTGTGGATTCCTTCCATTACCTTGTGAAAGCCTAAGATATAAAAAGAAAAAAAAAATTATTTCTCCTGTTTAAATACAGAATGCAAAAGGAGGTTACTTATTAAGTACAAGAAAAAAAAAACAATCTGATTCAGCAAACAGGGCTGCAGGTAAGAAGACCTGCAAGTAAAGAGGCTCAAACTACACCAGTACCCCCCCCCCCCCCCCCCAAAAATGCCCAGCCTCACCCTACCATTTTAGTGTGGCCTCCACTTGTCAGCTCCTCCCAGGTAGAGAGAGATAGATAGTTAATTTAGGGCAAGTATCTTTACCCATACATGTTCTTCTTAAACTTGGAAGAAAAATAAAGTAACAATGCAATTCTGGAATTCCAAAAACCTTTAGGAAAGCATCTTAATCATCTCATTCAAACCACACCTTCAATTTTAAACAAAGTTAAGACCTTTCATCAAGATATCAGTTTTAGATTTGACATATTATTCCTTCTCTGCCATACTCATCAGCTGGCAGAGAAACAATGTGATAGCAACAAGAATGAGTTAGCAAGTTACCAAGCTCTGGGTATGCATTTCTGGTGAGCGGGTGTGCTCAAATACTGTCACCATGTTTGTGAATAAGTCTCCTGTACTGCTAGGTAATACACTTAAGCTCCCATCCTGTTCTGCACACTAAACTCAGGTACGAGAAACCAAACACTGTATGAGACTGAGCTCCTTCTTCCAAAGATGTAGTCAACAGCAAATACTTTACACATGCTAGCAAAAGGGCAATATTTTCCAAAAGTCTGTAGGTGCTTTACCAGGAATAAGAAATAATTCAATCATATTCTGTGCATACTTAGTATTAGATGTGCTCAAAATCAGAAAATAAAGGAAAGATGCAAAAAATTTCACTTCACTGCCTTCTGGCTGGTAAAGGCATTATTACGCATGGACACCAGAAAGCAGAAGAAACAGCTTTATGAGCCAGTCCTGATACTAGTCCTAGCTGCAAAAGGAGAAGTGAAGAGCAAGGAGAAGACAGTGAAAAAACTCTTGCAAGCAACTGTTTGAAGTTATGACTTGTCACCCTTCTCCTTCACCACCTTCTAATTTTGCATGTGCCCAGTGAGTCTGCAGTACCAGTGGTATACTTCAGCAAGTTTGCAGGCTGAACGTGACAAAAGAGATAATGATACACTGCTGTAAGCACATCCTGGAGCCACAAATGCAATCAAAAAGCTCTGCAATAGCTTGGAAAACCTTTTGTGTGACTTCAGGATTGCAAAAAGGTGAAACTTAACTAAAAAGGCCAGGAAGCAACCACTAGCAAGCAAAAGATCAAAACCTCCACAAGTTTGAATAGTATCAGAGTAATTTAGGTTGGAAAAGACCTTTAAAATCATTGAGTCCAACTGTCAACCCAAAACACTCACATGGCTGGGCTCATCTCACTGTGAAGGTATGGAACAGGATTACAGCTTGCAATGCATCTAACTCAAATGTCGTTCCCAGTCCTGCCTCTTACCTCCTGCCATGCTAGCACAAGAGTGTGGTTTAGAACAGCTATCAAAAATTTCTGCAAACAAAGTAAGCTGTTCTGATTAACAACTATGAGTTATTTCTACTAAAGGAATTTTGGGCAGGGGTATATTTAAAATAAAGATCTGTTACAATAAAAAAAAATGGAAATCTGTAGCTGCATTTCCTATTTTGACGTTAATAGTCTTCTGTTCTTTTTTTATGGAAAGCTGTTAGGCGTTTATTTCTATTGTCACATTTATTGAAACACCCTCTCTAGATCAAAGTCCTTGTGTGGTAATGGAATAACAAAAAGAATAAACACAATGTTCCAAGACATTAGAGCAGAAATTAATACTAGATGTCATTGTGTCAGCAAGTATGGTCAAGGGTCAGAACTTCTTTAAGTTTTTGTTTGATATTTAAAACTTGACAACTTCTTTTCCACCCAATGAAATATTTAAATATTTTCATCAGTTTAGATTTCTTCTGAAATCATAACTTTAGCCAACTTTAAAGCACAGATAACCTTAGACACATCCAGACCAACCCTATGTGGGACACCTCCCAGCATTCAATCCTTACAAGAAGAAAGCCAATGTTTAATGATTTAATCACCGTACAATATTATCTGATTTTTCTATAGTGAACAAAAAAGAAGGAACAGGCTGTGAAAACAAGTTAGACTGGCTACCTGCAAGAAAGTACTTTAAATTTGTTCAGCCCTTAGAACGTGGTAGATAGATGGGGAGAAGTAGAAATACTATGGTCCTCTAATTGCTTTCATACATCAGTGAAAACACTGATCACCTCATAGTCAGTCCCTCTGTCCCAGTCATTTGGGAATAAAAGCAGATGTACTGCAGGTCACTTGCACAAAGACACAAAATTCCTGCCTCCTGGAAATTCATTCTAGGGTTTTAAGAGAGGAGCAGAAAAATTCATTCCAAGTTTCTCAAGCTCCTGGTTAGCTCCACAATCAGATGCCACCTTTACTTTCCACAGAATTTACCAGCCTGTGGGACTCTAAGATCAAGAATCCTTCTCACCTTAATAGAGCTATATCTTGTCACCTCTGGAACTGCCACAGTAGACAGGATAGCACAGTAGGGCAGGCACATTATTCTCTGCTCATTCCGTACATGGAAATCTCCTATTAAATGAAAAACCCTCGAACACAGTAAAAAAAAAAATACATTTATATAATTTCAGCCCTTAATAAAAGAAAAATCCCAACTCAGCATTATTATTTTTAACTTGGAAAAAACCCAAGGAGAAAAAACCCAAAGGAGACTTTATTCTCCTCCTTAAAAATACTGGATCATAGAAACTTCTCTGTTCATTCTCTGTGCTATCCAGCTGAGCAATTTCTCTCTTTGTGGTAAAAACTTTTTTTTTTTTCTTTTCTTCAAAGGGGGAAGAGGATGTTTATATGAATAAAAATTACCCCTATCCCCCCAAAACTTTCAGCTTACTTTTAAGCAGCATATTCCTAACAGCTTCCAATCAGATATGAAGAGCTGTGGCTATATAATTCAGGAAGCTGAAGGATTAGGTTTGTCCCTTCAGTAGCAAAGGAAGGGCTTTTTTTCCAGTGAATGTCACAAACAAGGTAATATTCAAATGCAGAGAACAGTAGGAAAGAGCACAGTCCACACCTGCTTGTCATTACATACTCTCTGGAAGCCAACTGTGCCATGGCACAACGAGATTAATGCAATAGCCTACACCAAAACGATAATGCTCCAGTCAGATTTATGAAAGGAACAGATTCTGGCATTATGATGTAAAAATCTGAAGAAGTGCTCTTAGTGAGACTGTAGACAAGGACACCTTTTTGCACCTGCCAGCAGAACTTGACAGCAGAGTGATTCAAACATTGAAATTACTTCTCACAGCACCCCAGATTTCTACAGCCCTTTCTCTAAATTTATCTTGCGTTGTTGCACCATCTAGTGGCTATGAGAAGGTTTTGTCTGAACTAGACGTTCACAGGCTGAAAAGTTACATTACTGTACAGAAATAGAATGACACAAGATCAAATCAGCTTTAGGTTGGAAGGAAGCCCAACCACGAAGCTGAACTTCATAATGAGCTTTATGATTCATTTAGACAAGAATCTGTAACACTGGGCACACCCAAGCATTTTTGAGACTTTGCTTGGAATTACTACTCAACTAGATGAAAGTTACAAAGCCAATAGCCCTCCTCAAGTGATCTCAGGCATGGTTTATGTTTATTCCTATTAAAAAATTATGGAAGTAGAGAACATCAGTACTTGAATGGGAGACCACTGCTAGCATGCCCAAATACAGCTTCCAGAAACTGCCACTATCTGTGATAAGTTCTGTTCTTGCAGCATCTTAGTTCCTGTCTGCTATAGCAGGAACATCTGTTTTTTTTGACAGTATTAACTATAGCAGCAGCACATGAGACCAACACAAGATTTGGAAAGTTGTCTTGATGTCCATGACTAACCAGTAATCAGCCATTTACTGTCAACTGTAGTCACAGTCCCACCGACTGTGCTGAGTTGAGCATCTTCTACTCTACCAGCTCCAATTAAAGACTCTCTACCTGCCTAAAGGTTGCAGAAAGAAGAGAAAAGAGTCACTATCAATTAAGCTAGTACAGACTACATTTTCAAGCCTTGGAAGGATAGCAATTCACTCCCCTACCAAAGTAACCAAGTTGAACAACATGCCAAACAACTCTTGACACTACTGCAAGTATGAACACAGTTGCATTAGAAGCCAACCTTGTACCTTTTCTCCGGACAATGAACTCAAATTTAGCTGGGACCAAGGTATCCAGGCTAATGTTAATGGCATTCAGTCCTGCCTCCTTCAGTCGGGGCAGCAATCTGGTTAAGTTCATCCCATTGGTTGTGACAGCAATGGTTTTCAGACCTTCTAACTTGCGCAGTTGACCTAGGAAAATAAAAGTAAATAGAACACTTTAAAAGAAGTAATTCAACTATAAGTTACACAGAAAACCCAAAAGGAGATCTGTGAAACAAACAAGAAAAATGTCACTGAGGGTGTGAGGAAAACATGGACACTTTGGTGCTTCAGCCTCCTTCCAGCTGTATTGGCTTAAGAGACCCATTTTAGCATAAATCCATTTCAGAAGGTACGAAAGACAGTAGGTTTTTGCAGGCAAAACACTGAATATGCATGCTGATTCTGTTCTTCATTTCTTAGAGTAAATAGCTATTTTACTGGTGGAAGAAAGCCTCTGATTTTGTTTATCTTTTCCTCAATCTAGCTTTGCAAACTGAATTCTGTGTTTTGCAATAATAATTAGCATCAAGCCACACCTTTTACATCTGACACCTGAACTTTTATCCTACTATACTTTATCAATAACCAGTTCTAACCCAGAGGTAGCTACCAGCAGCTGTGACTCTGAGCTGCTGAAAGAAATACCACATATGCTCCGAACTAAACAGAAAAAGGTCAACATACTGGACCATTACAGAGAATCCAAGGCAATAGCTTCCAAGGGACAAAACACTTGCACTTGACAACTGACATACTTTCATTACCCACAGTAGTAGCCCAGCCAACTGAAGTGTGCTTATGCAAGACACTAAAAAATGGCTAATGAAAGAAAACCACATAAGCAGCAGTTAATATCATATGATTAACATTTAGAAAACAGCTGCCTTCTCATAAGCCAAATGCAGAAACCCTCAGCATACCAGTTCTCCAGAGGGCATGCTTTCAAACCTCCAGTTATCAGTACAATAACAAATAGGAGAAAATCCTCAGAAACCACTTGCAGAAACAGAGCTGTGGCAAAGTAATTTGCTTATTTTCCTTTCCACCCTAATTAGTTGAGAAACATTTGAAGAACCCTTACTCTTGAGGCAGCTTTAATTACAGCACAAATATTTCCTAGTCCCTTCTCTCCTCCTTATTCTATTTGTTCATGTTGATATGAGCTTTACTTCTGCTTTATCTCATTTCCCAGCTATTCTCAAAATATTCACCCTAAAATGGGCAAAAAACTCTAGAATTGGACAAGCTGGGTCACACCAAAGATGCTGAAATTCACAGCAGCTTCATTTTGCAACATAAGAGCTCTGTGAAGACATTTGGAACCTGAAGTTGTAATAGAAGAGTAATAACCTCTTAGAGGATGAATGCTACTGCCACAAGTTTGGCAAAGATTATTTAACACTAGCTACCACTAGCAAGCTACTCTTTGTGAGAGCACAAGATACACATTGCAGTCAGAGGGTAGCATATAACACCACTGCTTTTATTTACAGCCTCAGAATGCACAAAATGCTTAACCTCCTAATAAGAGGCAAAAAAAAGACATACAGGTTTCATTACTAGAAATACAAAATGCATAAAGGCGTTGAGTAAAATCAAAGTCATGCTGCAGCCTAAAATGGGAAAAGTAAAAAAAGTAGCACTAAAATGGGAAAAATAAAAAAATTGTAATTGATCAGGGTAGTTAGTGCAGGCAGCAGCTGTTATCAATGCACCTTATTCCTCATCAGACAGGATGCAGCACTAGAAATACATTAATATGTGGAAACACCTGTAATAACAACTTGGATAGAAGCTTACCGTGAGAAATTAAGAGACAAAGGCTTAACACTAACACCAACAAATAGAAGGACCAGTTAGTACATTCTGCCTTATTTGTGCAAGCTAACAAGCGGAACATTTGCAGTCACTTGGTTTCTTGATTGTTGACCTTCAAGTCCAAAACAGAGTAGAGAGATTTCATAACTTTGTAACTCACCTTGTACCTGTATTAATTCTGTTTGCTGACCAGTGGTCACAGCTTTAGCAACAATCAGGACAAGCAAAGACAACCAATGAAAGTGTGGAGCAGGAAAGGAAACATAACAGATGCTGTAATTCAACAGCATGAAGCTAAAAGCTTCTATGTCAGGCTCAAGCAATCAAGTATACCCTTTAACATTTACTTTCTTCATTTATGATCAGGAGCATCTTCTTAAACAGACAAGCTTCTTACATGTTCCACTCCAATCATTTTCTCAATTGCATTTCTCCTGACCAAATACAGATAAAGTATGTGTATCTCCTAATACATTAACAAGTCTGTTCTACATCATTTCACTCTTGAAATGTGTATGTAGCTATAAACAGTCATCTAACCAACCATCCCCTACCCCACTGAAAATTATTTTATCGGTGGAGAAGTGTACTTCTCACACTATTAATAATAAACAGCCATCAGTTTATATCCAGTGATAATTTAAGCTTTGTGTGTTCAAAGGAGATGGATTCTATATTCCACTGTCAGCTGCTTCAGAAAAGTCTCAGCAGTCACCAGGACATGATTTAGCTTTCAGTGAGTGTTAGTTGCTGAGTCATAGCTTATGTATGTGCATGTATTAAAACTGTAGCAGGTCTCTGAATAACATGGTCTCCTACAGTGCATCAAATCCCTTTTGTTTGTTGAAACAACAAAGTTTTCACTTGAGTATTAGAAAAATACAGTAATGGTAATCCAGCATTAATATTTTTGAGCTTTACTGGTATTTCATAAACCATTTATGGGTAAGAGAAAGGTTTGCTGAAAACAAACCTAACTTAAATCTCAACCCTATTCAGCACCCAAAATATTGCTGCCAGCTTCTATAAATCATCTAGAAATCCAGATTAACTCTATGCCAGCCTGAATTCAGTACATAATGCTAAAGATGCTGCAGAAGATATTTTTGGGCATTTTTTCCTTCAGTGAGTTTTCCCATAGTTGCTACATGGGATCTATTTCGTTTTGAGACTTTTATCTTGGTCCCAAGCTTATACATCACAGTGTAACACCAAGGTCTGAGAAGATATAAAGTGTTTATAGATTTGATCTGGCAATTTTCAATATGCCTTTTTAAAAAACAGCCAGGCTGATACAAATTCATGACAGAATGAACTAATGCAACAGCACAATCATCTTAACATCCATTATCTTTACCCCAAGATCACTACTCTCTTGTCATCCGTTAAAGTTATCGCTATGAATCTTACAAAGTTCAACTGTGAACAAGAACACAAAGTAATGAAAGCCCAGTGGTTCAAAAAGATCCATCTCTCTCTTTCAGCCACAGAAATAAACCTTTGAGAATTCTATTGATGCTGTAAAACAAACAAACAAAAAAGCTTTCTATCCTTCCAGTATCAATACTTCAGAATTGCAGCAAGGTTGTAATTATTTTGCAGCGACCTGGCTACTCAACTTACACCCTCAATATCAGAGTAGCCATGATGAGTACAAAAAGCCATCAGCTACTGCTAGTGAATGATAAAGCTGCACTCAATCCTAAATAAAAAATAAGCTATCATGCATGGGCAAAATGCCCTACAGAATTCCAGAGTTCCAAAACAATGAAGTTACTGCAGCTTTCTCACAATCAAGGTTCAAGAATACCTAAGCCAGCTCACTCTAACCATACCTTTCCCAGCTATGAACAGGTCAGTTCTACTTACTACACCGCTCTGCTGCTTCCTTCAGGAAAGACCATAAAAGTCTTCCAAATCCTGAACAAAACAAAGCAGGAGCAAAGACCAACTGTTCTCTCTGCACCAAAGCTCAGTGTATCAGTAGGCAGGCACTCTACTTTCAAGACCATCTTCAATATTAATCCTTTCTTATCTTCAGTACTTACAAGAGTAGATGTGCAGAAACATACAAGTTCAGTTCCCTACAATACACCAAAGTACACCCACCTACATAGCCTTAATCTAACTCTTTGCCACTACACAGAATTGTTATAATAGCCAGAATGTACAAGATTTTGAAAAGGGGAAAAAAAACCCACCTGGCTCAAGGAAAAAAAAAGAAAAAAAATCAGCACAAAAGCCTACAAATCCCTCCCCCTGTAAGAGGCACAGTCAGTCTACACAATACCTGTTGAAAGAGCTAGACTTCTAAAAATAACCCAGTAAATTATCTTCCGCTGAAGTAACAGTCTTCATCAGTAACTGTGACAACATAGACATTTCCTTCATTCCTTATCAAACACAGATAAACAAGTGACATCTGTTATCAAGGAAACAAAACAAAGACATAAAAACAACCCTAAAAAAAAAAACACAAGAGAAAATCTCTTTTTTTTTGTAAGCATGTATAGACTGTACCTCCTCAGTGAGAACAATGGTTGTATTAATTGTTGATTTAACCCCAATGCTGCATAATTCTACTAGGTTCTGAATAAAACTATGATAAGTTCAGCTGTTACAATATGGAAAGATATAAGCTCCCTCTAAGCAGGAGAACAGAAGTAGAAGTTTTCCAAAAGGAACAATGTTGGGAAAAAGCACCATCATTTAATATATAATTATTCTTCAGGTTGCTGGACTGTATTAGTAGATAAGAATAGGTTTTGGATCAATATATAGCAAGTCATTTTGAAACACACTGTATTTATTTGGAACTCACCCACAATATCAACCACATCAGGACGGATAAGTGGCTCTCCTCCTGTCAGTCGGATCTTTTCTACACCTTCTTTCACAAACAGTTTGGCCAGAGTGATTATCTCCTGAGTAGTGAGTAGGTCTGATTTAGGGGTCAGCTGAACACCTTCCTCTGGCATACAATACTGACCTGAAACAAAGAATACAGAAATACATGGGGAAAAAATAACCAGCAGCAGTTAATCTAATATTGATAGGCAAAATACATCAAATGCAACTGTCTTTAATGTGACTTGGCTTTTCTTAAATATGGATAAGATCATACACCAAATCTTAGAAAAAATCTCCTAACAATTTCCTGTTTTCCTTCAGAAGAAAACCCAGAACTCATTTGACAGGTCTCAAAATTACAACGGATCCACTTTGAAGGAAAAGCTGATCTTATTGCTATCTAACCTGCATCCAGCAACACCAAACTGATCTAGCAAGCACTGGGACATTTCCAGAGACTCTGTAGACATAATTTGGGAACACCTAGGTACAAGCTTTCATGCTTATCACATACTTTGGGTATAGCATACAAGCCATCTACAAGCACCATCACCCAAACCACACCAATTCTTGTGAAAGATCTGTCACTCCCACCTGTCTCTGGCGAATCCCTAGGCTTGCTTCCTCCTTCCCCATCCCACCAACAGCTCAGCACCAAATCAGTCTATCCTTTACCATTACTTTGCGAAGACAAGAAACAGCACACAGCCAACACAGCAGTAAGTACCCTAACTCGGTTCTTGGCCTTTGCACATCATTGTGTACAAAGTCATTGTGCAAGCAAGCAGACACTTACACCTGAGGTTGCATTTCTCAGTCAAAGAAATTCGCAAGTAGTTGTGCTGACGCCCAAAGCTGTCTGTCAAAAAAGCAGAGAAGGGAGCAGCATGTTCCAGTAGAAAGCGTCCTCTTCCTGAGCTTTGCAATTCCTGTAATGAAAACAAGCAAGTGCTAGGTATGTGAATAGTTATCCTGCCAACTTGCTGTATAAACATTAACTTTGAACTCAACTGACAATTATTATTCCATTTTGCCTCACAGGGACAGCTGCACAAGACAAAAATGTAATTTATGTTCAAAACTGATCATTTATTAAGTTTCACACCCTACTTAATTCCATGGAGCTGTATCACACTCCTCCCTGTGCATTTTAAGATACACTTCTCTGCCACATGTGCTTCAGTTTTTTTGCGCAGAATAGGAAGCAGCTTTTTTTTCAGTTGTGTGTCTCTTCACTTTCCAGAATCAATGAGACAAGACCACACAATCTCACTGAAGCTCTCAGATAAATGAAATCATATAGAAGGGTCCCTCCCTGTGTTTCAGCATGAGAGAACTAAAAGTTGATGGAATGCTCATGTCCCAACCAACTTTAATGTGCAAGACATAACATCTTGTTAACAGCAAAACCAAATTATTGCTGTGTACAATTATCTGCTTCAAGAACACTTCCAACATGGTCTTGTCCAAACCTATACAACAGAATACTGCCAAACAGCCTGTCTCAGTTAAAAGATGACAAATAATACAGGGCACAGTGGGACTGGAAGAGAAATGTGCGATCCTGAACACTCCAACTGTTCAAGCCTGCATGAAAAGATTCAGAATTTTAATAATGTCTTTATTAACTGTCATGAAGTGAATATTAAAAGCAATTTCTTTTACAATTTCTGGGTATTTTAAAGCACAGAGCCACATATTCTAAAGCAACACAGTTTTCAGGAAGTACTGAGTATTTGCCTTCCACAATGACGTCTGATCACTTTAGGTATCAAATATCCCAAACCAGTAGCTGCTAATGGAAACAAATACATTTCAAGTTTATGCCAAGCATCTTTAAAACATCGCTACTGCCAACACCAGAACACTATAGCAAGGTCTAAGCTCAGGGAGTCCCACTGCCTTTAGCCCATAACTTTCAAACTACCATGTTATATCTCTATTTTTCTACACCTGTAAAGCACAGCTGAAAATACTCTGCTCCTTTTGGAAAATATTTCAATACCTTCAGTGAAACATATAGCAATTGAACCAATTCTTATCACAGTAGTGCAGAAAAGCAAAATTTTACCAACATACTTTAATTAGCTGGTGGATAGTTGGTTCAGGCAGTAGATACAAATGCCCACAAACAAACTCATATAAAACCTGTCAAGTTTGGGGTCTTTTCATCATCACAGTTAAATTAGTATTTTATAGGAGGCCAATTTAATAACTCTGACAGAGGCCAGCTGCATAGCATCACAAAATGAAAAAGTGAAACCAGGATCAAAATAATTAAAATAACTACCTTCATTTTGTCCTGTTAGTTAACCACATACAGACACTTAGTGGCCAGCTATGAAAATTGGAAGCTAAGGGGTTCCTGAGCATACAGTGAACTTCATCTCCAGTGAAGGAGCAGATACAAACCTGTTGCTGAATACATGGTGTTCACAAGTTTAAAGGGGGGGGGGGGGGGGGAGAGGGGTATAGAGTTGCTTGATCCAAGCAACTTTGCGGTTAGATAAGAAGATCCCTAAGAACATCCCTTGCAGGGGCGTCAGAGAAGATAAAGGAGACACAAAGTGGCTGTTTCAAAGCCCAGAAAGCATCTGTTTACCCCTGATAAAACAGAAGTTCCATGTAATTGCTTTTCTGCCACAAGAAAGCAATCTCTTTCAGTTTCTGTTTTGTAGTGGTGGCCACAGCAGCAGACAGATAAGGCCCTCCCCAGGCCTGGCCTTTCCTCCCTGTAGCACCAAAGGTGTCAGCGGCAACCTCTTCACAGTCACACACACTGCTCACACCTACAGAGGTTCCTACATGCCCATCTTCTCCAATGTGCACAGGCAGCACAAGCCATCTAGGTTTTAATCCAGCCTATGCACCTACACATTATGAGTTCTGCACAACCTTAGTTTCCCCAAGAAACTAAGTTCAAAATGCTGTCTCTGTTGCATTTATTATGCATTCATTATGCATTCACTATTTTCATTTTAAACTGCACAGCTTTCTCACCTGGCTTCATTTCTGATGTTCTCCTTCCTTCTATTTTGGAAAGGTGTTCACATTCAAGAGGGAAACCACTCCCATGCTTACTAAAATTAATTGAGCCTTTCTTGTAGCACTCCTCTCCTGTTTTTTCCTCAGTATCTCATTTTTGCACCTTTTTCAGGGCCAGGCTTTCCTACCCACTCCACCTGATGACAGAACAGTAGGAATATCCTGCCCTTCCCTGTGCCTTACAGGGAGGGAGTGAAGTGAGAAATACTGCCCTTCATTAATTTCTCTAAAGTGAACTGTGCAGAAGAAGTATTAAAAGGCACTCAACAGGCAGTTGGTGTCAAGATACTTTAAAGTTCCTGTTAGAAATAACATTTGCTCTCTTGCTGCAAAATAGCCAGTGCTGGTATGGGAAAAAGAAGAAAGTTTTTCAGAGCTACTAGAGTTTCTTTCCATCTTTTTCATCTTCTTCTTGTGTACAAAGATGGGTTTGTCTGGGAAGGAAGAACAATGGAGATGGAAATTTTTAAGCTTAGTTCAGTTTCTGTCCAGTTTGATGTCAGCAAAGAGGAATTAGGAGCCACTCATGAGTTCAGTAGCATCAGCCTGAGCT
Source organism: Pezoporus wallicus (assembly GCF_028554395.1). NCBI lineage: Eukaryota > Metazoa > Chordata > Aves > Psittaciformes > Psittacidae > Pezoporus > Pezoporus wallicus. The sequence goes on from NW_026642422.1 coordinate 413,883, forward strand.
CCAGTGGGAGTGGATCCTGTGTTACCAAAACTGCCACTGCACCTAGCACTGATGTATTTCCACATGGAAGGACAAATATCAGAGATGGAAACTCAGCTGTCTGTCTGGTTAACTCAGGGGAAAGATGAAGCACTCTATCAAGTAGCTGCATGAGTAGGATTTTCTGAAGGGGAAGAACAAGATGAGGACCTAGACTTGAAGCCTGTGTGAGAGCTTTCAGAGCACGAAGAAAGCAAAAGCTACCTGATGCAGTTCACAGCTAAAGTGAAAGGGTTATTCAATTCCCTGCAGTTGGGAAAGATGGGTGGTTGTCGGTATTTTAACGCACCAATGCCCAAGCACTAAACTTTTTCACTTAAAAGGGATGGTTATAATCTCCAGTCTCCACACCCCTCTCTCCATAGTTGACAGGAGACACTTCTGCACATCAGAGGCAGAGCCTGACACAGTGGGCTTTATCTCATCTGTGAAGAAACAGTTTCATTCTCTGGGCTGTCAATCCCATGTTCTATACTAGTAGTGAACGAATGAGAGTTTAGATGACTGCACCTAGCAGTTATATTTTGACAATCTGTCAGCCCTTCAGACCTGCCAATTCACCTGTAATTTCGAGGAGAACTCTATTCTAAACAAAGCAGCAAAATTTGAAGCTGTCACTAGATGTATTAACAGCCACCAGGAACACCACAAACTGACAGATACTGGAAATGCTCAGTTAAACACAAGGGGGAAGAGAACAGAGCTGTTAATTATTTATCAAACTGAAGATTGAGTACTATACTTGCTCTACCTTTCCACCTTCACCTTATCCCCAGTGACACTTCTGCACTGTGAAACAGTAATGCTTGCAAACACAGGCCTCAGGGACCACCACAGCCTGGGTACTTAACAACACTGCCAGTGCTGCTCTCACAGCCACTGCCTCTTTCAGCTCCTGCAATCCTGCTGGGTTTGTGCATCAGCGCTGCCACCTTCACCACACTACCTAATGCTGCTGTGCCAGCATCATGGACATCACTCAGCAAAAGCTCTTCTGTTTCATGCCTCACCTTTAATACCATAATCTGTAGGGAAGTGGTGACATAATGTCCTTGTTCAACCTCGAAATTAGACAACCACAGAGGCTGAAATGGGTCTAAACAGGCCAAGTGCCAGTATGAGGCCTTAGCTAAGAGTCCAAAACAAATATTTTTCTGAGGGCTCAGCAGCTGCTGCCCAACAGTTGACCCCACACAGCGTGCTAGAGTTCTGGTTACTGGCACAGAGAACACTGCTCAGCTTGGACCAGCTACCCACAAAATGAAGCTCCAGGACACAGAGTTTCAGACATGACTGGCAAAAAATATGGGCCATATGAGGTCTTCCAAGACAAGCTGCACTCTGCCCTTTATCCCAGTGGTGAAGACTTCATGGAGGCCACAGAAAATTTCAAGTGGTTCTGTCTGAATTAAAGGATCTACATGAACAGATGGAGGAAGCTGAAATGAAGCTTTGTATTAGGATGGAAGACATTTACTAGAAATGATACAACAAAAGCAGGAAAAAAAACTAAGTTCCTTACTGTTACTGTTCTCAAGCCTCACTATCTTAAGACTCCCCTCATCTTCCTCCTTGGTTTCAAAAAGTTGTCGGTTTTGCATATAAAGTTCTAGCTTACAATAAAAATAATAATAATTTTAAAAGTACAATGTACTTTTTCTATTATACTGGAAAATACAGTGTTGTAGTAGAAATAAGTAATCCTATACGATTTTTTTTTAATTCGAGAACATAATTTGGACAAGTATCATCATGTGTACAAGGTAACAAAGGAGTCTGGTGCTATCCTGTCAACTGTGAATTAGTCAAGAAATGCTTGAACACAGTCAACCAACCATGAAAACGCTGCTTTCATAGAGCCTGTTGCTACCTGCCATTATGTAGTCTTCGGAAAAAGGGACACCACCCTGCACACACCTCCAGACTGACAATTGTATCTTAAATACCAAGGTACAAACAGGCTCATTCAATGCAAAACAATCCAGTAATAAGCTGATCCAAGTTCTAGGGTTTATTTGTAAACAACTTAGGATCAGCTTCCGAGGCATATCTGATTTCACCTTCAAAACTGACAACAAATTTTTACAGCCTTGTATTTGCCCAGTAAGGTTATCTGGTCAGTATAATTTCAATTCTATAAATACATCCATTTTCATCACATGTTTCATATACAGAACATTTTAAGAACTAAATGGACATTCAATACGCAAATAAAGCTATTAAGTCTTTCTGCTGGAAGGAATAATTTACCAAGCATTCATATAAAGTGTTAGTACAAATAGCAAACGCAGGAGGATAGAGAATGGATAGTATGCATACATTCTCCACTACGTCAAAAACCAGCATGCAGTATCAAGCTCAGAGTCATAAATTGAACATAAGCTCATGACACAACACCAATACAGTTGCTATACTGACCCCCCGTTTATAACCTCACCTAAAGACTTATAATGGACACCAGCTTTCAGTCATCTCCTGAAGTTCCCGAATCACAGAGTTCTTCCTTCCATAGCTGGAAGGATCATTTTAAAATGGGATTAAACACAGAATCTCTTCTCCCCTTTGCACCCCCTGAACTCAACTGAAATCTCATTAAACTAAACAGAACCCAGGAACACTTTCAGAACCAACCCAAAAGATGGTCAAGCAATATTCACACTTGCTTTGAATGTCTGAACACCCCATCATTTTAAAGTATGTTTCACTGCCCTATGGCTGTAACACTAATTGCTCCTCTACAGATGGATGCTGGGAGAGACTGAGAACACTGATGAGCAGCGAGTATATTACTACTCTATAGTTACTAATTTTGCATTGTCTTTGCTTTTGCGTGAGCTTGTTGAGTTCTCATGCCCCGCAGGACATCCCAAGTACTCCGGAACACCTGCCTCAGTTACTATGCCACACACACAAACCACCCATCCCATTCTTAGTGGCATTCATCCCCTAAGGGAACAGGGCTTTCAGAGATGATTGATGTAATCAAGCTCTCTCAAAAGTCTTCCTGAATGTATGTTAGAACTACTTGATTCATAAAAAGTAGTTAAATAAATAAAAAAAAAAAAAGTACATGGTTTAGAAAAAGCAGAAGAAACTCAATAGCCTTTCAAGACTCCTGAGGCAAGTAAGCATTCAACAAAGAATTGCACAACTCCATTTGGCTCTCTGTAAATAAATGGTAGTGAATGCATTCAATGTTGGTGACACAAAGACGGTTACTAGTAGCTTTAGCTTAGTTTCTGCTCCTTAAAGTCAGCCATGAGCTTGCAAGTAAATCAATAAATCATGGGATTACTCTGCCTGTCATACTCTATTTCTGCTATACAGAACCTTTGCCTTTCTGTGCAGCTTTTTCTCCTCCATTTGGACACCAAGAGATCAGATCGACCTGAGGACCAAAAGCGAAACGAGGAGCTGGATCAGGAGAACACCTGTGTTGATTTCACATCAGGGACGGAACAAACAAACAGCTCAGTCACAAAGTTCCCCATGACCACTCAGACAGAGCACAATGACCAAAAGCTGCCAAAGAACTCGATTTTGACCTAGGCAAGAACAAATGCTGTTGTGTAACCTCTTCTTCAAATCAGGAGAGAACACAGAACTGGTTCAGCCCAGACTCTGAATGTCCTACTTACTGCCAAAGAAAGGTGACATTCAGCAAAGTAAGGCAATATAATTATACATTACTACACGTTTTGTTGACGCCCGCTCAGACCCATATAATCAAGTCACGTTCACCATACAAATCACCTATCGTTCTGGGACAGGTTGCAGAATTAAGCGTGCCTACTGGAAAGCGCGGGTCAGCTTTGGTGCGCCCAGCCCGGCGGGCTGCAGCTGCGGCCCCCCCGCCCTACAGACTGCTATGGCAGGGGCACTCCGCTCGGGCACCCCGGCCAGGCCAACCCTCGGTTATCACAAGCACAAACGACGCTGTCTTAACTGCAAGGCATCGGCCGGGGACTCCAAACCTCCGGCAACGGCACTACAGGCCTCCCCGCGGCAGCAGCACCCTCCCGCAGGCCCCGGCCACCACCTTCCGTCCCAACGCCTCTGCTCACTCCCGGCTGACCTCACCTGAGCCGCGGCGGCGGGAGTCCGCACTGGCGCCCCGGAGCTGCAGGCGCGGCGCGGGCCTGCCCCGAGCGCCCCCCGCAGGAACGCGGGGCCACCGCGCCACCCCCCCCACGCCGCCGCCATGCGGCCCCGCCAGCCCCCAGCACCCGAGGGACCTCGGCACCGCCACCCGCCTCACACCGCCACCCGGAGAAGGGCGGAGGGGCGGCAGCCAATTAGAGCTGCCGTGGGTGCTGCGCGGCACGCCGGGAATTGTAGTCTGCTCCCCTCAGCGGGGCAAGCGGAAGGGAGCGGTGGCACAGAGCTGTACTCTGCGATAGGGACCCCTGGCAGTCGCTGACGGTCTCCTCAGCAGCAACGGCAAAGCCTGCGCTGACAGCCTTTACTTCCTGCTTCCGCTATCCTCGCCTCAGCCCGCCAAGAGCCAGCTGTAGAGCTCCAGGCCTTGTTAGTAATAGGTGAAATTGTGTGTTGAAACAATAATACAAAGGAAAAGATGATTATATTTGAAAATCTGTTAATCAGTAGAGGGGTTTTATGTATTAGGAAAGTTTAAGAACAAGTTGAAACTCTTCTAGTGTGTATCTTAGTTACTTTATAACTAAGCATTATAATGGTAGCTGTAACGATAAGCAATTAACATAGCCATATATGGGGAAGGGTATATGAGTGGATTTAGGGGAGTATTGTGAAACCCTACCAAAGCAGAACTCACGAACATACCAGGAGTAGTCAAGTGAAAATAAGAGAATGCTGGCGTCCACATAATGGTTGGGACATGTCCAAGGAACAGAAAGGTGAACAGGACAAGCTGAGGAAGACTTCTTACTTCATCCGAGGAAGACTCCTTACTTCATCAGGATGACCACCAGAGAGGGGCTGCGCAAGTGCAGAAGAGGCTGATGTCGTAATAGACTAATGTGGCAATCCTTGATGCATATGTATTAGTCGATATAATCTGTGTTGAATATGTATTAGCTATGAAATTCTTAGTGTATAAATTGCCAGCGCGATGTGATGGGGTGGAAACCAGATTTAGGCGCGTGCCTCTGGTTTCCCAGCACACCTCATGTAACCATTCCGGCGGTTATGTGTCAATTCTTACGCTAACAGCCTGGGGCCGGAAGGTCTTCATGGGAGAAGCGGGTGTTGGAGGGCTCACACACAGGTATGTGTCCCAGAAGGGACAAGCAGAGGACTGGGATCCACAGTTATCCTCAGCTGGGAACATTTCTGGTATAAACAACAGCTTCAACATCAGTCCTGCCCGAGTCTCAAGTAAAACCTGTAAAGCATTGTGAAAAGATGGCCACAGGAAGTAAGTGGGGCATAATGGGTCTTAACGGGGCATAAGAAAACAGTATTTAAGTTTTCCAGTCCATTTTGTTTTCCCCCACTGTGAAATATGAACTCACTCCTCTAAACCAGATAACAAGGTTTTATTGAGGGACAAAGTCAATAAAGCAAAAGCAACAGCGCTGAGCGCATGACTGTAGCCAGAGGCACAAGTGATTAGTATTTGTTACAGGTTTATATACTTTCACTATTGCATTAGTCACATGCATATTCATAATTCCCATGTATAGGTGGGGAATATTATAACTAGCCCCAGGAACTTATTATCGTAAGTCCCCTCCTCTTGGCGTCTGTGCACTGCTCTCCGGTGATTGTGGGCAGGGGTCTTGAGGATGAAGTAAGCAGTCTTCCTCTTGTGAGTAGGGATCTTCAAGATGAAGTAAGCAGTCTTCCTCACAGTGTACTTATCACCTTTGGCACAGTTGGACACCCCAGTAATCACACAACTAGCTGAAACCAGCCATATCTGTAATTCTTCTGATAACTAGCAAAGATTTAGAACAGTGTGACCTTCCTGCAAAATTTATTGCAGGATGGGCAGACAATGAGTATCCAAAGCTAGCAGATGGCTGGGAGGCTCTGTCTCTAAACTAACTGATAAGTATGGTAAGGATGGTGTGAAAGAACTCATTCCTGTTTAGTGGGGCCACTAAATCCTGTTATCTCACCACAGACTTACAACACATTGTTCTTTAAAGTTAAAGATACTTTAGAAGACTAGTGTGAAACAATTAACTCATGTTTAGTGGGGCCACTACATTCCACAGACCTACAACACAAACACTGTTCTCTTTCTACAACCTAAGTTAAGCTAAAAAATGCTTTAACTCTGTTTTCCAGGCACTAGCTTATCTTACATCAAGTCGTGTCATCCCCCTCCCCCCCCCCCCCTCATCTTTTACCTTGACAAATTCTTTTGCTATGTGACTCCATTTTGCTCAAGAGTTCTGGCCCTTTTTAACTTGTTGTCTAATCTTGTGTCTTTAGTGAGCTTTGTATCTGTTATTATTGTAATCTCATACAGTTATACCCACATAACCACACCTATGAATTGCAAAAGCCAATACATTTATGTGTTTAACACACCCACACTCCCAATGTTTCGCAGACAAGGGGCCTTCTGGCAAAATGTTTGGTGGTCCACTGTCCTCTGCCTCTGGGCAATGGGTCTGCAGAGCATGGTCACCCATTGCTGAGCTGAACTTGAAGCACTTGTTCCGAACTTAATTCACACATGAAAGGAGCTCTTGGGTTCCCAAAATTTTCCTGGATCCCCTTCCTGAATCATGTCAGCTACTCTTATGGAAGACATATCTTTCCCTAAGTGACATTTACTGCTCTTAGCCTTAGAACTGTGCAGCTGTTGTATTGTTGTAGCCGTGAAACCCCACAGCTTTATACACCATGTTGCTTTTATAGTAAGTCTTCCAGTTTAAATACTTTTCCATTACCAAATTGCTGTGTCAGGGGTATTTGTATTTTCAACTAATGGTTGCAAAAACATTAATGATTCTCTGCGCAGTCTTTTAGCGTTTGACCTGTGTAATACTTGTTGATGTATGAGTAACTGGGCCTTGTAATTGCTTGTGTCAGCCATTATTTCAAGACACAGTTATATGTTCTGAAATGTTTAGACAGGTTATACTTTAATCTTTGCTCTGTAGTAAAACACCTTCTTCTGTCCAATTCAGTCTTAAGAATTTAGACTTTTGACTTTATTCAGAATTTAGTCTGGGTAGAAACTAACAGGAAAACTTAATGCAACTTTTTTTTTTTTCCCCTTTTTAATTTCTCCCTTCCGACAAACCCCACCCCCAAAAAAAAAAAAAAAAAAAGAGAAAAGACCTGAAGCCATTGCATTTGAAAATAAATGAATGAAAATTAATGACCTGTGCTGTGGCCATTCTGAAACCTTTCTCATCAGTATGATAAGTAAGGTAACATATACGTAGAACAAAACAATAGAGAAGATAACAAAGCAAAATACTGTTTTTAATTACAGTTTTCAAAGGATGCAGAAACAAGCTTGATATTTACATTTACAGCAGATTTATGAAGCCTCACTTCTTCCTGTAGAACTGGAATAACTGTAATTAAAAGCTTTCATGAATTTAATTAAACAGCAAGTGACAGTGAAGGCTAAAATACACAGAGCATTTCAACTTCGTATTAGATGTAGTAATTGTTCAATTCAGTGAACCTTTCAATTGCAAAATAAGTTTAATTATTTGTAAAGTAATTAAAGTTCAATATTTGTTACAACCCCAGAGAGAAAAAAATAACAGCATTAACAAAAATCTGCAGGATCTCTAATATTTTTCTCCAGTAAATGTTGTTACCTACAGTGAAGAGTCTGTTTCTGTGGCTCTATAGTTATTTTATTTTACTTAAAGACGATATTAAGCTTGACCTACATCTGTAATCCAATTGAATATGGCAATGCTGAGCATATGAGGAAAGTTAAGAAGTGAAATATCTTTGTGTATATGAAGCCTTGTATTTTCCTGTTTTATCAGATTGCACAAATAGAAGGATATCTCACTAAAGCAGCACAAAACTGGCTTTTACATCTCCAAAGACAGCTTCTTACTCTCAGAAGTAGCTACTGCTGTTTAACAGAAACACTTGCCAAAAATTAAATGAAACCATAAAATAAATGTAATGGAATAAAAGCATCTGCATAAGAGAGAATTCTGTTTTAACTTTACTGGGACACCATCATGTCGTGTCATGTCATGTCATGTCATGTCATGTCATGTCATGTCATGTCATGTCATGTCATGTCATGTCGTGTCATGTCGTGTGTCAATGAAGAGTAAAGTTTTTGCACATCTGAGAGAGCAGCTGGAGGTTTTATTTCTTTCCTTTTCTCAGCAGCTATCTAAAGAGCTAATACTCAGTAAAGAATTAAAAGTTTGAGGCTTGTATATTTAAGCCAAGGTGCTATGCACTGTCATGTGTTTGCATTGTGATATGCTACCCGGGCAAAATCATTCCTATCTACGTCTATCTGCAGAAATCACTGTCACTCTAGTGAAGCTCAAGACAGTTACTCAAGGCACTTTTAGGATCCACAGAAAATTTTGCCACTGGTCTTTCAGTTGTCTTCTAGACATTATGCAGATACTCACTTATGTTTGGCACAGAGTGATTCTATAGTCTGAATTCCAAAGACAGGGATTTCTTGCCCTTCCTGCTGCTGCCTTTCTTTATGACTTACAGGGAGCCTATATTAGCCATGTCTTATTTAGCTGTGTGTTTTCTTCAGATTTTGCTGAATTCACACTTAACGTCTTACAGGTCTCATTCAGCATTCATGCACATTTAGATTAATTAGCTTTCCTTGAGACTCTGCACCGTGCCGTTCATAAAACTGTGTGCCTGCCAGGGTGCACAACATCTACATGGGCAACAGAAGGGCAGAGTCCAATCACATACCAGCATCCTCTGGGAGCCTATTCCAGAACAATATGAAAATACAAAGTGCTGGACTACTTCCAGTGCTATTCATGCTTCAAATAAGCATCAGACAAAGTTTTAAAGATACGTTAATAATGAAATACTAATGATAATTTTAAAAGTTTCAACAGGGAGCACACCATTTGAGCTGGATGGATCTGCCACACTGAGTCACAGTTGCCTCATAATCTAGATTAGGCATCTGTTAAGAGTTTCTCAACATCTTTCTGAAACTTTGGGCTGCATGCCTAAACAAAAAACAGAGCAAAGTGGAAGACCCAGTCCTGTCCTCATATGGGGCTGGAAAACAGCCAGAGCTTGTGTTGGGACTGCAGTTAGGAAAGACTGTGGGAGTGCTTAGTCTAGTGCAAACTAAGGGAAAGACTCTACATCCAGCTTCCTGCAATTTGAGCATTAAATAATTTATAGACTTTTCAAGACACACTGATTGTTTTGTCTGTTTCCTGCAAGAGCAGATACATTGTCTCTCTCTGCATTTCTTACTAGTGAGCAACATGGGCACTCCTTTAAAGACACTGCCAGGAGGATAGAGATTCCCTAGTAAACTTCAGGGCATATATGAGGTATTAATGACTAGGTTAGGACATCTCACAGTTGCTCATGAGTATCAGCATTTTTCAGTTCAAAGTATACCACTGCATAATTTACGTACACGTGAGAAATCATAGGGAGCTGATGCAGCAGAGGTTTCTGTTATAGTTTGCTTTCCTCATTAGAAAAAGGCATGAAAGCCTTCCTGGTGTTTCTTCCTAGTAGCTTGCACAAAATAATATCCACAGTTCTCTAGGGCATACTGCTTCTATGCAATCAAAAAGCATGTGTCAAAAAACAGAGTTGTAAGTAGGGATTTTGTAAATACCCATGCCAAGGCTACCCCAAAACAGCAGCCTCTCAAAAATGCATAAGTCAGAACAAGACCTGCCATTCTAATCAAAATGGTCTGAGAATCATTGGCATGGAACCAGCCAGGCTGGTTAGAAAATAGGTGTCGATGCTGTCTTCTCGTATACCTCCTTACCTTCTATGTGAGAAAAACACTCTCCTTCCTCATCTTATTACTCTCCTCCTTTGCTGTATTTTTATTGATGTCCTCCAGTTTTTCTGCTTACAACAGCAAGAAAAGAAAAACGATCTTTTAATATTACTAAGCTCATAGTGATGAAATTTGTGGCATTCTCTAAGCAGTATCTAGCAGCATGTAGAATAATGGGCTGTAGAATACCATGAAATCCGATTGATCCTACATGCTAAACCTAGCGGGTCCAAAGAAGAAGAGTGAAGCTGATGAAAGGTCTAGAACACAAGTGTTATAAGGAGCAGCTGAGGGAACATGGTTTAGTTGTGGACTTGGCAGTTTTTGGTTAACGGCTTTACTTCATGATCTTAAAGGTCTTTTCCATCCTAAACAATTCTATGATTCTACTCTTCCATACTTTTGCACAACTACACTACAGAAAGGAAATTAAGAAATGCATAAAAAATAGAAGCTGACATAAGTAGAAAAGAGGAGAAAAGGAAGTAAGTAGAGAAGGAAGAGGAGAAAGGCAGAAAAGAAGAGAAGGAGGGAAGGAGGGAAAGAAAGAGAGGAAAGTAAAGAAGAGCTGTGAGCTTGACCTTATCATTTATGTATGACCATACTTTTTTCTCTTGGCTTCCTTCTTTTGCATGAAATACCATCATCACCCTTCAGCATTACAGAATTGAGGAGCAATAACACTTTGTGCCCTCCTGTTTTTATCTAGAAATTCTGTGCAGGACAGCTGCTGACCTTTTGTTTATCTGGAGCAGGATTGCACAGTTTCACCCTTTATGCAATGTTCAAGGTAAACAGGCTGTTTATGGGCTGACCACAACTTTTCTGAGTGCTTAGTATGTTTAATTCCTGAGAACTGGGAGAAGAAAGAATATACTACACACAGCAACCCCATCTAATAAGGTTGACAGAGACATAACCAAAGGAAGGTTTAAACAAAGTCAGCCATTGTCTTAGTTTAACTCTGGGGGCTTATTCTGCTCCAGGCAGCTACCCCAGATTGTAGATTTGGGGTTAATCTTTTAGCATGCCTACATTGTTTTTCATATCTTACTGAATTCAAGGAAACAGTAAAAGGAGTGCCTGTCAGAAAACACCCGGAGACTTCCTCTTCCTTGAACTTCCAATGCTCTCCCCTTTCTTCCCATGAGTAACTCCCATTCATTCCTCCTTTCCACATTAAAGAAATCCTGCTTAACTTTATGAATGTTGGTGGTATGTGATGGCTCTTTAGGTATCAGCACCATTGACGTTACAGGCATAAGGCACTAGGTGAGTGGGTGATTCTCAGACCTGAGAATTCAGCTGTATTTTGGACAATACAAATCAGTCCTTGGACTTTATCTACTCTAAGAGGAGAGATTATACTTCCTCTTTTCAAATACAGCTGGACATTTAATTTTATGAAATATTATGAATATTTTTCATTTAATTTACTTTGAAGTGCGAAATTTCATCAATAACAATAACAAAATCCTCCACATCCTAACAAAACAATAAGCAAGATCACAGATTTTCAAGGCTGTTTTTGTGCTGGATGAGTTTGATATGACTTGAAAATTGATTAAGTTTCATCAAGGCTCTAAAGTATACCTGTTTTGTCCCTTTCAAGATTAGGTGGTAGTGTTTATTGCTGGGTTCTTAATCTGCCTTATTTCTTATTGTTGAAACTAGCCAACTTCCAGTTTGTTAAACATTCCATCAAGGTAAGTGAAACTGTAACAAACAGCTCTCTGAGAACGTTAATTTGTATCCAAAGAGTTATATCAAGTTAGAAAGTCACAAGGCAAAAAATGGAACAAAACAAAATAATAAAACCATCAGGGCATCTTTATGGACTGTTGGCATTTTTATTTTGTAGATGCATATATCAAAGCCTGTGCTTTTTCAGATCCTGTTAAGTCAATTCCAGATTTAGCATCCCACATCTGTCATTTCAGATCCCCTAGGCACTTCAATTGTGTTCAGTTCTTGCAAATCACAGTAAAGAATTGTGATTAAGCATACAAAATCTCACTGAATATTTCCCTCTTTCGCATCTTTGGCTAACATCTTGTAAAAGAAAGACAAAAAGGAGCTGTTTGCAGATTCACTCTGTACTTTCATCTCCTCTTCCCAATGTTTTCTGCATTGTTAATTTCTAAGCTGGGTTTCTGTAAGCGGTGAGGAGAAGCAGACAGGCCAACCCAATATGGGTGATAAGCAACTTCTACTTTATTTGTGACGCAGTTCACATATATATAGGAGTGGTATTCAGCCACTTCTTCTTGGCACAACAGTATTGGTTAGCCCCCACAGCTTCCTCCACATTCTCCTCCCAGGTCCGGTCTCCGGCCACCTGTGGGGGCCACCCCCCGCCTTGCTTGCACAGTCCTCCAGGACTCTATGGTCCTGCTCTTAGAGTCATTCTGCAACAATTCCCCCCTTTTTCTTTGTGCAAGCAAGGCATTATGGGTTAATCTGTTCACCTGTTTTATCACACAACTATAAAGAAGTCTAATAGCTACGATGATTAACCTAGTCAATGATACATAAGTGCAATACTTTTAAACAGTGTTTGACTCAACCTGTAATGCCCTGTGAAGACAACCATCTAGTTATTCTTAGAATACTGCTCACTTACTATTGCTGGGTAAGCTGAGCCAGGGTTCTCAGCTGTGCGTGCATCGAATTAGCATAATCAGAGAGACTCATACAACACATTCCATCAAACTCTTCACATCCATGTCCCTGTTCCAACAACAAAAGGTTGTGTTGCATGTCTTACAGAGTCAACATTAAAGAAAATCAGGAATTGCCTTCGATGTAGAATTGTTTGCTTAGCAACTCAGCAACCCAGTCTGCTTAGTTGAGCCAAGGCCCCGGCTGAAGCACTTACAGTGATTTGGCATATTATGATTGGATACATGTTTTGAAGACCCTTAGTGACTAACATATAATTGGTTAAACACAGGTGTGAGAACTCAACCTTGAAAGCTTGCCAACAGTCCACAGTTCTCATTAACTTGGTGAATTCCAGCCTCTTATCTTGCTTGCTTAAGCTTAAGCTTCCTCGGGCCTCTCATGGCCTTGCTGTATCTTTCAGGACTATTCAAAGTTTATGTACCACTTATGCATTCTCCTGTGAGAACACTGTCTCCACATCTTCCCCCTTTATGTTTTATATATGGTTTGGGTGGCCCTACTTGAGCAGGGGATCTGGGCTAGATTATATTTCCAACATATGCCAACTAGAGGCTGCCTGGGCCTGCCCCTTTTTTCTGCTCTATGGCTCTCTGATAACAGGCTGTATAGCTCTCTGATCCTTCACATCAAGGTCTGGCATGGCATGTGTCCCCACCGCTCCACGCCTGCTGGGTTGCAGCCAACAGCGGAGCTAAAGGTTCTTCTTGGTGGCAAACACAGAAGCCAACCCAGTCTTGCCCTTGATTGTGGTAGCAGGCATTTGGTCAGCCTCAGTCCTTGCACCTTGTTGTCAATGCACAGTTTCACCTGCTTCATCCAGTAACAGGTTGCTACTACAGCAAGGCACACACACATTTACATTAGCTGAGTATCTATTACAGGGTGCAGCAGCATGTTGAAGATGCTGATGGCAGTGAAGGACTAGCCAAAGAAATTTCTTACCAATGGAATTCTCCCCCCCTCTTAAATTTGTTCCATCACCTGCTTTACAACACTACCATTGTATTAAAATTTTTCTAGCTTTTGCCTTAGCATTTTCTAGCAGCTACTGCAAATTTCCATACTCTAACACCTCTTTTACAAGTGACAAATCTATACAATACAAGGTGCAGTTTCTTATTAGCAACTAGCTAGTAAATACAGGTGGTTTTATACACAAAATAACAACCTCTAATAATAGCTATTTTAGAAGCACACATATTCAGGATGTTACTTTTCAGTTGCCCCCAAGTGATGTTTTGCAGTTATTTGTTCTTTCTCTTCCTCTATCTCATTCTGCTTGGGGTAATCACGGTCAGCTCCTGTAGCTGAGGCATCAGGTTTATCCATTCGTCTGTCCAGCTCATGGCAAGGCTTGACAAACTTTGCAGGCAGTCACCATGGACCTGTAGGCAGGAGGACACAAATATACCCCCTCCCCCAGGTTATCAGTTCTTCAGAAGTAGACAGGTTAAGTGCAGCATCATTACTCTCTCCTCCCCCCCCTTTTTTTTTTTTTTTTAGTCCCTGCAAAAGCCATCATTACTCCCACTATAGTCCCACAAGGACCCTGTGGAGACTAACAGCAAACCAGCTCCGAGAAGCATCATTGCAGTGCGAGGTGGCAGGCTCAACCTTAGCAGGCATCCCCACAGAGGCTCTGCCTCCCCCACATCGTATGAGGCTTGGGCTTTTATACTGACCAAAATGCACACTCATTCCGACACAGGTGGCCAGCCTGTGCTGGAAGAAGTGGCCAGCAGTATCTACAGAGGTCTCCAAGGGTTGATAGAAACCTGGACATACTTATATTTACCAACTTCTAGTACATGAGTATCACAGAGAAACTGTATGGGCTCCCCCTGTCAATTGCAAGAAAAAATCATAACATATACAGCTTGAGTATAAGAGGATTTTAACGCATACGTGGTCACTGTTTGTCAGGCCTCCTTAACTATTTTGAGATCAAGAGCTTCCCACTCTTTAGCCCCCTGCTGTGTAGTAAACACAGGATATGCAAAGATGCCCATTGCAGAAAATTCCCCAGTAATGATCACATATTTGGTTACCCATTGTTACAACTGATCGTCTCCAGGGCCAGTAAGTCTGAGCAGACCCACCCGGGAGACGAAGAGTCAGGGTCTGGAAGCAGAGCATATAAATCTGGCTCGGATTCAGGGGATTCGAGGGCTGATCCTGGGCCGAACTCGGGGTCTCCGTTGCTCGCAGCTGTGTCTTTCTTATCAGATGTCTCCCGTTCGGTATGTAGCCGTCTGCAGACCTGGCTCCTCCGTGACTGAGTTAATTTTTTTTTTTTTTTTCACTCTAAGGCATAGTGGGTTGGAGAGGCTCGCGGTTCCTTTAAATCTCCCGGCTCGCGCATGATCCCTATTTTCTACTGCGTGCTTCACAGTGGCGCCGCAATCGATCCGGCGCCGAGGCACCGCCCTCTTTCTTTCGGATTCCTCGACATTTATCATGCGTATCCCTTCTAATATACTTTCTCTGTCCTTTTCAAAGTCCCTACTTTCGGAACTGGGGTGGTGGGGGAGCAGGGGGTTACACCTCCTCCGCGGCACCTTCTGATGGAGGGGGAGAAAAGGAAGGGGGGGGGGGGGGGGTTGGGGGGGGGAAACCCTGTGCTCCCGCGAGTTGGGGGAAACGAGTTGTAATCTTCCCCCGGTTTCAACCGACCGGGGACGTCTGTTCCTAGTTTCTTCGTTGCTACCACGGCAGTTTTCTTTTCTGCCTCGTATCTTTTTATACAGTTCATTACTTCTCTCCGTGGTTTACTGAGTTTCTTTGCTGTTTTATCATCATTAAGCATTGAGTCAAATAGTTCTTCACCAAACTTTCGCCACTCACTCTCCTCAAAAACTGTATTAGGATCTGCAAAAAATCCCTTAGCTTTCCCTAGCCACTAGACCTGCTAGCTGCTTTAGAGTCTCAGGCTCAATTCCCCGCTTTTATAAAAAACGCTATAAAAAGTTCAGGGCTCAGTTCCCCGCTTTTATAAGAAGCACTGTAATAAGTTCAGGGCTACCTCTCGGTCCATTTTCATGGCCAGCCTTTTCCGAATCGTCCTCCCCTGGGTCGTCCTGTAACCTCGGTCTCCGGATCGGTCTCCGGATCGGCCTCCCGACGCAGCAGTGTCTGGTTCGCCCCAGTGGCGGACTCCTTTCGGTTAGTCCAAGCACCCGGGTCCGTCACGCCACCGCAGCAGCATTGCCCGCGCTTCCCGGCCGCTGCCGCCGGCGCCGCTCACTCGCCGTTCCCGGTCCCCGTCAGTCGGGGCCCTGTATCCAGGTCCCCGTCAGTCGGGGCCCTGTATCTGGGTCCCTGTCGACCGGGGCCCTGTATCCGGGTCCCCGCTAGTCGGGGCCCTGTATCCTGGGTCCCCGCTAGTCGGGGCCCTGTATCCGGATCCCCGATGACCGGGGCCCTGTATCCACGTCCCTGTTCGGGTGCCATTTGTAAGCGGCGAGGAGAAGCAGACAGGCCAACCCAATATGGGTGATAAGCAACTTCTACTTTATTTGTGACACAGTTCACACATATATAGGAGTGGTATTCAGCCACTCCTTCTTGGCACAACAGTATTGGTTAGCCCCCACACAG
The DNA here is from genome assembly GCF_028554395.1 of Pezoporus wallicus. Classification (NCBI taxonomy): domain Eukaryota; kingdom Metazoa; phylum Chordata; class Aves; order Psittaciformes; family Psittacidae; genus Pezoporus; species Pezoporus wallicus. The sequence goes on from NW_026642422.1 coordinate 430,153, forward strand.
CTTCCTCCACATTCTCCTCCCAGGTCCGGTCTCCGGCCACCTGTGGGGGCCACCCCCTGCCTTGCTTGCACAGTCCTCCAGGACTCTATGGTCCTGCTCTTAGAGTCATTCTGCAACAGGTTTCCAAATAAAAGGTGAAAATACGACAACGCCTTGGAAGAACTTTATTTGAGTTTTTAGAGAGAGGATCATTACTGCCTCTGCATTTTTTAGTCACTTAGGTGATGGAAAAGTGGGTTTGAGATGCTGTTTTTAGAGAAGAGAATTCTGCCACTCACCTTCATGTCAGTGATTACAGATAGGTAAAATAATGTAACAGAAAATCAAGCCCTTGAGAGGCAGCTATCGGAACAGTGGTATCCTTCTTTCCCCTCACTTATCTAAGGAGCATTGATTTAATTAGTCTTATCAAATCCTCACATTTCAATATAATAACCTAAGTTATTTCACCTTCACTTACTTGTATGAGCTTCATTATACACTTTTTCCTTTGGTCTTTGGCAAAGTTACAGACAATAGGAGATGTCCATAGTTTTGGATGGAGTGACAAGCTAGCTATAACATAGACTAAATAATCCTCATTAAGGACATGCAGTAGGAATACTTATTTAATTTTACTGCCTGTGCTTGCTTCTGCCTTCTCCCACCATTGTAATCTGGTAGATGGGATCCTCCAGCCCCTAGCCCACTGTCAGCTGCACTTCCTGCTCACTTGTTAGTCGTGCCAGTGTGTAATTTATTTAGCTCCTTGGGGTGATGAAGAAGTAACGTTGAAGAGAAACTACCTGCCACAGCGCTGTCACAGACCCAAAGTATATCCTGCCACAAAGATGTGTGTGTGTTCAGGGCAGGGAATGGAATGCAGATATGTGATCTAATCACCTTGCAGTCTACACCTGACATGGCACATCAGACTGCAGGTCCTTAGACTGTGGGTTTGTATTTGCCATCAAGGAGGTATTTAGACATATTATGAGAAAACAGAAAGAGACTGACCTCTTTGGTCAGTAGCAACATGTAGAGCTCACACATGTGCAGAAGCATGCAAGCAAGAGCACAAGCCCTACTAAAATCATGTCATGGGGAACATCATAGTAAAGTTCTTCTGCTAAAGCACACTATGCCCATAGGGACCTGGGCTCTGCACTCATACCAGAGGAGATAGTACCCATAGTGAGGAACTTAGTTCTGACTTGAAAAGGTACGCTATGGGAGAAAGGTGAGGGAGGAGGGTAAGGCACATAAATTAAAATAAATAAAAAAATTACCGCCAAACCTGCAGGACCTAGTTGTAATCTCTGATTTCCACCAACTGGGGTGGCTCCACTTTCTGCAGATAACTAATGGTGGTTAATAACAAAGAAATGTTCTGGAAACTTCCGTGTAATTTGTTCGTGCTGTCAAAACATTTGACTGTCATAGAAAATTGTGATCTAGAACATAGCCATAGTAAAGCACTTCCTTTAGGGTGATTAATATGCAGGGAAAATCAAAACCAAATTAAGCCTATTTTACTGTATCAGGACAAAATATAGTTGTGGGATTGAATGAAACATTCCTATCTATGGTTTATTCTAATCTGCCATCTTTGGTCTGTAAACTTGAGTGACTTGAGAGCAGTTTTTTTTCTGTTAATTTCTGTATAGACACTTTATATATTGAGGGTGTTTTCAGATTTTTCCTCCTATATCTTTCCTCCTTTTTTTTTCTTTTTTTTTAATATTTGAAAAAATATTCAAAATATGAAAAAAAATAACAAAATTTTTCTCAGAAATTTCCCATAAAATTTAGACTTCAAAAAAATTTTAATGGAAAATGCCTCCTTTGGAAAAATCTATTTCAGACAAGCTAAACAGTTTAACAACTCACATTATCTGTTAACACGGTGTTTGAGGGGGAACAGAAAGTCCTCCTTTAAGTAGAAAATATAATCCAAGTCATCACTGACTTCTTCCTTGTACAATAATTTTACAGTCATCTTCCATAGGTAAACGATTGCATGAGTGAACAAGGCTACAGAGTACTGAGCCTTTTGATCTAATTTTGACTCCAGCTCAAAGAAAGAAGTTTGATAGGAAGGATATGGCCCTAATCCTGCTAGTTTATTTACCATTAGGATATTAGCTCAGTCTTGAGGAAGTTTACAAAGACTTTATTCAATTCACATGCACAGTCTGGAGAATGCAGATGTTAACTTTAAGAATGGATATATTACAACAGAGGCAAGACCAAAACAAAAGCCACCATCATTTCAGACTCTCTCTGCTTATCTTTCCAACTGACTCCTACTAGAGTTTCATAACTGTGGAGACAGTGTTCTCACAGGAGAATTCATAATTGGTACATAAACTCTGAATAATCCTGAAAGATACAGCAAGGCCATGAGAGGCCCGAAGAAGCTTAAGCAAGATAAGAAGAAGCTGGAATTCACTGAGTTAATGAGAACTGTGGACTGCTGGCAAGCTTTCGAGGTCAAGTTCTCACGCCTGTGCTTAACCAATTTATGTTAGTCACTAAGGTTCTTCAAGACATGTATCCACTCATAATGTGCCAAATCACTGTAAGTGTATGTAAGAAACAGTATATAAGGAGTTAAGGCTTTGTAATAAATCTGGCAATCGCTTGATCACATTGATGGTCTCTGCGTTGTCTGTGACTCCCGTGTCAACACATAACTGTTTCACTGCCTGCTCACTGTCTTCCTTTCAGATTGCTATGACCTCCAACAATCACAGGGGTAATTCTCAGAGGGAAAAAACACAAAGGGGGAAGACTGGCTGGAAATTTTTGCTCAGAAATTTAGTAGGACAGGAAGGGACTGTGAGGATCATAGAGATGAGTCTGTTGTTGTTACAGATGGCTACATCACAAACTTGCACTTTTACTCTTGCTGAGAAGCCAGTTTATTGCCAAGGAGCTCTGATGTCTGTAAACCACCTGCTACCTAAAAAAAAAATTCAACCTGAAAAAAAAAAATGTCAGCAGTTTACACACAAGTTGGTCTCTATCTTATATGCACATCTTTCCGTGGCTTTCCATTCATGTGTACCCTTTCTCAGAGCAGATGAAGCACATCTCTTTCAGATTTCTCTTAGTAGATGTGTTGTTAAAGTGAGCAGGGAAATGGACAGCCTTTCTCTGCACTTGTCCTGCTGTAATTAAGTTTCCTCATGGGCAATTAATTGTTCTTACTATTGTTTGGGTGCTGAGAGCCAGATAAGTGTTGCTACTTTTTGGCAAAATCATTCCTGGAGGCCCGTGGCTACAGAACACTGCTATAAAGTCCCAATGCCACCAGGGGTGGCACATATGTTGATCATCTTTCTTCATGACCTAACATTCTCTTTGCACCTTTCCAGCATTAAGAAATAAGAAAATCCTTTTCTTCACCTGGGTGGCTGGCTAGAGATAAATTCTAAGATACATCCTTACAGCAGCTTAAGTCTGAACACTGCCTTAGGTATTAAAATTAATCCTTTCTCGATACATTGGCTGCTGGAAATACCTTTCCTAATATGATCCCAAGGCATATTTGTCTTTTTGAAGACCATATCATACTGGTGGTAATAGACAAGTATGACTAACAAGTAAATATAGGACCTTCTGTCATTTCATCATTAAGGAATGATCAATAATACATGATATAAATACATGACCTTCCATTTTGTGTGATTTAATTTCATCTCATTTCTCTTACTCAGGGCTCTGTAGTAATCCAGTTTTTCCTGTCTGGTATTCAGTACCTCCTCCGATTTGCTAATCATTGCAAAGTCTATGCAGCAAATTTCATCAGCACACCAGATTTCTGAGCCAGCATCATTAGTGGAAATATTTGACAGGAAAATTCTGAAGACAGATATTGAAATGCTCCACTAGCTATCTCTTTCTAGGCCTTCTCTTTCAGCAAAATATTGTTTACAATGTTTAGATAGTGCTTAACCAGCTGACGTTAAACTAACAGACCAGTTGAGTTGTCTGAATCACACCACTACTCCTTTCTTAAATGGAAAATATCCTATCCTTAAATCTCATGGAACTATTTATGACTAGAAGGGACATCTTTTTAAATAAGCTTGCCACCAGCCTTGGGTCAGTTATTTCTGTATTGAATGTGCTTACTTTCCATATCTATGCACTCATTTATATTAACAGTCTTGCCTATACTGCACTTTAAATAGGAATATATATGCAGGACACGAAACAAGATACTATTTACTGTTTGGTTATGTATCATTTATCTTTAGCCCATACCATCTCCATACATAGCAGCACCATTTCTTTCATTATTAGTTTTTATTTCTGCAAATATGCAACATTTTACTTTTTTTTTTTTTTTTTAAACTTCAAGCTCTGACAGGCATTTATGATTCCTTACTATTTTTGTACCTCCACTTTGTTTCTCCAGAGCATAACTTTCTTTTCTGGTCAAGGCTTTCCTCCTCACCCCATTCTCATTCCCAATATTCTTGTCTAATTGATTCTTATCTCCGAAACTTATCCTTCCAGATTATTCCCCTTGACTGGGTTATAATTAACAGATAGGATTTATCAGCCCAGGTGCAACTGTCACCCAGATAAGGGCTATTCAAACTCATCAGGAGAAATCATGTCATGTGAGGTCCTGCAGGAGTAGGTACAGAAGGGAAATAAAACTCTCTTAATTCCCCAAATAAATCCCTTCCTCCTTTTTTTTAGGATAAGAAGAAATTCTTTTCAGTATTTTATATGCCTGTGCTCTGGCAAATTTCTTTACTCTCCTATTATTTCGTCTTATTAAATTTAATCTCAGAGCAGATTCTCCTGGAAGGCATGCTAAGGCACATGAAAAACAACAAGGTGCTTGGTGACAGCCAGCATGGCTTCACTAAGGGGAAAACCTGCCTGACCAATTTGGTGGCCTTCTATGATGGGGTACGGAACTGATGGACACGGGTAGAGCAGTTGATGTCATCTACCTGGACTTGTGCAAAGCATTAGACACTGTCCCACACAACATCCTTGTCTCTAAATTGGAGAGACATCAATTTGATGGATGGACCACTCGGTGGATAAAGAACTGGCTGGATGGCTGCACACAAAGGGCTGTGGTCAATGGTTCAATGTCCAGCTGGAGACCAGTAACAAGTGGTGTCCTTCAGGGATCGGTGTTGGGACCAGTCTTGTTCAACATCTTCGTCGCTGACATGAGCAGTGGGATTGAATGCGCCCTCAGCAAGTTTGCGGATGACACCAAGCTGTGTGGTTCAGTTGATACACTGGAGGGACAGAATGACATCCAGAGGGACCTTGACATGCTTGTGAGGTGGGCTGATGCCAGGCTTGTGCAATTTAACCATGCCAAGTGCGAGGTCCTACACCTGGGTTGGAGCAATCCCAGGCACAGCTACAGGTTGGGAAGAAAAGAGATTCAGAGCAGCCCTGCGGAGGACTTGGGGGTGTTGGTTGATGAGAAAATGAACATGAGCTGGCTTCAGTGTGCGCTTGCAGCCCAGAAAGCCAACCATATCCTGGGCTGCAACAAAAGGAGCGTGACCAGCAGGTTGAAGGAGGTGATCCTGCCCCTCTACTCTCATGAGACCTCACTTGAAATATTGTGTGCAGTTCTGGTGTCCTCAACATAAAAAGAACATGAAGGTTTTGGAGCAAGTCCAGAGAAGGGCCACAAGGATGATCAGGGGACTGGAGCACCTCCCATGTGAAGATAGGCTGAGAAAGTTGGGGCTGTTCAGCCTGGAGAAGAGAAGGTGTGTGGAGACCTCATAGAAGCCTTCCAGTATGTTGAGCCTATAAGGACGGTGGGGAAGGACTCTTCATTAGGGATTGTAGTGAAGTTGTGAAGGGAAAGGAAGTTGTGAATGCTCCATCCCTGGCGGTGTTCAAGGCCAGGTTGGACAAATCCTTGGGTGACATGCTTTAGTGTGAGGTGTCCCTGCCCATGGCAGGGGGGTTGGAACTAGATGATCTTAAGGTCCTTTCCAACCCTAACTATTCTATGATTCTATGATTCTAAATGTGAATTCTGTTTCTCTGGGCTGAAATGACGAACCATTCCAGCAGCTGTGTATGTTCTGAATAGTGGGGAAGAGTGTGTGTTGAAAGGCACAGAAACACCTCAATACCTTTTCAGGCACTCTCACTAAATGTTTAAGTGTTTAACTTCCCCTTGAGATGCTTTTGCCTTTCAGATTTGCTTGGCTGTAGTTCTTTGTTCATGCATGCAAAATTTTACTCAGACTTATGTGAGATCTCTCCATTGATCACAGGACATGTGTGAAGTTATTTGCTGTATGCTGAGAAACCACAGGTCCAGTTGTGCTAATGCTGGCATTTGAACTTTTTTTTTTTGCAGGACCTTTGATAATGATACAGAAAGAAAAGTCTGCAGTTTGCAAGTCTAATTTTGTGCAAGAAATTCTTTGCAATGACAAACAAATCTTGAATCCATATTGCAAAAAGACATGAAAGCTGACATGTCTAAAATGCCATTTCAAAGAAAAAGAAGCCCCCCCCCCCAACTGTTCTCTCAAGTAGGTACTGCATCTTTATCAAAGGCATTTTTCCAAACTCTTCCAGAGATGAACACTAACAAAGAAAAACTTCAGCTTTCTGTTCTTTGGCCACATATAATAACTATTAATGGTAAAATGATCACTCAATCATGAAGACCTGTCCATTATAACTCAAGCATCTTTCTAACTGTAAGCCTATGCAAGGCCACCAAGTTCATAAATAACCTATTTTGTAAATATCAAATTCTACTTCTTTTATGCCAAGGTTTCAGGGAAACGTATCAAGAGCAATGAAGGTTTCATTTCTGTGTTTGCTTTTTCATTTAAACTTTAAAAATATGGGTGTTTGATTTTATTCAAAAATGTATTTGTCATGTTTTTGAGAGGTTGCAGAAAAAAAAAAGACAATTTGGAAAGCTTAATATTTCTTACGTCTTTTTGAGAAGTGGAAACTGCTAAATTTCATCCAAAGAAAAAAGTTCTTCTAGTTTCCACAAAACAGCACAGTTTGATACAGTTATTCATCAACATTTCTTTTAAAATGCAGCTGTAATTCCTACTGTAAAATAAGTATTTATTTATTGTGTTTGCTTTTAGATTCTTTTTTTTTTCTCTGTTGGGGTGAGAAAACAAATTTGTGATTTAACAGACAAGTAACTTCAGCACGTGCTGTGGTCCGGAATGAAGAAATACGCATTAGGAACTTGGCTCAGATGAGCGATCTTATACTTAGAAATGAGCCTGAGACAGCTGAGCTCTTTCGAGTGAGTCAGTTCACATAACTTAAGCACTAATGCACCATCCTGTAACAAATCAGTGAGACAAGCCAACATGTGCAGAAGAGTTGGAACAGATCTGGATAACCATAGATCAGATGATAAGTATATTTGTAGTAATAGTTAGCCCTTAAGTGGGCTAACTATTTTTATTAGTTAGTTAATTCAGTGCTATCTGAACTAAAAAGGTGTTTTTTGAAGTGAAAAACTAAAAACCCGTGTGTTTGCAGCTAGGTGGTGCCAGAGGCTTATGCAATCCCAACCAAATTAGTAATGCTTTATAAGGGGTCTTCTATTCTACACATGATACTTTATAAATGCAGGCTGTGATCTAGGAGTAAGAAACTGCTTCAGAGAGTATGTTTTGCTGTCTGTTGTACTGCAGGAATACTAGTCACTTCAGAATTATTTCCTGTCCCATGACACCTGCAAATCAAATAGAAATTACAGTAAGACCCCTCTGTGGAGCAGCAGAATTGAAGTAACAATGGGAAACTTCACTGGCAGAGGAAGAGATGGTTTTCCTGAGAAATACGGAAACTCTATACAAGCTCTAAATCAAATTCCTGCTTACAAGAACTAGACATGAAATAAGATCTACCAAAATTATGTGGCAGATTGTCTCACTTGAACTGTAGTAGAACAATGTGAAATCCCAGGAGAAGTTACAGACACTGATAATTTGCTTTAACGTTTGGGGTCTTTAGCTAGTTGTGCACATGGAAGTACATGCTATAGTGAACCCCCTCCTGAATAATATATTAAAATTTTGTTCTTTACCCTTAATAGTTATCCAGTTCTTCCAGTTACTTTTCCTTGACTCCCCTAAACTCCTCAAAAATAACAAGTATTTCATTACAAAACTCCCACAGAAATCTTATCTAGCTAGGGGAAACAGCAAGCTAAGTGCATTTATAAGGTTTATTTTCCAGGTAGTGTACTTTCATACTGCTCCTGAGGTCTACAGAACTGTTGTAGCTGAATCTTTTCTGTGCTTCCTAACAATTCAGATTTTGAGGTTAACTTCTAATTTTTATATTACTATGTAGCACAGTATAAATGACACCAAGTACAAATGCATCATCACTACATGAAGGTGTTTGACAGAGCATTTGAACTACGTATCTCACCAGCTTGAACCCAATAGCAAAATCTGAAGACAACACAAGTATTAGAAGGTGGAGTTCAGCTGAACTAAGACACGTGGTTTTCTTAAATCTCTTTCCATGTAATATCTCTCTCTAGAAGTCAATTTCATCTTCTCTGTTACTCTGGAGCTTACTGCAGTTCATGTAGTTGATCACAGTCCCGTTGGAAGCTGTGCATTAACAGACCAGGAATGCGACTCAGTCTGAATAGAGACTTGTCTGAAGTTCAGGTGTCAAAAGGTTCAATGTGCTATTGAGACCATCTGTCTTCAAGTGGCTTCAAGAGGCAAAATTATGTCCCTGTTTGGGCCACAAAAAGGACTGTTAGTGTCTAATTCTGAAATCACCAAGTAGATTAAAATCTGGGGCTTCTCCCTGCACTAAAAGTGTCTCACAGCTGAATTTCGTAGCTACAGTGCCTTTTCACTAGTTTATGCATTTCATTCTCCTCTTATGATGGAAAGCTCTGTTCTTTCCTCCTCTTTCTACTACTTCTACCTTCCTTCCTCCCTTTTCTTGAGACGACACACCATGTGGAACTATATCACAAGAAGAAAAACAATTTATCTTACTGCAGGTGATCCATTCCTTAGTGTTCAGTACACTCTTTACAGTTCAATAAGTACAAGATTCGTATCTTGCAGTAAGAGGGCTGTCATGTTTATTCTGCACTCTTTACTTATTTGTGCCTTGATTATACAGTTCTTTCATACAGTGACATTTGCAGTGAAAATGTGTGCAGAGGAATTGTATGGAAAATTGTTACCTACTGCTTATCTGTACTGTGTCTTGCTTATTTTTATGCCTTTACCAGTCAAAACTCCCTGAATGTAAAGGAATGACTAATGCCATTAGAAACTCCATTATTATTACCACAGGGAACCTGAGGCAGACCAGAGAGTGAGAGGAATGAGGAAGGTTTCCATTTGTGCTTCTAATCACACTTGCAAGCTAGTGTGTGACAATCTGGTACCTTGATGCCTTACTCAGTGAAGAGTAATCCAGTGGGATTTTTACTTAGACTCTGGAGGTGATGTATGTACAAACTTGAGAATGCAGTCCTTCACATGCTGCAGTAGGATGGGTATGAAGACAGGCTGAGGAAGTTGGGGCTGTTCAGCCTGGAGAAGAGAAAGCTGCATGGAGACCTCATAGCAGCCTTCCAGTATCTGAAGGGGGCCTATAGGGATGCTGGGGAGAGACTCTTCATTAGAGACTGTAGTGACAGGACAAGGGGTAACGGGTTAAAACTTAAACAGGGGAAGTTTAGATTGGATATAAGGAGGAAATTCTTTCCTGTTAGGGTGGTGAGGCACTGGAATAGGTTGTGCAGGGAGGTTGTGAATGCTCCATCCCTGGCAGTGTTCAAGACTAGGTTGGACGAGGCCCTGGGTGATATGGTTTAGTGTGAGGTGTCCCTGCCCATGGCAGGGGGGTTGAAACCAGATGATCTTAAGGTGCTTTCCAACCCTAAGTATTCTATGATTCTATGATTCTATGTAACTTGTCTTGCTCATGCAGCAGTTGGAAGTACTGTGCACTGTGCAGCAGAAGCAGAATTCAGAGTGAAAAGTTTATTTGTATTATGTCTTGTCTGCTGCAATACAGAGGCAGCTGTCAGATGGCCAAAGAACTGTTACGAAAAGGTAAACTAATTTAAGGCAAGTCCCCCTCTCCAGCAGTATTTCTAGGTTGCAGCAATACGGTAGGAATAGGGAGCATCCAGATACAACACATGGTGTCATACCTGTAATGCCCTCCTTCACCTACAAGGGCAAATGTTTGAAGTCAGCAATAATGGAGTCATTGTAGACTTTGGAGAGTGACAGCTAAGCAGGTAAACATAGGTGATTCAATTTTGTGTCAATAGTCATTCAAAAGACCAACAAAACTCAGCAACAGGCAGTTCCTGCTTGAAGGAGGGTGTGTAAACACATAAAACCAAATCAAAGCCTACCCATAGACACAGATATGGAAAATAAAGTTGCTTGCATGATAGATTGGAAAAGTGATAACTATGTAATTTGTGCAGACGTTCAGTTTTTCTGCCACCTCTTAAAATCTTTCTGGAACAGTATCAAACGTTCTTCTGCCTTTCTTTGGTATTTACCCCCTCCTTCTTAGGGCTTCCAATGAACTATGCAAAATCTTCAGAGGTTTTATACACACATTTGTAAATACATTCAGATTTTCCCTCTATATATTTTTTATTAGTTTAAACTTTCTCTCTGCTGCTTTAGTGCAAGACCTTTCTCTATTATCATGTGAGAGCTGAAAACTTGTCTGTATCTTTACATCAGCTGAAAAATATTGCCCAACTTCCTCACCTGCCTGGTTTTTAATTTCTTAATTATTCTACCCAATTTAAAATCATATAGCACTTTGAGATCTTATTTATAAAGACACTCCACAGGATATCTCTGTACTGTGTTCATGTTCTGTACATTCATCAAATACTCACCTGCTCCATTTGGAACATATTGAATTATTGAGTTTCTCCTTCCTTCCAAACACCAGGAGTTGAAGAAAGAGAACCTTTTTTTAAAAGCACACACAAACATTTGTGTTCAACAAGACACTTTACATTATTTGGATTGTTTCTTCTGTTTATCAGGAAGGTTTGCATTAACTCAAATCAAAACAACATCAAGCTCCAATGGACTGAGATAGTGACAAAAATTGAAAGAGAGCTAGAAACCATTTAAAGACAGTAATAAATGAAGTGATGCATCTATCTCCTATCATTTGAATGACTCTGCTAGAAGTCTAACTTAATTTTTTGTTCCCAAGTCCTGATCAGAATTTTGGCTTAAAGAGAAAAACAACAGTCAGGTTTTGAATGCTGGGGTTTTTATTTTCCTCCCCCTGTACAGGTTACATGAAAGCCATTTCCAGCATCATAGTTTCGTATATGACCTTCCCTTCTGCCCCCACATGTGCATCATGTTATATTAAATTCTCTGGGATCTGCACATCATGGAAGTACAATAATAGGTCAATGTTTTATTTATAAACTTGGCAAATGCATATACCATTGTATTATCTCAGCTGGGCTAGTTCATGTCATTTCACCTCATTTCCTACATAACTCTGAAGTGTTTTTTCCATCTACCCGCCAGTTCTGGCAGCTGCCTCTAATCACATTCTCTTTTGCTGTAATTCTCCTGTGGGTATATACATCAGAGTCTATAATAAACTTACCAGCAGCAGTTGTTTGTGTTCCTATTACCATTCACTAACTGACAGCATTTTACTTTTTAAAAAGGTCACTGTGGCTTCAGCGTTGTGCAGCATGGGGAAGTTTGCAAATTACTGTATCTTCCATCTTTGTCTTGCAGCACTTCGTTATCTGAGTCCAGGAATTTCCGTTATGGTTGTCTGCCATACCTCAGTTGTGATCTGTATTTTTGTTTCATAAATAGTACTTTCATAGCTCCTGTAGTTTGAAACAATCCATTAGCTGTTTTAACCTTCCCCTTCTTTAGATCACCATTATTGTCTCCATGTTAGAGGTGGAGAACTGAGGCAGAGTGGAGAGTAGAGGAATGTCCCTATAAACCCAGGAAAAAAAAGGTGAGGGCAAAGATGAGGGTGTGGGGGAAAGAAGATTCAAAATGCTTTGATCATGGTCCTGTTTTCTTCCTAATGCAAACATGCGCCATCAAGAAGGCAGTATACACAATTTGCTGACATTTAAAAGAATGTTTTCAGTGAGCTGTCACCACTAACGAGATTATCAGTGAAAGAGGCAGCAGAAATGAAAACTGCAGATGCAGGAAAGGGAAAGCCTGCTAATAGTCAGGCTTTTCTGTTTAATAGAAGAATAGCAGAAGAAACACGTCAACTAGCTGACATGACAGAAAACAAGAAGTGCAAGGCAGAATACAACACTTTGAATATAGAAAGGCAATATGTAAGTTAAGAATTAGAAGAAAAAAATAAATACTCAGCCTTGATAGTCAGAAATGGGATATACAATAGTTTCTTACATAAAACTGTAAGTTTGGAATAATTCCTTATTTCCATGTTAACACACCTGATGTTTTCTCCAGAGAAATGGCTACCACCTAGAAAGATACACAGCACAAAATATATTTCACCTTTGAGAATTCTAGGAGTTGCCATCTTCTGACTTAAAATTCCCCTGCCAAAGAACACTCACCTAACAAATCTAAATGAGTATCTATAGAGTGACTTGTTGCATATTTAACTTTCACTGTTATTTGTCACCACAATATTCAGGCTGGGACTGCAAAGTGAAATATATTAGCCTGGTTTCCCTAATCCATGAAATTTAAAGTGAGAAATAAATTGAAAGAAAACAGCAGAGAAATATTTCCGCTGTGTACCATTTATTCTGTTCTATGCTAATCAATCCCTGCCTTTGTTAATTAAGTGACTCATTTTTAACACTGTGCCGTTAAACTCGTGCTGCATATGCTTTCTGTGACCAGCATCTAGCTTGTGTTAGTCATTGAATCCCATGGTTTAGAAGAGACTGAAATTCAGCAATGTTCTCCCCCTAAAATAAACACTTATTAATGTATCCAAATATGCAATAAGAGAGAGAACAAACTTGATTCCAGTGCAAATTCAATGAGGTCAATGGAATAACTCCTGTGCAAAACCAGCATGCAGCTGGAATAGGACCACAGAGTACCAATAATAATTATTTCCTCATTGGATCAAAGTCCTAGAGTACATTGCGTTGCTACTTGCTGAACACTTGGTCCAGATTCCTCTTTAGGGTAAGTCCAGTGATGTCAGCAGGATTTAACACAAGTTGCAATGGTAGGAACGCATGCTTACTGAGTAATACACAGCAATCTGCAAAATTGGAGACCACTGTGCAAAGTTCTAAAGATAGTTTGCAAATGCTTCAGTGGGCATATTAGTTTGAATTGGGAGAATTCACAGAACCCCTTTTCCAAAAAGGAAAGAAAGCATTCCCTAGACTTCCCATTATAGGCACTGATTCAGGAAGACATTTAATGCGTGTTAAGGATTTAAGCTTCCTCACTGAGGAAGCATCTTGGCTTGTACCTTGAGATTCATGTGCTTTATCAAATATTACATCAGGCTGTACTGCTTATTGTAGTTGAAAAGAACTCATGGGATTCTTTTTAGCATATCTCTAGGGAGGGGCAGGGGGGAAGGGGCAAATAAACATTCTGACCTCTAATTCTTGTACATATGAGACCAACTAGCTGGATTAGTCTGCCTTATGGGATGCAACTCCATACAGTGAATCTGCTAAAACCAGAGCAAACTTTCTCATTTTCCTTTGGGGTATATACAATTTTTATTCATTTGAAAGTTCTTATCTCTCTACATTTTATTTTTTTAAAGGACAAAAACAAATTCAAATCCAAAGATTTCCTCATAATTGTTATTTTCTTAGCCTGAGATTGTTCTATTTCACTTACTTTAGGCTCTTAACCACAACTATCTTGTTCTAAGATTATCAGTGGTTTTGTGATTGCTTGTAATATTTTAACTAAATATCACATCTGTTATAAATAACAAAAAAAGGACTTGACTCACTTCATCTGTCTGTATTAAGCAGAATTACAAACAGAATGGACTGATTTTTGTAAGGGAAGAAGGCAACAGAAGAATTAGAAAAGAGATTAAAAAAGAGCCCTTCCTACATTTAAAAGAGGTATTCCAAATTTGTGTTGCCAAGAGCCACAAGGCACATGCATAGGATAAGCTGGTTTTAGTTTGGGTGTCTTTCATTTCCCTCACCAAAGTAAAGGGAATGCATAAGCTGGTTCATGGTCTGATGATACACTCTCTGCCTCTTTTTGTAGTTGTATGATTTCATGCATGTTGAAGACCTCTGTGCTACTTACATATTTGTCCTGTTAAGAGGTCCCAGTTACATACTTGAGAGATTGTGGGAAGGCCTCCCTGTTCTCCGTACAGCAGACAAACCTGATATATAATCTACATACAAACAGAAAACTTGGATCAGAACTTTTATCCTTTATCTGTAAAGTGTAACAGCCCTTATATTCAGAACTAAGACAGCTTTTATGGCCAGAGTTAAAAGTGTTCTTGGTGCTGTTAGCGTAAGAACTGACACATAACCACCGGAATGTTTATATGAGGTGCTTTATTGCAGCACTGGGAAACCAGGGGCACGCGCCCAAATCTGGCTTCAACCCCGTTACATTGCACTCGCAATTTTTACACTAAAAATGTCGTCACTAATACATATTCAACACAGATTACATCATTGACTAATACATATGCATCAAGGATTGCCACATCAGTCTATTACGACATCAGCCTCTTCTGTGCTTGCGCAGCCCCCCTCTGGTGGTCATCCTGATGAAGTAAGGAGTCTTCCTTGGATGAAGTAAGAAGTCTTCCTCAGCTTGTCCTGTTCACCTTTCTGTTCCTTGGACATGTCCCAGCCATTATGTGGACGCCAGCATTCTCTTATTTTTACTTGACTGCTCCTGGTACCTTCGTGAATTCTGCTTCGGCAGAGTTTCACAATACTGCCCTGGATCCACCCATATACCCTTTCCCATATATGGCTATGTTAATTGCTTATCATTATAGCTACCATTGTAATATTTAGTTATAAAGTAACTAAGATACACAATAGCAGAATTTCAACTTGTTCTTAATACAAAAGAAACACTCTACTGATTAACAGATTTTCAAATATAATCATCTTTTCTCTTTGTATTATTGTTTCAACACACAATTTCACCTATTACTAATAGTGCCAGAGGCTAGGAGGGAATATCACCTGTAATTGAGAAGATCACATCATTCCACAGCCATGGGGAAAACGCCTTCTAAAGTTGTTTTCTCTTGGCATGTGCAATGCATGAAGAAAAACACACATTTGTTCTAGATTCTAACCAGGATATCCATTTTCTCCAAACCCTATCATAGAATTTCAAAAAACATGCATTTGTGTCTTTAAGTCCCAAGTTACCCTTACACTGGGACTTTTGCTGTCAGGCTAAGATATAAACAGTAGATGTTGAAGGCAGGATGATAGTCTGAGAAGCACAGGAAAACCAGCAGGCTTTGCTCTATGTGAATTATAGTGATGTAGCTATCCCCACATTTTATCATCTTTCACATAAAGCAGGATTGACCTTGAGAAATGCCTGTTTATCTTGCAAGATAACAATGCTTTGAATTTCTGTACAGACCCACATCTAAGGCATTCAAAGAGCTTTACAAATGTAAATCCATTAAGTATCAGTGTAAGGCATTCCCATAAGACAGGTGTTTTTAATTACTTCCATTTTACAGAGCAGAAGCAGGCAAGGCATAGGGAGGTCTCACCACGTTGTTTGCAGGGTAACACAGTAAATCAGAGCACAATCAGGGAGAGAAACTGAGTTTTGACACTCGGTTCTGCTGCAAATCTCTTTCCCCTTCAATGCCTTCAATAATTTTTATTTTTTTTAAAAAAGAAGACAGCCAAGAGGGAAGTTTTAGTAAGGGGATGAACTGGTTAGATTTTGGCATGAGGTTAAACCATAGAAGAACTGGACAGAATCTTTGCTCCATGGATCAATAGTCAGACTGCTGCCATGAATGTCAATTAAGCCCCAGGAGGGTAGAAAGGAGAAGAAGAAAAAAATGAAAATGAAAAAGCAGTATCTACCAGATTTCCCTAAAGGATAATGTAGGAATAAGCCTCATTTCTTCACCTGAAGCAAGTAGTAGTGTGGAGCCAGCCCATTCACCTGACATCAGGAAACACCATCATCTCTCTTGGTTCTGCTGTTCTTAAGCAGTCTTTTTTTGATGCAGTTGTAAACCAACATGATCCCACACTCTCCATTCTATTCTTAGGAGTTTTATATATTCCAGAGGAGGCAAAAAGTATCACGAAGCAACACATAATGCTGTTTATACTTTTACAAGAAGAAAGAAAAAACAGTTTTGATGAAGAAATGGGTCTTAGTTATCCTCTTCTAATAGAGCAATTTAGGGTTCCTTTTCTCCAGTGTTTTTTTTTTTTTTCATAATCTTATGGAAAAGTAGATGCTCACATGTATACAACCTTCTTTTCTCCCTCACAGAGGGAGAAGTTGCCCTTTAGTGCACTTATTTGAACATTCATAGACACATCTTTCCCTCCTGAACTCCTCACTCAGTTCTGTGTGATGCATGCTGCTTATTTGAAATTATTGGAAACTGATTAGCAAAGTACTCAAGTTGAAGTTACAAGGAGAGGGCAATATATCAATATTAAGGATATGCACAAGTCTTCCTCACATAACCCCTGAGTAGGAATGGATAGTTACGGTTATAATGGGTAGGAGTACTTCTACCCATGTGAGCATATGAGTAGAACGTTCCTGTCCAGTGTTCAGTGATCTGATCCTAGCAGGGACATTCAGCATTAAAACACACTTCTTGCTCACGTTATTCTTTGCAATAATTCTGAATAATCTTATCCTTTATTATACATATTATATAAACATCTAAATATTCCTCAAGAAGCTTTCCTGTGGTTGAATCACAAAATACTGCATAGTTGCAATCACTTTTTTCCTTTTAGGTCTGTGTTGTGATGTGTCTTTCTCAGCCCTTTTAAACATTCCTACTACACAGAATACTTTCTCTTTGAAATTAAGTCTGGTACTTCTATTTGCACAGCACCACTGTCTTTCTGAGGTATTTACCCTCAGTCTGGACCCCATAGCCTTAATAAGATAGATAGGTTCCATCTCTCACATCTCATTCTGTTTGTTAACATGGTGAAGATCAATCTACATATAGCAACATTTAAAAGCAATAACATTTGTTAAAATTACTTGCTGGAAATGCAAATCTCTGATCAGTTGGGAATTCAGGAATGCCTTGTTGTGTGTTATGCCAGAGAATAAACACATCGAGACCTATTTACTCCAGGAACAAGTACCCCTTAAGAGAAGTTGCACCAATTGCTTTCATAATGCAGCAGCTCCGGCAGAATTGGCTATCATTGCTCACCTTTACTCTGCCTACCTCTTCTAGCCTATGCATCTTTGGTCTTCCTTGCTGCAGACTTGAATTAGTACCGGAACCAGTATTTAAATATTTTTACTTTAGCAATGGCAAACACCAAGAGCACAGCATTTGGATGTTCCTGGGCAAAGAATGACCAACAGCATTTCATCTGGTAGCCAGAATCCAATGTACACTAACTGCTTTCCTTTACCGTATGGTCTGTAAATGTGTGATGCATTTGCTAAGTGGCTTCAAACATGTTTACATAATAGGCTATGAACCATCTGATAGGCACATTGATCACTTATTTGGCATAGGTATTCCCTGCTGGCTTTAGAGGACTTTAGACCCACAAATACAGTTTTGGAAAATTGTGCATATATACTGATCATAACTTTAACCTTTACCAGGCGAACTCCGGGTATCTATTTTTTGCTGGTGCTACTGAATTCATTGTAGATCTCTCTAGTAGCTGACAGCTTCCCTGCTAGTTGCCATGCATAATTTTGATGATCAGTTCAACTCAGGTCTGCAATATGTCACAGGGCTGCTGAGAATAATAGCACATAATCAAGAAACCAAAGTGTGCCATAATAGAGACACAAGAGGACTGAACCGAAATTGTGTACTGCCATCATTCTGCCGCTTTCTAACTTTGCACTGCAAAGTTGCAATCTTGATAAAATCCTTTTCACTTCTTATAATGTATAGATCTAATTTACAATCAAGAAGGAAGTGTACTTGTTTTTTTCTTAACAATGGCATTTAAATCAGAGAGCCTGTCCTTTATCTTGTACTGCAAAAAAACCCAAAACACACAGGGCAACAGTCTGAGTCTGGGGAACTCTAGAGAAGCCTTTGGAGATGGGGTGGACATAGGAGTGACAATTGGTTTCATTTATTTATTTGCCCTCCTTACTGATCTCTGTCCTGTGTTCTTTTCTTATACTGTCTGTTTCTACGCATGAGTTGCCTTTCCTTTCACCTCAGTTTCTTGCTGAATTTTAATTTGGACCTTTTATATATTTGGGTCTCTCTTTTATATGTTTGCTCAACACTTGGCAAAGCAAATCTCTGATCTCAGCGGGGCAGTCTGAAAAAAAAAAGTGTTGCCTGCAAGATGCAGAGTATTAGAAAGAATCCCCTTGTAGTCTAGCTTTAGGCCATACAAAACAATGCCCTTAGAAAAGCATTTAATAGACTGCAAAATTATCACTGTTAGCCAAGCTATTTGCACTTAGGTCGACAAGAATAAGGATTTGAATGGTACGTATCTGACTGGCAGCTACACTCCATCTTCTTTGCTTCCCTACTCAAGAGAGACACTTCTTGTGGGAGTAAGCAGCATTTCCATATTGTAAACATTCAATTTTTAGTATATGCCATTAACCATGCAAGGAAAATGAAGGCATAAATACACGTTTGGCTTTGTATCCCATTAATCACAAGGCTAGTCCTCCATTGTTACTTCCTCTTCCCCCCCCGTTAGGATGGGCCTGTTCTATCACAGTCTGTGAACAGGTGCAAAGGGCAAATGATCACACTCCTGTATTCCTCCAGCCTGCCTGGTACCTGTCACTGTCATTTGAAAGTGGTGCTGAACGTTGGGCAGCGACACATGCAAAGCTTTTAAGAGGCTGATTTTTTGTGACCGAGGCCAAGAGCTCCCTGCCTACCGGGTTTGGAATAGGTGAAACTTTTCCCCTGTAGCACTCCTTATCAGCTCTTCTCTTGTTAATTGCCGTCAGTTCATCCCCAAAACAGATGGCATGCAGATGCAGTTTTCCCTGTGAACCACTAGATGGCCCGAGATCTCCTTGGTTCAACATTTTCTTCGACAAACAAAACTGTTAACTAGGAAGAAGAACAGCATCCCTGCTAAACCAGAACAGTAACATGTCCGCTTGCGGGGAATATTTTTGCGATTGAAGTAATATCTGCTTTATAAATGTATTCAGTTCAAGCACTGAAAAGGAAAGGAGTATACATATTAGGGAATTTATCAATATCTCTGTTGAAAGATGGTTCCTCCAGGCCATGATGATAGAAGCCAACAAATTAATATTACAGAGATGGAAATCTCTCAGTTGCCCCATATAACAGTCAGTTCTGCAAAACCTTGACATTTCTGGCAAAGGTATCCTCAGAAGTGTAGAGCACTTAGTACGGTTGAGTTATGGCGTTATTGCATAGCGGTATAAGCTAAAGTAATGCCACTAATGTCAGTGGAGTTATTCTAGTTTGCATCACTGTGAAATGAAAGCAGAAGCCCTCAAGGCGTGGAGCACATTTACCCAGATACAGCAAAGCTCTTAAATACATACTACCCTTTAATTCCTTGCAGGGAAGCTGCTTGCTGACTATGGCAGGAGTACCCTTCTGTTTAAGCATGCATGAGCTGTGCTCTGGTGTGACCAAGCCCTCAGTGCACAGTAGCACAGATTGTGAAAGGGCTGCCATTCAGTGGGCAGGCCTTTCCTTGCCAAACCTAGATAATCAGTAGCTACCATACAGCATGCTTGTCCTGCAGCTGAGACTTAACTGAGTTATATATCTTCTTTTTTAAGCATAATTTTATCCTTGATCTACTCAATGGGCACCTTGGGGTACATTTTAGTGAGATAAAGATCAGACACTAGCGATTTCTCAAGACGCTTAAAGATTGTGGATAAATATTTGTTATATGTGCTTTCATCTCAGGTTTGAGGATTCTGTCTGAGCTATCATGAGCTGACAGATTCCTTGACTTCCCTTGGCTTTCTCATGATCTGGACACTCCTTTTAATGAGGGAGAATTCATCTTTTATGATATAGGTGCTTCTACCTAAGCACTTCAATTTAGGAAGACTTTTTTAAAAAGTGGGTCTTTCAATGATCAATTGCTCTACTCAAAGATACCCAGCACATTAGTACTAAAGGTAGAGAAATAGAAAAGATATCTGGATGCCTACCTTTTTGCTTTGAGTGACCCATCTACATTAGCACACTTGCAAAAGCTCACCTCACTCTACTCTCTGGGTTCTCTGAAGAGCTCTGTGAAACAGCTTTGGTGATCCCCACTACAGAGGAAAACTCTTCTGAAAAAATAGGTAAATCTGCTCTCAAGTGAACAATTGTTTCTCATTTCTACAAAAGCAATCATCATATTAAATCAGCTTTGCCTCATATGGCAAAAAAAGATATTGAAACAGGCTTACCTGTGCCGAGTTTTTAGGCATCACCTCTTCTCCTGTTTCTTCTGATACTAGAATGCATTTGTTCTAGGCTGCAGCTTCAGGGGCTTGTAAGAGCTCACTTTTCCAAGGAACTTCAACAATAAATCACTAAGCAAGTGGTTCTCAAAATTAGCTAGCACAGGGACAAAACTCAGCCAGGCACAATGTTGTTGTATAATCACTGTAATCAGGCTTACACTTGTGAGTTTATACATTATGCATCTACCCACCTGGATTCTGCTCAAGGTGTGACCTTTCAGAGCATGAAGGGTGAAAACAGCTTTGTGACCTGAAGACCATATTTTTTCAGCAAGACTCAGAATGTACTGTCCCTTTGAGAAATGTTACATTGAAACTGGACTTCACAGAAAATTATTAGCTAATTTAGAAGTCACTTTGGGCGCATAGATATTGTCTATTTCCTGAAGTTCTTCAGTCCTTAACATGAATGCACTAAAAAGTTTGCTAAGTTGAGGCCTACTTGTGAGAAACAGACTGGTTAAACTCCAGTTCATGGAATCATTTAGGTTAGAAGAGACTCTTAGGATCAAGTCCAACTGTTAACACTGCCAATTCCACCACTAAACCATGACCCTAAGCACCACATCTATTCCTTCAAGTTAAATGCCTCCAGGGATGGTGACTCTATCACTTTTTTGGGCAGCCTCTTCCCATGTTTGATAACCCTTTCAGAGAAGGATTTTTTCACAATACCCAATTCAAACCTCCCCTGATGCCGCTTGAGTCCATTTCATCTTGTCCTACTTCTTGTTACCTGGAAGAAGAAACCAACATCCATCTCTCTCCATCCTCCTTTCACGCAGTTTAAGAAACGATAAAGTCTCCCCTAAGCCTCCCTTTCTCCAGGCTAAAAACACTTCAGTTCCCTCAGCTGGTCCTTGTAAGATGCTCCACTACCTCCATTACTGTTCTTCGGATGTATTCACTTCCTTATACTCACTCACAGATCTAAACTGATCTAAATTGACCCTCCAGCTAGTGGAGCTAGCATCCAGCTCTCATTTTTTATTCTTTTTTTTCTCTTCCTAAGTTACTCACCTCCCATAAGTTTAAAGGAGCTACAAGTCAGAGCAATTTGTGTTCAGAGAGCAGCAACTCTGCAAGTTGGCTGTCAGCAAGAACCACAGATAGGGTCTTAAGCCCCAAACACCTGCTACCTTTTAGCTAAAGGATTACCTCTGTTCATAAACACTGCAGTAAAGTCTTAGCTTAACCAAGAAAGGCAAAAAAAGACTTAACTTTTGCAGACCTCCTCACCCACATGGCACTGTAGAAAATCATATTGCCATCCTTTGTGTAAACCACTTTATAAAGTCTGATGCTGTTTGTAGAGGACCACGTAAAGTATTTCAAGGTTCTGATGAGGAGAGACCCTGTTAGCTCAGCTATTCCCTCTTCAGGATTTTGTTTGACTATGGACACCTGGTTTTATAAGAGTAAAAGCAAAGAGGGAGGGGAGGAGGGGTAGGGTAGGTGTAGTGGGGGTTTCAGAGTTGGGGAGTGTTTTCTGTATTAAAAGGACTACAAGCAAAAATGAGTTAAGTTTTGCTTGATATCCTTTACCACTAAGAAAGAAAGGGTAGGATTTTATTATAGCTCTTTCTTTGTGAAATGAGTAGTCAATGTTTATAGATCTTTCACTTTGAGAGGAGCTAGAACCTTTGATTCCCATAGGTTTTAATACCAGAATAGTTTCTCTATGTGTTTTTTTGTGTTCCAGAGCGTTAATCTGTGTGCCTTTCTGTGTTCCAGAGAGTTTGGCAGAATCATTGTGTTATCCTGTGATCTGATTTTCTTCTCAAAGGCTTCACTCAAGCTTCAGAAAACAGCTTTTTTTCCTCTGGCATTTAACTCATCCTGGAGTGTGCTGTTTTGTCTTCCCTGTCTGAGGTCTACTCAGGTAGGAGCTTTTCTCAGATACAGATAGCTGCATTTTTTTACATGCAACTATGCTTCCTTTAGGATGTATTGGTAAATCTTGAATTTTGGGAATTGGATACCTTACCTGGAAAAAAGCCTGGAGTAGGCACTGAACTGATGCAGTTGTAATGTCCACAGTAATATATGCTGCATAAAGTATTTTGTCCGTCACTTCCCTTTAGCCAAGCATAGCACAGCCCTGATCCCTTCTGGGTGGCAAAAGCGTGGAGGATAGAACAATGCTGCCTTTCTTTCTGGTCACTACAAAAGGGATGCATTTAATCTTTAAACAAGTGTAGGAAAAGTAATCTTGGACTTTTGGGAAGTGGGGGTACTAAATAGTCTCACAAAGGAGTGATTTTAAAGTGAGTACAAGAGCATAAGATGAGGATAGATACATTAAGAGACAACACTTTAGCAGAACAGGAAGAGATGAGAGCTGTTAGGTTATGGGATGGTTACCAAGTGCTGTGATGAAAGCTCTGTTACACAGGCCATTTGGAAAAGCAGACTAGATAGAGTGCTATTTAGCATATTCCAGGGAACCATCCCGTCTCTGCAGAAAACCTGACTGTTACATGGTTAATGGCCTGGTTTTCTAAATGTGTCATGTGGCTGTTTCTAACACTGCCTTTAGCAAGACTTCTGGTTATTGGATTTTCTTAGAAAATAACAGGTTATTGGTAATCAATGACCTCATTGCCCATTCTGTGGCCATGAAAGCAGCGCTGGATTTTTTGAGTCATGCAATGTGCAGGAGATTCATGACTTTCCCTGGCTGCAGTAGACCATGGCACTCTCTTTGAGGGTCTGGTGTCTCACTGGCTTCTGCTTACATCTGAGGTAAAATAAAGTGTGCTAGCTGAAACACCTGGTACCACCTCCCTCATCTGTATAGCATTTGAGCCATCGTTTGCAGCTGCCTAGGCCTAGTAGAGCTGCCATGAGCAGAAGAGCTGGGTGTGTTAACAGAGCTAAGTGGCCCCATGGAGAAAAGAGCTGTGGAGCTGCTTTAGTTCTGCAAGATTTGCTCTGCCTCTCCTCAACAAGGGGTGGCACATACTGCAGGCATCGTGATTCCAGTACTGCAGTTAAATATTTAAATTTCATTTACTAGAGCAACAGGGAGAACTGAAATTATGTTTTATAGGGAAAATTATTTTCCAGCATGCAGCTTAATTTTTAATTTGTTGGACTTTTTCCTCCCTCTTCTCCTCCCTTAGCCATTGTACCTCTTGAACCTCCATTTTTAATTCCCTTTTAATTTGCTTGAGTGACAGAGCAAAAAGAGGAGAACTGGAGGTAAAAACATCTCACTAAACATTTTTTTCTTCTCTGTGGAAGTTAGGTTTGGTTTTACATAAGTGCTCTGCTTTAGACCCTACACCTTCTAAGGACCCCCACTATTTAGATATACCCACTCTGCTACATAGATCCTCTTAGCATATATGGTCTCAGGCTACTTATGGACTAAGCAGCATGACCTCCCACATGCCTAGTAACAGTCTTGAATACAGTCAATAAATTAAAAACATTACAAATAGGCCAATTTCTGAGCTATTTAAGATACAGGCTGCTGGTGCCTTGTGTGGCAATATATACACACAAGAAAGCAAGATTTATGATGGTTTGCTATGTACCTTAAATATCATGAAAACCAGTCAATTTCATTTTGTTACAGATTAAATCTCTCTTGGCAGCTCCTGCTACAGCCCAGTTCCCTTTGCAACAGAGGGCACTGAAAATTGTACAGCCTGTTTACAAAATGGATTAATAAGAGCTTCTGGTAAGGACAATGGTTCTTAGGATTTTTTTTAAATGTCAGTAGGTGATACAGAGTTTTAGCATTCAGTCACTGTGAATTAAGGTACTGTCTAAGCTGATCTAAATGGATGTTCTCATCTCTCTGTCTACATATCCTAATGTGCATGATCTGGTTTCTTATGCTAGTCCCTCACGATGGTATCCGAGCAGTGCTATGGAGGAGTGAGTGTGCTATACAATGTACAATATGTGCTGCTCCTGCCTGAAACTATATTAATTTGACCATATCTTTCCTTCCTTTCTTTCTCTGCCTTCCCTGAGACAATCCTGTAAAGCAGATTTGTAGGCTACAGCATGCAGTAGGCAAGAGGGAAAGGCACTGTCTGGGTGCTACCTAGGAAACATCTACGTAGAGAAAATTTAGTTAGCACCAGAAATATTTTCTGTCTGGTGAACTGTAAATTCAGCAGTCTCCAGACACAGACTGCTGAATGTCTTAACACTGTGCAGCCCTCACAAGTTCATCCCCAATGGAATTGCAGAAACATTGGCTACTCCTTTTCTTTTGGCCTTTTTGAGATCTTCATAAAAATGAGTTATGTGGCCAAGTGGTGAGCACAAGAGAAGTTCACAGTAGTGTTTACAGGACTACGCTCACAACAGTTTTTCTGACAGTGATAATTATGTATTTATATTTCACAGCTGTGGGAATTCTTCTGGAGAGTCACTGTCAGAGAGATGTAGGACTCTTCAGGGAAAAGCTCTAGGGCGCAGCTTCCACTGGGTTGTTACACTGATCCTCCAGAAGACTGTAAATCACTTGTTGAGCAGATATCAATAGGCTTCTGCATAAACCAGAGATGTTAGCCAAGAGAAAGCTTTGAGTCTGCAGTATGATGGATCCATGCTGCGCTGCAGTAGGACATAGCAGAAGTCAGTGTCCCTGGATTGAAGCCACTTCTCTGCCTTCATCATATATGGTTTCTAGATGTTTTCATTTTATAGCCACTCTTTGCTACCTGACTGCACATGGCTGAGTCTGGTTTTCATTAACAGAGCTTTGCTATCATCTGTTAGGTAAATCTAGAAGGGGACCAAATCTACATGTTAAGAAAGTCCTCATGTACCCATCCAGAGGCATGCCAGCTAGATGATCTGTCTGAAAGGAGGAAGACCATCGCCTGACCATTGTGGCAGTCGTTTTAACACTGTTATCTGTGAAACAAGATTCTGCAGTGAGTAGTGTGTCTGAATGATGGGCAGGTGTAAACAGTTTGTCTCTCAGGACAGAATTATCCCATATTCAGAACCAGTAATAAAGTGATAAATGTTTCTATGTCTCTCAATTTATATACACTATCAAATCAGCATATGGATGTCCTCATTATCTATGTAAATATCCCTTTTTTCTTCAGTGCTGATAAAATCTTGTTTCTTGGGTTTTAATGAAGCAACAGATTTCACAGATTAACTTTAGTTTGTTTTAAAACCTTTTTCTACGTCATGTGTTATTTTCAATAAGAATGTTTCCCTTTATTAATCAAAAGTCCAGAGCATCTTCCAGTAACTACTGGTATGTAAGCAAAGTCACAGAATCCTCCTCCATCATTGCTTTAGGCAGTGGAGTGTTGGCATGTTGATCTAATGCCTGTGCAATTGTTCTGTGAAATGAGCACTTGGGAGGCTTTCAGCTGAGGCAGGAGAGCTGTGAGAAAAACATCAGGGCTTCAGTCCTCTACTAAATTCTGGTACTTCTTGTGTTCCTGGGTTTATAAAAAGGAAAATTATTGAACTTTTTCCACATGACCAAAACTTCACTGCATTGTAAATGCAGATTCATTTTCATTTCTCTCTAGGAACAAGATGCTTCAATATTTCTAAATCTGAACACTTTGTTGCAATGACTCAGATGTGTCCTTCATTAAATTGTATTTACTTTGGATGCTGTAGTGATGAAGATATTTCCTAGAGTGGGAAGTGAATGTATGTCTCACACATCTATTTGTTCTCGTCTTCTAGATACATCACTGTTTTTCAGTTGCTGCTTTTTTTTTTTGTCCCAAAATCATGTTGATTGAAAATTTATTCTCAGATCTTCTCAATACTTCTTTTTGTCCAAGCAAGTGTCCACTGTAATTCACACTAATTGTCACCCCTGTTGTCAGATTCAGCACTGATGATTAAGTGGTCATGAATGATTAACTCTCAGCCTTTGTGATGATCATAGAGGGTCTGGTTCAGGTGCGTTGGCAAGGCAGCAAAAGACAAAGTGTGTCTGAGTGGTCAAACTGAATAGCATATTGAGACCCAGAGATTTAGGTGGCTTCTCAGGAAGAAAAACATGCATAAAGAAGAAAAGGTTGCTGTGGTAACAAGTGAACTATGAGTAAAATAGAAAAAATACAAATAGAAGCACAAAAATGATTCAAGGATTGAAGGATGAGACACAAGGAGCTAAATTTATATAGTCTAGAAAAGAAAATACTTCTAAAGAGGCATCAGTCTATATGTGCCTTCATCAGAGCCATGAATATTTGCACTAGAAAATCATCGAGGAGAGGTTAATGGAAAGCATGTTAGCTATGGAAAAATACTAGAGTGGAGTTGATAGAATGGATAGCCCTGATACTTACGGGCTTTAGCATGTGAAAACTCTCCAATCCCTTCTTCCCACTCCCAGTGAAGCATAAAAAAAATTCAAGTGTGTCAAGTGTTAAAGCTGAACTTGCAGGTGCACTGCATGTAAGTTCTTTTAAGATTCAGTGATCCATAAAACAAACTGATAGTTTTCCCAAATCCTGTGTGACTGCGTAACTTGGAGTCCTGTGGAATCAGTACATCAGAAGACTGGGCGTGTATCTCAGCCATCCTCTAATGTAAAATCAAATTCACTTTCTTATTTCAAGCAAGGCTGTTGAAGAAGCTGATCTATACAGGTTTGAGGATATTAAAGCTGGAAGGGGTTATTGCTAGGTCCAGCAGTTTTGTCCACCTTTTGTGCAGCACAAGCTGTGGCATTCACTATTTCAATTCTGTACCAATTTTGTAACTCCTGCTTGAGTTATAAAACATATAAATGGCACAAAGTAATTTTAGAAATATCATTGAGGGTGGAGATGGCATCTGTCCATGACTCAGAAATCAGGGCTGTCATAAGAAAGGAGGGACAGGTAGATTTTCTGCTAAAGTGATGATGTGTAGTACTGTTGTCAGGCCTGTCCCACCTCTCAGTTCTTTTGACTTTTCTCCTTATTCATAGTTTCTTCCTTCTTGCAGCCATTTTCCTGGTCGTGACTGATGCATAAATGTGCTCTGTTTTGTTTTCTATATTTACACTGTTCCTCCACTGGATACATTATCTGGGTTTAGGATATTCTATTGCTTAAAATCTCGTAACACAGATAATGCTTTTGAAAGACTTCTCTGGCTTTTTCTCTGACTCTTCCTCTTGTGTCCGCAAGCTTCCAGTATTTTGTGTTTGAATAATTTGGTAATGGCTCTCAAATTTCTAACTAGGTTTTATTACAAAATGGATCATCCTATTAACTATTCTATGGGTTAAACTTTAGCCAAAACCCAGCATAAAACCTGCCAGTTGCATATGCATATAATAGTTCATTGTTTTCTGCAATGTGGGAGTTGATAGCTTGTAACTAGAAGAAGGAAATGCATTTCACTTGTTTTGTCTCACTTGGCTTTTATGGATATAAACTTTTCAGACTTACAGTGAGGCTTTTTCAGAAATAGTTACCTTTTATTTGGTAAGCAGTTCCATCTGATTTTTCCTCTTAGTGCATACTTAAAAAAATTAGTTCTAGGATTTCTCCAGTGTTGGTGCTGCACTTGGATACTCAAAACATGCATCACAGGTGTTAAAGGTACCACCCCTCAACAACTACTCTGGTTCTACTGAAACATTACTTTAAGTAAGGAAATGCAAATTTTTAGATTTTTAGAATCTCTGATGGAATGACATTTCACTGGCTTTCAATTTTGTCTAAAGACTCAGAAACAAGGTTTAGTGCATTGGATGCCAATTGCAAAAGGTTTTACATGATTTGATAGGCAGCAGGATAAATGCCCAAGCTTCTTAAAATAGAGAGATATTCTGTACAAATTTTAAATTAAGAGAGAGAAATCACACTTTGGTTGGTGTCAGTTTTCCTCCTTCTCTTCCTACCTGATAGAGCTTTATTTGCCAATGCTCTAGAGCTTTGTTGAATTGCTGCATTATGCTGAATTTCTAAGTTCTGAAGTACTCATACTCTGTCTTCAAGCTGTTAATTTTGCAGAATTTGAATTTGGGAAAAAAAAAACAATTATCTTTGGCCCCCATATCGAAGCATCATATAACATAAATCCATGGTCTGTCTTCCTAAACAGAATACAATATTTATTGCACGCTAACCTTTTCTATATTACTATTGACAATTTCATCATGGATTGAGGCATTGTTAGAATTGTGGTTTTTTTTCCTAAAATACTTCATTTACTTCTGCTGACCAAGTATGGTACTTTATACACATTGGCTTACCTTATTAGTTCACTATAGTTAAATAGAGAATAGTAATAGATTTCAAGAGATGGAAACAATTTCCAGTAATAGAGGAAAACACAATTGTTTTCAAGTATTTCTCTTTGGGTTTGGGGGCAAATATGCATTTACAAGGATTAATCATATAAGATGTTCCTGAAATAGTTTTTTTTTCCATCGGTACTAATAAATAAGGATATTAAATCCTTAAATTACATAATAGAGGTATCAGTAAGAGCTAGCTAAATAAGTACTTTCCATCTGCATTTGAGCACAGTTGAGTCACTCCTGGAATGTGGTATCCTGATTTGACATTTGAAGGTGAACAATGATATTGGTAAATAAGAGAATCTAGTATTTCTGCTTCTACATCAGATATCTTTGCACAGAAATGTATGTTGCAGCTCCACATACTCTGGCCCAGAGCTCTAGAGGTATGCCAATGCCTTCACTCATTATAATTGTTATCTTCCAAGTAACTTAAGTTCATTTACATTACCGGTACGTCATCTGTGGCTTTGTAACACTTCATTACTTTATCTCAAGGAATTAAATCTGGAACCTTTGGGAAAAGTTTCTTTTTTTATGCAATCCAGCTGCTGCAGTTGAACATGGTATGCTTAGCCAGGATGTTCTAAACATATTTGTGTCTTTCATCTTTGAGGCTTTCTCATCAAATTATAAGGTCTAAGACATTTGTCTTACAGACGCAAGTCAAGTTTCTTGAATTCTGGGAGAACTAAATTTGTTTTCAAATCTTGACTTTAGTGAGGTAAAGTCACTGTATCAAGTCTGGGTATAGTCTAAGGAAAAATCAGGTGGGTTGTTAAAAAAGAAACTGGAATAGAGACTTCTGTGTGGGGAAAGGTTAAACACGGTAGGATTTTCAGCTTGAGAAAAGATGTTCAAAGAGAATTTGATAGAGCTTGATACATTTGATACAATGAAAATGAAAAAATTGCTACTTCAGATTGTTGCAGGACCCCAAAGTATAAGTAGGTTCAGAAAAAGACCTGACATATTCATGAAAGACAATCACACTGAGGGCTATGAAGTGTGAAGAAGCAGGTACAATCTCTGGCTCAGGATATCTGTAAACTACTGATTGCTAAAAACTTGGATGTTGTAATAAGGAAGTGTCACTGTAGGCTTACCTTACTCTCATATTTTTCCCCAAATTTGTACTATTGGCTAGTGATAGGTTCTGGTTCAGCTTGGCTATTCTGGTGTTTTTATTTTCTGAAAAAATAAAAGAAATGTGTTTTTTTACAGGCTCATTCAGTCTAGCTGGGGTAATGCCCTGCTGTGGTTTAACAGTAGGAAATACTGTATGTTTTTCTGAATAAAGAGCAGGATTGACAAGGTTTTCTGAAATATAAACCTAGTGAAAGCTTTTTTTTTATTATTTATTAAATAAGTTAACCAACCAACCAAGTAAAAAGCGTGAGTGAAATGCAGCACCAGAAGGAGCAGCAAGTCCAGCATCTTGCAGGGGAAGCTTCATGATAAGAATAATAAATACAGCATAAAAGATGAGAGAGATAGAGGGGAAATGCTGTATTGAATGGTTTGACTCCTGATGCTCTGAAATGGACAAGGGGACACAAGCATTTTGCACAGGAAGATGTGGGATTTGAACCCTGCTCTGCTTGCCCCTAAAAGACTGATTTCTCTAAAGCTTAAGAAAATCTTGCTTATTGTTTAGACACATGGACATCTTATTCTAGGGTAACATGCAAAAGCACAGTAGTTGAGCTGTGGAAAACACTTGTTTTATTTTTAGCCAATGGCAGTTGAGAATTACCTCAGGTTATCTTGCTTCCTATTAGAGTTGTCTAATGGTTTAGATGTATGCACATAGCTAACAGGTTATTGTGCATCAACTAGTCTGCCATAATTGCCTCTGTGAAGCTGCTTATCCTGAAGCAGATGCAAAATAGTTCAACTTAGCTGAGGTACCAGTGAAATATAGCTAAAATAACTCCCAATCCAACACCAGAAGATAACATCATACTGATTTTTCAGCCTGTTCCATATTCCACCCATAACACTGTCATGTTCCCCTCACAGCCTGGTGCTGGGCAACAAGTCTCACAAGAACAGAGACACAGCTACTGAGAGAATTACCTTTCCCATCAATATGATGGTCACGGAATGGGATTCAGTTATGCAGGTTATGTGGCCTGTACTCATACAAAATGCTGGGCTCTATATGACTGTGATGAGGGTTCTCGGATCAGAATAGAGGACATCCTGGGAAAGAGGCCTGTCTGTGCAAATAGCTTTTATCAGAAATTCTTTGGAGCATGTCTGCACGTGCTCAGGGACTCCAGTTGCACCTCTAAGCTTGGGCTGACGTGAAGCAGCAAGCTTGTGCTTTTTTAGCTGACTGGCCAAAGACACCTCCATTTCCTTTCAGCTCTAAGATATTCAAAGCAGGATGGTAGATTTCTTCTCTCTCTTTTTAGCTATTAATGACCTAATAGAAACTATTTAAAGTGCATCCAGATATCATGGTGATAAGTGCCTAATGATTATGTTCTTTATGAAGCTTTTAAAATATATTAATCAGAAACTTGTTTAAGCAATGAAACCTACATTACACATGCACATTCATGTGCAGAAAGTAATGAGCAGATGAAGAAACATATCTGCAAGAACAGAAATTCCTGGTTTTAAAAGAAATTTCTACGTTCTTGTACAGTCACTTGTTCACCGCCAGGTGAACAACTTTTTCCAACTCAGGTTATAAAATAACTGTTTGCAAATGGTGATAGCACATAATAGCAGTGTTTGGGGGGATATACTACCCATGGCAAAGGGTGATCTATTTAGGAGCTTTTCAGATAAACTGGACATATGTAAGTGTTGCACAGATACTTGCAGTCAGAATGCTTATTTAAAAAACAAACACCTCGCCCCCCCCCCCAAAAAAAAAACCCGCAAATCTGTTGGGTTTTTTGGGTGTAATGTTCATGTGAGGCATCAGAGTTCTTGGACAGGACAGTCGGTTCTTATTCAGACAATAAAAGGAGTTGCAGTTTCAAAGGTCTTTGTAAACTTCACTGGATTAGGTGATACATCCCCAAATTGCTCTTCTAATGAAGTCTTGTACCCACCAATGAAGAGTTTAAATTACTGAACTGCTTGATTAAAAGTAGGATCTTGAGCTCATATACTGTACTATTACTATGTGCTCATCCCTCTGCATGTCCATTTAGGCACATGAACATGTTCATATGTCCCTACATGTATGAAGAGGCTTCAGTTTGCATAAAACATTAAATATTTGCTGAGCCTGAAGGTAACAACACTTAATTCTACAGACCATTATCTGAATGATTTATGGAGGTACAGGGGTTCAGGTACTTGATCTTGCTTGTACACTGTATTGGGAAAATACAGTGGTTAGGCTGAGGGTTTTCCAAAGGACTAGAACATCCTTTGAGACTGCTTTGTGTTTCTATTTGCTGCTGTTCACTATGTATAAATTTGGCTCATTCCTATAAACCTTTACATCTGCTATCTCTAAACAACTTATGTTTCTGACTGGCAACTAGCAAATGTTGCATCTTTACAGCAGCTTGAAAACATATCGCCCTTCAGCATTAACACAATTAATTTTTAATAAAAGATTATGGTTCTGGTTTCAGTTTAAACCGCAACAATTATACATGTTACTCAGGGAAGAAAGATACCCCTACATACAGACACAAACAGCTACCCACCCCTTTTTAAATTGCTGGGATTTCTCTGGGAATGATTTTTGAATGTGTGTGTGGGAATCTGTGAAATGCTGTCAGCCTAAGAGAAGCTGAAAGTGAGACCATCTCCTGCCAGAATCTGAGGAATAGCAGCAGCTGCCTTTAGAATTACACTGTGTTTCCATTGCAGATTGCAAGCGGGAATGACAAGAACCACTCCAGGCACCCTTCACCACCACCTTGCAAGTTTCTGGGTGTAATGTATTGCTTGAAGGATGGCTGATGTGATTCTTACTTAAGCTTTTTTTTTTTGCCATCTTAAACTTCCTGGACTGCAGTCTTCTGGTAGCTATTCGACACAAAGGTTAGATTACAACCTCTGCCTTAGAAAGTCTTTAAACTGTCATGCTGGGATGGAAAGATATAACAAGGGAACAGTTATTGTAGGCATGCTCCACTTTTTCACATGTGGCTTGCCACTCTTAGTGACAGGATAGTGAAAGTGAGGAACATATGGCAATCTTCATGTTTGAAGGAGGCTTAAATTGCACTTATGCTTACCAGAAATCTCCATCAGATATTCAGAGCAGTGAAGCAGAAAACTCTACGCAAGAAATAAGTAACAGGGTTACTTGCTGCATTGTCTCAGTTTCCAGAAACTAACTGATAAAAGTAGACAAAACATGTAAACAGCCTTGTAATGAGTAGAAATGGACTTAAAAGAAAATTCAAGTTTAAGCACTCAGGCTGCAAAAGAAGTTGAGCAGTTCCTAGTGCAACTTTCACAAGATACATTCTTTTTCTGGGTGAAAAAAATAAATTTAAGAATTATACAGTTTTCCTGCTACAGTTTATTTCTACCTTTTTCTTAAGAAATTAATTAGCCTTCAGGATTGCTCTCCAGTACTCAAAGTGCATTTTCTCTATCAGTTGAGAAAAAATTGTGAGTTCAATTCCCATAAAAGCGTTAACATGACAGTTTGAACCCTTCTATGAGCCACACTCTAAACTCTTAGTGTCTCAGTTTATCTGTCGTTGTGAATTACCCTGCTGACCATCATTTGTAGAACATTCTGTGATGAGTGTGTGAGCAAAGTTAAAGAAGTGCAATGCATTATATGTGTCAAGCAGTGCTTCAGTGAAAATTTGCAGAAACCATATTTCAGGACATATGAAGGTTTCCTGTAAGGTCACATCAAGCCAACTAGAGCCAAAAAGACTAAAGACAGGGATTTGGAGATGAAATGTCTTTAGACAAATGTCTGTGGGTATCTGTTATTGCAGACTGTGCAGTCCTCCACCTGTAAAGTAGGAATAGTAATAGACTCGGTCCAATATTAAATTATCATTGCCTATGTTCAAAGCATTTGGGTACTACAGAAAACCACCTGATGAAGTAATACAATACTACTTTCTGGACATGCAAGGAGGGCAGAGGGGGAGTGAGGAAAAACAAATACAGACTAGGTAGCTGCTTGTTAGTCATGAGATTTATCTCATATAGTTTAAATCTTCTAACAGTTCTGTGTCTTGGCTAGTCATCCAACCAGCTGTTAACTCCTACACTGTGCTATAAAAGGAGCATTGACTGACTAGCTCAGAAGTGAACACCTACACTGTAGACTTCTAAAAGTAGATGAGGTAAATCTCAGTGCTAGTCTTCCTATGAATCAGCTCAGCGAAAGAAGTACATTTTCAGGTAGCTTTCTTGGCAACTTCTAACCTGTTCCCACTGCTTTGTTCCTCAAACTAAAGTTTTCAAAATTATATTCTACAAGAAATATCCCAATGTGTCTAAAAATGCCTTAGAAAATCTTTTTGGAAATCGTGCCTGATTGAAACTTTAAATGATGAGCTTATAATCACTGAATTAAGGTTAGAAGAGACTTTGCGAGATCCTTAGTCTGGCCTCCTGTTTAAGAAGAGGCAGCCATTAGATCAGGCTGGTTTTCTCAGGGTTTTTTTCTATGTGGTATTGAACATCTCCAAGGACAAAGATTGCATAACCTCTTCCCTGATTGGCTGTTCTAATGGTGAAAAAGCTCTTCCTTATATCCAGTCTGGATCTCTCTTGGTTCAATTTGTACCTATTGTCTCTCATCCCCTCACCATGCACCACTGTGAAAAGTCTGGCTCTTTTCTTGATGCTAGGAAGCTGATGTTACCTGGCCACAAAGTAACAAACTGGCTGAACAAACCCCTTTTCTTCTGAAGGTCCTCACAGGACAAGTGTTCCTGCTTCTGAACATCTTGGTGGACCCAGTGAACTTGCTCCAGTTTGTTGATATCTGTCTTGTATTAGGGGCACAAAATTGGATGCAGTAGTCCAGATACAATCTAATGATTGACAAGTAAGGTGGAAAAATCACTTCCTCTGATCTTCTGGCTGTTTGTTAATACAGCCCAGGATACTGTTACCATTCTAGGCTTCCAAGGTACACTGCTGGCCCATACCGAATTTACTCTCTGCCTCAGATCCTTTTATGGAGAGCTGTTCCCCAGCCCAGTCCCCAGGTTGTACCACTATGAGGGACTTTGCTCCCCCATTGCAAGACCTTGCATTTGTCCTTCCTGAATTTCCTGTTTGGCTATTCCTCTAGACTTTCCAGATTTATCTGAAAGGCAGTACTGACCTCATGCATATCTACTGTTCCCGCCAGCTTAGTGTCACCTGCAAATTTCATGACGATGTGCTCCCTATCTGGATTGTCAAAGTTCAGAAAAATTGAATGAAATTGAGAACCGGGTCTTAGCACCAAGCAAACCTAATTCTATAAACTATGGCCAGACATGCCTCTTTTTGCTTCATGTCAGCTAGAATTCTATTGCATGCCTGTGAGAACATAACATCTTTCAAAACAGATGTTCAGAACAGAACTTCACAAAGAAGAAATGGGATATTTTTCCATACAAAACAGAAATCTGGTATGAATTACGGCAGTTAGTAACGTAGAGTGGCATAGGAGATAAAGAGTACACAAATACATACGAAAACCTGATAACTACAACATCTAACAGAAAATACGAAAACAACATTATATATAGAATAAATTTTCTTTTCCCATAAAGGATTCTTTTTCCTGTTGGGGAAATACATTTGCTCTGGTCAACACCTTGGTGCTCGTTAATGACCACGGGTAATCACACAGCTGCCTTCTTGCTTTGTTAGAGTCCTGGTACATTAAGCAGTGCTTCACTACTCCGTGTGTTGGACATTTCTACTTGAGAAGTGCTAGTGCTGCTTTCTTCCCTAGTCTATCTTCAGAGATTTGTCAGCCAAACTGTGAACAAGCTTGACACCATTTAGTTAGTAATTTATTATGAAATCGTAGTCCTGTGTGTCTGTTGATACATCACTCAAGCCTTTGAAAGTTACCCGCGGGATGTCTCCAGACTTGCATGACTGGAAGGAAACGTTGTTACTGGATTTGAAAGGTCCCAGCTTGGCTATAGACCTGTCCACCAAACTGGTGAAATTCCCATTAGTGTTTGGTGGTAGCACCCAGCTGGTATCTAAGAGGGCAAATATTTCATTGTAATAAATATAAAAGTGTTATCAGAAAGGTAACGTATCATGCACATATGTAGTCCTAGACATAACCTGTTAAGACTTCTCCTTCTATCCTTATTTTGTCCCAGACCCCAGGTTATCACTACTTAGTAAAGGCTGATTGCCATGACACTTCTTCACCCATCTATCCATCCATCCTCCTCTCTGTTTAATCAGAGTGGGAAGGCATCTGTGACCTGGTTACCTTTCCCTCAGAGCAAAAGATATGTTCCATTACCCTTACTCTGAAATCAAATCCTTGAGTAAGTCATGTCACTTTCTTGGTATCTCTCAGCAGAGATACCCAGGCTTACTGGGAATCAAATAATTTCCCTTCTCATGAAAATGAATGCTTTGAGTATTCATCTTAATGCGGGTCTCTCACTCAGAGCAAAGTATCATAGCAGAGCAGGTGATTTTATCATACACAGGCAGCTTGTTATGTAAGTGACCTTCAGTCTAAATGACAGAAACAAGGTCAAGGTTACCTGGGCCATATGGTAGATCACAGCCTGTAGATGAGAGCCTATAGATCAGACAGAATTTATCAGAGGTTTATTATGGCTATTCTGCTGGAGAACCTACCCTCTATGATGAAGACTCAAGGGAGACAAGCTAGATGGGCCATATCAGTGCTCTGGCTGGGGCTACTGGGTGTTGATGACCCCTTTTTCCTGTAATAATATTTTCTGCTGGGAAATGGCAAGTCTCTGAGCATGGATTAACACAGAGATGCCTTCCTCAGTTGTTTGGCATCACCTGGGCAAATGAAATGATCTGAGACAGCACCTGAGACAGGCCACGTATGTTAAAGAGCATGTCAGGTTACTTTCAACCATGTCAAGTGTCAGGCTTGGGAACTCTCAAGTTTTATATCAACCCTTGTTACTATGGTAGCTGTTGTTACGCACAATATATTTCAAGGGTTGAAAAATTGTTGTATTTCTTGCCTTCTACATTGTATTATTATGGAGCAGGCCAAAGGAGAGAGAGGAGCAGAAAGGTAGGGCTAGCCAATACTTGATATTATACGTTGCAATTTAGCTTAAATTGGCAATGTACCAATGTGAATATCCCCAAGTGGGCCTTAGTGCTAGAGTGGGTGTTTAATTAGCACTGTGCTCACATTTATAATCAGATTTCTGTTAGTTCAGTTTGAAGTATTATTTCATAATACAAATTGAAAAAAAAAAGAAGTCCTGTGGGGATATTCCTGGTAAATTAATACTGTGGACTTTGATGAACTGGTGCTTTTAATAGGCTGTGGTATTTGGAAAGAATCTAAATCAAAGCAATAACATTGCCATTCCATAAATGTCAATGCCACATGCTAATAAATCCACATGCAAGAGAGAAGAAGAGTCATGGGATTATCGAAGGAGAATCTGGACTATGTGCTTCTCTATTTCAGTTTGGAAAGCCTGAAAAATTTATATGTACTGGAAGGAAACATTGTCCCTGCCCATGGCAGGGGGTTGGAACTAGGTGATCTTAAGGTCCTTTTCAACCCTGACTATTCTGTGATTCTATGATTCTATTCTATATCTGTTCGGGAAACATTTTAATATTTTCTCTCTTTTGGTTGTTTTCACTCTTGATCAGATTTAGAAGTGTTAATGGACATAATGGCATTTCATTGAGTAAATTATTCTGTATTTCATTTTCTGGAGAAGAAGAAAAACAGAAGGTCAAGGAGAAGGTAAAGTATAGGGGAGCAGGGTCTACTGTGTATTTTCATTAGCCATTAACATTTACCTGGCAATTTTGTAAAGCGTTTGGAGATATGCCATGAGGAAAACACAAAGATGGCCAAGATAATAGAAGACTGAGCATTTTCTTTCCCTTGCGTGCGTCAGTAAAATAATCTTAGTTTAAAGGAGCAGTGGGAACCATTGCTTGCTATGACATGAAGAACAGAGGACTGAATAGCCCTTGCAGATTACATGGTGACAAATACTGGCATAAATGCTAACTAGTTGTTTAAGAAATAGTAAAGTAAATGTTGAGTTATTAAAATTAATATTTGCTCTCTCTGTAGTTCATCTTCCAGAAAAAACCCTGATCCGTTGTTTCTTTCTTTCATACTGAATGGTTAGACTAAATATGTATTCCCAGTGCCACAATACATATTTGAGCCATTCCTTCTAAACTGGTGATGTTATAATGAACATAACCATTTCAAAAACATCACAACTTTCTGCAGCCACACAAGGGCTAGCATGCAGTTCAAAAGCCTTTGATAAATATTAGAGAGCACTTAAACTTGCAGGAGCTGTTCTTAATTATGTTGCAACCTCTATCATATTTATGACAGCAAATGGTACTGGCCCATGCATGCTTGAAACTGAGTGGCAGATCCTCAGCTGGCATAAATCCTGACTCATACCTGCAAAAATATCTGTATCATAGCTGTTTCATTACTTCCCTTCCTTTTCTGACCTGACTACTGGTCTCTAAAATATATTTAAATCTCTAAATTCAATTTCATATATGTCTGTTGCAGTAAGTCCATGCAGACCAGGTAAATTAAGCTTCCAGCTCAGTGCCCGAATCCCCACTTACATAGGTCTAATTAATAGATAAATAAATTGCAAAAATTGGAAGTATATTATAATTATCTCACCTGATATTCTGCTTGTAGTAGGTCTTAATGATATTTGGAGTTCATTGTTCATTTCCCAAAAAGTCTTCACACGGCTCCCTGTAGAAACAGGTAGGATTTCTAAAGTTTAAATACTACATAAGCCTTTTTGTAACATTTCTGTCTTTAATTTCTCTCTTGTTTTTTTTATGATGTCTTGGGAAATCATGACAAGAAGTTTAAGAAAAGAGTCCCAGTAAAATTTAACCTGTATTAAGATAACCTACTATTTAAAATACTCTTCTGAATTACATACGCCCTCTTTCCCTGCAGTCCCTTTTCCTTATCTAAGAAGATACTTAGGCCACTATGCAGTAACCATTCTTTTAGATGAGCTCTTGGAATCTTTTTTAGAAGGGCATGTTTTTATTTCTGTAACCATTCTCAGGGTTACTCCCTGAGCTTTCTCCAGTTGTTCCGTATTCTACATCTTTACAAACCCCAGAGCCGAACATGGTCTTGGAGGCAGTGCTGTAAGGCTGCTTGGTGTTGATGGAGGCAGTGCAACTGCAGTAATCCTGTTTGACTTGTTTATATGTACAACTGTCTAATTACCCATTTTATTCAATCTTATTTCACTTCTCTAGCATTTGCCTTATCTGAAAACCTGAAGATTAATAATTTTGTGCTTACTTCTGAGCCACCAGCTAAAAAATATAAATTACTACATTAGTGTATACCTCATCTCCAACAGTGTCCAGCAAAAAATGTTTAAGGAAAACTTACAAGGAACAGGTTATGTATAAAATGGTTCTTCCCTCAGCTTACTCCCATATCTGTAATCATGCGACTTTCAGAGTCTGCAACTACATCAGGAAAAAGGAAAAAAAAAAGTGTCCTTACAGGATGGCACTGATTGCTGATCTTTCATAGAAATGTAATTCACAAGTACCTTTTGAAGCTTGGCAATTAGCTGGTTCGTAATTCATATAATACATGACTTCCTAACTATATTTAGCAGTAATTTGATTTTAAAACTTCCATGTCATATCGTGCCTTTTGGAATAAAATTAAAATACATCTTATCTACGGTATTTATGA
The DNA here is from genome assembly GCF_028554395.1 of Pezoporus wallicus. NCBI lineage: Eukaryota > Metazoa > Chordata > Aves > Psittaciformes > Psittacidae > Pezoporus > Pezoporus wallicus. The sequence continues at coordinate 469,952 of NW_026642422.1, forward strand.
GCTTTAATTATTTCAAAGTAAGTTCTGATGTTATATTTGTTATGAGCTTTTACTGTGAGAATGAAGACCTTGGGCCCACTGTAGGAGAGGATCAGGCTCGAGACCATCTTAAGAACCTGAACGTGCACAAGTCCATGGGACCTGATGAAATCCATCTGCGGGTCCTGGAGAAGCTGGCAAATGCAGTTGCTAAGCCACTGTTTGTCATATTCAAAACATTATGGCAGTCAGGTGAAGTTCACGAAGACTGGAAAAAGGGAAATATAACCCCCATTTTCAAGAAGGGGAAAATGGATGACCCAGGGAATTACAGACCAGTCAGTCTCACCTCTGTGCCTGGCAAAATCTTGGAGCAGATTCTCCTGGATGGCATGCTAAGGCACATGAAAATCAACAAGGTGCTTGGTGACAACCAGCATGGCTTCACTAAGGGGAAATCCTGCCTGACCAATTTGGTGGCCTTCTATGATGGGGCTACGGAACAGATGGACAGGGGTAGAGCAGTTGATGTCATCTACCTGGACTTGTGCAAAGCGTTCGACACTGTCCCACACAACATCCTTGTCTCAAAATTGGAGAGACATCGATTTGATGGATGGACCACTTGGTGGATACAGAACTGGCTGTATGGCTGCATGCAAAGAGTTGTGGTCAATGGCTCAATGTCCAGGTTGATTCAGAGAAAACTCCAGGAACAAACTTGCCAACAAAGTTTTCAAGATGACAAGCAGGTATTCTTTATTGTGGCGCCGGGAGACACAGGGGATAGCTCCTCCTAACGTGTGTTATTGCTTGTATTGCTATACAAGCCGTACTTATATAGTCCCTGGGCATACATACATATTCATGAGGCTACGTATGGATTACATAATTTTCCAGTAAGTTCCCTGCATGCGTACAGAATTGTGGTTGTGGTCTCTGAGGGTTGTTTACTTCTTCCAACAATCTTCATCACTTCTGGCAGCCTTTGAAGCATGCACAGTAGATGCTTATACCAGCTTAATTGGTTTGTTAGCACCAGAGACATAATAGTCCTCCTGTCCTCCTACTTATCAGTTGGTTTAACTGTAGCCCATCCTGGACACCTGCATTCCCAGATACTCCTTATCCTGTGTCCTGTTCCTCTAGGCTGTTTTTCTGGAAAATATGTCAACTATAATGGTTTATCTTGTACAAGAATTCTCAGTATGCTCTCTAGCTGTACTCGGTTTTTTTTTCCTGTGTATCATGCACCTCAGTAATTTTCCATTGCTACTGTTACAAAGCCATCAAACTTAACATTACTTCAAACTGATTCTAAAGGTTTATATATTCCATTTTGTAATTTTGTGCTCCCCCTTGTCTCAGGCTGGAGACCAGTAACGAGTTGTGTTCTTCAGGGATTGGTGTTGGGACTGGTCTTGTTTAACATCTTCATCGCTGACATGGACAGTGGGATTGAGTGCGCCCTCTGCAAGTTTGCCGATGACACCAAGCTGTGTGGCTCGGTTGATACACTGGAGGGAAGGAATGCCATCCAGAGGGACCTCGACACGCTTCTGAGGTGGGCTGATGCCAACCTCATGAAGTTTAACCATGCCAAGTGCAAGGTCCTACACCTGGGTTGGAGCAATCCCAGGCACAGCTACAGGTTGGGCAGAGAAGAGATTCAGAGCAGCCCTGCAGAGAAGGACTTGGGGGTGTTGGTCAATGAGAAAATGAACATGAGCTGTCAGTGTGCACTCGCAGCCCAGAAAGCCAACCATATCCTGCGCTGCATCAAAAGGAGCGTGACCAGCAGGTCGAAGGAGATGATCCTGCCCCTCTACTCTGCTCTCATGAGACCTCACCTGGAGTATTGTGTGCAGTTCTGGTGTCCTCAACATAAAATGCACATGGAACTGTTGAAACAAGTCCATAGGAGGGCCACAAGGATGATCAGGGGACTGGAGCACCTTCTGTATGAGGATAGGCTGAGAAAGTTGGGTCAGCTCAGCCTGGGGAACGAAAGGTTGTGTGGAGACCTCATAGCAGCCTTCCACTATCTGAAGGGGGCCTATAAGTATGGTGGGGATGGACGATTCATTAGGGACTGTTGTGCTAGGACAAGGGGTAACAGATTAAAACTTAGGGAAGTTTAGGTTGGATATAAGGAAGAAGTTCTTTACTGTGAGGGTGGTGAGGCACTGGAATAGGTTGCCCAGGGAAGTTGTGAATGTTCCGTCCCTGGTGGTGTTCGAGGTCAGGTTGGACAAAGCCTTGGGTGACATGGTTTATTGTGAGGTGTCCCTGCCCATGGCAGGGGAGTTGGAACTAGATGATCTTAAGGTCCTTTCCAACCCTAACTGTTCTATGATTCTATTCTATGATTCTGTGTTGACAGGATCTGCTTTTTATACGCCCATGTTGCTTGAAGTAAATTATACTTCCTTTAATTTTGGTTTAATCTGGATCTGTATCAGTCTTTTACCAGGCTGTGTTTATGATCAGTGCCTGACTGACAATTACTCAGGTCATTTTGTTATGTATCCTCTGGAAATCTTCTGGTCATACAAGAGTCCTTGAAAATCAATGTTTATGTCAAAGAGAATGTCTTAGTTTTCAAAAACTGTCCATACTAACTATATAGGTCTGCTGAATTAAATATATTTAGTAATAGTAGCTCCCTTGCATCATTTTGCATTGCTGGCAGAAAGGAAGGTATTGAAAGACCATCTGGTGCTTAGAATACATTACCTAGTTTTTTGAAGCAGAGAATCCAAATATTTTCTAAATACATATGTCTCTTGTACCTTTTTATCAGCGGTTTTATTGGTAGGATTAATCCAGAATCACATTAATTTTCTTTTTGGTGTTAAATATTTTTTCTTATCTGCAAAATTTCTCAGTCTACAGATTATTCCTTTGATATCCTTCCCCCCCCTCCCCTTTCAGTTTTCTGTAATTGCTAATATCTCAGCCTCATTAATTGCAATCAACTTTTTGTTTGATTGTTTGTTTATTTGTTTTCTCTAGCAACCCCTTTCTCTAAATCATAATACTATTTTATTTTACTCTGTTGTTAGCAGGAACACCACCATGACAGAGACTAGGAGTTCAGGAGAACTGTTGGGTTAGATTTTGACGATTATTAGCTGTACAAATGTGGATGCTGCTCAAATTGCACCAAAAGAATAGCATCTCATCCTTTTCTCCTTGTGATACTTCTTGTGTTTTAATCTTTTAAATACCAACAAGCATGTGGAACAATATGCCCAGAAAGTCATAATATTATTTTGTGGAGTCATCCTAAAACATGTCTTGGTCTTTCAAAGTATATAACAACTGTGCTTTTTCAGCACCCTGGAATAAATTCCCTCACTTAGAACTCAGTGGATTAATCTTTTTTTGAAAACTAATTAACTTTTTGCCACCTGACTAATCAGGTCAATTCTATTAGGGCACCTTTACTTTTAGTGCTAGGTAGAAAAAGAAATTATATGGTGTTCTGCTGTATGATAATATTAGAAATTAATAAAGAATGAAACTGCTAGCATTAAGACTATATGTATAATATGTATATCACCATTGTCATATTTACTGCTCTGTGTCAATACAAATTTTACTTAAAAATCCCTCATAAATTCTGGTGAAATATTTGTATTCTGTTATTGTTGAACATTTGAATGTTAGTTCTCAATTAATACCTTTTGTAATATCTTTTGCCATGTCTCACAAGTGACAAAACTGGGAAGGCTCCAAATTACAAGTAATAATAATGTGCTTTGAAATCAAACTTAGGTGTTGCCTACGCAATGGTACATACTGATGGTAAGAACGATGTCAGTTTCTCAGGTGAGTGGAAAGGGGTTCAAACAGTGGCATTCAAAGCCACACTGTAGGTCTAAAGAGGTTTCAGGGATAGAAAGAACCTCTATTCAAATAATATGCGGACAATGTACTTAAATATAGCTACTCCAAATGGCAGAAGTTTATCTTGTCAAAAAAAATCATATCTTCTGGAAAGAAATAATCTTTTTCTGGAGACAACAATTCACAATGTTGACAAGAATGTCATTAACATTTCAAGCATTTTTTGGACAGATTATTTTCATCTGGATTTTCTACTCATGTTTATTCTAATGCAGTTCTTCCCGGCAGTTTCGCTCTTTATTTCTGCAAATTAAACCTGAAAATATCAAGACTGCTGAAGTTGAACACAATGAAGGAATGTGAGGGAAGCAGGTAACACAAAATAATTTAGGGAGCAAAGATTTGCTACCTAGAAGAAAGATAAAAGGGAAAAACAAGGAACTGTATTTCAGCCAAACCCATTTCTCTGTCGTTGATTTGAATCCAGCAGAATGTTGCAGAACTGTAATTGATAATCAATACCTGCACTGCATTCCTTCAGTACTTGTGAATGGTTCACACTCTATTCTATGTCCTGAAACATAAATATGAAATTCAAACAAGTGAATGATTCAGAAACTTTGGGGACTGATTATTGGTGGGGGAAGAAAGGGGCTTGAGCAGTGATATATATATATGTTGTAGAAACAGCATGCCTTTTCCTCAAGGGTTAGCATTTATAAGATAAAGTAAAATAATGCAATATGATCAGAAATGAAACCAGAAACTCTCCAGGTGTTTGGTCTAATCCAGACACTTCCAAATCATTCTAAGACACTTCCTGTGAATACTTGACTGCTCTTTGTCTTGCTTTTCCATTGGAAACACAAACTTTACAACATGAGTGATGCAGGGGCTGCTTTGAAGCAGGCATGCAACTTTAAGAAGGGTGGATGATCTGCAGCAGTGACATTTTTCGCATCCACTTCCAGCTTTTACTGTGCAAGACTGGTTCAAGTGGAGAGTAGATTTAATGAGTAAAAGCTACCACTTTTCTCTTCTTGAAATTTCCGTCTGTTACCACCACTGTATTTGCCTGGGAGTGCGCACAAGTCACACCTTCATCTTGCATGATCAGTGGCTGAGGACTAGCTTAGGACAGTCTCACTGATGTAAAAGGGAAAGAATGAGGTCTTCTGCCTGTAGTATGAAAATTTATTTGCATTCATTCATTCTCTTTAAGGCTGACGAGTTTTCTTCCCCTAGCAACTGGTAGTGGGCTGAGATGTAGCAATAAAGCAGTAAAGTATCTCATTATATTAGAATCATAGAATTGAACAAAATCATAGAATCATAGAATTTATTCTTTATTATTTATTATCATAAATTCTATGATTCTATGAAAGCAGTAAAGTATCTCATTATTTGTACAGCCTATTGAGCTATCCCTTCAGAAAAGACTATAGTAGGTCAGCAAACTACATTCATATTCTTAATAAATTTTGCATTATCTGAAACTCTTCCATCTTCAAAAAGAGAGAACAAAAATTAAAGACATTTGTTAAAATCAAATTCCAAAGTACTTTGTTTCAGAAATGGTGTAAATTGATATTCCTAAAATAAAATCTGTTTCTCCAAATTTTTGGAACACCCTGACCCAAACCGGGGCTATTTCTAGCCAATTTCATGGTGCTCCAACATAAAGTTAACATAAAGTACATACTGCTGTACTTTCAGGGTAATTTCTCCCCAAGCTGTTGTGGTCACATAGCCAGAGCCATTTGAGGTGACTCGCCCCAGGCCAGTAGCCAGGCTGAGCAAGGAAACACTGGATTCCTTGCAATTCATTCTGGATGGTGGTTTACAGGGTGATCAGGAGCCTATCCCAGACTCAGGTTCTGAACACTGTGGCAGCATGACTTGAAACCCTGCCCAATAAATAGAGGCAAGGCAGAGAACTGGTGAGTTTTGTTAGCAGACTTGTTCAAATTGGTACATTTTTGCAAAACATTGCAATTTCAAAATGGATTGACATTTTTCTTAACAGCAGTTGATTTTTTTGAAACATTTCTGACCGTTACCAGCCATGATACCTCAGGTTCATCATGATACCCCAGGAGGCTCAAAAGATCAGCTTGTTACTTTTGTAAGAGAGCTTTACACATCTTGCTTTAACTGACATGAGTTTTTTTACTTGAACTTGTTACACTTCAGATCCTATGGGTACTATTTGTGCCTCCCTGTGGCTGTTCTGCCACATGCTATTTTTCACAGGACTTTGTACTAAAGCAATAGCCTGCATGTGTCTGCTTTGGGGGTTTGTGAACCATCTTGCAGCTCTGACTACACAGCTGAGAAGTTCACGTCTTAACACTTCTCCCCAGATAGAGAACTGCTCTTCCAATGGCTGGTGCACAAAGAATAAAAAGAGAAGATACTGCTAAAAGCTGAGATAGGGCCAGCAGAGGGAGAAGTATTAAAGAAATTAGTGAGAAAGCGGAATTTGGTTTTCCAAATGCAGATTGACATATTCACACGCTGTTCACTTAAGACAAAAATACCCTAAACCAGTGATTAACTCGGCCTTAGGTAAAGTGCATGATTTATGCCAGGACTTAAAGCTGATCTGCGGAAGAATAGAGTATTGTTTGCTAGCCCCGAAACATACATCACACTAGTGCCAAAAAGGTAAACATGTTCCTTTTTCAGCTCTCTGCTTTTGTTTTCACTAAAAGAAGATCCATACAGTGATCTGCAGTACAAGTTCTCTTCCTAGTTCTTCTTAGCTGTTTCTGAAGTTTCATTTCCATTTTGAAGCCAAATGCCAAGGATTTTTTGCCCTTTTTTAGGAGAGAAAGTAGAGAGAGCAGAATAAAGTGAGATGTCTTCATCGGTGACATGAACGAGGACATACACAGAAATCTGAAATTTTTCCACAAATGAGAATTCTCAGCCACAACTCTGTCACAGCATAGTGATGCTGCGTGTTCTAAAGTGTGGCTCAGACCAGCTTTACACAGTGAGCAAATACAACCAACCATGACGAAGTAGCACTGAAAGAAATAAGCTGCTCTGTTGCAATCACATTTCTGCTCCTGGTTAAAGATAGCAAATAAGGAAACAGTAGCTCATCCTGACTGCTTTTGTAGTGTACAGATGATTTTGGGGATCTTTACAGAATTGTATAGGTATCACTTGAAAACATCTTCAAGTGTACAGTGCACTCGACTATACACTGTATGGTAGACTAACAGACGTCCAATATCACTGAATAACACCAATTTCAGTGAAATCATTTAACAATAATGTTTCAACCATGAAACATAAAAAAAAAAAATGCTTACTCCTTTTAGTGCAATTAAATGTTTTTGAAAACCCTGAAGAAAATGTGAATTCTAGAAAAATAAATTATTATCTTAAGTGAGTTTAATCAGATACTCTATTTGGGTTTGCTGTTCTCTTAAAAATAGGTAGCTGAGAAGAAGGCATATTTCTGAAGACCGTATTAAATAAGCAATAATGAAATTTTTGGGAAGATAAAATATGATTCCAAGACTGGTATTTTTCCAGTGCAAGCACAAAAGCATAATATGAAATGCATACAAAGAGTATAATGGAGCAGTAATTTTAAACGAACAACATACTCAAGATAATAGGGATTTCCTCAAGGATAATGCACAAACAGAGAAAGAAGAAAAAGGAGCTGAAAATAAATTACTGGAATCACTCAGCTGCTTCAGTCTTTGATTTATTGGAAAGGGCTGTTAATTTGTTTTCAATTACCTTTTGCAATTATGAAAAATACACAGAAAGATATTTTTATCATTTTCTTTCTATTCAAGAATAGGTTTTATCCTACAAGTCTCTTTTGCATTGCTCTTTTTTCCAATTTTAATTATTTTATTTTATTTTTTTTTAGCTAACAGAAGAAAGCGATGTTGAAAAGCTAGTTTTGTATTTTGATTTGAAGATGTTTATATATGGTATCAATTTATGTCTCCTTTAAACCCAAGCTCCATAGTCATCAAGAACTCCTAAACTGACTATACCACCTGCATACCTTACTTTGGATGTTGTTTGTTCCACTATAATATCATAAGTGCCAGAGCTAGAGTTACTGGCTTCTCTTGTGGGACTACAGGTATTTTTCTTGCTTCACATAGCACATGGATGAGTATGTCTATCAGCTAAGTTGTAGGGCATTTGCCATGCTTTTAAACAGTATTATCTGAAAACAGGATCTTTGTTACTGCAACTTTAGCTTCCTGAGGTCGTACTTCTGTGTCATGCATCGTATCTAACCCCAGGGCCACTTCTGTGCTGCCTAGAAAAAGTGAAAAGAAATCCCTCACATCTTCATTAATACGTGAAAGTGTACTGGAAAGTATTATAAATGCCAGTCAGGGCTCAGATATAATAAGAAAGAATCTACAGGTTAAAACATGGGCAGAAAATAGCATGCAAACAAAATTATCTGGAAAGTAAGGTTTCAAATCCATGCCATTCAAGTAACGACAAGTAAGTGAAAAAGAAGCAAGGCTGAAAGAATCCTAGAGGTGGCCACAGAAAACAAATTTAAATACTTCGTAATGAAACACAATGGTCTTAAGAATCAATGGGTTTGGAGTAAAAGGGAGAAAGAAAGGGTAAGTTGAATTTTCAGATTAATTCTTGCCTGCTGTTTGCAGTACAGCACTTGTGAAACAATTAAGTCCCACCTTTTTTTCTATTCTAAAACTGTGAATATCAGAAAAAATCAGCAGACTGGGAAAAAGAAAGAATAAGCAGAGACATTGAATCACTTGAAGTCTGACAATCCTCTTATTCCTTATTCTCTCTTAAATCTATGATTTAGTTAAATTTTCCTATCCACAGATATACAGGCAGCTTGACATTAAGTGCCTAACAAGACACAAAAATTGCTAGGAGCCTATGTCACCCTCAGCAGTAAGGGTATTCTTAAACAGAAGTTTCTTCATTGTTGATTGGCTGTTTTACTATTAAAAAGGTGTGTGTAAGCCCTTGACCTCTAGAACTTTGTTCTGAAAGCTGTAAGTTTTAACTCCTTCACACTCCCTAGAAAGGGAGTCTTGCCAGAGGACGAAATGCCAGGGTTATCCCCTGCTCTCAGATTCCACCCTGCTGGCGGGAACTCCATCTTCCCTGTGGTACACAGCCTCCTGTTGGGGGAGGAATTATACCAGTGCAGCAGTGCTGTGGACCTGTGCAAAACAATCCCTTTATTATTAGAGGCTGCTCTGATATTTATTTGACTAGTATTTGTGAAGCATTCTGAGGGCTTGGGTGGAGATCTTTGTGACGTCTGTAAAGAAAGAGGCCAAACACACACACACACTGTTTTCATAACTAGCTCTACTTTATTAACTCAAGTATGGTAATATATAGCATACAGATACGGGTCCGAGCCATGAAGCCAAACAGCAACTGCATCATTCTCTGTGACTGTTTTCAGTCACTATGAATTCCATTCTATAAACAGTCACTCCCCAGGCTGCCTCCCAGCCTGACCTTGCACCCAAATACTCCCTGGCCTGCTCAAGACCCAGGTGCACTATCAGTAATTCTTCTTCTTTAATTATCCACATAGCGGGAACAGGACAGCTTGCAGTTCCCACACCTCCCCCTTTTTTGTTTTGCATGATACTTTGGCTTTGGTTCTCAGCAAGTTGTCAGCAAGTCTCTAGATGGCATGGAGGAAAAGCAAAGCAAAGTGGTGATGTCCAGGCTCCAAAGACAAGATCTCACCAATGTGTTGGCTAAACATACTGGGCCTCTTGGGAACCTGGAGATAGATGCTGTTACTTCCAAAAACACAGTCCTTGGCTTTCCTTATCCCCTTCTCTGCTTGAGGAGTCTTAAATCACACAAGAGCAGTTTCTTGACATTAGCATTTAAAGATGGAAAGCTCAAATACAATAGTTACTTATTATATTATTATTACTTATAATAGTTACTTATGCTAACTTTTGCTTTTTTATTACTGTGAGAGTGATGAAACCTGCTTTAGATGACTCTACTTGAGCAGGGGATTTGGACTAAATCATCTCTTGTGCCAACTGCAGGCTGTCTGGGCTGCCATTCCCTCCTGAATGGCCCTCTTATAGCAGAGAAGCCATCCCTCACATCAAGGCCTGGCATGGCATGTGTCCCCACCTCTCAATGCCTGCTGGTGTTTCTTCTCTTCCTCTCTCTCATTCTGCTTGGGGTCTTCAAGGTCAGTTCCTGCATCTGAGGCATTGGATTCTTTAACTTGTTTGTTCATTTCATGGTACGGCTTGTCAAACTCTGCAGGCAGCCACTGTGGACCTGTAGGTAGGAGGACACAAACATACCCCCTCCCCTTGGTTATCAGTTCCACAGGCCCTTCCCATTTCTGGAGGATCACAATACCACACTTTAGCACGTTCTGAAGGTGGACTATCAGCGCCAAAATGTCATTGCGCTGCACTGACAGGAGTATTCATGGAAAATGCAGTGCAATTTAAAACATTCAATGTATAGATGATATTGTCTAATTGTTCATGAAGTACCATTTCCCCCCCTTTTTCGTTTTTGTAGCATGGATTTCAGAACAGTGTGAGTTTGTTTCACAATCCCCTGGCCTGTAGAGGAGTGGGGAATACCAGTGATATGTGACACCCCATTGCTGTAAAAACTGTGATAATGCTAATGAATCATATGCAGGGCCATCATCCATTTTCAACTGGGAAGAAACTCCTAAGGTAGCAAATGCACATGTTAAATGTTGAATAATATCACGAGCCTTCTCTCCTTTATGGGCAGAAGCTGAAATTAGATGTAAAAGATGTGTCAACAGGCACATACACATATTTAAAGGCACCAAAGGAGGCAATGTGTGTAACATCTGTTTGCCAAACCTCGTTTGCCTTTAAGCCACAAGGATTTACACCCATGGCAAATGAGGATTGAGCTGTTGACTGGAAGTCAGGGCAAGACCTGACAATTTGCTTTGCTTGAGAAGAAGACAGGTTAAACTGTTTCTTTAAAGCAGAGGCATTCTGATGAAAAATGGAATCTGAAGCAGCTGCAGAAGTAAACTGCACAGTGTTAACAGTCAAGGATTCTGCTATGTCATTATCCACAGTAAAAGGGCCAGGCAGGTTGGAATGTGATCTAATGTCCAGTAAGACCAGAATAATTCCTAGTTTCCAAACAAAGTCTTTGCTCCAGCAAAAGGTCAAAAAGTGCACAGTTATCAATTTATTTTAACACACTAAAAAGAAGGCATGGTAACAATTGAACCACATATTCTGAGTCACAGACAATATTTAAGGATTCTGCAGGGAACAACTGTAGTGCATGTAAGACTGCAGCAGTTTCAACAAGCTGCGTAAAGCCATTCACATTTATAACAGAGGATTGACAGGAACCATCTTCAAATCAAACTACAGCAGCTTTGCCAGTTTTTTTCAGAGTCATCAACAAAAATGGTTTTAGCATGCTGAATGGGTTACGTTTCAATTACATATCGCTCCCGTAGATCAAAATCTGAAAAAGCTTTTAACAATTTATGTTTTGGAGTACCATAAAAAATTTTGTCTGTAAAGTCTCCTAACACTATTTGGAAAGAAACAGACTGAGCAAAAAGGAACTGAAAGTCTGTTACAGCTAATGGTAAATACAATTCTGCAGGGTCGCTGCCTGTTAAAGGTTGAACCCTTGTACAGCCTTTGGTGGTTAAGTCAACAACCATATCTAATGGTTCTGTCACAGTCTTTCTCTGGGTATGTGGTAAAAAAAAAAAAATCCAAAAAGTAAACAGAGTTACTGTTGATTTGACATATAACTCCTAATGGCCTTTGTTGCATATTAACAATGAGCAGTGAAACTGGCAAGTGTAAATGCACTCTATCTGCCTTCAGTGTCTCGATTTTTGACTCACTATATTCAAAGTGTCAATAGCTTTAGGGGTAAGCTGACGAGGAGAATTCAAATCTGAGTCACCTCTTAATAAATCAAAGAGTGGTTTGAGGTTGGCATTAGTAATACCCAACATGGGATGCACCCAATTAAGATAAGAGCTTTTGTAAATCATTCAAATTTGTAATTCCGTTTGCCAGTTTTAGCTTCTGAGGCTTTAGTGTTTTTTCAGTTAGCATCCATCCCAAATATTTCCAGGGTGGCATTCTTTGTATTTTTTTCTGGGCAATTTGTAGTCCAAAACAACAAAATTTTCTGATTAATGATTAACAGTAGTTTCTAAATATTGTCCCATTTCTGTACAGACTGAAATGTCATCCATGTAATGAAAAAATATCGATTTAGAAAATACACTCCTAGTTGGTGATATAGCTGTGGAAACTACTAGCTGACAGTTGTTGGACTGTTCATCATTCCTTGTGGCAGAACAGTCCATTGATATCTTTGCAAGGGAGCAGCACAGTTGACTGAAGGCACAGAAAAAGCAAAATGATCGCAATCTGCAGGATGCAAAGGAATTGTAAAAAACCAGTCCTTCAAATCAATAATGCAAAGAAACCAGTCAGCTGGAATCATAGTAGGATTAGGCAAACCTGGTTATAAAGCCCCCATGGGTTTCATTACATTATTAATTGCACACACATCTTGCAAAAGTCACCATTTCCCTCATTTCTTTGGAATAACAAAAATGGGTGTGCTCCAGGGGCTAGTAGATGGAACAGTATGTCCTGCTTTCAGCTGCTCTTCAACCAATAAATGTGCTTGCTCCAGTTTTTCCCCTTTTAAAGGCCACTGATCAACCCAAACTGCTTTTACTGTTAACCATGGAAGTCTGAGCAGGGGCTTCAGCTAAACAGTTAGGATAAATTTGCCCCATCTGTGGTAAATAACAGATTCCACTGCATTTGCAAATCTTGCCTCCACAGATTCGTGGAAACTGTCAGAATATATGGTTGAAAATGAGCTACAGCACCATCCGGTGCAATAGCTTTGAAGACTCGACTACTTTTAAAAGGGGATTATATAGCTCCTGTTCTGGCTACTGCTGCTAAAGCCTTTTCAAAGGGCCAATCAGTCAGCCATTGAGACTGTGAAATAATTGAAACATCTGCCCCAGTGTCTGTTAACCCATTAAAGATTCTATTCTCTATTTGCAAATTCAAGGAAGGTTGTTTCTGAGTAATCTCCTGGGTCCAATAAACCTCAGCTTCCCCAGAGCTTCCAAATCCAGAAGTATTCCTTGTGTTAATTTCTACTTTTGGCATCCAGTATGGAATCAAAACAAGTTGTGCTAATTTTTGACCTTTTGGAATTTTACAACTGCCATTTAAGGCAGATACTAGAATTTTGTTTCTCCTGTATAATCTGAATCTATTACTCCTGGGTGGACTTTTACTCCTTGGAGAGTTGTACTTGAGGGTCCTAACAAAAGACCCATAAATCCATTTGGTAAAGGTCCCCAGACACTGGTAGCTAGCTAAAGCTTTAACAGTGGAGCAATCTAATTCAATGTTGGTGCTTGTTGCCAAATCCAACCCAGCACTGCCTGTTGTGGCAGCTGCAAGGTCGGAGATGGAGCATTTGCTGCAAAAACTCTGTGGTTTGAGGGGCACTGGGTTTTGCTTCGCCCTGCTTGGAGTTTCCCAACAAAGGACTTCCATCCTTATCAAATTTATATTTACACTGTAAAGTCACAAAGTTATTATATTCCAGTCTCCACACCAAGTATTAAGCAGGTGTCAAAATTGTTCTCATTAAAGTGTTCCAATCCCATGGCACCAGAGATCCTGAACTAGCCATCATTTCTAGCAGACCTAATGTATAAGGACTTTGAATTCCATTTTCCGTTATTGATTTTTTCAATTCCTTAAGTACTGCATATGGAGTATTTTCATGTACCAGCTGTTGTTGTCCCTACCCACCTGTTCTATAAAATACAGCACAAGGGAAAGCCATGTCTCCAGTAAAATCACATCCTCTATCACTTTCCCCATACATTTTTGTATAAATGTTTTAGTAGCCTTCTGGTAAACTAATGGCTGGTCAAATGTTTCTTTATTGAGATCACTCAAGGGAGGTGCAGTAGGTTGAGGAGCATGAAGAATATTCAATGTGAATGCCTTTAACAGTGTCAAAGGTGGGTATAAATTTTGCTGCTTTTCTGAATCTATGGAGACATGATCAAAAGGATTATCAGGCTTCTCAGAAAAGATATTCATATCATTCTGTCCTTGCTCTTTCAAATTGTCAGTATTTTAATCATTTATCATGTTTCTGAATTATATCCTCAGCAGGTTGTGAATTAGATAATGCAGAATAGACAAAATGCCATGTCACTATTAAATCAACAGGATCCTCCATACCAAGGTGATTTTGAGTCTGTAAATTTTCTTCCACTCTCTCCCATATCTGAGTATGAAATGACCCTGTTGCTGGAAACTAGTTGCAGTTTGTTTTCACCCCTAACAAAATATTCATTACTTGTTTCTCAGACAAATGATTTTAAAGGATTTTAGAGGATTTTAAAATTTGCTGTAAAACTTTCAAATATAATTCCTGTTTGGCTGATTGCACTTGCCCCATTTTTCTAACACAATCCCGTAATTCCCCATTCAATAGGTATTACTGAGCTCTAACAGGCGAATGTCGGTACCAGAAAGTCCCCACTGAATCCCATGGACACCACAATGTCGAGCAGTTTAGTTAGCACACACAGAGGGCGCCATTTGCGGAGTCTGCAAAGAACGAGGCTGAGCACACACACACGCACACACGCACACACACAGGCGCACACGCACACACATACGCGCACACACACACGCACACACGCACACGCACACACACACGCACACACACACACGCACACACGCACACACGCACACGCACGCACGCAAGCGAGCTGTTTTCACAACCAGCTCTACTTTATTCACTCAAGTATGGTAATATATAGCATACAGATATGAGTCTGAGCCATGAAGCCAAACAGCAACTGCATCATTCTCAGTGACTGTTTTCAGTCACTATGAATTCCATTCTATAAACAGTCACTCCCCAGTCTGCTTCCCAGCCGGACCTTGCACCCAAACACTCCCTGGCCTGCTCAAGACCCAGGTGCACTAATTATCCACATAGCAGGAGCAGGATGGCTTGCAGTTCCCACAATCTTCGCAGGAAGTAATGAAAATTGCCCTGTGCTGTCTGCGACTCATGATGTGCCAAGTAATATTCTGCTGTCTCCTGTGGTCTGTGATGAGTCTGTTCTGAAATAGCCACTTTACCCAAACTGAGGTGGGGGTGAAGGCAGAATGAAATCATACCAAAGGAGCAGGGAAGTTCAAGAGAAAGCCTTGTCACTGTGGTTGATAAGGTCATGTTAAGTAGCCATGAGAGACAGATGCACAGCACCACCATGTCAAGAAAATCATAGTGGATGGTTGTCCTGGGTTCAGCAGTAGCAGTCATGTTTCTCCTCCTTGGTAGCTGGTGCAGTGCTGTGTTTTGACTTTCGGCCTGGGAACAGAACTGATAGAGATGTTTTGGTTTGGCCAAGGACTTTGTGAGGCTCATGCTCTGCCAGGGAGGAGGGGAAGCCGGGAGGAAGCAGAGACAGGACACCTGACCCAAACTGACCAAAGAGGTATTCCATACCACAGCACGTCATGCCCAGGAGGTAACTGGGAGTTAGCCGGAAGGGCTGGGAGACTGCAGGGTTGGAGGAGGTATCGGTCGGAGCTTGGTCGGGCTGGGGGGGGCGAGTTATTGGTCGGCTAGTGGTGAGGTGTTGTGTTCTCTTCCCTTGTTATTTCCTTTATCATTATTATCATTGGTGGTAGCAGTAGTGATTTGTGTTATACCTTAGTTACTAAACTGTTCTTATCTCAACCCGTGGGAGTTGCATTCTTTTCGATTCTCCTCTCCATCCCTCCGAGAGCAGGGGGAGGGAAAGAAGGGGGGGAAGTGAGCGAACGAATTACCTGACTGGGTTTAAACCACGACAATGGTGCCTGCTGGTGCTGCCTTTATTGTTTATAAGGACACTGTCTGCTTGTGTTCATGTTCTTGTCTCCCAGGTTTGCTCTGGCTTATGACTCCCTTTTTAAAATTAACGCTAAAGAAGCACAGAAAAGAAACGTCACACTCCCATGTATGCACACACACACATGCAAAAGAACACCTGACAGAACATAATGCATGAAGTGTCAGCTCTTAGTTGTTTGTTTCCTGGCTTTGTGTCAGTTGTAATAAGACCTTCAGATAACATAAAAATGTAAACTTCTAATCTTTCTTTATGTATGTGTCTGTTTTTCATACTTGTATAAATATGATTTGGACCAAAAAGCAAAATATTACTTATGGCAGTGATAAATAAATTTGAACAGATCTTTTCCAGAATAAGCATGCAAAATCAGTTGACTTCCTAAAATATTAGGTATCTGTGACTGTTAAAAAGCAAGCAGACAGTTGCATGTGGGCATCTTCTCCTTTGCTGTGTCATTAAGCTGATGAAATTGTTCATGCTAAGGCATGTAACGCACATGTTCAATCGAACACATGTAAAGCACATGTTAATGTGTTGTAAGTTAAATGATACTAGAAAATAGAACTATTTATGTCAGTTTAAATGTGTCTTTGGTCATAAATATAGAAGGTGGAAGCTAAATAGTTCTAATTAACATTTGATGAACTCAAAGTGTCATTTTCCAGTTATTCATAGTCTGTCTGCATGGGCTTAGAGTGCTGGGCAGGCTTCCCTGTTAGCTTTGTGACACAGAAACTGACTTACATGAGAACAGTGATAAGAATGGCTACGGAACAAGCATGGATAAAGTAGCAGCAAAATGGAGAATTGAATTCAAGTCTCTTAATTTGCAGGCTTAGTGTCTGATTTCTACATTGTGTTCACTTAACAGATATAAAATATGTACAATGGGAACAAAACCAAGATTTTGGTTGCTGAAGCAGTGGTTTCTGCCAGTAGAGGACATAATGTTATAGCCCAGGATGTTATAGCTCAGTCTGTAATAAAGTCCTAAGATCCACCAAGAGATTAAAGTGTACTCTTCAGAGAACATTGAGTTGAGCAGATGTGCATCCTGAGAAAGGAGGTAACAGCTGTTTTGCATTCTCTCACTTCTTCAGAGAGGACACCAAGTTAACTCTTTCTGATTAATTGATGGAGTGGCCAACACTGAAGTTTTGTAGAGAGAAATCTTCAGAGACCCATCTATATTGGTCAAGACTTCCCTATTTATCATGGCTGCACTGGCATTGCTGCAAATGGGCTGCATATGTTCCACAGGATCTCTGTGTTCTGGCAAAGGGGTTTAGTGGGCACAATCTGTTAATTCTGGGAATAAAAAAAAAAAAAGTGATCTTTGATTTAGAACAGATTTAGTCCTGTGACGAGAAAAATGCTGAAGGATGCTGTAGGAGCAGAGCACCTACTACCATTTTTTATGTGAATTCTGAAAACCTTATATATTCCACCTTGTGAAAGGCAGACTGTATAGTTCTGTGACCAGGGAGAGCAAGTATTTTCTGAGGGGCTTACATGCTAAAGGAATCAGAAAGATCCAGGTTCTGTCTAATAGAGTGGGTTAATTCTGCATTAAATCCAAATCTTTAGGGCAAGCCTTGTGAATCTGCAGTATCCAGTGCAAATGCCTCAATTGAGCTTTCTTTTTTGTTTCTCTGATTCAGTGAAAGCAATTTGTTTTTTTTTTCAAAGGCTGGCCTAGTGAGTTGTAAAACTCATCAGTGCATCCAATAGGGTTGCTCCTTCAGCTCAAGGGGTGATGATTTATGCCTTTCATACTAGATTTTGAATCTCACTGATGACTTCAGTGTCCCTGTGAGGTATCATATACACTGTACTGTAAATGTGATGAAAAGGAGTAACACTGACCTTTATTTCCTATCCCAAATATTATAATCTTGGTCAGAGTTTTGTTTCAGACTAGCTGGTGACTCACTGCAGTGGTTGCTATTACATATCAAAATGGCTTAAACAGCTTGTGTCTAAACTGTGGGATGTAGCAATACTTCCCAGCTCCTAGGTTTCTTCACACCTTTCTTTTGGAAAAAAAAAAAAAAAACGACAAAAAACAAAATCAAACTTTGTGTGGGCATGAAGGTAGCAAGGATACCCCTGCAAATCTTCCAGTCTGCGTGGTCAGAGGACATTCCAAATAAAGGACTTTCTGATAAAATGTAATCAGCCTGAGATTATAAACTTTGCCTTGAAGGATCTTCAAGGATTTGCCTTCATATGGCAATTTTCAAAGTGGAAGCATTTTTCAATCACTCCAAACTCAGTCAGGAAGGTCTCAGTTAAGAATTCATAATAAATGAAAATAATCTACTCATTTCGTCCTGTTTTATTAACTCATGAGATCAGCTGACATTTATTCTGAAATGCAAGTTCTAGTGTGAAAGGAAAACC
This sequence comes from Pezoporus wallicus, assembly GCF_028554395.1. Lineage (NCBI taxonomy): Eukaryota > Metazoa > Chordata > Aves > Psittaciformes > Psittacidae > Pezoporus > Pezoporus wallicus. Next base: position 488,166 of record NW_026642422.1, read on the forward strand.
AGTCTGTGATAAGCATGTTGTAATAACTTTGGTAAGGACATTTACATCCAAAAGATTAAAAGATTTGGTAACAGTTTAGTCAAATACAAGAGATAGTACCTGGAAAGTGATCCAGCCAGTCAATACCCTGAGGGAAAGGGAGGAAGGAAGCTGAAAAAAAAAGCTTGCAATTCCTGTTATCTGCATTTGTCCAGAGTTAATAATTACTTGAAAGTGGATTGGTTTGAATCAGTGCATTCCACACTGATGGCTCTGGGTTTTTTCATCTCTGGGGCTTGGGAACACTTGTGCTTCAGGAAGAGAATCGGTATTAGAGGTTAGAAGTGTTCCATTGGTTTTACTGTGAAAAGTCAAACTGAGTTCAGGTAGGGGTAGAATATTAGTAAAACATTGATTAAATGCTTCAGTGACACACGGTGAATGGAGTTTACACATTTATCACTCTTAGATGTTTCATTTCAAAAGCAGTCTAAAATCGAAGTGATTGGTACACACCATCGTTTAAATTTATGGGTTGAGTTACAAGTCTCAGCACAGTAATCTGCATGAAGTTCTGACCTTGTGTTTCTTCTGCTGGTTTCATATTTGCTGCTTGGGCTCTTCCTTCTTTCATCATTGTTTGAAGTCTTACCACCACTACATCTTTCATTACATGGATCGATTACACACATCAGTGGATGGTAAACCATTCCACTTTATCTTTGAAAGACATGATTATTACATTTTCTGAGGATAAAAATAATTACTAGGCTTCTATTTATATCTAAAATCCCCACCTCATTATTCACATTGTCTTGAAACAATAAATTGTAAGTTAGGAATTTAGCGCCCCACCAATGCCAGTGACAGATACTCAGCTGACATCTTCATTTCTTTCTTCAGGAAACATAAACTGTAAGCAGTGTCTGGGCAGGCTTTTCTTATAACTTTTCCTAATACATTTCTGATTTGGATGCAGGACCTACAAGAAAACTTGAAGCTTCTTACTCCTTACATTGGTTTAAGAGGCCACATGTGAAGCCACTGTGGCCACATGAGGCCACTGTGCTTGGTACTTTCTGATGTGACCAGATAGTGAAAACCCAATGCTTATCCCAAAAGAGATAATGACAAATAAAGGGTGGGTAGCACAAAACCAAGAAATACCATACTCTGAATCCTTATACTGGCTCTGAGCTCTTTTGCCCTACTGTGTTTCCTTGCTCAGTGTTTTAACCACTCAACATATAGCACTCCATCTATGGAACTTGAATGCTTTCAGGTTGATAGCACTGCTCCCTCATCACACACACTATTTGCCTCTTTTATTACTTTTGAGTATTGTTTACTTAAGAACTTCAAAACTGCTGGTGATGTCAATAGCTGCTTCAGCTGCATTTAGGGAAGAATTCCATGAAACAAAGTAGACCTGTACCTGCTTCCTTATTGTAAATACAGTTTTTTTATAGCAATAAAACTGTCTTCCTTTCCTTTAAGTAAATTATGCATTATAGGTCAACCTTGCAAAAACTGGGTTGTGAGATTGCAGCACCATTTGACTCTGAAGCTCTAAACATTTGGAACTATGACAGAAAATCATCCAAATCTGGTGATATGGGAAAAAGGATGTTTGCAATTTCTCTAACAAGAAAGCTGTCGAAATAAGAACAGGTAATATAGAATGGCAAGCTATGCCACCAGGTGTTACCTCTTTGCTTTTGGATAGTGTTATTAGCTATATAGCACTTTATATTCATATAGAGTGAAATTCTCTCCATTGTCGTAACGTTAGGCTTAAGAAATCATTCATATTGTCACAGAAAATAGAGACAAACAAATCCATTTAATTATAATCAATTATTTATACTCTCATCTGAATTTCTCTGTCCTGATCTCCTTGATCAGTCTTTCACTGTATCATGGGAATGAATCGGTGTGCTCTTTGAGATAGTGAGTATTAGCCAAACCCAATGTTGGCATGACTTTACTGGTCCTAATGATGTTGCGAATCTGAAAATCTGAGGGAGGGAACTTTTTATAACTGCTTGAGACAGGCTGCAGTACTTTAAGGTAGATGATTACTTTGTCTTTGAAAAGGTTGAGTAGTGATGTAAAATCAGCAAGGGGATAGGTTAGTAGTATATTGTAAACATTTATGTGGAGGCCAGTGAGTTCCTGACAATGGGATATTTTCTTGAATTATTATGCTTACAGCCTCAAACTTCCATTTGCCATCCAAAACCCAAGTATTCTAACAAGCACGCAGAACCTCCGTTCTTTTTCCATAATGGTCCCTGTTTTCAACAATGTCCTGAATGACACAAAATTAACTCAAAATTTAGTTATTTTAAATTTCTGAGGTGAGGTGCAGGTGTGGCTGAAAGTTGAGTCAGCTTTTGGTGTCTTATTATTCAGACTCTCATCTTTAATTCTCAGAGATGAAGCTTTCCAGAATCCATGTCTCATTGATTTCTTTATCTGTCTTACAGAAGGGGAAGCAAACCTAGTGGGAAACTAGGAGGTTTATCTAAAATCTCAAAGAGAAGGTCATGTGGAAAGAATATTGTCTTCCTTATTTATACCCTTGTTTTTCAGCACTTTGACTTTGTCACAACTCTTTGTTTAAGCAGTCTTGGGATACTGCCCAGTTTGCTCTTGGCTTGTTTAGTTTTTTGGTTGGTTTTTTGGGTTTGGGTTTTTTTTTTTTGCAATTTCAGCACTGCAAAACATGTTTTCTGCTTTCTGTGACTTTCTTCAGAGTTCCAGATATTAGTGCACAGACTCTTTTTGCCATTTCATCCATGCTGACTAGCTATTCCTCTCCCAGAAATCTAGTGGATACCAGTGTAGTTTTGGGGAATTGAATGTATCTCCTATTTCTTACTTAATATCATCATTTAGTACTTTCAAATGTTAACAACACTGATATTTAAAGAGGCTGAAATCAAAGGAGATATTTAAAGAGAAATTGTTTGATTATCTGCAATGTATTGTAAAATAATCTGCTAGCCAGGTTGTTTTCAGCTGGATGTACAAGAAGTTGCCATCCTTTTGGAATCATCTTATCCTTCTAGATGCTTCCAACTTAGTCTTAAATTTATTCTCCTCATTGTTGACTGTTATTGGAGCTAATGAAGACAATTTAGTGGAATTCTTGGTTCTTTTCTTGCCTGTTATTAACTTGTGGGATACTCCCAGTCAAGACTAAATTTGATTGTATTTGAAAGTACAGCCCAATGGAAGTGCTTCTTCCAGCAAATGTTGGAGGCAGTAGGTTAGTTTTTTAGCACTTGAAACTCCTCAGATTTGACTGAGTGAGAATGAGGTGAATAAGCAGGAAAGGCAAACATGGGAAAGTGAGATGCTGATTGACAATTCCAAATTGTGATGAAACTGTCTTGGTCAGACAAAGCATAGATGAAGAGGAATAGTCATTAAGAGAGAAGAAACAGGACAGGCCATATTTAGTGGCCCTGACTTACCTCATATATTTTGAAATGAAACAGCAGCAAATCCACTGATGTCAGGAATTTATTTCAGCACGAAATCAGTTTATGGGGACAAGTGCATGCATGATGAAAGTAAATATACATATTCCCTTTCTTTTAAGTGAGCACATTAAACTTTTTCAATAAATTGTCCATACTTTGAAGAACCAGATCTTAAATATAGAGTCATTTGAAACTTCCAAGCAATGCCAGTCTGTCCTTAGTATGATTTAGTTAAAGGAGCATTATGTAGGTAAGCACCTGACCTGGTGGTTAGAGAGAGCCGTGTGTTGTGTTCTCACTATCCACAGCAATAAGACTTAGTGTGAGATAGTTCTCCAAAGGACTTATTTCAGAAACAAGACAAGTTTGAGAACTAATAGACATCTCTATAAGGATGCAGGGAGAGTTTGGGCCTAAGTGCAAATTCAGTAGTGTGACTAGTCTAGGCTTTAGACAAGAGAGAAATCCTGTGCTTTGAGGCTCCTGGTCTGAATCTTTAGAAGTTAGGTGGCCTGGAAAGTGTTAGTAATAGGTGAAATGCTGAAAGTTTTTTTTCTATGTTCCCATTGAATTTTGGACCTTAGCATCTTTAAGGGTCAGGCCAATTATTAGCTAATTTGCATGCACAAATGCCTATTTTCTAGAATGCAAACAGACAGCTTTTTAATGCATAATCTCCTTATTAATGAAAGCACAGAACTAAAAAAATGCTCAGAAAGGTTAAAGCTGGTCAAGACAAAGGAGAAACTTTGAATTACCAAGTCCAGACATGAGAAGTGTTCTGAGGGAGAAGGATTTCACTGTATAATTTATAGGCAAGAAAATGAAAAGAGAGGCTAAAAAAGCAATAAGAAATCTTGGCTAAATTCCTGCTGAAAACTTTGAAACTATACTCTCTGTCTTCATATGGAAAAACAAAACCAACCTAACCATTTAACAGATGATTCCCTTCCTATAAAAAGTTGTCATTTTGGCTCATGTATTTGGCTTGGAGATGGGAACAGCTGGAGCAAAGCAAATGGAAAAACCCCAAAGTGTTCTCTTCTTCTCTTTGCTCATGGGCACTGAGCTTTAATTAACTTTGTCATCCTCTTATTAAAATCAAACTCTTCTAATGCGGCTACCCCTCTTCCCCTGACTTTTTATTCACACTGTGTAGATTCCAAGGAATTTTTCTCTTGGAGACCAAAATTACCTGGATATCTCTCAAAGCATTCATACCGGGCTTCAGACTAAGATTGACTCTGAGAAAGCCAATACTGAGATTCCATAGAGAAAGAAGCAAAGTTTTAAAAAGTGGCTTGAATGGGAATGCTATTTTTCACCTTTAGGTAATATTGCTCTGTTAATTATATGGGAACATTATTTACAGTGTCAACAGGCCAAGAAATGGTGTTTTGGGAGCACAGAAGAGCATGAGAGACAAAAGCAAACCACAAGTTTATCTCCATCAATAGTAATATATTCTGTGAAGGGAAGCACCATTCCTCCCAGGCTGTGTTAGTGATATGCTTGCAAAGACCTTAGGCATACCTGTGGGTGATGTGTGTTGCTGTTCCATGCTTTATTGCTCTCAAAGTAAGGACACACAAAAGAGACCTCCAGATATTCATATACATCCAAACAAAACCTGCCAGATATTAAAGGACATTATGAGCAGCATTGACCATTTGCACCGAGATTTATAGAGATAGCATGAGCTCTCAAATTCCAAAATGACATACAAACTACCAATCATCCTTCACGGTGATAAGCTCAGTGGATATGCATATTTCTGTGTCATGGGAGAGCGCAGAAAGGAAATAGTCACATTTGTTTTCTTATTAATTATTTAGAATTCTACTCCTTTTTTACTGCATGAATACAAATTCCCTGTTTGTGGTCTTCCAGCTGCAAGTAAACATTGTTTATTCTCCTCCTGTGTCTCCTCACTTTTTTAGGCTTTACTTTATTTGGGAAAAACAGTGTTTCAGCACTAAACTTCTGTCAAGTCTGTGCCCTTTCATGACTTCTGCTCCTTCTTACCTGAGCATTAGCTGGCCTCCAGCTGAGATTTATATGACATGTCAGGGTCAGGATTAAAAAGGAAACCTTCACCTTTCCTGAGTGACGCTTCCTCTATGGATACCTCATGCCTGAATGTCCACATGATGCTAAACTGATAAACTGACCTTTAAAAATAAGCTTTGGCATAATTCCATGCAGGATAAGAATCTAAATGATTTTAAAGCTGTTGATGTAAAAGAAAATAAACCATAGGACGGTTTAGGACTGTAAAAAAGAAATGGACTTGGGCAGAAATTCTCTGACATACCCTCATGTGCAAATCTTTTTTCAATATCTTCAAGGGACACCCCCTGTCTATTTTTTTCTATTCTAAATATGTCAGCAGAAGTAGCAGAGAATTTTTTTGAGAACTGGCATTCACTCCTCTGCCTGTAAAACCAGGTGCCTTCATTTTCTGATCCAAGTTTTTCAACATCATTGACTCTCAGGACATCTGTGAGTATTCAGCACTATGGAAAAAAATTCACACCATTTAGGTTTGCATTCAGTCTTCCCACAGATACTAGTACCTGATGTATATTGATGTGCTGTGTATTATCCAGCTGTTAAGAATCAGTGTATCAGCTCCTGTCAGCTCCCTGTGATCCTTGGGAAGTACTGTGAAGCTCATCTCTTACTTGATTAGAAATACCTCATGCTTAAGACTGATCCCATATGTTTTGGTGCTGTCTGACCCACTTGCTTCCAGGAATGTCTCAGCTGGCTGACAAGCCTTTTATTTACATATTTATAAGTCACATTCTCAAGCCATTCTCTTTTTTAAATAAGTGTGCCCTGGTGCTCATTTACTGATTTTTGAATAAGCAAATGTGCTATGTTACTTTTGTACCAACCAACCCATTACATTCTGATATGAAATTGAACAATGAATTTGAACTTATCTCCCCTCCTTTTTAATAACGTGTATTTTAACACAGTATTCAAGTTTGCAGTTTTGTAGGAATTGGTAGAGAATGGAGCAACATGACTACCATTTAAGGTAGGAAAAGGAGTGGAGACCTAACACTTTTGCTATATGGGACCCCTTTCAATGTTTTTTTAAGCACCTGTAAACTAGGATTAGACCTGTACTAGCTTGGTTCTTTGCATATACTTCAGCTTGGTTAAAATCATGTGCATTTGACAAATCTCTGTAAAACCAAACACTGTCAGGTAACAATTGTACAAATATTTGTTAAACAGAATTAATATAAATAAATTTTTTTCTCCATCTTTTGGAAGCAACACTACTAAAAGTCTCAAAAATGCATAGAAAGCAACTTTTTTTGATAGCCACTTACAAGAGTTTTAGTGTATGCCGATGGAAACATGATACTTGCATGTGCATTACATTCTGTAATGGCTCTTTATACAGGATCACATATCATCTAGTACATACCATTGGAAAATCCTTCCTTGGTCTATAGAAGACAAGTCAGCTGTTTCATTAACTTGGAAGACAGAAGATGTGTGCTTTCCATTTTGTCTTCAACCTCTTCCTGTCCTGTCTCTACTCCTTTTGTGTTGGGGATGTCATAAAGGCTATTCAGACAGTAGCGGAGAGACTCTTTCTGGAATAGAGGCAGTATGTATATGTTTGGAAACAACACATTTAGAATCATGATAGGCAAAGCACATACATGCTTGTTATTAGACCTGACTGAAAGACTCTCAAAATCAAACAAGAACATGGTCTCAAAAAAATAAAACATACATTTCAAAGCAAATCCTGATTCTGTAATGGTGTCTCCCTGATCGGCATAAATTATAGATTTTGAAGTGATAAAATTTGGAAAAAAAAAATCCAAACCAAAATATTCTGAAGTGTCAAAACTACTTGTTTAATTACTAAATCTTAATAGTTTTTCTTCTGAGGTAACATCTATTTTAAACACATATACTTTTGTCAAAAAAAAAAAAAAAAGAGAACCAAATGAGAAAATCAAAATCAAGTACCACATTTTGCATTTTGACATCAAATCACTTCAAAATTATGCCTATAAAAAGAATTATATCAAAATCAAAACATTCTAGAACAGACAAGACAGCATTTTACCACTGAAATACTGTTGAACTGTTTTGGGTTAGCACTGGTGTGCAGTTTCACTTCAGTTCCAAGAACAGCATGAAAGGTGATTTACCTCAGTTTTGTTCCTCTATAGCATAATATCACAATCTCTCTCCTACCCTTAAAAAAAATCCAACCCCCCCCCCATCAGAACAAATCAACAACAACACTCTAAACCAAAACCAGGCAAAAAAAAAAACTGTAAGCGGCGAGGAGAAGCAGACAGGCCAACCCAATATGGGTGATAAGCAAACTTCTACTTTATTTGTGACGCAGTTCACACATATATAGGAGTGGTATTCAGCCACTCCTTGGCACAACAGTATTGGTTAGCCCCCCACAGCTTCCTCCACATTCTCCTCCCAGGTCCGGTCTCCGGCCACCTGTGGGGGCCACCCCCTGCCTTGCTTGCACAGTCCTCCAGAACTCTATGGTCCTGCTCTTAGAGTCATTCTGCAACAATTCCCCCCTTTTTCTTTGTACGAGCAAGGCATTGTGGGTTATTCCGTTCACCTGTTTTATCATACAACTATAAAGAAGTCTAATAGCTACGATGATTAACCTAGTCAATGATACGTAAGTGCAATACTTTTAAACAGTGTTTGACTCAACCTGTAATGCCCTGTGAAGACAACCATCTAGTTATTCTTAGGATATTGCTCATTTACTATTGCTGGGTAAGCTGAGCCAGGGTTCTCAGCTGTGCGTGCATCGAATTAGCATAATCAGAGAGACTCATACAACACATTCCATCAAACTCTTCACATCCATGTCCCTGTTCCAACAACAAAAGGTTGTGTTGCATGTCTTACAGAGTCAACATTAAAGAAAATCAGGAATTGCCTTCGATGTAGAATTGTCTGCTTAGCAGCTCAGCAACTCAGTCTGCTTAGTTGAGCCAAGGCCCCGGCTGAAGCACTTACAGTGATTTGGCATATTATGATTGGATACATGTTTTGAAGACCCTTAGTGACTAACATATAATTGGTTAAACACAGGTGTGAGAACTCAACCTTGAAAGCTTGCCAACAGTCCACAGTTCTCATTAACTTGGTGAATTCCAGCCTCTTATCTTGCTTGCTTAAGCTTACTCGGGCCTCTCATGGCCTTGCTGTATCTTTCAGGACTATTCAAAGTTTATGTACCACTTATGCATTCTCCTGTGAGAACACTGTCTCCACATCTCCCCCCTTTATGTTTTATATATGGTTTGGGTGGCCCTACTTGAGCAGGGGATCTGGGCTAGATTATATTTCCAACATATGCCAACTAGAGGCTGCCTGGGCCTGCCCCTTTTTTCTGCTCTATGGCTCTCTGATAACAGGCTGTATAGCTCTCTGATCCTTCACATCAAGGTCTGGCATGGCATGTGTCCCCACCGCTCCACGCCTGCTGGGTTGCAGCCAACAGTGGAGCTAAAGGTTCTTCTTGGTGGCAAACACAGAGGCCAGCCCAGTCTTGCCCTTGATTGTGGTAGCAGGCATTTGGTCAGCCTCAGTCCTTGTTGTCAATACACAGTTTCACCTGCTTCATCCAGTAACAAGTCACTACTACAGCAAGGCACACACAAATTTACATTAGCAGAGTAACTATTACAGGGTGCAGCAGCATGTTGAAGATGCTAATGGCAGTGAGGGACTAGCCAAAGAAATTTCTTACGAGTGGAATTCTCCCCCTCTCTTAAATTTGTTCCATCACCTGCTTTACAACACTACCATTGTATTAAAATTTTTCTAGCTTTTGCCTTAGCATTTTCTAGCAGCTACTGCAAATTTCCATACTCTAACATCTCTTTTACAAGTGACAAATCTATACAATACAAGGTGCAGTTTCTTATTAGCAACTAGCTAGTAAATACAGGTGGTTTTATACACAAAATAACAACCTCTAATAATAGCTATTTTAGAAGCACACATATTCAGGATGTTACTTTTCAGTTGCCCCCAAGTGATGTTTTGCAGTTATTTGTTCTTTCTCTTCCTCTATCTCATTCTGCTTGGGGTAATCACGGTCAGCTCCTGTAGCTGAGGCATCAGGTTTATCCATTCGTCTGTCCAGCTCATGGCAAGGCTTGACAAACTTTGCAGGCAGTCACCATGGACCTGTAGGCAGGAGGACACAAATATACCCCCTCCCCCAGGTTATCAGTTCTTCAGAAGTAGACAGGTTAAGTGCAGCATCATTACTCTCTCCTCCCCCCCCCGGTTTTTTTTTTTTTTTTTTTTTTTTTTTTTTTTTTTTTAGTCCCTGCAAAAGCCATCATTACTCCCACTACAGTCCCACAAGGACCCTGTGGAGACTAACAGCAAACCAGCTCCGAGAAGCATCATTGCAGTGCGAGGTGGCAGGCTCAACCTTAGCAGGCATCCCCGCAGAGGCTCTGCCTCCCCCACATCGTATGAGGCTTGGGCTTTTATACTGACCAAAATGCACACTCATTGCGACACAGGTGGCCAGCCTGTGCTGGAAGAAGTGGCCAGCAGTATCTACAGAGGTCTCCAAGGGTTGATAGAAACCTGGACATACTTATATTTACCAACTTCTAGTACATGAGTATCACAGAGAAACTGTATGGGCTCCCCCTGTCAATTGCAAGAAAAAATCATAACATATACAGCTTGAGTATAAGAGGATTTTAACGCATACGTGGTCACTGTTTGTCAGGCCTCCTTAACTATTTTGAGATCAAGAGCTTCCCACTCTTTAGCCCCCTGCTGTGTAGTAAACACAGGATATGCAAAGATGCCCATTGCAGAAAATTCCCCAGTAATGATCACATATTTGGTTACCCATTGTTACAACTGATCGTCTCCAGGGCCAGTAAGTCTGAGCAGACCCACCCGGGAGACGAAGAGTCAGGGTCTGGAAGCAGAGGATATAAATCTGGCTCGGATTCAGGGGATTCGGGGGCTGATCCTGGGCCGAACTCGGGGTCTCCGTTGCTCGCAGCTGTGTCTTTCTTATCAGATGTCTCCCGTTCGGTATGTAGCCATCTGCAGACCTGGCTCCTCCGTGACTGAGTTAATTTTTTTTTTTTTTTTCACTCTAAGGCATAGTGGGTTGGAGAGGCTCGCGGTTCCTTTAAATCTCCCGGCTCGCGCATGATCCCTATTTTCTACTGCGTGCTTCACAGTGGCGCCGCAATCGATCCGGCGCCGAGGCACCGCCCTCTTTCTTTCGGATTCCTCGACATTTATCATGCGTATCCCTTCTAATATACTTTCTCTGTCCTTTTCAAAGTCCCTACTTTCGGAACTGGGGTGGTGGGGGAGCAGGGGGTTACACCTCCTCCGCGGCACCTTCTGATGGAGGGGGAGAAAAGGAAGGGGGGGGGGGTTGGGGGGGAAACCCTGTGCTCCCGCGAGTTGGGGGAAACGAGTTGTAATCTTCCCCCGGTTTCAACCGACCGGGGACGTCTGTTCCTAGTTTCTTCGTTGCTACCACGGCAGTTTTCTTTTCTGCCTCGTATCTTTTTATACAGTTCATTACTTCTCTCCGTGGTTTACTGAGTTTCTTTGCTGTTTTATCATCATTAAGCATTGAGTCAAATAGTTCTTCACCAAACTTTCGCCACTCACTCTCCTCAAAAACTGTATTAGGATCTGCAAAAAATCCCTTAGCCTTCCCTAGCCACTAGACCTGCTAGCTGCTTTAGAGTCTCAGGCTCAATTCCCCGCTTTTATAAAAAACGCTATAAAAGTTCAGGGCTCAGTTCCCCGCTTTTATAAGAAGCACTGTAATAAGTTCAGGGCTACCTCTCGGTCCATTTTCATGGCCAGCCTTTTCCGAATCGTCCTCCCCTGGGTCGTCCTGTAACTCGGTCTCCGGATCGGTCTCCGGATCGGCCTCCCGACGCAGCAGTGTCTGGTTCGCCCCAGTGGCGGACTCCTTTCGGTTAGTCCAAGCACCCGGGTCCGTCACGCCACCGCAGCAGCATTGCCCGCGCTTCCCGGCCACTGCCACCGGCGCCGCTCACTCGCTGTTCCGGGTCCCCGTCGACCGGGGCCCTGTATCCCGGGTCCCCGCTAGTCGGGGCCCTGTATCTGGGTCCCCGTCGACCGAGGCCCTGTATCCGGGTCCCCGTTAAACTGGGACCCTGTATCCAGGTCCCCGTTAAACAGGGGCCCTGTGTCCGGGTCCCCGGTAGTCAGGGCCCTGTATCCCAGGTCCCCGCTAGTCGGGGCCCTGTATCCGGGTCCCCGCTAACCGGGGCCCTGTATCCCCGGTCCCCGCTAGTCGGGGCCCTGTATTCCGGGTCCCCAGCGACCAGGGCCCTGTAGTCCGCGTCCCTGTTCGGGCGCCATTTGTAAGCGGCGAGGAGAAGCAGACAGGCCAACCCAATATGGGTGATAAGCAAACTTCTACTTTATTTGTGACGCAGTTCACACATATATAGGAGTGGTATTCAGCCACTCCTTCTTGGCACAACAGTATTGGTTAGCCCCCCACAGCTTCCTCCACATTCTCCTCCCAGGTCCGGTCTCCGGCCACCTGTGGGGGCCACCCCCTGCCTTGCTTGCACAGTCCTCCAGAACTCTATGGTCCTGCTCTTAGAGTCATTCTACAACAAAACCCCAGCACCCTTCCCCGCTTTCCCACCCCCAAATGTCTATCTCTGATTTAGGATGTGGTTCCTGGAATTAAGGACAGCAGTTTACTCTTCCATGCTGTGTCAGTAACTTCCTTAACTCCTCAAATAGTACCTGACTTTTGGGAATAGCATGGACTGAGTTTGTTAATGTTTGCAAAGCAGACTAAGACATCAAATAGCAATCACTTTCTAAACACTAAGTATTATATCTGACCTGAGTCAAAGTTAGAGCGGAGGTTAGAACAGAGTGGAAAGAGAATAAGCAATGCCAATGATACCATTTTCAGAGAAAATGCAGGGTTTATTTTTAGGATAAATGGTGGAAATTGAAATAAACTGAAGGATTAAGTAGTTGCTGTAAAGAATAATTTTTGTGCTATGAACACTTTTAATATCCTCTTCTTTTATTAAGTAAAAAAATATCACAATGCTTTTAGCCATCTACTGCAATAATCCTTTGCCTTAGAATCATAGAATCGTAGAATCATAGAATAGTTAGGGTTGGAAAGGACCTTAAGATCATCTAGTTCCAACCCCCCTGCCATGGCCAGGGACACCTTACACTAAATCATATCACCCAAGGCCTCATCCAACCCGGTCTTGAACACTGCCAGGGATGGAGCACCCACAACCTCCCTGGGCAACCTATTCCAGTGCCTCACCACCCTAACAGGAAAGAATTTCCTCCTTATATCCAATTTGAACTTCCCCTGTTTAAGTTTTAACCCGTTACCCCTTGTCCTGTCACTACAGTCCCTAATGAAGAGTCCCTCTCCAGCATCCCTGTAGGCCCCCTTCAGATATTGGAAGGCTGCTATGATGTCTCCACACAGCCTTCTCTTCTCCAGGCTGAACAGCCCCAACTTCCTCAGCCTGTCTTCATACGGGAGGTGCTCCAGCCCCCTGATCATCCTCGTGGCCCTTCTCTGGACTTGTTCCAACAGTTCCATGTCCTTTTTATGTTGAGGACACCAGAACTGCACACAATACTCCAGGTGAGGTCTCACGAGAGCAGAGTAGAGGGGCAGGATCATCTCCTTGGACCTGCTGGTCACGCTCCAGCCCAGGATACGGTTGGCTTTCTGGGCTGCAAGCGCACACTGAAGGTGGCTCATGTTCATTTTCTCATTGACCAACACCCCCAAGTCCTTCTCTGCAGGGCTGCTCTGAATCTCTTTTCTTCCCAACCTGTAGCTGTGCCTGGGATTGCTCAGACCCAGGTGTAGGACCTTGCACTTGTCATGGTTAAACTTCATGAGGTTGGCATCAGCCCACCTCACAAGCGTGTCAAGGTCCCTCTGGATGGCATTCCTTCCCTCCAGGGTATCAACCGAACCACACAGCTTGGTGTCATCGGCAAACTTGCTGAGGACACACTCAATCCCACTGTCCACGTCAGCGACGAAGATGTTAAACAAGACCGGTCCCAACACCAATCCCTGAGGGACCCCACTTGTTCCTGGTCTCCAGCTGGACATTGAGTCATTGACCACAACTCTTTGTGTGCAGCCATCCAGCCAGTTCTTTATCAACCAAGTGGTCCATCCATCAAATTGATGTCTCTCCCATTTAGAGACAAGGATGTTGTGTGGGACAGTGTCGAACGCTTTGCACAAGTCCAGGTAGATGACATCAGCTGCTCTACCCCTGTCCATCAGTTCTGTAGCCCCATCATAGAAGGCCACCAAATTGGTCAGGCAGGATTTCCCCTTAGTGAAGCCATGCTGGCTGTCACCAAGCACCTTGTTGATTTTCATGTGCCTTAGCATGCCATCCAGCATTCTGAATTAGCTGTTTGGAAAAGGCAGAACATATCATAGGACTGAAGCTTTTGCAGAAGCTCCCAGTGAAACTGAGAAAGCTGTTTCAGATGCAGCCTCTATTGACTAGTCTCAGACTTATCCAGAGACTCCTTTGGCACTTTGCTCCCTTATATCTAAGTAACAGTGTCACACATACTGATTGCTGAAAATTACTATACACAGTCTGAACACAGCCTTAACTTACTATTTGGTGCAGCTGGGTGAAGGGTAGTTGTAGTGTTTGTGTTATAGTTTACATTTCCCCTACTCCTGAACTAGTCAAGGAAGAAAAATCACTATTCAGGGAAAATAATTTCTGATTTAGAGATCATCTGGAGTAGCCTGTGGGTGAAAGATAACAGAATTTGCAACCCCTTCTTACTTATTACTAACTGCCCCAGCTCAGACCATCACTCATATTCTCTATCAGAAATTTCCAATATGGGAAATCTTCATCAGCTCTTTTCTGTTGTACCTAACACCTTTGTGTTGTTCAGGTTGTAAACCCTAAGAGTCTTGTCAGGTATGGTATGAAACTCAGTCTTATGTCTATACTGCAAGTGAAGACGTGATTGCAAAGCGGGTAGGATTTTCCAGTCCATTCTACCCTGACCCTCAAGATCTGTACAGAAGCCATGCCTCCTGGAACAACCAGCTTTGAAGTGTTTAACCATCAGTCTATTTAATAATCTCACTTACAGCTGCACCATTTAGCAACGAAGTGTGTTTTTTCTTTGACAGTATAGTTTGCGTACCTTTATAGGGCTGACTTCTTCTCAATGAACAAAATAAAGGTTTTACAACTTAAAGAGTCATGGAGTCAAAAATTTACTTTTTTTGAATGTTGAAGTGTGGGTGTATTACTGAAAGCAATTCATTCTTTGGATTTGGCACAAAGTGAGCTGATTTGATTTGTTTCTATTGCTGCATGCTACAGGCAAAGAATAAAATTGAAAAAAAAAAAGAACATATTGTGCTTGGAATGGGATAATGTATTTAAATAAGAGGCCAACCCCTCATTTGCTTAAAGCTGACAGAGTTACAAGCAGGTGTTATCTCAAAAATGGGAAGTTATCATGGTTTGCTGCTTCTTACTCTCTTCAAAATAAAACAAAACAAAATGAAGAAAAATAATATTACCATCTAAATGTAAATTTCTTTTTTTTTTTGTTTGTTTGTGGGGTTGGGTTTTTTGTTTGCACTCAAAGGCTGCCACAATACAGTTGCCTAGGGAATGCCAGTCTAATTAAAATTTTAATTCTAAACCTGTTGAGATCTGTGGGAGAGAAATGTTTCTAGAAGACCCCTACAACAACAAATGGTAACTCTTTCATGATGTTGTAAGACTTAATGAAACTTAATTTTGGTGGATAGTATGGGACTTTCTCCATGCTCAACTGAAACCTGCAATTTCTTTGCCACTCTAGAGCATCATGATTTAGAATTGTGAAAGAGACAAAGAGGTTTGGAAAACAAAAATAACTTTACTTGCTTGGCTGATTTTTTAAAACACTCCTAGACTTGTGTCTAAGACAAGGCCACTTGTCAGAGATCTGAAACAAGTGGAACAAATATGGTGACAGGCAGGAGTATTCCTGAGAACAACTGTGAGCAGCAACCCAAAATCTTTGAGGTATGAAGACAGCTGAAAAATGCCTTTTCTTTGTAGCTTTATTGTTTTGACTAACACTGTTGAGAGGTCTAGCTTAGCCCAATGTCCTGGGTTCAGCAGTAGCAGTCATTTTTCTCCTTCTTAGTAGCTGGTGCAGTGCTACTACATAGTGTGTTTTACCCACAACCATTTTGTCTGATCTCAAGAGCTAAGCAGAGTCAGGTTTAGGCCTTGTCTAGGGTTAGATGATGATATAAGAGGACCAGGAGATTTTCCCTGAGGCTGGACAGTCATGAGCGGGATAGTATGGGCAAGTATCTAGGTCAGTGGGCCCCTCCAATGCTTTGGAATTTCACCACTCAACTAGTGCAAAATCCAGAAGAATCAGTAAAACACTTGAATGAGGTGTGTTGTCATCCTGGTCATACCAGAGAGGGACAGACCTGCTGGGGCTTGGCCTATGCTTACAGAGCCCTGTTCAACACTATCTAGCACCTTCAAAGGGAAAACAATGTCCCTGGATCTGATGGCAAAGCAACAGACAACGCATATACTCCAACTCCAAGTACAGAAGCTACACCAGCCCCAGCAACAAGTACAGCAGCTACCCAAAGTTCAACCGTAACAGACAGCACAGTTAATCCAACTCCAAGTACAGCAGCTACACCAGAAGTCCAATTTGTGCCAATATCAGTTCCCCCATACGCAAGGGGAAAAGCAAAAAAGAGGCAAGAAAGATGAAGCAAGATGAAGAAACAATGTACTCACCACCCAGGGCAGCATCTGACCAGGAGTTATTAATATGTGAATCAGAAGAAGAAGAGGAAGAAGAGGTGACTTCTCCACCTCTGACCTCAAGCGAGCTACAGAGTATGCGGAAAGATTTTATCTGTCATCCAGGGGAGCACGTCATCACCTGGTTCCTCCAATTCTGGGACAATGGAGCCAATGATCATGGACTAGAAAGTAGGGAAGCCAAGCAGCTGGGATCACTTGCTAGGGAAGGGGGAATTGACAGAGCAATTGCAAGAGGGGAAAAGCCCCTCAGCCTTTAGAGGCGGCTCTTGGCAGCTGTGAAAGAAAGATTTCCATACAAGGATGATGTTATGAGTCGTTCAGCCAAGTGGACTACACTAGAGAAAAGCATTCATTCTCTGAGGGGATCAGTCATTGTAGAGATGATCTATCACATCAAGCCGAATAACGGGGATGTACCCATAAATCCAGATGAAGTCGAATGTACATGACCTATGCGGTGGAAACTTACACAGAATGCACTGTCATCATATGCCCATTCATTGGCAACAGTAACCTGGAATGACATAGTACCACTAACAGTGGGTGAAATGGTTCATAAAATCTGAGAGTTTGAAGACAATCTCACCCCTTCCATCATTTCAGCTGTGGAAAAACTGCCCCAGGATCTCAAACAATTGAGGGACGATCTGATTTATCCAGCTCCTCGCATGTACCAACACACATCTCAGCTATTAACAAAAGGCGTCCTACTGTTTGAGAGAGAAGATATAGAAGGTACACACCATGGGCCACCCTATGGTTTTGCCTGTGGGATCACAGAGAAGACATGACAAAGTGGGATGGAAAACCTACCTCAGCTCTGGAGGAATGGGTGCATGAATTGAAAAGGATAACAAAGGTCAAGGATGATCATCCCATGAAAGCTGCAGCTTCGGTCTCTGGTGAGCAGTTTCCCAGATGGAGTGGAAGAGGTGATTTTACTCCAGCTCCTGTGATAAAGACTAATCCCTGTTCATAAGATATAAGTGACCAATGTGATGACCATTAGAGGGGCCCTGCCTCCAGCCAGGTGGAGGTAGGGGACAATTGGATTTACTGGACTGTGTGGATCAGATGGCCTGGCACATCAGTCCCACAGAAGTATAAGGCTCTAGTAGATACCCGTGCACAGTGTACCCTGATGCCATCAAGCTGTCAAGGGGTGAACCCATTTCTATTTCTGGAGTGACAGGAGAATCCCAAGAGTTGACTGTACTGGAGGCTGAAATCAGCCTGACTGGGAGGGAATGGCAAAAGCACCCCATTGTGACTGGTCCAGAGGCTCCATGCATCTTTGGCATAGACTACCTCAGGAGAGGGTACTTCAAAGACCCAAAAGGGTACCAATGGGCTTTTGATGTTGCTGCTTTAGAGACAGCTGTCCACCTTGCCTGGTCCCTCAGAGGATCCTTCTGTTGTGGGGCTGCTAAAGGTTGAAGAACAACAAGTGCCAGTCGTGACCACAATAGTGCACCGGCGGCAATATCACACCAGCAGAGGCTCCCTGATTCCCATCCATAAGCTGATCCATAGACTGGAGAGTCAAGGAGTGAGCAGTAGGACCCGCTCGCCCTTTAATATCCCCATATGGCCAGTGCAAAAGTCTAACAGAGAGTGGAGACTAACAGTAGACTATCACGGCCTGAATGAAGTCACACCACCATTGAGTGCTGCCGTACCTGACATGCTAGAACTTAAGTACGAACTGGAGTCAAAGGCAACCAAGTGGGATGCCACAATTGATATTGACAGTGCATTTTTCTCAATTCCTTTGGCAGCAGAGTGCAGGTCACAGTTCTCTTTTACTTGGAGGCACGTCCAGTTCACTTGGAACCGACTGCCCCAGGGGTGGAAACACAGCCCTACCATTTGCCATGGACTGATCCAGACTGCACTGGAACAGGGGCAAACTCCAGAACACCTGCAGTACATTGATGACATTAGTGTGTGGGGCGATACAGTGAAAAAAAAACTTTGAAAAAGGGAGGAAAATAATGCAAATCCTGCTAAAAGCCACTTTTGCCATAAAATGGAGTAAGGTCAAGGGACCTGCACAAGAGATTCAATTTTTGGAAATAAAATGGCAAGATGGACATTGCCAGTTCCCCACAGATGTGACTGACAAGATAACAGCAATGTCTCCACCAACTAATAAGAAAGAAATGCAAGCTTTCTTGAGTGCTGTGGGGTTCTGGAGAATGCACATCCAAAATTACAGTTTGATTGTAAGCCCTCTCTATCATGTGACCCAGAAGAAGAATGATATCAAATGTGCCCCTGAGCAACAACAAGCCTTTGAACAAATTACATGAGAGATAATTCATGCAGTAGCCCTTGGACCAGTTCAGATCAGGCCAGATGTAAAAAATGTGCTCTATACAGCAGCCAGAGAGAATAGTCCTACCTGGAGCCTCTGGCAGAAAGCTCCAGGGGAGACTCGAGGTCGACCCTTCGGCTTTTGGAGTCGGGGATACAGAGGATGTGATGGCCATCTATACCCCAACAGAAAAAGAGATACAGGCATCCTATGAAGGGGTTTGAGCTGCTTCAGAAGTGATTGACACTGAAGCACAGCTCCTCCCGGCACCCTGGTTGCCTGTGCTGGGCTGGATGTTCAAATGACAAGTTGCAGAAACTGCTGAAGGAGAGGGTGAATCGAGTCAGTTTGCCGAGGTGAAAGCCATCCAGCTGGCCCTGGACATTGCTGAATGAGAAAAGTGGCCAGTACTTTATCTCTATACTGACTCATGGATGGTGGCAAATGCCCTGTGGGGGTGGTTGCAGCAATGGAAGCAGAGCAACTGGCAACGCAGAGGTAAACCCATCTGGGCTGCTGCACTGTGGAAAGATATTGCTGCCAGGGTGCAGAGCCTGGTGGTGAAGGTACATCATGTAGATGCTCATGTAACCAAGAGTCAGGCCACAGAGAAACACCAGATCAACCAACAAGTGGATAAAGCTGCTAAGATTGAAGTGGCTAAGATGGATTTAGATTGGCAAAATAAGGGTGAATTATTTTTGGCCCAGTGGGCCCATGACACTTCAGGCCATCAGGGGAGAGATGCAACATACAGATAGGCCCGTGATCGAGGGGTGGACTTAACAAAGGACACTATTGCCCAGGTTATTCATGACTGTGAAACGTGTGCTGCAATTAAGGAAGCTAAATGGTTAAAGCCTCTTTGGTATGGCAGACAATGGCTGAAGTACAAATATGGGGAGGCCCAGCAGATTGATTATATAACACTCCCACCAACCCACCAAGGCAAGCACCATGTGCTTACTGCAGTGGAAGCAACCACCAGATGGGTGGAAACATAAACTGTGCCCCACGCCACTGCCCGGAACTCTATCCTGGGCCTTGAGAGACAAATCTCATGGTGACACAGCACCCCAGGGAGAACTGAGTCAGCCAATGGCACTCATTTCTGGAATAACGTTATAGACATTTGGGCCAAAGAGCATGGCATTGAGTGGGTATATCACATCCCCTACTATGCAGCAGCCTCTGGGAAAATCGAACGGTACAATGGGCTGTTAAAAACTACACTGAGAGCAACGGGTGGTGGGACTTTCAAACATTGGGATACACATTTACCAAAAGCCACCTGGTTGGTCAACACCAGAGGATCTGCCAACAGGGCTGGCCCAGCCCAGTCACAACTTTTACGTATTGTAGAAGGGGACAAAGTTCCTGTAGTGCACATACAGAATTTGCTGGGGAAGACAGTCTGGGTTATTCCTGCTTCAGGTAAAGGCAAACCCACTCGTGGGATTGCTTTTGCTCAGGCACCAGGATATCCGTATTAATATCTGGGTAACCGTATCCTGGGCTGCATCAAAAGGAGCGTGACCAGCAGGTTGGAGGAGGTGATCCTGCCCCTCTAATCTGCTCTCGTGAGACCTCACCTGGAGTATTGTGTGCAGTTCTGGTTTCCTCAACATAAAAAGGACATGGAACTGTTGGATCAAGTCCAGAGGGGGGCCACAAAGATGATCAGGGTCCTGGAGCACCTCCCCTATGATGACAGGCTGAGAAAGTTGGGGCTGTTCAGCCTGGAGAAGAGAAGGCTGTGTGGAGACATCATAGCAGCCTTCCAGTATCTGAAGGGGCCTTATAGGGATGCTGGAGAAAGACTCTTCATTAGGGACTGTAGTGACAGGGCAAGGGGTAACAGGTTAAAACTTAAACAAGGGAAGTTTAGATTGGATATAAGGAAGAAGTTCTTTACTGTGAGGGTGGTGAAGCACTGGAATAGGTTGCCCAGGGAGGCTGTGAATGCTCCATCCCTGGTGGTGTTCAAGGCTAGGTTGGACGAAACCTTGGGTGGTATGGTTTAGTGGGAGGTGTCCCTGCCTATGGCAGGGGGTTTGGAACTACATGATCTTAAGGTCCTTTCCAACCCTAAATGTTCTATGATTCTATGATTCTATATACTTGGTGAGTAATGCGTGAAGATGGGGAAGTCCGATGTATACCTCAAGGGGATTTGCTTTTAGGGGAAAACAGCCAATGAACTCAACTATATGCTGTTGCCTGCTATGTAGCACTTTTATAGCCCACCAACTTGATGTCGTCAGGTCCTGACTTTCCTCCGACTATCATCCCAACAAAGAATGAAAGTTGATGAAACCAGATGAGTTCTGCAGTAAAGGAACTATCATCATCAGTAGGCAACTATCCAACACTGCACACAGTCTCTCCTCCTCTGAAAGACTGTTACAGGAGATGGAGCCTGAAATCATGGACCAGATGAACTCAGCAGCTTCATAAGGATTGGTCCATGCACTAAGGAATGATCTGTGTGTGTGTGCGTGTGTGTGTACATATATATATATATATAAAAGATAAGAGTGATGGTATATTGAAAATGTGGGATCTGAGCATGACGTGAATGGTATGGAATAAGGGGTGGATAATGTCCTGGGTTCAGCAGTAGCAGTCATTTTTCTCCTTCTTAGTTGCTGGTGCAGTGCTGTGTTTTTGACTTTCAGCCTGGGAACAGCACTGCTAACACCGATGTTTTTATTTGCTGTTTAGTAATGTTTATTCTGACCAAGGACTTTCTGAGTCTCATGCTCTGACAGGGAGGACGGGAAGCCAAGAGGAAGCAGGGACAGGACACCTGACCCAAACTAGAAAAAGAAGTATTCCATACCACAGCACGTCATGCCCAGTATATAAACTAGGGTCAGTTACCCGGAAGGGCTAGATCGCTGCTCAGTCGGGCTGGGTATCGTTTGATGGGTTATGAGCGGTTGTATTCTCTTCCCTTGTTATTTCCCTTGTCATCATTATTATTGGTGGTAGCAGCTGTGGTTTTGTGTTATCCCTTAGCTGCTGGACTGTTCTTATCTCAGTCTGTGGGAGTTAAATTCTTTTGATTCTCCTCCCCATCCCCCTGGGAGCAGGGGGAGGAAGAAGAGGGAGTGAGCGAACAGCTGCGTGGTTTCTGAGTGACAGGCTAGGCTTAAACCACGATACGCATTTAGCAGTCCATTATTGATAAAACTATTATTATGAGAGTAATTTCTCGAGTGTGGACAAGGTGAGCAGGAAAAGATGGTGTACATCTGAAAATGCTTACAAGATAAGTGTGAATATGATGTTTGAATCATCTCAAGAATAAGCCACAATCTTTTTAGAACTGTGACTTACACCTGTTATTGAGTGTACTGCTTAATTCTGCCTGGGCTACTTGATTTACTGCCACAGTAGGAGTAAGAAGATTAGCATCAGAGAAAAACCAAAAGTTTTCTAGAGGTTTAGAAGCCAGATTCAAGCCTTCTAGTCCAGAACACAAGCAAGCTTTTGTCAGGAGAATTTGATGAGTTGAGCTAGTGAAAAGGACTTCAAAACTTTCAGAGCAAACCCAACAGTTTCCCCAATCCATAGCCAAGCTTCACCAACAAATGAATAATAGGAGAGTTTCAGAACCCATCTGGATCTTTTGGAAGCTGTTGAGTTGCTCCAGAAAGTCCCCTTCTGGTTCCTGTTCCCCTTCTTCTTTTCCTTTCTCTACCCCTTCCCTGCCTTTTTTCTGTTTATTTTTACATTTTTTTTTTTTTAATCCAAAACAATATAATGACATCTAAGGCTTTTTGAAGGCATTTCTTTGGATTCATCTGACTTCTGAGTAAGTTATTTGACTATCTGATAGAAAAGACAGATACTTGCAGTACCATTCTACACCCTTTAGAGAAACATATGTAGTAAAAAGATACTTAATCTAGAGGCTCTTCACTGAGTTTGATGGCATCCTTTCTCATTGGTTTCAACCGTTCCAGATATTTTCTCTTTCCTTCCACTTAAAAAATAGGAAGCACTTGAAAGCCTGTATGTTTTCTAACTTAGATTCCAGTTATTGTTTGGAATAGTCTCTTTTCTGCCAATAAAACATCCCACAGAGGCTTTTTAATGTTTCTTATGATGAAAATAAAGAATGTCAAACTTATTTTGAAAATCCATTCTAATTGTTTTTACCAAAAACATGCACAAAGGCTCTGCTCAAGCGCATAAGCCATACTTTGAAGTTGTGCTCAGACTCGGAAGAAACCTTTAAAAGGTAGCACTGTGGATAATGTAGATCTGCAGGTAAAAATATTAGGTAAGTGTCTAAAAAGGCAGATTCAGTATCTAGGAAGTTGCTTCATTTGTCAGCTGAAGGAGTGCAATCAATGATGACAGAGTTAAGACTCAGTATTACAACTCCAGGACTGATCAAAACATGTGAAGGGATAAAGATTGCTTCAAAGGTACTTTTTCACTGACTTGAATCTAGTTTTGGAGAGACCAGAATGGAGAGTTGATGGCAGAGGTGATTGCTATGAACTTTTCCACTACACTGTATGTCTTATTTAAGCATTTTTGTTTGGTTAGTCGAACTTAATGAGTTCTGTTAAAGGTACACCCACATATTACCCCATGTAGGTTTTAATCATATATATTTTAATAGTAGGTCAAGCATAAATAAAACTGACAAACTAACATGCAGTATGTTTTTATGGCAATTGAATGTGAAAAAAAAGTGACAGCCTCTTTCATTCAAGCCTTTGATCTGTTCCCCATTTCCATATCTCTTTTACTCATTTCAGGAAATATTTAGTACATAATAATTTAAAAAAAAAAAGTGACTCCAAGAGGAAGAAAATTACCTATTATACAAAGTCACTGAAAAACACTCAGTCAATGTCTACTTCGTATAGAAATGCAAACAGAACTCAGAACAAGGCTGTTCCACGTGTCTGCATATTAAGTCACAGTTGTCAATATGCCGGCTCATTTTCTTGCTGGATTTCAGCCTAATCCTCAGTAAGTGTAGTGGCCATTCACCATTTTCATTCTGCTAAGATTTGAGGAACTGCTTTTCAAAGTTCCCTGAAATAAATGTGTCTGACATCAATAATAATCTGGATGAGCTACTGTCATCTAGATCTCAGACCCTGTAGTTTGATGTTTCTGCAGGAAATCTATTCTATAAAGAAATGAAGTACAACGGCTGGTTTTAATCCACTGACTGAATTCACAGTGCATGAGGTCAAGGTGAATCAGAAGTAGCCCTCCCCCTCTAATTAATGTATACAAGGCAATTGTGGCATTGAGGGTGAGCATCAGTCTTAAACTGTTCTGTCTATATTGTGTCTATTCTGGCACAAAGTATCTAGGAATCAAATAGCAAAGTAGTTAAGTTTGAGGAGAACTTCAGTCCTGACTCCAAGCCTCCTGCTTAGAATAGGAGATCACACTGATTTCGCTTCACAAAAGCTTCAGATGCACCTGCTTTTGACAAATTTCTTTTCCCCTACTCTTTTCTCCATTATGAGTGGAAGGAAAAGTCTGTTTGGCTAATTGAACAAAAATTAGTTGTGAAACATCCCCTTTTCCAGTCACTATATTCTGGAGTACTATGTATGCAGAAACTCCATAGTGATCAAAAGAGTAGTCTTCTGAACCACTGTTAAAAATGAGTAATTTCTAATGGGAAATTAGACTCTAGGTTTATTGATTAGATCACAGCTTTTTTTATTAAATGGCTCTACCAGATATATTTAACTAGAAAAAAGAACCCCAATTACTCAGCCTCGAACTATCTTTTTTTACTACATTCAAATACTAGTATTTTTGAACTTTGTGTAAATTTGTTTAAAGATCATGAGGATCCCATGTCTTTTCCATAATGCATTTCCCTGGAATATGACAGCTCAGTCGTGGCATGTTCTTGGCGTGGTCTTTTAATTGGTGCTGCCCCCTGATGTCTGTGTGTGGTAACTATCCTACGATGTGCTGTAATCTGGAAACGTTAACAAATTAATACAATTAACTCCCCAGTAGTTTTCAGTATTACAGCAGCAGCTGCACAGCTGGATGGCTGAATATACTTCATCACCTATTGTGGTAGCATTGCAGATATGTAGTGTTTGGGCTATAACTTAGCTTATAGAATACTACCCACATTCAAATGAGGTTTTTATGCAATCTCTGACTTTAATGATGGTTACATATGTATTTTTTTTTATTGCATCTAATAGATAGAGTGAAATATCTCCAATCTGCTATTGATCTCCAAGGCAAAGCAGCCAGCCAAATAGGATGAGAGCAATTTGCCAGCTGCTGTTGTCCCAAAATGTCATGTTTCTTTGCATGCTTCTGTGGAAGAAGCAGTCAATATTTTCATCAGGGGGCTGGTTTTAAATCCTCTTCAGCAGTAAGAGTTTCCCTAGGGTATTTGGCACCTGTGAATAACAATTAAGCAGCCCATCCAGAGAACATGACCAGAGGTTTCCAGACATATCTTTCTAGCTTGTAGGTGAGAAACTTGTTTGGCTTGTTAGCCAGTGTTCAAAATGTTAAGGGAAAACGCTGGGTAGAAATGAAGCAAAGGAGGAAAACTCAGTGCCTTATCAGAATCAAGACTTATTTATTTTTCCAGACACGAACCAGTGATTTAAACAGTACTCTAGGCACACAACTTGAATTATGATGATAGAGGTGTGACAGCAGCCTTACAATTGTTTATCAATTATTTAAAAAACGCTGCTCAGTGTCTAATGAAGGTCTCTGGAGAGTTTGTTTTTAATTTATTGCAGTTCTCAGTTTGATTTGAGAGTATGCTATAATACTTGAACATATTTTCTCTTACCTACCACCTTTTATCTACCTGAATACTGCCTTACAAGGTTAAGTAATCTGAGCAAACTGCCTGCAAAAGCATCCTCACTCGTATACATCCTTTATCACCACCTGTCTTGCTGCTCCTCATTTATGAATTTATACCCACAAAAACAATCAGTTGCAACCCAGCTATCCATCACATGAGGGTACATTATCTTTGGAGGACTCTGAGAAAGCAAATGGGTATGGTTACAGGAAGAGCATAGGACGGAAGGAACATAAACAAATTTTAGCTCTCCTCTTAAACCTGTCCAAGTGCTATAGAAAACACAGGAATTTAAACATAATTTGAAAACCTCTTATGTTTCATCACAACCCTACAGTCTATCATTTTCCTTCACATTATTGAACTGTTTGACATATCAAGTGGCAAGGTTGGTTTACTTTTTTTAGGTACTTCAGTATAATATGCACAACCTGTAAATGCTTGCTGAAAAGGTGAGAAGGAAAAAAAAGAGGGGTTAGCATCAAGTGAGCTGATGAGTTAGGATGTTACTCTCTCCACGCTCAATGAGACTGAGCTGTAGACTAGCTAAAAGCAACAGTTTTGCCAGCTTGTACTTGTACTTAACAAGAAACCTGGCTCACACTCTATCCAGGCTTTTCACTTTCTCAGAATACTCTTGGAGCTTGAACATGAAAACAGGCACATCTTAAAAGATCTCTTAAAACAGAAAACTGGCACAAATTAACCTCACTAGGAGGAAAGCAACAGTACAATAAGCAAGCCATCTGTTTCAGAGATTGTGTTCCTTGTCAACTACTGGCATTGCAGGATGCAACATGTGTAGTGGAGGAAACAGGGATAATATTTGTTGCCCAGAAAAGCCAGGTTTCTTGAGGTACTTAGGTGCCAGTAAGACTTTCAGAAATAGATCTTTATTTTCCACTGGAACTAGAAATGATGAATGGAGGTGCAAATATTGCAATTGTGGACACCAAAATGTTTTTAAAATATGATCATTTGCTCTGTAGGAGTGTCAAAAAGCTGTTTTCCAATGTGAAATGCACCACCAATTGAATCAATATCTTACAGAAAGGCACTTATATTAAAGCTTGTCTATTTCCCATGCTCCACTCATACATAGGGACATCTGAGAAATAGAATCATAGAATCATGGAACGGTTTGCGATGGAAGAGGAATTTAAAGGCCATCTAGTCCAACACCTCTGCAATGAGTAAGTTGCTCAGAACCCTGTCCAGCTTGGCTGCTAATATTTCCAGGGCTGGGGCATCTACCATGTCTCTGGGCAACCTGTTCCAATGTTTCACCACCCTCATCATAAAGTAATTCTTCCTTATATCGAATCTAAATCTACACTTTTTTAGTTTAAAACCATTACCTATTGTCCTATTGCAACAGGCTATGGTAAAAATTCTGTCCTCATCTTTCTTATAAGCCCCCTCTAAGTACTGAAACTGCAAGTAGGGAGATACAGACTAAGACATGGTTATTACTATGAGGGAAATAGAAGGCTAACCTCTAATTTTGCAGTCAGGGTATAGTACTATTTTTTCTATCTTCTGCTGCCATTGGGTTTCTTATGGCCTCAGAGGTAGTCTCATGGGTGTCAGGACTGAACTGTGCATGAAGATCAGCAGATGCCATATGTTTAAAAATCGCATAAACTTGTACATTTACCTAACTACATATGGTTTTCAGTTTCTCCTAGTCTTCTTCAAAAAGGAGGTGTAGTGCAACTATAAGGAAGCCATTTGAATAGCGGTCTAGGTCTTAAGTGATTATGGTCAAAATCCAGAGAGTTTGAGGAACTAGGAACATGTTTCTGTTGCCCAGTTCAGGGTCTGACCACCTGGATCTGTTGGCTGTCTGTGTGAAAATCCATTATGGCAGAACCCAGCTGTCTGTTATCCAATTGTCTCACTGTTTGGCTAAAGTGACTAAGCCTAAATCTGTCCAAAGGTGTGCTAGAGACAGGAAGGCTTTTGATGTTTTGATGGTCATGTCATATTTGTATGTATGACAGTCTCTGCTCCCAAAAATTAATTTGGTTCATAGCCTGAGAAGATTTCTGGACTCCTTTGATTCTTGATACACAATTTTTTTCTAACGCCAGAAAGGCATTTTTCTACCTGCGATTGTGAAAGGGACGATGTACCTCACTCTTTGGTCATTTTACTGATCCAATTACCTGATTCTGTACTGGAAAGCATATATGAATCATAAAACCCCAACTGGTCCAGAACAGACTAGACCTTTCCTGAAGCTGTATAACTGGTTAGAAGTATGCTTGCTGAGCACTTCATGCTTCACATTGGCTCCACACACAAGATAAGCTGAAGACATTGAACCTGTTTATGGCTATATAAAGCTATATAGAAGACCAATTCTCATTTAGGAATAAGAAAACTTTTATTGGCTACATCCTACTAGAACTGTAGTGGTGTGGTGGTTTCAGGGACTGAAGGACCAGGCTCTTCCTGTATGTCTAGCATTCAAAACAGTATCAAACCTATAATCAGGCTGGCAAAAGTTAAGTAGCTCTGTATGCTTTATTAATACTTTATTATACTCCTCTCCTGCAAATCCTGTTTCTGTTAGAGATTCACTTTATAGCATAATTTGCTTTTTTTCTTTGAGCCTCAGTTTCTTCTCTGGTAAATAGGCCAGATTTATTTTTCATGTGTTCTAAGTAGTCTTATTTAAACATAAGCTTTTCAAAAACAAAAAGAAAAATGTGGCAGTTGTTGCCATACTGGCAGGAAAAGAGAGGGAGGGCTGAAATCCTTTAGTTTTTCTTTCACCCTCTTTTGATGCAGGGTGAGTTGCCACATGACATGGAGTGACTGTGATGCAGAATAGGTCTTAGTTGTCCCCATAAAACTGAACCCCCTCCCCACCAAAACCCCTGTGAATTTGATCCAGGAATTGCTCCATCAAATTCTATGACATATATTATGCAGGGAGTAAGATGAATCATAGAGTCATATCATACAATCATAGAATGGTTTGGGTTGGAGAGGAGCTTAAATATCATCCTGTTCCAACCCTACTGCCACAGGCAGGGGCACTTTCCACTAGACCAGGTTGCTCAAAACTCCATCCAACCTGGCACTGAACACTTTCAGGAATGGGGCCTGAATAATCATGTTAGTTCTGTTTGACCTGAATACACAGTTCAGTCACCCTTGGATTTCGATTTTATATAATTTTTTTGTGCTCTATAACACTATTAATTTTCCCACTGAAAATATCTGCATAAATATCATCTACATAATAAAATAGATAATGGGAAAACAGTATTACTTCCTCCTCCTGCCCAACCACAGATATTACTTACTTTCAAGAAGGCCTTCTAGAGTCCCTTTAGCGGAAGAGGGAACCTCATGTTTATGTTTCTGACTTACTTCTGATTTTCCTCTGTGTTTTTATTTTGTTGAAACTACAGTAAGGAGGCATATATTGCAGAGAATGTCATCCTAAAAAGTTGTTGCAAGATTAGAAAAGGTTTATCAGCTGCTAAAGCTAATATGTTCACCCAGTTTGAATTCAGTAGGATAACCTTTTTCTCATTAAGTGTAGCATTCTAATGAATTAAATTCATAACAGGCATTGCCTTTGACCTTAATGGCAATAAATTGCTCAGAAGAGTCAGACCTTCAAGCTATAGGAACCACATGTTGTAGTTAATTAAGGCACATTAGTAGAACTTTTATTAATCAGAAATGATAGTATCATCCTTGAAACCTCTCGTTTAATATTTCTATATTAGAATTTCAACTAGTAATGAATCAACCTTCCAAATAAATACAGCCTAAGATAATACCATTAAAATGGTGTGTGTTAATATTCAGTGCATTGACTAAATCTTATAACTGATGATCTTTTAACTGATCTGTATCTCCAGAAATATATTGTAAGGAAAAATGAAAAACAAATCTTGAAATATTTGACCCAAACTAAAGAATGGATCCAAAATAACTCCTTGCAACATTTTAACATTAGCTCCAGGAGGCTCCTCTGTATCCTACTGAACCCAGTAAAATCTCTACGTGCTCACAACAAAGGACATCTGTTTGCATCTCTTAGTCATGTAACCTTAGGGAAATGAAAGCCAAGGAAGTTTTTTAAAATGGAAACTCTATTCTGTTAAGAAAAGGGCTTCTCTAGTAGGCAAGAACTAGAATAAGAAAATATAAATTGTTTCCAAAGTTTCTTCCAAAGCCTGCATAAAGGCTTGGAAAAGCTTCTGAAAACATCATAAAACCTTTCACTTCAGCAAGATTAAACCTGGGATCCCAAGGCATTCTATTTTAGATACTTTAAGCCATGTGATGCCTAAGCATCCAACTATGGAGAGGAAAGGTGAAGAATACCACAAACAGGTAAAGAGTCTTTGACTTGGTGTCTTTTTAAGTTAAAATACTGGGTGTTCTTGAATGTCAAAATGGAATCTATCTCACCTTTATTGTGCTTTTTGGTTCTGAAATTAATGCTTTGTTACTGTTGCCTTTACAGGAAAATTCAGGTTTGTGTATAGCTAGACTTCTATATGAGCCTGTAGCATTTTCATTGCTGGTACTTCTCCTAGGGAGGAATGCATTAGTAACAGTGGAGCCAGGCTTCTAGCAAGATGTAATTCAGTTTGTCATGAGGATAATTTCACTCTTAAAAAAATCTTATTGAAGGAATTAGCATCATAATATATAAGAAATGACAAAAATACATTAAAGACGCTGTTCACTTGAGGATGCTCTAGAACGTCCTGTGTTTTTTCTGCAGTTCAACAATTTGACTTATGCCAGATTGCAATTCAGAAGGAACCGTATTACTTTCATGTCATATGAGTCACATATTGGGCTTTCACTTTATGGTTGGTTAACTGTAATTCATTTCAGATGTAAATGATTGTAGAAAATACATTTTAATATTTTCTTTTTGTACAAGCATTCAGATACTAATGTTAGAGAAACTCAATCATGGAAGTGTTTATGGGAAATTATCACAGAAGACAAGTGCATTGGTATGAACATACAGGCACTACACTGAATATCATGACCCTCCAAAAACCTTCTAGTTACAACCTAAAATCTTTAAACACCTCAGCTTTTGCCAGAATAATTTTCTGACATAAAGGCTTTCTTTATTGGAATGAGTAATAGATTTAGGTTTTCTCTTCTTAATCTTCAGTGATCTGGTAAGCTTTATAAGTTATTCTACCTTTTTTTTTGCCTGACCCAACTGTTTTATACAGAATGGTATAGCTTCAGCAAGAGATACTGAGAGGTCATGCATTTCCTTGGCTCCTTTTCCTGTCCTCAGACTCCTTACTCAGCTTCAAAAAGAATACATGGTTTAGTAATAGGGCACTTCCTGAGCTGTGAAAGAACCTAACTTCATAAACCTCAGCCGGAGAATTTTAGACATCCAGGGATACTTAAAATGGCAATCAAGTTGCCTAGCCTAAAATTTAATCTTACCCCCAGATATTCGTTGAAATCTACTTTTTTGTCCTTTCAAAGATTCCTAGAACAGTTTTTCTTAACATAATTCATTTTCTTGGTGAAAATAGTAATACAAAAATAATAATCTGTCAGCATAGGTCCTTGTGACCAGCTGTTTACATTGACTGTGTAGTCAGTTTGATTCAACAATTTCCTCATCCTGATTTGGAGGAGGGACTGCTACTGTGCAGAGAAGTGTCTTAATCTTGAAGCGCTCCAGTGTGATGGGTTATTAGACACTCTAATGTCAAGTGCTCTGAACCTCTCCTTAAAACTCCTCTACTGGAAATACTTAACTATTCACTGAAACAAGACCCAAACCACCTGTAATCCTAACTGCTGGTCTGGTTGGTCATTTATGCACTGCCATTAAGACAGCACTTTGTATTATTGATATTAAATAGGAAGGCTTCAGTTGGATGAAAGGAGAAAGTGGTACTTCAGACTTCATAGGGTGGCATATAGGGCATTTTCCTCTATAGTGGATGTTGTTGATTTCTCTTTTAAAATTAAAGACTGCATTTAGACCCTGGACTCCATAACAGAGTTTACAGCTCTCAAACACAGGCCAGGGAAAGTACTGCCTTTTAGCCAGGTGTTAAAACTAATTTGAGATTCAGAGTTTAAATAACTTCTTCCCCAATAACTTTCCTCAGGTGAGTTCTGCCTTTCCTCAGCTGAGCTATCAACTTCCTTGAATTAAATTTCCGGTATCTTTCTTTCCCTGTGTATTTAAGGGTTTTTTGCTTTGATCTGCACCTGAATGGCAAGCCATCTGCAAACTACTGTTGGAGGAGTAAATATTTTTTCATGGAGATTTTCATGGATTTTTCATGGATTGTTTCATGGTGCTTTTATTAGTGACTATAGTATGATCCCTCACCTGTGACCACATTCATATGGTGTTTCGTTGTTTTTAGCTTCAGCAGTCCCATGAGTTGCAGTAGTATGGAAAGGTTCACTGGAAAATGTGGGAGGCACTGTTCCATCACCTCCATATTTCCCCACTGTTTTACAATAAAGGATAAAGCATTACAATGTGTCATGTTATTACATTGTCATGTTTTCACTGGTGCTATCATTGCACAATCCATAAATTCTTGCAATGAAAAAAGTCTACCAAATTGTCTATGCAGACAGTGTTGAATTCAATGTGTTACCTTCCATTTCATCTCAGTTAGCAGCAGCTAAATGGTTGCACCAAATCTGCATCTTCATTTGCACTGCCTAATAGCCTGATTTACGTCAGTAGCACCAGCACAGAATTGTAGCTAATTGGGATTTCAGTAGCTAAATGTCATTTTGTTGTTTATGAGTTTAAAGTAAAACTGTAAGAGTTCGAAATGATGCTTAGTTTATCAAGCAGCAAAACTATTTTCTATTGCAATTCACTATCCATAATGATACACAAAACACTAGTGTATTCTTGGGGGCGGGGATGCCTGTAGCCACAATAGTGATAGGAATGTTGTAAACACTGCGTAGAAACTCACCTGATAGTGGCTTTGTAATGAAACTGTTTATTATATAATTCTGCTATATTGTGGAGGTGGAAACTTCTTGGGAGCAGAATTAATAAGATAGTGTTTGTTTTATTGCTACAGTATTGCCTAAAGACTTATGAAATGATGGAGCCTGGTTTTTACTGTCACTTGGAATTGTTAATTCCAGGCATTCTAGAATGATGTGTCATGCCCTTGAAAATTATAAGATAGTGTTAAAACCAATAAATTTTAATACCATAATAATAATGTGCCTTAGGGCTTTATTCTTTTACTTCCATTTTTTGAGATTAGACAGGATAACAGTCCAACATTATTCTGCCATCAAAAAAACAAACCTTGCGTTATCAGGATAAAAGGGTGATATATTCCTTGGCTGTGGGAGATGGGGGTTTTGAAGTAAATATCAAATTATGTGAGGTCTTTTTGGTAGTATGAGAAGTATAAGCATATACTTACCCATAACCTAGTGAATGTAGGATTAAGAAAACAGCGTCTAAGGTGTGGTTGAAGTATGCAGGCAGGCAGGGTGAGGAGGGAGGACAGTGGACCAAAGTGGACAAAACTCCCTGACTGCATAAATGAGTAAGCTCCCACTGGAGCTAACAGAGAGCAATCTGCATGCACCAAAGTCTGATGTGCTCTGTGTACAACTCCTAGCATGTCAGATGCAAGGTAACAATTTGTGTAACCTTTACCTGCTGTGTGCTTCCAGAAACAAGTCTTGAAAGTGTATCATAAAGCTCCTTTGACATTGGGCGCAATTCAGTTGGATTGCTCCCCTTCTTGTTTCTGTGATTATAGGGAAGAGACCCACACAGGAAGCAAAAGATGGTCCATATAAAAGAGAAATATGCACATATGAAAGCCTTCTAAGAAGTAGCAAATGTGTTTTATAATAAGTTGAAAGAGTGAACAAGGCAAACAGGTATATTTAATGATGGCGAGGGAGGGAGAAATGAATCTGCAGCAATTAAAAAAAAAGTTGTTAGAAACCACAATTAGAATTCATCACAGACTCAGATGTCTAGCAAGAAACAGTTGCATCTACTGTATGAAGCATCCTCGAGTCATAGCTCAGAATAAAGTGACTGATGACTATAATAATGACCATTATTTCAGTTCTTCATGTCAGCATTCAGAACTGAAAACCTACTCCTGCTTAGAGCTACAGAGCACATGAATGAAAATACAAAAGACAAAGTCAAGAATCTCATTTTACCTTGGGGAAGAGACAGTTTAATACCTTTCACTTTTCAGAAGTGATAGAATTTCTCTGAAGTGATGACAGTGTTACAAGTTGATGACAATTTCAGTGAAAGTCAAATAATTAAGATAAAATTTTGCATGAGAAACAATTAAAACCCCAACACCTGTAAAAGATTTTGGTATCAGAGCAAAATAATACGCTGAATTCTCTCTGAATCTCAAGGGTGCACTTACTCAGCCTTCCATAAACAGTAATAAGTGCATAGTGAAAATCCAGTGCAATTGTTTGAAGTCTGCACATGTCAGTGCTAGGTCAAGGAATAATGGTCATGAAAATTTGATCCACAGAGTTTTTAATTCACAGTAATATTTATCCGATTGGTTTTTCTTCTTCATTTACCACTTTATTTTGCTTACAGTGGAATCTATAAAAGTTAAAATTGAAAGGAAATCTCTTGGAGTTTCCATCTTCAAAACGAGCATAGTGTGGGTGAGTGTTGGACTTGTAGATTGGAAGAGCAACAACTTTGAGAAATTTATATATAGTAAAACCAGGATTGCATCCATTTATCTACCACAGTAGGCCTCAGTTTGGTTTGGGAGGGATGCAGTTCTGTTAGGTCCATGTTGTTAGGTTGTCCTGCTACTAAAACACTGTGCTTCATCAGTGTGAACGTGACTGCAGTATCCCACCTGAATGGCGTGGGCTCAGTAAAACTGTTTTTCAAGAGTTTAAGATTGTACCCAGTGCTGGTAGAGAAACCAATTACATTCCCATGGAAGAGTTCTTATTAAATATTTTCTGTAGCAGCAACTGCAACTTTTCCAGGGGTTTTTTTCTTGTTGGAGGCAAAGATTACATTATCATGTTGGCTTTCCACCTGTTTGTTGATCTGTTTGTCTCCTAATCCTTACCTAAGTGGCTGTCAGGTCTGTTGGCCGGTTTCAACTATATTACACAAGAAAACAGAGGAGTCAAAGGTAATTGCATTCATATATGGTTTGTGAAAAGCAGGGGATGAGGAGTGAGACCCAAATTAGAGCTCCACAGATGGAAAGGCTGCAGTGTAAACTCAAAGGTTAACTGTTCTGTTTGTCTTGCCTCTGGTAGAATATTTCACACAAGGCTTGTAAGCTGATTGGGCATGTCCTCAGTCTATTAGAGGGCAGCTAGTACAAGGATTACACTGAGTGTGGAGAGGCTGTTCATCTTTGTATTGGGATGAAAGTGATGAGGAACATGGAGGTATTTCAGAGAAAGGTAAGATTTTCAAGGTCATAAGGGTAAATGAAGGATGCTGCTATGCCATGATATTCTTTTCTGCCTGATAAATTTCCTCTTGTGTACTAGCAGGCTAATAAACACGTTCAGAATTTTTCATTGGACTGGTGGGAATTAAAATGTTCCTTTTTGTCATACAAAATGAGGAAATGCTTACTTTCTGGGTACATTCACAATCAGTCCACATCTCCCTGAAATACTAAAATGCCCCATGTTGATATCTCATGCTGCTATTGTCCACTGGCAAAGCTCCAGGTCCTGTGATGAAGTGTGTTTTCTCTAGCTGAGCTGCTGTAACGCTTCACTGTAGTCTCATGACTTCAGTGACTATAGGAAAAGTAGTCATCATCTTGCCAGCTAGCCTTAAAGAATACTTCTTTTATTCAGAAGCAAAGAAATAAAAATGTAAATGAAATCCGGAGGCAGCTTACAAATGATGACGATGCTTTCCCAAGAATAAATTATACTATAATTCAGTGAAAACAAACATAAAAAAAGAATCCCAAACAATGGCACTGACACTAAAAATAAAATGAAAAAGAGGGTATTAAAGTTGCAGAGAGAAACATGTAAACTCACTGGTATCTGCTTTATGGCTTCTACAAGTATGAATCAGTAATATCTATGTTGGTATCACTGGAGTCTCATTCTGTGGACCTGGAATGAGAGCAGAAATTGGCTCCATAACATTTTTTAGTTGGTTATATTAAAATACTTCTTCAGATGACAAATTTCCTGGTTAAATTTCCTTCTTCCCAGTCACCACTGTGTAGGGATCCATGGGAATCTCAAAAGATTTACTAGAAGGCCAGTAACTATATTAGCTAAATTTACCCACAAGTATATCTCAGACAAAATCTGTGGTTTCAGTCTCCTGTGACTTGTCTGAGTGACAGTAGTGTAACAATTAAACTTTGTAGGAAGTAAAAAAGTAGAGAACTAGAGCTATAGGCCTCTTTCTTTATGTTTGTTTATTTAATTAATTCTTTTGGCCTTTGGTTGGAATTTGACAAGATTTCAATGAATTCTTAGTGGAAAACTGAAGGAGGTTTGATTATACTTTTTCCCAGACATAACTTCATTCTGCTTTAACATCTTCACATCTCTGCCCAATTCCCTCTAATGTTTCTGTTAAAAGTACTGAGACAGAGAATGTAGCACATCGCGGAGATGCTGCCACGGCTGACAAATAGTTGTCTGGCTGCATTGAAATCGTTGAAATTAATGATGGAGATATGATGAATTCATTAATCTTCTCCATCCTGGCTGCCATAGGAGGCATTCAGTGCTCATACCGATAGAAATGTTCAGACCAATACATACAATTTAAAGTGCTTGTCACACTGCTTTGCCTAAAAGTTGGAACTCAAAGCAAAGTAGGAAAATATTCCATAAATAGTCCATTCAAGAATAAACCAACTTTGAACTGGCTGAGGCAAGTATTTTCCCTATTTTCTTTTCCATAAACATTTGCATGTGTAAATTTTTGTTCATACATTTTGACAAAAGGAAATTCAGAAGCAGGCAAAGAGATGTGATGGCATGACAAGGCTTAGTTACTTGAATGAGGCTGCTTCTGCTCTCCTGGGTTTGCAGTGGGAAGTGAGAAAGGGGTCTCTGACTTGTTCTTCATATATGGGATGAAGGTGGAAGTGGGGTAAAAATTCTTATAGTGGGCTTTTTGTTTCTTTCCAAAGAACAGACAATTCTGACAAACCTCTGCTCCTTCTATTCAGCCTCAGTCATAAAACAGATTGGGCTCTGTCCTGGGTTCAGCAGTAGCAGTCATTTTTTCTCCTTCTTAGCAGCTGGTGCAGTGCTGTGTTTTTGACTTTTGGCCAGGGAACAGCGCTGATAACACTGATGGTTTTAGTTACTGCTCAAATGTTTATTCTGACCAAGGACTTTCTGAGTCTCATGCTCTGACAGGGAGGAGGGGAAGCCGGGAGGAAGCAGAGACAGGACACCTGACCCAAACTAGAAAAAGATGTATTCTATACCACAGCACATCATGCCCAGGATGTAAACTGGGAGTTACCTGGAAGGGCTAGATCACTGCTCGGTCGGGCTGGGTATTGGTTGGCGGGTGGTATTGTATTCTCTTCCCTTGTTATTTCCCTTATCGTTCTTATTATTGGTGGTAGCAGTAGTGGTTTGTGTTATACCTTGGTTACTGGACTGTTCTTATCTCAACCTGTGGGAGTTACATTCTTTTGATTCTCCTCCCCATCGCTTCGGGAGTGGGGAAAGAAAGGGGGGGGGAGTGGGAGAGTGACTGTGTGATTTACGACTGAGCTTAAACCACAACAGGCTCAAAAGTATATATATTTTTGGAAGAAGCATTTTTGCAACAGGTATTTACATTTTTTTCTCTTTGAGTCGGAACATGAAGTTAGAATGCATTCACACCAGTGGCATGTCTGCTGGTTCCTCTTGTTAAGTATCTTTCATCCTGAATCACAGAATGCAGGTTGCTGATCATGGTGGAAAATGTAGGAAATTGTTGACAATGATGCAAAACTTGGCCAGAAGCTCTTATTTTCATAAATGAATGGGGCTTAAAATGGAAGAGATTGCAGTGATTGTCTCTGCCCAGGTTTATGGGCAAGGGAGCCTGTTTTATTTTATTTGTATAACATTTCTCAGAAATAGCTTCGTGGCAATTGTATCTCTGCTCTGAACTCAGAACAGCCTCCTGTTCAGAGGGTAGTTTTCTGCCTCTAACCTCTTGGAAGTAAAGTTCCAAAGTGAGAAAACTATTACTGCATGCGCAAAATCTAGTGATATCCCCTTTCCATGTTTTTTGATCAACTTCAGAGTGGAGGTGAAAAGGCGCTGTTTGTCAGCACTACCAGTTTTAGCTAGAGACTCTCTAGTCCTTTACTTGTGTGTTGACTGTTCATTGTGGCAGGTCCTCTCCCTTGACTGAGCTGCTTTTGAGCTCCCAAATTAACTCTGCTGTGACTGAGGATTTTCCAGCAGCACAAAAGAAATAAGGATACTGGGAGGTAACTAACTGAAGTCAGGTTCAGATCAGTAGTTACAGATGGAAAGAGCCTTAATAAGAAAGTAAATTCACTCCCTACTAGAGCAAATTATATTCACTTACTGGAATATTGTATCTACCAATACTCATTCCCATTATTTCCTATTGATAAAATGTACTTGCAGTAGGAAATGATGATGTTGAGGTGCCCTTCACACCTTCTCTCTTAAATAAGATGTGAAATTCAGTTGTCAGGAAAAGGTGGTATGGAGTCTATCCATTGAGCTAACATGTGAACATGTGCAAACAATATGATGAAAAAATGAGCACTTTTAGAACGCAGAGTTGTGAGCTCTACTTGCAGCTGCTGCTGCAGATAATATGGGTTGGTTTTGAATAGAGACTTCTTTAATGTTGTGAGAGGAATACATACTAACAGGACTTGTGACATTGTGGGAGTTTTCAAGTTCTTATGTATAAAGTGGAGAGCAAATGTTATTAATAAAATTAGGATCCATTTTTTCCTAGATAAAGAGTAATACAGATTGAAGATTTACATTAGAAAGCAGTGAAGACATTATAGATGAGCTAGTTTTAAGAATCATCTTGGACTGAGTGCTCACATGTAACTACAACTGAAATAGAATAGAATAATAAATAAAAAAAGAGCACTTAGCACTTGTTAACTGAAAGTTAATTGAAGTTTTTCTCTTCTGTCATTTCTTGCCTGTCAAGAAAACTTTGAAACTCTGTTTTCAGAAGAAACTTCTGCCATTTGGCAAGAAACACTTCAAACTGTGCTCAGTAGTAAATTCACCTTGCAATCAAATTATGGATATTTTATACAAGTCACATGATTTAACAAATGTTTACTTGTATGACTTATAGACTCATAGACATACTTGTAACTCTCTAGTTACAATTTTTCTTCTGTTATTGCACACTCCCATACATTAATTTACAAAAACATCAGTAGATTATCAACAGCTTTCTTTTTTTTCCTTTTTCTTTTTACTGGTTTTTATCTGTCTTGCCTGACTGTGCATTTGGGATCTTCCAGGATTTGAAACTGTTCCCAGTTGTCATTCTCTATTAAAATTGTTTTGTTCATCAGATTTAGCTTGGTAAGTTACAGGTTTTTACTGAACCTTCAGAAAGTCAATACATTTATGGCTAGTATTTAATTCTGTGTGCAAGAAATGAATAAAATGCAACCTTAAATAAAGGCACCTCTTGTTACCATTATCTTGACCTCCTCTGATTTTTTGTAGATTGGTTAGGAATGAAAGAGAGAGAGAGAAAATATACACAATAAGGAATTTCAAACTCATTGTGTTTGGAAGTATAGATACACTTTGTTTGCCAGGGCAGGATAGAACTTTTGCTGATTTTTTCAGTTACTTTTTCTTGGCTGTGTAATATAATGCTTTATTATGAATGAAATAATACACCACTTATTATAAGAAATGCTACCTCTAAAATATAAGTTGTTATTTACCATGTCTATTTTATTCTTTCAAGTAGAAGATAGAGCACAGATTTCTTTGTGTAGTCTTCTGGTTTTCCCAGCTATTGTGCTTATTGTGCTTATAGTTTTCTGAACTAAAATTTACAAAGGAAGTTAATAAGGATATTGACCAGCTGTCATGGAAAAATGCTTCTTTCTAATGCCATAATCATTTGTATCAGGGTGTCCT
This sequence comes from Pezoporus wallicus, assembly GCF_028554395.1. Taxonomy (NCBI): domain Eukaryota; kingdom Metazoa; phylum Chordata; class Aves; order Psittaciformes; family Psittacidae; genus Pezoporus; species Pezoporus wallicus. The sequence goes on from NW_026642422.1 coordinate 527,868, forward strand.
TTAGAGATAAATGACCATGATTTTAAAGATAATCCGTAAACATTAGTGTTGTCAAAGCTGTCACGGGAATTAAGGGTTTTAGTAATCGAATCTTTTTATTTAGGGAAAGTAAAATTGCCACTGATTAAAAATCAAATAATTCTATCTGTTTTGATTGTAGAAATTTTATTAATGACAGGTTCTTTTTGTAAATGAAAGGCAACACACACAAAAATTGATGCAGCAATACCCAAGGAAATTAATTTTGCCCAGTATTAATTCCAAGTATAATACAATCCTTGTACCAACAGGGACAGTTTTACAAAGATCAGTTTCAATACTGAATTTTGAAGACATCTCTTTTGTCAGTGGTTCATCAAAGGGAACAAGTTTCACAGTCAGACTGGGTAAATGGTAAAATTCTTAGAAATAAATAGATTAATCTATAGCTTACATGGAATATATGGTGTACACCACTCCTATAGCAATACAGTTTTGCTATATAACAAATTTACAACAAGTTGTTTCCATTGGTGCTTCTAACAAAATCTTTTATTTGGCTGCATTAGAGCATAAGTTTGTGATAAGATCTGCACATAAATATTAATCATAGAAACTTGTTATCTTCTCAGAAGAATCCAGGTTGAGCAGTTCACTTCTGGAATATGCCTTTTCTTGTCTTTTTGTTTCTTTAATTTAATGTAAATGTACATTTGTGGACATCAGTATGAAGGGAGGGGCACATTTAGGGACACAGAATTTGGTAGATGAAGTTACAAAGTTTGTGCCAGTAACATTGACATGGGTCTGTTCTCTGTTACGGTTCTATGAAGGTCGTAACAAGGACTTTTTCTAGATACTGTCTTGTTTCTCTCACATTCGATGCCAATTTTGGAATATATTAAAGGTGCCTAAAATTGAGTACCTACCAGCTAATGAACACATTTGACATAGATTGCAAACTGCCTGAACGAAAATCACTTTAGCTTTCAAAGCTGAATCCTTTCTGTAGCACAGAATGTAAGTTTTCACCACATGCTGGTGATTCTTCATACTAGCTTAGATACAGAAGAATATAATGTATTAGATTCAAATGTCAGGTCTATTTACCCAAACCTGTAACTGAATTTTTGCAAGCAAATAGGAGTTAGAAGATAACATACATGGAGACCCCATTAACTTCTAGCTACTCAGTGTAGCACAAAACTTGGCTTCCTATCACAGCTGGAAAACAACACCTCCAACAAATAAGACACCTATCAGCACTAAATGCACTAGAGATTCCTGGTTTAGAACCCGGCACCTGAACATTCCAGATGGCAGCCCTGTGATTGGAAAGCTAATTAGCTAGAAAAGGGAAATATTAAGGCATCAATTAGTGATTACTAATCCATTATTTAAGGAAGCAATCATATGATGGAAGTGTACAAGCCTAGAGGATAGAAAAGGCCCAAGGTAATTTTAGGAGCATAAATTGGTCCAGATACAGGAGGAAACGAACAAATAAGATGTCAATGACTAGGACTAGCACTGGGGGGCATATTACACTCATGAATAATCATTTTTTATGAAGATAGTGCCTGTTAGTGAGAGACTTATCTTTTTCTTTCCTTTTTCTCCCATTTCTGTTCATTTGTTTGTTTGTTTTATGGTTTTTTATAATTTTTCCACTTGTGCAGACACATAGCTGGAGAAAAGCTTTACAAGTATGTTCTTCCTTATGGATCTAATGTTACGTCAGCTGCTAATTTGGCCTATTGATGTCAATGAAAATCTGACTTATATTGAGGTACTGGTCTGTGGTACCTATTCTAGTAGGGATTTAAACCTTTTGAGGACTGTATCTAGAGCTAGTTCTTTATTTCAGAGTGACATTCCCCTTCAGTTACATATTATTTATATGTATATTAGAAGTGAACAAATAAAGTCTAAAGTAGTGACAGATGTGTTTTTTTCTACTCCTTAGAAGATTATTTAATCAGAAAATCACAGAACAGTTAAGCTTGGAAAGGACCTTAAGATCGTCAAGGTCCGTGGGCAGGGACACCTCGCACTAAATCATGTCACACAAGACTCCATCCAACCTGGCCTTGAACACTGCCAGGGATGGAGTATTCACAACTTCCTTGGGAAACAAATTCCTGTGCCTCACCACCCTCACAAGAAAGAACTTATATTTAATAATAAATTCCCCTGTTAAAAGTTTTAACCCATTACCCCTTGTCCTATCAGTACAGTCTCTAATGATAAAACTTCCCATGAAGCACTATGAGACAATGAGTCTTAGTTATTAGTTCTTTGTGAAATTTAAGTCAACTCTCAAAACATTCTGTGATAGTTACCTAAATCTTGTTTTTACTCCAGCAAATTCACATATTGAAGTCAACAGAGAAGGCTAACTAAATACATAAACAGTTGAAAGAGGTCTGTTTACCATTCCTGATGTTTGCAAAACATTTTGTATTTGCCTTCTCTAGATTGAAACCCTATTCTGGATTTGTACTTAGTGAACTATTCAGCAATCTATATCCTTACTTCCTATTATTTTTAAAGTGCCATTAATATTTACTCTGAATCAGATTTTACTGCTTTTGATGGTGCAGAATAGCACTTTCTTGAACAGACAATAATTCTTATGTGAAGTGTTATTTAGCGAGAGTAAGATATTTTGATAGATTATGATGAATACTTGCCATTTTACAAAACCCTGTAAGATACATTTTACATGTTTAAACAATGGTACTTTATACGAAGTTGTGTATAACATTACTCTTCAGAAAATTGGGATAGGACAATCTTCTTTCAAAAGCATATAACTGATTTCAGAGCTGGATCACATGTTACCATGGAAACTAAAGCTTAAATTATTTCATGAAACTATTTAGCAAACAAGGTTGGTTGAATATAAAGCCCAAAATATCAGAGCTGGTTAAAAATCTATTCCAAACTAATTTTTTTTTGTCATGCAGAGATGCCACTTAATCTGTACCAAATCTTATTTCAAGAACATAGAATTTAACTTCACACCCATGGATTTACACAGGCTGAACTCCTGGCCCACACTGCATGATGGACCATTAAAAGGCACTCTGCCTTAACATGAAAGCCCTGGACTGCTAAATCTCTTTTGCTAAGCATGAAATCAGAATGGGGTGGGTGAGATTTAAGGTGTTCAGACCTAAGAATAGCTATACTAATAAATGAACCATGTCAAGTCATTTAACAGTCTAGCTCAGTACACTGTTCTTCAGGATGTACAGTGAACACTGAATATGAAAAAGGATATGAAAAAAACAGTGCAAAATTATATTTTTTTCCCATTCTTATCCCCAGATTCTGTAAACCTGTGGTGTAAGGAGTTCCTGAGAAAGTACTCTAATCTTATTTTTGTCTTTAAAAGCCCTTTAAGAATTTTTTTGCGTGAATAAATCTAGTTACTTATTTAACCATTTATGCTTTGACACCCGTACTGTCTTGAAGCAATGGTGTACACAGAGAACACTGACTTCAAAGACTCTCATTCCGTCACTGTATTTGTTCCCTCTAGCTCTTATGTTATGTGAAATTGCAAAAATTGTTCCCTGTTCTCCATAACAGTAATGATTTTGTTGCAGTCTGTAATATCCCTTTCTGCTGTCTCACCACTAGTATTAAGTTCCTGTATCTTCTAATTTTTCCTAATCTGAAATCTGCTCCTTATTTTTTGTATTTAACAGCTCCAAGCCATTATAGCATGGTATAATGCACTTTCTCTTTCCTTTTTCCCAATATTTCTCTCTTACCTCTAACAGTGTTTCCTCCTTCACTGAATTGATGCTTTCGTTGAATTCCAGGATCAGTTTTGAGAAGAGTTAACTTACAGGCTAACACTTTACTTGTCTAAATAAAGTTGTTCTAAATGTTCCTCAGTTTGCATTTATTGACACTGAATTTCATCTGATGCTTTATTGCTTAGTTACTTAGCATTAAGAACTCTCTGTAACTTAGCTGTCAATTCTAGTTTTCACTACTCCAAATAACTTCGTGCCACACCATATATGAATACCCTGAAAAACATTAGGACCAAATTTGGTATTTTTCCATTGTGAAAATTAACCATTTCTAGTTACTTCTTCTTCACCACCTTTTATGTGTCCTCATGAGAAGGTCTTTTCTTATGCCCTGTGGTAATGTATCTTCCAACAAAACATTTGGATAAACTGCTCTGGAAATCAGACCAGCTGCAACTAAATAGTGCAGTGAGAAACTGCCATGTGCTCTTTTTTTTTTCAGGAAGCTGAGAATCTGCACCACTAGTTTAGATAAATCATCTTTTCAGCAATAACACCACATACAGCAAATGAAAAATAGAGATATGAAATTGAAGTCTATCTGCACTGCAGGGAGATTCAGTGCAAAATGGTAAAACAACACAAATAAGTTTTAGGCAGGGATTTAAAGGAAAAAAGTACTGTCTTCATTAACAGAATGAGGAGAACTGCACCTGAGTTTTATAAATGCTTGCCTTGCATTTTAGAGAAAGTAAACTGAGAGAAGAGCCAGTTGTACTGCTCATGCGCAGATTAATTGTCGTATTTTGGTCTCTCTACAGCATCAGGGATTGAGAAGTTACCCGAAAGATGATTTCCCTGTGCAGGGTGCCATGAGTAAAGTAATTCATAAAGCCCACTCATAGCTGCAAGTTTTCTTGACTGCTCATGGGGATAGGACAAGGAACAGTCAGTGAAATGCAACAACATAAATGCTTCTCTGCCTGGAAGCTCTTATACCTCTTACTACCCTCAGCCCTTGCATTGTATGATCAAAAGAATATTTAACATGTCATAGAAAAAGGTGCTTAGAGGAAGGTAGCTTTTTGCCTTCAGGAAAATCCATCCTCCTTTAGAAACTGCTGTTGGCTCAGAATGCTGCCTCTGAAAGGGAATCTAGAAGCAGGCTACAGCCTGAGTTAACTGTCACATAAGGCTACAGATGGCTTGTAGGCTGAAATCCCTTGTAATGAATGACAACATGGAGCATTGTTTCATTGTTAAGTGCCTAATTTGTTCACAGGGCAATTTTAGAATGATAATTTGCACCAGGCACTTGAAATGTTTTCGTTTTATCTCTAGCAAAACAAATTCTTTCAGCATTTAGATTCTTTTCAATAAGAGAAAAAGTGCTTGACCTGTGAGTGGAAAAAAATGTATACCTTCAGGTCACTAGCTTTCAGATGAGGTCATCTCCTTCAAACTGGTGGGGAAAAATAGCAGAAAATAGCAGAGTCTCTTGCTGGAAATTAATAAATTGATTCAGACATGCTCAGGAAATTACACTGTGCCAGAGAGAAAATGTTATTTATGACCTCATTGGAGATCACCTTCTGCCTCAAGACACAGACTCTAGAAGTAGGTTGTATAAAGATATTGAAAAATAGTTTCCATGGGACAGCTTGCCAATGGATGGACTGGATGACGTATAAAATAGTATTTTTTATCTCTGATTTTGAAGTATCTATGATTTACAGTCATTATAATCTCATTCTAGATAGTGTCATTACAGATGCCAAACTTGCTTCTCTGCGTGTCTTATCTTCCCTTTAGATTTATGAAAGCCATCTACTTTAATCTTGTAAAATTGGTCAAAGGAAAGAGTGGCTTAAGTATGTTTTTCTTTAATTTACCATTCTATTAGGTGCTTTTGTGGCCCCTATTGCACTTGTACTTGAATGTCCCATACCATCTCTTTGAGAGAAGTACATTCTTGCTTTCTCCCTTTTATCTGTGAGAATGAAAGGTCACATAGGACAGAAGTATGTTCTCTGACACACTGTAAAATCCCACACTCTTTCAGGACCAGAAGAATGTTGCCAGCAGCTTCTGGAAACAGAAACTCCAGGAGATCTATCTTCTGGATAAGAAGTTGTGAATGAAAGTGAGCAGAGATAGGATGATGAGAGTATCTGCAGACTGGGAAAATAAACTGAGGACAGGGCAAAGGTTTTGGGTGCATAAGGGAAGTAGCAGAATTGTGAGAGAGCTCTGCAGAGCTTGAGGATAAGCAAATAAACTAGAACAAAATATACCCTTGAAACACAGGATGGCTTGTCAGTTGCAGTGGTTAAAAGAAATTATCATTTTGGTAATTGTAATATAGGAAGATGAAGCTAAGGAAAGAATTAGTCTGGTGCTAGAAGGGTTAGACAGCAATGCCTCAGGTATCAGTGTGTAGACAAAAATTCCCCTCTCTATCCCCCAAAATAGAGGCTGGTACATGGCAACTATTCCCTAACACAGTACCTGAGTATTCTGGCTGGAAGAGATATTAACAAGCCCTTGGTTTGTTTAACAGGTATTTTTTTAATGTTGCGCTTGCTGTCTCTCCTACAGAGAAATGAGCCTCATGTGAGCCTTAGTCTTCAGCTGGAACAAGACTGGGAGTTCCTCTAGGTCCTGAGAGCACATGCTGCTGGAAGGTGAATTCCCACTCCAGTGGGAGAATGTATAGTTTGGGACAATGTACAGCTGGCAGGCATGTCTAAGACCCAAATATTACCTTGATGGACCCTTTTGAACTATACTTTCACAGTGTGTCTTGTTTAGTGTTTCCCTGCACCCTAATCCCTTGTCTGAGAGTAAGGTGTACAGATCTTAAAAGCCCTGGAGAGAATGCTGCTTGGAGGAGAACTGAAAAAAGTGATAGTTTCCTTTTACCGCAGGCCCTGCCTTCTCATCTTAGAAGCATAATCTTACACTAAACTAATACACAAGAGATGACAGTCTTCCCTAAATCTTTCAAAGTACTGTACACCAAAGACTTGTGCTGACAAACCTCTACTAAGCTGGGAAGCAGACCTGGTTGGTTGTACCAGCTTTCAATTCTGCTAAAAACTGACCCTAGCCTGAACTTAACTCTACATCTAAAAATCCATGACATTTCCCCTCCAAACGTTAAAGGTGTTTGTCAAGAGTCCTGAGTTATGTCTCAGTTCAGAGGAAGGGTTAAAGTAACGGTGGAGGTTCTGACAAGGAAAAAGCCTGGAGTTGTACTGAGGTGCATTATGCCACAGTAGGCTAGGGACTACTGCTGGGTTTCCTACCTAGGCATAAAAAAAAAATAAATAAATAAATTCCAGGGGCTTCCAAGGGTCCTTGCTTAAATATTACCCTTCCTGGCTATTCAAACTCTGTTGCTATTTCCTGCTCTGGCTTTCTCATTCTCCAAAGCCTAACCCTTGTTGGAGACATTGCCATCTGCCACTGAGGATTCATTGCATTCCCAAATTACTGCTAGCAGGACAATTCTACTGATGTGCCCTCATTTAGTGCTACAAATGCTTTTGAGTACCTTTTCCTCTCAGTCTTGTCTTCTTTTCGCTTAACCCCTTCTACTGAAACAAACCACAGTCCTAGGTTCTGGCAGTGTCCTGCCTGTGTATTCATAGTCTGCATTGGTGGAAGAGGAGTTCTAGCTGCATTCTTCAGTTTATTCTAGAGCTTTTGTCCCCAGGGTGAAGGTCTTTCTAGGCTTTCTTAAAACTCTGATTCTAACCTCTCTTGTAGGCAGTGACACTTGACCCTGCGAGGCAGAAATTCAACCCTGCTGCATCAATTTTTTGAAACATTCTGGAAGATCTTTAACAACTTAAAATTGCTAGTAAATATTTGCATTTTAGCAGTATCATTATGCTTGCCCTACTACGTCTAGTACAGTATATAAGGGCAGGCAAAAGCAGCCCGTACCCCAAATAGCATTATTTAAGTAGACAAGAAAAACACAGATGATGAGATCAATCTTATCTGTCAAGGTTGACAAGAGCACAGCTTAAAGAAGAAGTGACTGCAGGTGTGCCCTGTTTGCCACCAGTCACAGGATGAAGAGCAGAGGCATGTATAAGGGCCAGCTGCACCAGTTTATTCCTCATACTGATCCTTTTCCACCTCCATATTTCTCCCAATTAGTTTGAATTGGAAAGCAGTCCCTCTCCAGCTTCAAGCAGATTTTGGAAATAAACCCCAAAAATTTAAATGTACCCAGAAAAGACAGACACTGTATGCAGAAATAAGTGACAGTAGAATCATCTGGGCATGAATTACAACCTCACTTGGCAGGAACACTAGGGGAGTGGAGCATCAATCAAAAAGAGAGGAGCCATGGCCCCTGGATCTGAGACTCTTGACATGACTAGTGCCAGACATAGCTAGGCAGCCAGCCATTCTAGCAATGCATTCCTGTCAAATAAAGCCTGTATGTGTAGGCTAATAGCTTGAAATTGCTCAGAGATTTAATAAAAGCTCTGAGAAGAAAGAGAAAATAATAGTCATTTAAATAAATGCTAGGACTCTACCCAGCACAAAGGCATTTTAATACAAATGTGTTGCTATCAATGGTGCCATGTGTACTCTGCTGTAATTACACATTTTCTATGAAGGCAACACAAAGACAGCTGTTTGGCCCATTGTGTGTGCCTCCATTCTCTAAGTCTCAGTTTCATGTGCTAGTCATAAGGCACAAAAAACTGGTTTCATTTTGGAAATATGAAAACATGCAAACATACATGCAAGAAAATGGCAGGGTGGACAGACTGGCAATCACACTATGAGCTGATTATAGAGTGCTATAATAAAAGCCTAATTGCTAAATTACTGCCAGATGGACCACATACAGCTACTCATGGGACACCTGCTTTACTGAGGGGTGAAGTAGCTCTATCTAGCTAGAATACATCTGGAGGGTGGATGGTTCCAGATCGTCACTGGGAGAATACACATATTATGTAGATTAAACAGACAGGTGTGGGGTCAGCTGCATCTGTTTTATCAAGTTTTAAAACTTATTGCAACTTGAATATTTCCTACAGTGCTGGGTAAGTTCCACTGGCTAATGATGAGATCCTGTAAAAGCAGTATCTTCTTTTAGAGAGTGGGGAGTTGAAATTGTAGTGAATCATACCGAGCTTTGGAGGTTTGCTTCATATAGGATATAATACATTTTGAACTGGATCCTTCTCTGCTGTAACCTCTCAAAACCAATCTGACTTCTACCATATGAGGACTTATCTCTGCATAATTCTGAATATTACAGAGCAAATATGATATGAACAAATTCTATTTAAATGCCAAACCCTTAAATATGCTCCTGAATACTTACAGGTTATACAGGTAGATTGCATTTACCAGTGACTGCGTATAGAGATTCTGTAAACAGCATTGCTGAGCTGTTGTATATAACAAAGCAACTGTAGAGGAAACACCCACTGAGCTCTTGAGTATATCATGTTTCTCCTCTGAATCCACAATCTAATACCAGTCTTTGTGTAAAGGAAAATACAGAAGATGTGGTGGAGGAAATTCATGTCACGGTGAAAATGCTCTAAGTAAATTCTTGAAGAGAACAGTTTATTGCCTCCAAGTATATGCATGGCTTTAAAGTTATTCTCTCTCAAGTGTCCTGAAAGATGTCAGTAGTTATTTTATTGATTTATACTGTTGCAACCTTCCTATCCTCAGAAGAACAAATCCTGATTATCTCTGGTACAACCAATAAAAGTCAGGTTTTCCTGTACTTTTTTGTTTATTTTTGTTTTCTTTAGATTTGAGTCGTAAAGGAGGCATGCAATTATTAGTATCATGTATAATGAAATAGTGCTGTGAATGTTACCCCCTTAAATATCTAAAAGGAGGTCAAGATGGATCCCAAGGTAGAAAAGCGATTTGTGTTCTTTGCCATATGGGTACCAGAGAGGTGCTTTGTAAGGAACCTATAGCAGTACCTATGGACTTTGTTGTCAGTTTGCACAGTAGGATGAGTTAATGTCGTGCTTTCAAATAAGAAAGTTGTGGGACAATTTTCTTCATTTCTTTATTTTGCATTCTTTTCATGTTGCATCCAGTCATTGTTAAGAAAATAATAAGGGAATAAAGGTTACTATTTTTAATAAATGATTCTACAAATAAACCTTTCTTTTTTCATGAACATCACTTTATCCCAATACAACATGAGCAAGTGAATGTCCAGTAATGTAAAGCTAGCCCATGAAGACCTTGGAGCCTGTGTATTTAGACCATGTGTTCTGCTTTTCCAAGCTTCCTGAGAACCACACCAGGGTTTAATTTAACTGTGTGCTCTGAAGTTGAAATTGTCACTTAGGTGACAGATTTGTAAAGCTCACAAATACAAGAATAAAAATGGTGTTTGTTAGGCAGTGGGAATCTGTCAACTACAATATTACAGACCAGAAACTGAAGTAGTAGGGAAAAACTGAACAAAGAATTTGGGATCTCAGCTACACAGTATTTGTGAAAGTCTTATGAGCCAGTTTTGAATAGAATCTGAAATGGAAATAGAGCAGGATATCTGAGCTCGGTAACTATTAAAAAGAGAAAGAAAAATTACTTTGAAGTGGCCAAGGTTAAATTGACCCAGGAACTGGTCACCAAGAAACATTCGGGTGAATTGTAGTTAGCTAGAATCAGGGCTTATATTGAAGTTTTCAGGCACATTTACAGTTCTTATCTGGCCATCAGTAGTGAGGCCATTGATTTCTGGAGGAGATAAAAGGAAATCGTCCAATTCTGGCTTATGTAAGCTGAAGACTGACTGCCATGCTTTTTGAAAGTGAGAATAGAAAAAAAACCCAAACCAGCAACTCTTCCTGTTTTGTGTTCTGAAATGTTTTTATGTTGTACTGGGGGAAAGAAAAAAAAAAGGCAAGGGAAGTGAAACTGGGGAATTCTTAACAAAGCAGAATTATATCTCTTTTTTCAGGTGATGGTTTAGTTGGCATATTAACTTCCTGTTGGTGGCATTTTGTGTCATGTTGTAACCACCTCATAAGCCAGCAGGTAAATCCTTATGGATTTCTGATTCTACTGTATTATTATATTTCTTCTTGCATATAAAAACCCAAAAAGCCCCATATTATGCAGAACTGAGAAATAAAAGAGCAATAGTTCATCTGTGCATAGCTCACACATGGTAGTTTTATTGTCTATGTATCATAATTTTACAATGATCACCACAGTACTAGACATTCTTATTATAAGATTATTCTAAACTCTCTGCAGCTGGCAAAGTAGTAAAACCCCTTCCTCATGTAAGAAGAGGAAAGAGGATGGGGGTAGTTTTTATTCTTAATTGAACTATCTGGCAGGTACTTGCAACCTAACCCTGAAGTCTCTGGATGCCTATGTTTCTGTCATTTCCACTATGCATGCAGCTATTTTTACGTTTGCACTTCTATGTTTCCACTAAGTGATTGGGTATCCATTTTCCTACATTAGCTTCTGGGACTGATGTTGTGGATGTGCTTTGAGCATGCTGAAGGAACAGTCAGCGGGAAGAAATGCCATCCTGTTTCCTACACAGAAGCCCAGTGGTTTGTGAGATACGGGTTCATATACATCTTCAATATCTTTTAAAATAGAACTTTTAATGCAGAGCCCTCCAGAGGGGTTGCAAAAGCCTGTTGTGTGGGGTATTCTGACTCCTGGTGTTTCTTCTTTGTGTAAAGTCTGAGTTTGGGAATTTTGTTTGAGTCACAACTCTAAAAGTCATACAGTATCACACTATTAACATTTCTAATCCTCCCTCCTTGTGACAATAGCTCCAAGTGCATGTCTGGTTGATTGAAATGGATGTGGCTGTAGGTGTTCTTTTTTTCCAGTAGACAAGACTTACTTCAATGATGAAGTTGGAAAGTGCTTAAAAGTTAGCTTGGACTAATAGCTTAAAAGTTAACATGGACTAATAATCTTCTATAATCAGCAAGGAGAGTGGGAGAGAAGGGAGACATCTCTTCTTTACAGAAACCTAGGCATAGTTGACACAAACCAAAGAAGTTGTGCTTATTGTGAAATTTGTCCACATGGGATTTTAGGAGAATATTTAATACATAGACAACCCTAGTCTGTGTATGAAAAGTTATGTGCTGATATATGTTTAATACTTTTTGCTGTGGCTTTGGATTCTTTAGGTAAAAAAAAAAGCTTTGTTTTTCATAGATTTTGAAAGATAACTGCAAGCTGCCTTAGGTGAGTTTTAGCTCGTACAATACTCTCTTACCAAGGGTTCTGCGAAATCACAGAAATGTTTGAAACAGGCACTTAAGGAGAACAGGTATGATCAAGAAGTTCTCATTTCCCACTGCTATTTGTAGGCAGTGCTCTGGGCAGAAAGAGATGATGGCAAAGAATGAGAGATCAGATCAGAGAGACAGATGGCAAAAAAGGAGAGATCTGAACATAGGGGCATGGTTTTTTGTGATAGCACACTGAATAAACATATGGGTAAAAGTATATGCTATAAGATCTTTAAGTAGGCTTCCCCCTGAAGCTTGTTATTATCCCCAGTAAAACAGGTGATCCTATGATCTTGGTTTATGAATGACTTGATAAAATCCATGTGGTTTCACACACAGCTAGATGGTGCCTTGAGTATCTTAGATGCACTTCTTCCACAGAGAAACAGCAGTATTCCTCTAAATCAGAACTGCTTCTGGGCTTTCTTTTTCAACACTTGAGCACCTTCAGGGGTTGGTAAAGGTATGTGTATGTGGAAAAATTCAAGGGATGTCTGTGAGCAAAATAAACTGTCTTAACTGATCCTTCAACTTTTTTGTAGCAGTTGAGTGGGTGAGGAGAGACTGATTCTGATCAGTCTTACAGATGCGTGAGAAGCACCTTGCTGGCTTTCCTACATGGCACCTGGAACCAGGTGCTTTGCTGCTGGGTTAGAATCTAACCCCTGCTTTGTAAACATGCACAAGCCCTCAAAACTTTGTGGAGCTGGCAAAGCAAACACACAACACAAAAAACAAACCAACAACGAAAAGAAAAACCCTGATACCTCTACATGTTATTTCCTACTTAGTGAGACAAGGGGGGGGGGCACAAAATTACAAAATGGAACATATAAACCTTTAGAATCAGTTTGAAGTAATGTTAAGTTTGATGGCTTTGTAACAGTAGCAATGGAAAATTACTGAGGTGCATGATACACAGAAAAAAAAAAACCGAGTACAGCTAGAGAGCATACTGAGAATTCTTGTATAAGATAAACCATTATAGTTGACGTAGTTTTAGGCCCTATGACCTTAGTACAAAATGAATGTAAGAAAAACAGGCTAGAAGAACAGGATGCAAGGCTAAGGAGTATCTGGGAATGGCAGGTGGGCTGCAGTTAAATTAACTGATAAGTAGAAGGACAGGAGGATTTTTATGTCTGTGGTGTTAATGAACCTATTAAGCTGGTATAAGCATCTAGTGCGCACACTTCAGAGGCTGCCAGAAGTGATGAAGATTGTTGGAAGAAGTAAACGACCCTCAGAGACCACAACCACAATTTTGTACGCATGCGGGGAACTTTCTGGAAAATTATGTAATCCATAGGTAGCCTCATGAATATGTATGTATGCCCAGGGACTATACAAGGACGGCTTGTGTAGCAATACGGCGACACACGTTAGGAGGAGCTATCCCCTGTGTCTCCCGGCGCCACAATAAAGAATACCTGCTTGTCAGCTTGAAAACTTTGTTGGCAAGTTTGTTCCTGGAGTTTTCTCCAAATCATTAGTAGTAGTATGGGGAAAAAGCATCAACGAGCTCTGCTTTTCTGCTTTTTAGTTTCTTCACTCCACTTTGTGTCAAGGATCTCAAATGATTTCAGAAGAGATCTTTGGGCTTCATTCCCCACTGGCTTCTGGTCTAATTGCCTTCCCGTCCTGGCTACAGGAGAAGCAGCTTAGCATGAGGACCCAGGGGCTTAAAAACCCAAAGGTTATCATGACAGCCACATTGGTGCTGGAAAAAAGAATTCCCAGATGTCATTAGGAGCACTACAGTGCAGTTTGACTCTACTTTCTAGACACAGCCTTTCCCAAAGATGGAGTTATCTTTATCTGGACAAAAAATCTTTTCCTCTTATGATGAAAATGTCATTGTCCTCAGCATGTCTTATTAAAGACACAGCTTCCAGCCTAAGAAGGCATGCCTCTGTGAAGAGAGGTTGTCATTCTAGAAAACAGAATTGCTGAGGATTTATTGTAGTTAAAATGGAGAAGAGCTTTCATGTTCCCTCATTACTTCTTGTCAGCAAATCAGCCTGTTAGAGAGGGTGAAGTTTTTACAATAAAATAATCATATAAAATAGTAAAATGATTATATTTGAGAAATTTATAAATCGACAGTGAAGCTTTGTATATTAGAAGACGTTGTAACTTTGCCGTTTTGTATCATAGTTACTCTATAACTAAATGTTACAATGGTAGTCTTGGTAGCAAGAGCTAACATAACTGCATATGGTGAGGGGAGTATGGGTGTATGTATTGTAAAACTCTACCCAAGCAGAACCTAAGTTTAAGATAGCCAAAAAGGGCATACCAGAAGCATCCTGGTGAAGATAAGAGAATGCTAACGTCCAGAAGACGACTGGGACCTATCCAAGTAGAGAAAAGTTGAAGAGGACAACCTGAGGAAGACTTCTTACTTCATCAGGGCGACCACCAGAGGGGGCTGCGCAAGCGCAGAACAGGCTGATGTCGTAATAGACTGATGTAGCAATCTTTGATGCATATGTATTAGTCAATGATGTAATCTGTGTTGAATATGTATTAGTTATGAAATTTTTAGTGTATAAATTGCGAACGGGATGTGACAGGAATCGGAACCAGATTTGGGTGCGTACCCCTCGTTCCCGGCGCCTCAATAAAGCACCTCATATAACCATCCCGGTGGTTATGTGTTTGTCTCGACGCTAACAAGCCTGGGTGCAGATTGAAACGGCATAAACTTTAGGCTTAGGAGCCTAGACCTCCTAACAATAAATTGTAATATGCCATGTGATTCGTGTACAAGACAAACATTTGTGTCATTAAAAAGCAAGAAAAACTAGAAAAAATACAGCAGATGCTTGTGTCTTGCAGTGGTTTGGGACTGGGAGGAGTCACTACAGTGCTGCTGCTGGTACAGAAACACATTGAACTTCTGACTGCCCAAGGTTTGCAAGAGTTTGGAAGAAACAAGAGATAAGGATGCCTCTCCTCATGCTTATCCCCCTCTTAACAGATCATTTAGGATTCTGCACTGACACCAGATAATAAGATAGTAGAGGCATAATTATAATGGCTAGACATCTGAGTTGTGCTGCAAAAGACTGCATTTTCTGCTGATCAGTAGCAGGGAAAAGTCTGATATTATTCAACATTATAAAGGGGTTGGGAGAAGATATAGGGCTGAGGAGCTGGACAATTTTTTTTTAATATTTATTTTTTTGCAAAACTGACAGATTTTTTTGAGGGATTTAGTGATGCACAAGTGTCACTCAGAGGGTGACAAAAAAAAAACCCAAAGGATTGAAATTGATCAAAATTAGCAGCAACTGAGATTAGCAGAGTATTTTGAGTTGAATTCTGCCTTATTATTTCCTGTAAGTGTCCCATAGGTCCTTTTTTAAGGAAGATAAAAAATAGCATAGTTTTCTGCTGCAGAAAAAATATGGAATCAGTCAGAGATCAATGTGATCAGACAAAAGCCATTTATTGCAAAGCCTTAACTCCTTATATACTATTGCTTGCATGCACTTACAGTGATTTGGCACATTATGATTGGATACATGCCTTGAAGACTCTTAGTGACTAATATATAATTGGTTAAGCACAGGTGTGAGAACTTGACCTCGAAAGCTTGCCAACAGTCCACAGTTCTCATAACTTAGTGAATTCCAGCTCCTTCTTATCTTGCTTGCTTAAGCTTCCTCTGGCCTCTCATGGCCTTGCTGTATCTTTCAGGATTATTCAGAGTTCATGGACCAAATATCCATTCTCCTGTAAGAAGACTGTGTCCACAGTTTTCATAGTCTATGATGTTCATTTTATTATTTGAATAGTTGAACACAGGGGAATATAACAAGAGTTTTAAGCAGAATTCACTAGGAGTCTTCCCAGTTTGCAGACACAAATGTTGGATGAGAATTCTTCACAATGTAGTTCAAAATTTCTCACAAGAAATTTTGGTCACAAGACTTTTCTTTCTTGAGAAGGAAAGCAGTGAAATAGCCCCCTTCCTGCTTGCCTGCAAGGTGTGGATTATCTTGCTTTGCCTTCATTCTTTGGGGCTGGGGTGGGTCAATCGCCTTTTCCTACAAGTGGGTTACGAAGGAAGATACAGACAAAGAACTGGACACTGGAAGAAACAGGGATTTAAGGGACTGGGAAGGAAGACTGGAAAGTTCATTCTACTTTAACTCTGTGCAGAGGGAAAAAAAAAATCTATTTTCTCTGTCTTACTTTGTGAAATATCAACCCAAATATGAAAAATGTTTTTCTTTTGCTTTTCATTCTAATTCCTCAGGCTTCCCACCCTCCCAAAGGCATTCTCTGAATCTATTCAACTTTAATTACAGGTTACCTTGGTCAAATGATTGATAATGACAGGATGTGAGGTGTGAAGGCTGTTGCTTTGGAAAGCTTATGTTTAAGTAGTTTGATGACATTAAGTGTGTAAATTACGTGCCAGCAGTGTCTAAAGCTTTCTGTAGGTGTTCTTTTTTGTCCATTTTGTATCTGACTGGAGTCTGAGAAAGCAGAGATAGGAACACTAGAACACTTGAAATCATAATTGATAGGGTAGCCTACTTGCTTTTATCAAGGAAGTTTCAAAACTTGGGGAAAATGTAGACCTGTTTATTACTCCATTAACCAGAAGAGAGATGAAAGTGAGAGCAGAAGCTGGGAGCTCCAAGACAATATGCAACACTTGAATTCTTGCTTCTCAGATATATAACAGTAACTATTTAAAGTCCTGTGGATGTGTTATTCATCTCGGTCATCCTTGGAATTCATTCATTTGCAATACGTCAGTATGCTATAGGCTAAGCTGATAAGAAATGTGAGGGACTTTTCCCTTCTCGTCAAATTTGCTGAGGATAAATAGTTCTGACGTTTTAGAGAGGTGAAGTTTGTGATGATCCAAGGAGAACAGGCTTTATAATGGGACACATGGCTTTTGTTGTTGTAGTAATAACTGTGACTCCTATGTCTAATAGCTCCCAAACCCTGATACTAGTAAACCAACAAGGTCAGAGTCTTGGTTGTATATTCAATTTAGGATTTACAATAATGCTGTATAAACTATAATGCCTTCTGAATGGTAAGTTTTCTCCATAGGGAAAATACTTTTAAAGATGTTACTTCGATTTTATATAAAGTAACTGTAAATACCAGTGATATGGATGCAAAATATACCTGGCCAGGAGATGCGGCACATTGTTGTGAAGTTAGTTAAACAGGTAAGAGGAACATTTTAGTCCAGACTTGATGTCTTGGGTCTCTGTGACTGCTCCAATGCAAGTTCAAAATTTGCATTACTGTTGGAGTTCAGATGTTAAAGGAGAGGGAAGTGAGGAGGAAAAGAAAGCAAAAGGAATGACCTGTGATTATATCACAGGATTAGTATTCAGGAGATTTGGCTTCTTTTTACATGCTGCCAGAAATGTGCAATTTAAATATAGGCAAGTAATTTCCCTCAGTACTTATGTCAAGAATAAGACTAGGGAGTTGCTAAGAGTCTTAAGAATTTGCTTTTTGCAATGAATATCAGTGCCATGAATGGGAGTCTCACTTTATGATATAAAGAGATGATAACTGGAATTAAAGTAGAGACCTAGTATAGGAAATTTCTTTTTGCGCTGACAATCAGATTTAGCCATTGTACAAATAGAATAAATATTAAGCATTAAGAAAAAGAAGTGCTGAGCATTAGTCACAGTACATTCTTCTGAATTCTCCCCAGATTCCAGTTTTGAAAGTAATAATTTGTGAGAGGGAATTGAAGGTCTTAGCATGTAATTATTTATTAGTTTATTAGCAACAGGTCAACTGTTGCTAGGTCCAAGGTTCCTGTGCTTCTCTCTTATAAAGGGCCTTAGGGTTCCTGCTTACCCATGAGATCTCTTAAATATCCCTCAGTGCAGTGAAATAACAGCAATGAAGCAATGAGTAAATCAGTGTTGTCCCTTTTCCTAATGCAGAATACAAACAATCATGCAGATTTCTTCCCAGATAGATTAGACGTTTCCTCTCCTGGGCCTTTCCTCTTTCTAGTAGCTGGGAAGGGTAATTAATTTTTAAGTACTATTGCTGGAATCCAGAAGAGGTTTATTATGTCCCCTGAATTTCAAAAATATCATACAGCTAAGATTCATCTGCCTAAAATCTCAAATGTCTTTTAAGCCTAAACAGACAATACATTCTCTGAGTGCTGCTCTTCTTCTTGTGCCTTGCCTTAGATTGGCAGTTACTAGTTAAAATTATGTCTTTTATTCTGTGTTTTCCACCTTTAGAATTTAGGCTTATGATTTATTCAAAGCTTCTAGGGGTGTCTTAGGCAAGTTTTGTAACTTCTCTTGGCTTTAAGTTTTTTGTCTAAGAGTGAATGTTTTCTTGTGTGTTTGTTTTTTTCCTTTTTCCTTACAGGAAAAAGCCAAGAAAAGTGGGAGGAAGAAAAGTTTTATCAAATATGTTTCTGTTGAAATTCTTGACCCTTTGGTACATAATCAGGGGTATAAATTTCAGGGGGGAAAAGGCAAAATCAACCAACAACAAAGGAATTTGATTAAACCCTGCAATTTTTAATTGTAAATTTTGGGATTAAAACTGAGGGACTGTTTATATCCATAATATTTATCAAGTGCTGTACATTTTCAATTATTTTTGGAGGTAACGTAGTGTTTGAAGTGCATATGCCGTTGCACTGCAATCCTGTTCCTTAAAAAAACAGAACTTTGGATGTAGAGTTCCTTAGATGTGTTGCATGGGAGGGTAGTCTGACATGTAAAAGAGTACTGAGCCTGAAGAGCAAAAATAAGATTCATCTCCATTTCAGCTCTAATTTTCTCATCTTTTGAAAATGATGCTTTCATCATCTATCATTACCCAGAGCTGACTGAAAATATTTCCTTTCTTCTACACATTGTATGGCTTATCTACTTAGATTGCAAAATGTACCAAGCTCTTGATCTCTGGCCTCTGTCTAGTTGCCAGGTAAAGAAAAATTACAAGCACCCAAGAACTGATCTCCAGAAGGAAGCATCAGAAATGCTGTATTTCACTAGGAAGCACTGTCTGTAGCAGAGAACAGATGCCTCGACTTGTGCATTTGGTTCATTTCCTAGTGCATCCCAACGCCATGCATTTCCAGATATCTTATTCATTCATGTTAGTTTGTACCTGGGAAATGAATATGAGCTGTGGGACAGATGTGTTCATTAGTATTTTTCCGTTATCCCAGATTTCTCTCTCGAGAGACAGTCTGGAGCATGATGTAATTCTTTTCCAGCCTGCACACCTGTGTTTTTATTATGGAAAGTGCGTACCCTGGTCTTGTTCAGACCTAAATGCAGGGCAGCGTCAAGACAAGTACATGGCAGTATTACAGGATTAAACTTTTACAACATATGTATGTTATGATTCATTATTAGTCTTCCAGTCACAGAACTACAGATTGATAATATAACTTGATCTGCATTAAAAGGGAAACTAATTTGCTTATCTTCGGTTATCTGAGTCCAAGGTCTAGTGGTCCCCATTTTATCACCATCCTCACCAGAAGAGGAGGCCAGCTTGTGGTGTCCTCACTGTCAAGGTGGTTTTATCACTGTTAATGGAGAAAGCAGAGATTATTAGTTTAAATGGCTCTGATGTTAAACCTGGGCGAATATTGACAAATATGGAAAGCTCCCACTCACTGTTCCTGCACAGACACTCTCTGATTTAGCACATTTTCCAGGTAGATTCATGGGCAAAGTGTGTGTTGTTATATATGAGGGAGCAGGTCTTCCATGACAGTCCTCATGTATGTGGTGTTGTTTATATAAATAAGAGAACTATAAGATGAAAATTAGTCACTTCAGGAAATCTCATTCTGGTATTTCAGAGCTGACCCATGAAATAGGCCCATTGAGCTGATCCTCTACTTTGCTAAGCTTAGGAGAAACCAAAGTGAGAGGACACTCCACAACTTTCAGACTCAGTCTTTCTCACCTTTTTCATCTATTAGATCTTTACTGCCATTAGTTTAAGATAGATAGCCAGCATTGGAATTCTTTATGGGCCAATTTCACACATCATCTATTTTAAATGGTGAAAATCGTTAATTTCTTCCCTATATGCCTATACAGCGGACATGAATATTTTTTTTGGATATATGTACATGTGTACTTAAAATAATGAGCAGTAAAAAGGCAAAGCATATTGTTGAATTAATGTTACACAACATGTTTTTTATTTCTAAGGCAGCTGTGATCTTGCTGCTTGTCCTTGGACTCTTCCAATTTCTTTCTCTGAATGCAAGGCATTCACACTAAGTTAACTTTTTTTTTTTTTTTCAGTTCCAAGCTTCTCACGGGGGAGACTGTAGTCCCAGCAGACTCTGTTGCACTTGTTATTTGTCTATCTTCATGTTCATAACATGTTTACAATCCACTATAAATGGAGTGAATGCCTATTGCATCTCTGTGCCCTACTCACTGTTATGTATTTTTTCAGCTCTCTCCTAAACTCATTTCTGTGTTAACAAAACCCAGCTTTATGCTGAAATGTATTCTTTCCCTGTTTTCCCTCAGAAAACGGGCATTTTAATAACCTCCAGTGGGTTTGAGGATTTTAAAATATACTTCCCTAAAAATTATACTTCTGATGCGTTCTGACATTTTGTCACAAGCTGGAGTCATTCAGAGTATTTGAGGATGGTAAACTAATTATCTCTTGCCCTTCTCTTGCTAACATAAAAAGATTAAATTAATCACATTCAGTTATAGCTGGCATTAAGCATCAGACGTGTTCTTTTTTAAGGAGAGAGACACATCAGTGGCTTTTATTAAATGTTTTTCCCTGTATGTCAATATCTTCTTTTGAAAATTATAAGTGCTATATTAACAATTTTGCCTCTTTTCTATTCCTTCTCATATTTCCATATTCTTCATCAGAAGACTAACTTCTCTTATGGCCTGTTTTTGAATTGTTCAGTGAAAGGGCTTTGAATTGGCAGCATATCTAGAAAAGTAATACCAAATTGAATCTAGGAAAGTGCTAGTGTCTGCAATCTGATGGTAGTCTCACTGGAAATCTTTGATCTAACTTGGAGGAAGTGGTGTCGGACTGTTATGTGGTTGGAGATGGGGAAGCTCAGGCTCAGGAGGAGCTGGGTTAACTTTCTACCAGAACGCTGAGCAGATTCCTTGAATTGTTTGAAGATTATTTTGGTGTTGTCATTGTTTTCTTGCACTGTTTTTAGACAGAATTACAGTATATGGCTCTGTGGTTGCCATCGAAAACATACTGCCTTGTCCAAAGAATTTGACTCTTAAGACCTGATCTGTATTCTTACACTGATATAGTATTTGCTTCTGTTGAGAAGCCCAGTTGTCTTAGTCCATTCTTCTATATAATAAGTTTTAATAGTGGTTATGAATCATCATCTGTCCTTGTTTGGGTTATGTATGGTTTATTCACAGTGGAATGGGGCTGAACAGGATTTATCAGGAGCAAATGACATAGGATGCATCAAGAAACACCAGCTCTTCCATCTGGATCCATATGTTGTAATGTACAACAATTCACCAATGTAAAGACCTTAACCTTCAGTTTTCTGTAAAAATCAGTTCAGGGACCTTTTAAATGAGATGAGACATGACTGAAATTCTGCAACAGCACTTACTCAGCTGTAAGTCTCACTCCAAAATGTCACACAAACAGCTCTGCATTCTCATACTGCAGTTTTTATTTGGTACCAGATCCCATGGCAGACTGGTAATTCAGATTACTCCTTCCCATTTCTCACATAATTTCATATTATTTCAGTGGTCTTGCAGTCCTTCAAAATGAGTTCTGGAGAGACCACTGCTAGGAGTGGGGCTCCAAACTGGCAACTTCTTGATATCCATCCAGGAAACCTTTCCTGCAGAGAGTAAATATTTGTATCTGGGAAGCTTTGGTGTTTTGCTGCTATTGACATGTTGTGTGTACACTGCAGAAAATGACATTTGATTTACAAACAGCTTGAGTTGGAGACCAGGTAATTCTCCTTCAGGGGCCACTTCTATGCAATGGAGTCAGTGTGTAATGGCTAGGGAGAGAAGTGACCTTCCGTCTGGAGCCCTGGAGCCTGCTGACAGTGTGACTGATGCCTCCTTCAACCATCCCTTCTGACTTACAAAAAGAGACCCTGGCAGAGGCATAGCTAAACCATCCATCTCAGTTCCAAAAACATTGACTTGGTTTCTAAGTAAAAGATGTGCTTAGATATAAAGTTTGCAACTGCTAATAAACTAACGCTCCACTGGAGACTGCAGATTGTAGCTCTGGTATGGAGTCATTTGCAGTGTAATTGCTTATAATCTGTCCAACACCACAGTGCTTCCAATTCCTGAAATTTTATGATAATGTTTCTGATATTTGAAGTTGCAGACAAAGATATAAACATAGATGATAGGAGGATGTTAAAATGGAGACAGGAGGTGGACTCCCAGCTGTCATGGAAATTGAAAATATTCCAAGATTGTCAAGAAGGATTAGAATCCAGAAGCAAGCTTACTTGTAAACCATACACACAACAGGTTTTCAATTGAGGTTGCTAAATGTTACGTAGATTGGTTTTGGTGGCATGTTCAGTACTATGGAAAACAGAGAAATGAGGAGAGTCCAATTCCAAAGATTTTGCAGTCTAGAGGTTGAGATTATAAAGACTGCCTCAGCTGACACACAACAAGGCAGCTCCCAATACAGATTTTTTTTTTTTTTTTCCTCCCTGTTTAAAGACAGTGCAAAGATAATAGACAATGGTTTCTTTTGGTCTTCTTTCAGTTGTACAGTTATATCTTGGGAAAGGCAAAGTATATGATGTGAATACGTAACCACAGTTCAGAAGTCTCTCTAACTTCTTTGAGATGGATATTCAACTGCAAGTGTCTCCTGAGATAGTTTCTTTCTCCAGGTGTTAGCACACCTGGAAATGCTTTAAGATCAGCAGTTTTACAGCTAGAGCCAAAGAATTTAGAGACAAAAGGAAAATTAGAGGGAAGGTCTTGGGGAACATAATCAAAGGTTCATTCCATAGATTTTGATGTGTAAAACTTACTTTGTTGGCATTGCTTCATGTACCTTCACATTGTATTTTAAATCCTACCCTTAGTAGTCTGAATTTCTTCTAGACAAATATGTTCTTAATGGAAGATGTGTTATATCAGCACCTTCTACGAATACAGTACTTGAGTTAGCACTACTCATCAGTGTCTTTGTCTCCCTCAACAGGGACAGTGACCAAAATTCTGAATTCTGCAGTTGTAAAGTCAAAGGACCTCAATACTGTTTCCTACCCCTAAAATGTAAAATATGCAGACTTCTTTAGAAACACTTTCTTTCTTGATAGCTCACAGTTCTCATGCCAAATCACAGTGCAGGTGAAACCAACACTGTAAACAATTTCAGGTAGTTCTTCACAGGCTGTCTAGCCTAAGAAGACCAGTCAGTCTAGGAACTAGGGGACAGTGCAGGCAATGTGATTAACAGGGATGCCCACTTTTGGCAAGAAAAAGCATGAGAGTCTTCATGGGATGGGGAGACAGAAGAAATACATAGCTCTTTTACCTGAAGTGTCTATAAGGGCCTTGGCAAAGCATAGGACATGGTCTTCATTGCTCCCAAGGAGTAAATCTAGGCCTCTGTCATGTTCAGGGCAATAAAGTTGCACATCAAAAGAGTCAAGATATGAGTAGCACAGAGAGCATGTAGATGGCTGGCATCTCTTTGAGAATCAGTTTGCCCATTCCAGAGCAAAAAATATGTTTGGATTAAAATGCAGATTATAAGTGCAATAACTAAGAGCATTTCAAAGCAAAGGAAAAGGAAAAAGGACATCCAACTCTAGTACCTGAGTATGCAAATTAAATAGATTTACCATACAATATAAAGCTTGTCAGCAGCATGGTTAAGGGGCATTCCAGCTTTGTGACTTTGCAGGTTTTATTACATATATCTGATTTCTATTTACTGGTCACAGACACCAGTTCTTTTGGTTTATCTTGGGAGGAACATCTTTTATTCCCTCTGGCTTGATTTCCGGGTAATTCCCATGAAATTGCTATTTGGCTGTTCACATCTCAAGAGAAATGTATGTTTTTCTAATATGAACACCTCTAGTGTTTCTACTGTGAAGAGGATGGTGGTTCACGATTGAGAAGCAACCCTGGGCCTTTGGGAGCCTCATGAGCACGTATATCTGCATGTTTCAGCATTAGTTATTTTCTTTTCCCTATAGACTCTAGATCTTGGTTATGTCTTGTTGTCACAGTCTAAGGGCTTGTGAATTACTCCTTCATAGATTATGAGGTATTGTGTAATCCCAGAACTATTAGTAATAGATATGCTTCTGATTATATCATGTCTATATAAGTCAAGTTTAGGAATCTAATTAGTAATCATTTCTAAACATTTTTGCCAGGTTATGTGTTAGACTTATCTTGATAAAGTGGATTAAATGACAAAATGGATTAAAAATCCTTCATTGAGGTAGTTGCCCAAAACATTTTAAACGTGGCCGTACCTGTACAACTAACAGTATGCTGCATTAACAGTGCAATAATTTTAGAAAACCTGAGTAGAGTTTTTGGTTTTCATGTTTGTTTGATTGTTGTTTTTTTTTTCCCATTCTATTTAGTATGAACAATGAAGCAGACTACTTTCAGTTTAATTTGCAGTTGGTTTTCTTTCCTGGTTGTTATAAATCCTCCAAACGCAGTAATGTTATTTGTCAGTGAAAAAGTATTTTGCTCTTTAGAAAGTAAATGGCTTCCACAGAAATTTTACAACACATTCCACAGTAGCATTTCCATTGATGTTAGATGTTGTAATAGCTTTCTCAGCTTTTAGGAACTTGGTGTCATTGTATTGAAGCTACTTGAATATATTCCCAAATCAGAAAGGGAACATGGGAATATATGTTCATGAAGTTGTGATGCCTACACCTGTGGAAGTGTAATGTCTGTCCGAGGTTTTTTGTTTGGGTTGTTTGGGTTTGTTTTGCTTGTTTTGGTTTGGGGGTTTTGTGTCTGGTTTGTTGTTTTTTTTTTTCTGTTGCATTTTTTTGCTTTCCCCTTCCCTCCCTCTGCCCCTTTGTGATATGGAGCATCTTAGGAACTTTACTCTTGGGGGGGTTCTATTTTAGGGTTTGTCTTTTTTTAAATTATTATTACTTAGACTGAAAATCTCTTAAAATTCTGTGTAGTCTATATATGCATCTGTACTTAGATATCAATATTCGGTAAATTCATTTAAATTACGTCATGGGCTTGGCAGTATTTGATACGAGTTGTGAAAATTGAGAGGGATTAACTTGCTCTTTATGGATGTGAATGAGTCACAAATAAATTGGTTTTATCAGTCCAGAAGAAGGAAAAAAACGAATGCATTTTTTTAGGGTCTAGTTTTCCTTTGCCTCATATTGGCTTCAGCAGTCTTTTGGGGATCTTTTCCCATCTGTGACTTTCAGCAGTAGTCTCTGATGAAGTTTTGAACATAATTCCTGCATCAGTGAAAATCATCTAATGCCATAGACCTTATGATTTTGTCTCGTACCAGTTTCCAGGTATGTGGCATAGATCACCACTTCCTCTGCTATACTTTTATCAGGAGAGCTATCAAATAGGATTTCT
Organism: Pezoporus wallicus; assembly: GCF_028554395.1. Classification (NCBI taxonomy): domain Eukaryota; kingdom Metazoa; phylum Chordata; class Aves; order Psittaciformes; family Psittacidae; genus Pezoporus; species Pezoporus wallicus. The sequence continues at coordinate 553,527 of NW_026642422.1, forward strand.
GAGTATTAGAGGGTAGAAGCTCAACAATTCAACCCATGTGTTATTGCATACGCATACTCTGTAGTCTTATTTCTTTGCGGAGCTTAACATTTGGTTTAATAGTAGTAAAATTTTGTGAAATTAAACTGTTCTTTGATGTTGATGAAGTAAATAAGCCCTTTTAGCAAAGTAAAATGTTATTCTGAAAACAACTTTCATCCACTCAAATACTTTTCTTCTCTGTATTTGACCCACTTACTGCCAGAGGGATGTTCAGCAGGGCTATGTCTATAGACCCTTGTAGACATCCCATACTTTTCAGATTCTTTTTGTCATCTGACACTAGTTTTCTGAAATACAATATAAGCATACCTGAGGACTAGCATTTGCCCCCAACAAATGAGCATCACACTTTTTTAATTTTCAGTATGGCATTTGATTACAGTTTTGGTAAATAACACTCTTTATAACTCTGATGCACTAAGTGTTCACATCTGTTTCAACAGAAGGGCATTTTTCTGACCTTTAAGATCGTCTACTGATCTTTTCTATGATAAAAAACACTAAGTTATCCTCTTTATGATAAAAGACTTGTTATTCTGTTACTATGGTTTAGAAATACATATTTCCCTTCTGATTTTTATAGTAGAAGAGGACCTAAGGTTAATGTTAGCATCTGTAGCAAGTCTAAAAGTGTGATGGGCAACCAAGAAATCAAGTACTAGAAAGGAAAGCTGATTTCCAAAGAGATCAAAACTCGTCAGTACAAGGACAGATCAACCACTACCTCCACCACACATCTGTGAACACCTGCTGTTTGTTCTTTCATGTTTATTTATTAATTCTGATTTGGCTTCATATTGGTCTTCCATTCTCTGGCCATATGAACCTTGTCTTTTCTGATAAGTAATACAGTAAGTGAAGGAACATGTATGGAGTCAAGCATGAAGGACATGCAAGAATTTTCTTGGGTTTCTTTTTAAGCAGAAAGTGTTTGTGGACCAGCATATCATCTTTAGCCACATATTCATTATATCCTGTCATTATATTTAGGTGCTTAAACTAGCACTGACTTGCTACAATGGTGAAAACAGTCTTAACTGCTTTAATAATCAGTATAAAGAATTCTATTGGCATCAGCAAGGAGAGATGACCCTGAATTGACTTGGCAGCTTGGTACTTTGTTTTATTAGGAGTGGTTAATTATTCTTATACTGATATTATCAGTATTTAGGCATACTAGGTAGTATATGTCTCACCTAATTTTGAACTTCCAAACCTGAAATAGTCTCCCTAGGTTACTTGGTGTAGGATGATGGATTCTCTTTTGGTATGGGACATTTCTGTTCATTGACTATAAGCAATTTCAAGTGATTTGCAGGCTTAGATGCCCAATTTTCAGACACAGGAATCAAAAGAGAGGGGGAGAGCCCTTCCAGATAATTCCCCCTTACCTCCGCAGGCATGACGTGCTGTGGTATGGAATACCTCTTTGGCTAGTTTGGGTCAGGTGTCCTGTCCCTGCTTCCTTGTGGCCTCCCCTCCTCCCTAGCAGAGCATGAGACTCACGAAGTCCTTGGTCAGAGTAAACATCAGTGTTATTAGCTCTGTTCCCAGGCTGAAAGTCAAAACACAGCACTGCACCAGCTACTAAGAAGGAGAAAAATTGACTCTTCCTGCTAAATCCAGGACAGTATTCACCCCTTATTCCATACCATTCACGTCATGCTCAGATACCACATTTTCAATACACCATCGCTCTTACATATAGATACATCCACATACACACACAGACAGAGAGAAAGAGATCATTTCTTAGTGCATGGACCAATCTGTATAATTTGGTCCATGATGTCAGGTTCCATGTCTTGTGAGACAAGGAGGCACAAAAACACAAAATGTAACAAGTTCTAAGCAATGTTAAGTGTGATGGCTTTGTAATGGCAAATAACTGCGGTGCTTGAAGGTAGTTGACATAGTTTTCAGGTCCCTAGGACCTTAGCACAAAAGGTGTAAGAAAAGCAGAATAGAAAAACAGGACCTGGGGATGGGGAGTACCTGGGACTAGCAGATGTCCAGGGTGTCTGTAATGTTAATTAAGCTGGTTATGAACATTGTTGAGAAAAACAATCCTTAAAGACCACCATTACATTTTTGTATGCATGCGGGAAACTTTCTGGAAAATTATGTAATATGCCCAGTGACCATATGAGGATGACATGTATACCAATTTGGGGACACACATTAGGAGGAGCTACCCCCCGTGTCTCCTGGCACTGCAATAAAGAATACCTGCTTGTCAACTTGAAACTCCGTTGGCGAGTTTGTTCCTGGAGTTTTCTCCAAATCGATTTGGCGACCCAGATGGGACCTCTCTGCTAGGCTGCAGGACCCGCTGAGGATAGGGCTCCCTAGGGCCCTCAGGAGTTTTTCCCGGAGGGACCCCTCGACTCATTTGGATCACTGCGGCAGCAGAAAAGGACCATCTCATAAAAGGTATTCTTTTATGAAGTCTGTAAGATGCAGGGGGCATCTCGGTTTGGTAAATTGGTTTGGTAAGTGTACGCATGGTTTGGAAGCCTTCCGTAAATCGAGATAGGAAATCTCGTGGGTAAAGATGTATACCCGGCTGCTAGCATCTGTTTGGTACACACCCACAAGAAGGAGAGGGCATCTTGTGGTTTGGGTCCTGCAGGACACAGTGGGTTGTCTTGTAGAAAAGGTTTTGGTCTTACCGGTATACAATCACAAGAAGCAGAGGGCATCTTGTGGTTTGGGTCCTGCAAGACGCAGTGGGTGTCTTGCGCTAAAGGTTTTGCGTTTTATTGGTATATACGCACAAGAAGCAGAGGGCATCTTGTGGTTTGGGTCCTGCAAGATGCAGTGGGCAAATTGTGGAAAAGGTTTTGGGTTTACAGGTATTTGACTTATGTTGTGGCTTTTTATAGCTATGATTTTGTTCTTGTGACTTTGGTATTGATGACAGACTGTTATAAATGCATTATTGTTGTCTCTGTTTCAAGTGTTGTAAGATTTTGGTCTTGTATTGATGACAGACTTTTATAACTTAATTGTTAGTTTGATGCAGAGGGTTGACCAAGGTACAGGGGGATTGTACAAGGGGGTTCTACAGGGGGGGTTGTACAATGGGGTGAGAGGAATTCCCTTGCTTAAACAAAAACATTCTCTGTTGTAAATGCCTACTAAGCAGAACAAAGTCACCTGGTTCTATTGATAAGGAAAAGCAGACACCTGGTTCTATTGACAAGGAAAGCAAACACCTGATTCTACTGATAAACAGCTATTGATAAGGAAAAGCAGACCCCTGAATCTACTGATAACGAGAAGAAGCAGGTGGTTTATGGCTTGGACACTAACCAAACCCTAAGGTCATATGTGAAAACTAAAAGGTGAAAAGTTCAAGAAGAGGAAGAGTCATTTACTTCATATTGAAGACCCCTACCCACAGGAGGAAGACTCATTTACTTCATCTTCAGACCTCTGCCCATGACCAGAGGGGGTACTGCACAGGCGCAAAGGACCTTCTACCTCATTATAATACGAAGCGGGGATAGGACATGAATATGTGTAGGCGTATTGTGCAACCTTATGAATATATATAACTTTAGAGAATAAATATAGAGGGAAACAAGGCTGAGGCACGCATGACTTTGAGGAATTACCCCTGTGTGTCTCAGCTGAATAAAAGCATACCTACTCTACAACTTTTAACGAGTTGTGGAGTGTATCCACGTATCAAGTTTGATACAACTTTAGTCTCTGTCCGTGTTGTAACTGTGTGGAGTGTGTCTGTGGGATCCTGTGTGTATGTGTGAATGTGAGACTGATACTGGGAAATCAGCAGAGTGGAGAGATCTTGAAAAAGAGTCCTTTAGAGTGCATTTTAGCACATTGGAAAGAACTGGGAGGGTTTCCTGGGGGCTCGGTAAATGAGAAAAGGTTGATAAAATATTGTAACCAATGATGGCCTTTATATACTTTGGAAGATCAGGAAAAATGGCCTAAAAATGGAACTTTGAACTATGATACATTGTTACAATTAATGTTGTTTTTGAGGGGGCAAGGAAAATGGGATGAAGTAATGTATGCAGATACATTTTTCACTTTCAGAAACCACCCGGAGTGACAGACAGAATGTGAAATTAATATAGCTCTGACGGATCCCTTAATTTTGTCTTTGGAAAAGGACAGGAAAAAACCTGAAAGCTAAGCTGGACAGATGTTGTTCAGATTGATACTGGGGAAAGATGCTTCAAGTTAAAGAAAACTAAGGGGGAAAGGAGGGGAACTTGGGCAGCTCCTGTGTTTGAGCATGGGATGGGTGCTGGGGAGGCAGAGGTGGAGGGATGTTGGGCGGAGGGGGAATGGGTTCTTCTCCTATGGGACCGGATCTGTGTGCATGTGCTGTGGGGAGTTTGGACATTGGAAGTGAGACTGCCCTGGGTGGGAGGGAGTGCCATGGGGTGGCTCCGTTGGCTGAATTGGAACTAGACTGACAGGGACCTGGGGAATCTACCCTAGCAGATCCACTGGTTAAATTAAAACTAGGGACTAGAGGGAATAAAGTGGAATTTCAGTGGATAGAGGAGCAACTTATTCAGCGTTAAATCAGAGGGGAAAGAATTTGTTACAATTGTGGGAGCTACTGGCCACCAAGGAAAAGAAAAAAAAAACAAAGAGAAAAAAAAAAAAGGCAAAAAGAGACATTCTTTCTGAAACTCTTAAAGTACAAATTGGAAAAACAAATAGGAATGCATAAAATTTTTATGCATGCTAAATTATCCAAAATCTTTATTAGGGCAAGAAGCAACATTTAAAGAAGACAAAATGGAATTAAGAGTTAAAAATCAATTAATTGCAGTTTTGAGTTTATCTTTAATTCAACAGAAAAAGCGAACAGAAGGACCTCCCTGGAATAGAAGAAATCCTTAATCCAGGTATATCTGGGAGTATGGGCATCTGAAGTTCCAGGTAAGGCAAAAAATGCTTTGCCTGTTAAAGTAGAAATAGAAAGGGGAGGGGCCTGCCCAATTAGAATAAAACAATATCCCCTAAAATTGCAGGAAAGAGAATTAAAAAATCATTGATGTTAAAATATAAATTATTACTTGAATGTGAATTGGAATATAATACTCCTGTCTTGCCAGTAAAGAAAAGTTGCAGTTTGGTTCAAGATCTCAGGAATCAACAATTTTGTAGAGGATATTCAGTAATAGCTAATCTGTATACCACTAAATTGAATCAGAAATGGTTTCCTGTCTTGGATTTAAAGGACTCTTTCTTTTGCTTACCATTGGCCAAAGAAAAACAGAATTTATTTGCTTTTGAATGGGAACATCCTGACACAGCAAGGAAAACCCAATTAACTTGGACGGTATTACCTCAAGGGTTTAAAACAGTCCAACGATTTTTTAAAATCAGTTAGCACTGGAACTCGAATCATGGAAACCACCCACTCAGACAGGGACTCTGTTACAATATGTGGATGACCTATCAATTGCCACAGAAACAAAGGAAGAATGTGTCCAGTGAATGGTGGGATTATTGAATTTTCTGGGACAGAATGGTTATTGGGTAACCAGACAAAAGGCCCAACTAATCCAAACCTGAGTTTCCTACCTAGGATATGAAATAATAGGACAGAGAAAACTTGGAACTGCTAGAAAAGAAGCCATTTGTCAAACTCCACCACTGTCGACCGTCAAGGAGCTCCAGACGTTCCTGGGAATGACTGGATGATGCAGACTTTGGATGAATGGTTATGGTGTTCTGGTAAGACCCCTATATGAACTGTTAAAAGAAACCCCTCTCTCTTTGGAATGGACTGATTCAGCAGAGGAGGGCTTTAGAAATTTAAAAACAAAGCTAATGAGAGCTGCAGCTCTGACTTCTGGATGTGACTAAATCCTTTTGGCTATATTCCTATGAAGAACAGGGAATAGCTTTGGTGGTCCTTATTCAGAAACTAGGACCCTATAAGAGGGCAGTGGTGTATTTTTCAAAACAGCTGGATGGAGGGAGCAAAGGATGGCCTGGATGCCTAAGGGCTGTGGCAGCAGTTGTCATGAATATTGAAGAGGCTCGCATATTTACCTTGGGACTAAAGATTACTGTACTAGTGTCCCATGTTGTATCAGCATTCCTGGAACAGAAAGAAGCCCACTGGTTATCTCCTTCTTGTTTTTTATAATGCCAGGCCACCCTTGTGCAACACAATGATATAGAAATTGTGGTCACTAATATTGTGAATACAGCATCCTTTTGCAGGAACAACCAACAGAACTATTAACACACGACTGCTTGGCCACTATATGAAACTATATATTCAAGCGACCAGATTTGAAAGAAACCTCTGGAACATGCCCTGGAATTGACTAAAGACAAAAGGGTAAGTATTTGGACTGATTCTAGATATGCATTTGGTGTGGTCCATGCACATGGTGCCATCTGGAAAGAACAAGGACCTTTGAATACACAGGAGAAACAGATTAAACATGCTATAGAAATTCTACGACTACTGAAAGCTGTTCAGCTACCTGAGGAAGTAGCTGTTATGTATTGTTGAGGGCATCACCAAGGTGAAATTTGGCCGATTTTGAAGCCAAACGAGAAGCTGAACAATCTAAACTCATTCCCTTAATCCCTGATGGCAAACTAACAATTGAGAAATCTAAACCTAGATAGTCAAAGGAGGATAGAAAATTGATTGGAGATCTCAAAGGAGAGGAAAACAAAGAAGATTGGGTTCAGATACCCGATGGCAAATTATAATCCCCTATAACCAACTCTGGAAGCTAGTTCAGGAGGAACATAATAAAACTCATTGGGGTATCAACTCTTTGTATAAATACTTAGATGAACAATTTGAAGGAAGGAAACTATGTAACATAGTTCAATTAGTGACAATGTCAGCTCTGTCTCAAGAATAATCCTAACATTGAAAATAGACATCAAATTGGTACAACTGGGGAGGAAGTTATCTGGGACAGCACTGCAAATAAATTTTTCTGAATTACCGAGACCAATATTTGTTGGTTTTAATGAATACTTTTTCAGGGTGGCCAGAAGCATTCCCTTGTAGAATAAATAATGCAAGACAAGTAATTGGAACATGGCTAAACAGTATAATACCTTGTTTTGGAGTACCAGAGGCAATTTCTTCCGACTGAGGCTCACACTTCAGTGCAAAATAGTTACAAGAAATTAGCAAAAATTAGAAATTGATTGGCAACTACATGTTCCGTACAGGCCTCAGGCCAGTGGGCAAGTAGAAAAGATGATCAAACAACAGATTAGTAAAATATGTCAAGATATTAATACCAGGCTTTCCCACTGGCTCTATTAAGAATTTGAACTAAACCTCGGTCAAAAGAAGAGGCTATCCCGTGTAAAATTTTATATGGAAGACCATATCAGTCCCAGTTTAAAGGAGAAAGTCGTCTGGAAGTGGGAGAAGGTTATCTCCTAGAGTTTATGATAATCTGGGAAAGCAATTAAAAGAAATAAGAGAATACTGGGGACAAGAGCTAGAGGCATGGATTATCCGACTCACCCTTTTAGATCCAGAGACTGGGTTTATGTTCAGAATTTTTCAGGAGATCCTCTACAGGAGAAGTGGAGCGGACCGTACCAGATAATATTGACCACCTTTACAGCAGTGAAGATAAAAGAACAACCTGCTTGATACATTATTCAAGAACGAATAAAAGCACCGGAACCAGGGAAGACATGGCAGATCAAACCTTCAGGACCTTCACATATGAAATTGTATCAGTCGTAATTTGGATTTATGTGATAACTGATACACCAGCTTGGGACCAATACTTACACCTGAAATTAATGCGGAATGTTACTGAAGTTGTTAATTGTAGTGACTGTTGGGTGTGTGCACAGTTACCTGAATCAGGAGAAGATCAGGGCCTTGCATTAATTGGCGTTCCAATTTCCAACACTATCTCATGGACAAATTTAAGATTTGGAATAGTTAATCCTAATCGAAGTTATTATACCTGTGTACAAATTTGTATTACACCAGGAACCAGAGTATGAGGTTGTTTGTTTAAATGCCACAGGTATATGTCACTATTCAAATTGCAATCACACTATTAATATAGATGGTATCATGGTTCAGTGGCAGCCCTTTCCGGAAGGGAAAGGATGGCATTGGTTATGTGGAGAAAATACTTATAAGACCCTACCCCAACTGGAAGGGGGCATGCACCCTAGGTGCTCTGATACCCCGTCTTGGAACCTGGGTATCAGGCTTTGCTAATTTCATAGTTTTGTGAGATGGCTAATTCCATCTTTGGGAGTAAATATATTAGAGAAGGCAATCATAAATATCTCAGCAACCATAGAGGAAATAAAAAGTAATACCATTGATATAATCCAAGTGGAACAAGAATCAATGAAAGTTGGTCTTCCTGAAACAGATCTGGAAGAAATCTGGAAACAAACTAAGATATTTCATAAAATGGCCAAGGATTTGGGGTTTTGAAGAAATACAGAAAAAGTGAACTTCATGGTTACCGGATCTCTCCTGGTTAAGGCAACTGGTTGCAGAAATATTAATAGTTTTAATATTGATTACTTGTGGTATAACAATTTTTTTTCTGGAATTGTAAAAGATCTATGATAAATTATGAAGATTGGAAAAAAATGAAATTTAAGCAAGTAGAAACAGGAAACTATTTCAAAAAGTCTCTGGATGGTAATGGCAGTATATAAAATGTTGCAAAAGAATTTGCAAAAGGACAGAAAAAAGGGGGATTTGAGACAAGGAGGCACAAAAGCACAAAATGTAATGAGTTCTAAGCAATGTTAAGTGTGATGGCTTTGTAATGGCAAATAACTGCGGTGCTTGAAGGTAGTTGACAGAGTTTCAGGTCCTCAGGAGGTTAGCACAAAAGGTGTGAGAATAGCAGAATAGAAAAACATGACCTGGGGATGGGGAGTATCTAGGACTAGCAGATGTCCAGGGTGGGCACAGATAAACTAACTGATAAATAAAAGGACAGGATGATTGCTATGTTTGGGGTGTTAATAAACACGTTAAGCTGGTGTAAGCATCTACTATGCTGTATCCTGGACTAGCAGTAGCAATGCTGTATAGCAATTCGGGGATACACATCAGGAGGAGCTATCCCCCTTGTCTCCTGGCACTGAAATAAGGAATACCTGTGTTGTGGTTTAAACCCCAGCCAGACAGCTTGTTCACTCACTCCCAGTGAGTGGTGCTGGGCTGAGAGCAATCGAGCCCCACCCCCCGGGGGCTCTCTCCTGAGGAACAGGGAGGAGGATTGAAAGAGTGCAACTCCCACGGGTTGAGGCAAGAACAGTCCAGCAACCAATGTACAACACAAATCACCACCACCGCTACCACCAACAACAATGATAAGGGAAAATAACAAGGGAAGAGAATACAATACCACCAGCCAAGAAACGAGTCCTACCCAGAAGCCCCTGTCCTTCCAGGGAACTCCCAGTTACCCCCCACCCTGGGCATGACGTGCTGTGGTATGGAATACCTCTTTGGCTAGCCTGGGTCAGGCGCCCCGTCTCTGCTTCCTCCCGGCTTCCCCTCCTCCCTGGCAGAGCATGAGCCTCACAAAGTCCTTGGTCAGGGTAAACATCACTTAGCAACAACCAAAAACATCGGTATCACCAGCACTGTTCCCAGGCTGGAAGTCAAAACACAGCACTGCACCAGCTACCAAGAAAGACAAAAATGACTGCTACTGCTGAACCCAGGAAAACCTGCTTGTCAACTTGAAACTCTTTTGGCGAGTTTGTTCCTGGAGTTTTCTCCGAATCACTTGTAACAGTCTTTTGGGGCAGGAGAAGCTGTGTGCAGTGTTGGATCGTTGCCTGATGATGCTGATCATTTACCGCAGAACTCGTCTGGTTCTATAAAAGTTCATTCTCTGTTGGGATGATGGTTGGAGGGCTGGTGACCTGAAGACATCTAGTTGATGGGCTATGAAAGTATTACACAGCAAGCAACAGCATACAATTAAGTTCATTGGCTGTTATCCCTAAAATCAAATCCTCTTGAGGCATACATCTTCCTGCATTGCCCACCAAGTATACTTGGGTCCCTGAGGAAAAGCAAGCCCACGAGTGGGTTTGCCTTTACCTGAAGCAGGAATAACCCAGACTGTCTTCTCCAGCAAATTCTTCATATGCACCATGGGAACTTTGTCCCCCTCTACAATACGTAAAAGTTCTGACTGGGCTGGGCCAGCCCTGTTGGCAGATCCTCTAGTGTTCAGCAACCAGGTGGCCTTTGGTAAATGTGTATCCCCATGTTTGAAAGTCCCACCACCCGTTGCTCTCAGTGTAGTTTTTAACAGCCCATTGTACCGTTTGATTTTCCCAGAGGCTGGTGCATGGTAGGGGATGTGATATACCCACTCAATGCCATGCTCTTTGGCCCAAGTGTCTATAAGGTTTTTCTGGAAATGAGTCCCATTGTCTGACTCAGTTCTCTCTGGAGTGCCGTGTTGCCACAAGATTTGTTTCTCATGGTCCAGGATAGTGTTCTGGGCAGTGGCGTGGTGCACGGCATATGTTTCCAGCCACCCAGTGGTTGCTTCCACTGCAGTAAGCACATGGTGGGTTGGTGGGAGTGGGATAACCCTTGGTGGGTTGGTGGGAGTGGGATATAATCAGTTTGCCAGGCCTCTTCATATATGTACTTCAGCCATCATCCGCCATACCAAAGAGGCTTTAACCGTTTGGCTTGTTTAATTGCAGCACATGTTTCACACTCATGAATAACCTGGGCTATAGTGCCCTTTGTTAAGTCCACCCCTCGATCATGGGCCTATCTGTATGTTGCATCTCTGCCCTGATGGCCTGAAGGGTCATGGGTCCACCGGGCCAAAAATAATTCACACTTATGTTGCCAATCTAAGTCCATCTGAGCCACTTCAATCTCAGCAGCTTTATCCACTTGTTGGTTGTTCTGGTGTTCCTCAGTGGCCCGACTCTTGGATACATGGGCATCTACATGGTGTACCTTCACCACCAGGTTCTGCACCACAGTGCAGCAGCCCAGATGGGTTTACCTCTGAATTGCCAGTTGCTCTGCTTCCATTGCTGCAACCAACACCACAGGGCATTTGCCACCATCCAGAAATCAATATAGTAATAATGTACTCATCAGTTTCTCGTTCAGCAATGTCCAGGGCCAGCTGGATGGCTTTCACCTCGGCAAACTGACTCGATTTCCCGTCTCCTTCAGCAGTTTCTGCAACTTGTCACTGAGGACTCCATACAGCTGCCTTCCATCTCCGATGCTTTCCCACAATATGGCAGGACCCATCAATAAACAAAGCATACTGCTTTTCACTTTCTGACAGTTTATTATATGATGGGGTCTCTTCGGCAAGCACCACCTCCTCCTCTGGTGACATTCCAAAATCTTTGCCCTCTGACCAGTCCATGATGACTTCTAGAATTCCTGGGTGACTGGGATTTCCTATTTGATCTCTTTGTGTAATTAGTGCAGCCCATTTACTCCATGTAGCTTCAGTTGCATGATGTGTAGAGGAGACCTTGCCTTTGAACATCCAGCCCAGCACAGGCAACTGGGGTGCCCGGAGGAGGTGTGAAGCACTTCTGAAGCAGCTCAAACCCCTTCATAGGATGCCTGTATCTCTTTTTCTGTTGGGGTATAGATGGCCATCACATCCTCTGTATCCCCGACTCCAAAAGCCAAAGTGTCGACCTTGAGTCTCCCCTGGAGCTTTCTGCCAGAGGCTCCAGGTAGGACCATTCTCCCCAGCTGCAGTGTACAGTACATTTTTTACATCTGGCCTGATCCGAACTGGTCCAAGGGCTACTGTATGAATTATCTCTCATTTGTCTAAGGCTTGTTGTTGCTTAGGGCCCCATTTCAAATCATTCTTCTTCCGGGTCACATGATAGAGAGGGCTTACAATCAAACTGTAATTTGAGATGTGCATTCTCCAGAACCCCACAGCACCCAAGAAAGCTTGCATTTCTTTCTTATTAGTTGGTGGAGACACTGCTGTTATCTTGTTGATCACATCTGTGGGGATCTGGCAATGTCCATCTTGCCATTTTATTTCCAAAAATTGAATCTCTTGTGCAGGTCCCTTGACCTTACTCCGTTTTATGGCAAAACCAGTTTTCAGCAGGATTTGGATTATTTTCCTCGTTTTCTCAAAAACTTCTTCCAGTTTATTACCTCACGCTGCTGCCAAAGGAATTGAGAAAAATGCATTGGCAATATCAATTGTGGCATCCCACTTGGCTGCCTTTGACTCCAGTTCATACTGAAGTTCTAGCATGTCCAGTACGGCAGCACTCGATGGTGGTGTGACTTCATTCAGGCCACAATAGTCTACTGTTAGTCTCCATTCTCTGTTAGACTTTTGCACTGGCCATATGGGGCTATTAATGGGTGAGTGAGTCTTTCTGGTCACTCCTTGTCTCTCGAGTACGCTAATCAGCCTATGGCTCGGAATCAGGGATTCTCGGTTGGTGCAATATTGCTGCCGGTGCACTTTTGTGGTCACAATTGGCACTTGTTGTTCTTTGACCCTTTGTGAAGCTAGTGGCTGTGAGAGAGAGATTAAATTCACAGTGGTTTTATTTTTCTTTTCATTTTGCATGTTCATCTGGTTTCTGCTTCTCTCATGCAGGTGTATCTAGCAGTGAAGCTCCAAAGACGCATAGTCATGATAAATATATGACAAGCCTATGATGCATTTATGGGTTGAAAATATTGCTTAAGTGTTGTGGAAGCCTAGCTTAGGCACTGGGAAAGTTACTTTCATATTTTTTTCCCCAACTATATCAACAATAGAGTGAATTTCAGCAAGGGTTTCAAAACACTTTAAAATTATGAAAACTTACTGAATTAATAGTAAACCAGTCTCCTTTCAAGAAAGGAGAGATATCATGTGCAATACCTATACCTCAGCTGGAGGTGTTTTGAAAATTCTGCAGACAAACCATATGAAACACAAAATTCATGAGATCAACAACATGATACAGAGAGAATGGCAGGCACTGGCCTGCATGTGAGCCAGTGTTTCACATGCAGAAACAGGTCTACTCTCTACAGTGCATGCACTTTAAAAGCACAGTAAAATTTGAGGTAGACAACATACAAAGGCCTTGCTGATGTGTGGGTGCATGTTCCATATATATTTTTTTGACTTGCATCAGGATTGCTCAGGTATGTATCATAGAACTCATATTGCTACCATTTTGAACAGTGTTCAGAGTTAAATGACTGGAAGTATTATTTTGTACACATAATGGCAAACAACACCTCACAGCTGGCCAAAGAACAGCTAACAAGATTTTGATTGAATATTTATGCTAATAATTTATACCTAGCAGAGTTACATTTGTAATTCATCAGAGTTAACACTGCAGTAGAGATCATAGATTATAAATTTCTCTTCTTTTTTGTGTTAAAGTGTTCAGGTTCACTCCTATAATTAGTATAATTTTCAAATTCTCTATAGTATATGATGTAAGGAATTATGGCACCTGTAAGACATGAGCAGAACTTGTAGGAGCTGACAGAAAGACCTTAAAGATTTTCAGAGAGCTGTGGATTAAGTTCTACTACCTGAGTCCATTTTCTGTGTAGAAAGCTCCACTTCTCAGGGCACCTTAATACTGGAAAAAGCTTTGAAGAGCAAGCGCATTGTGCGTGCATCAGTCTCCAAGCAAACACTTCTGAAATTTAGAGGAGAGTGATCAAAGTTCCAGAAGATAGAAAATGGGCAAAGATAGAGCCTTCCTTAACAAGCATAGGAAAGAGAGAATTGGAAAACTGCTGGGATGTTTAAGTTTTAATGACTGGAGAAATACTGGAACATCAATCTATTGGCAAACCTTCAAAGGCTGACAAATAGCCAAGTTTTTGTCATGAACAAGTAATGTAAAACTGCATCCTCTGACATGTAACAGGTCTTTTAGATGAAGAAGTCGTAGGTATTGTATATCTTCAGGTTGTTGATGCTGTCTTCAACAGCATTCACATTAGCAAACTAAGGAATCTAGGAATGCACAAGTTGGAGTAATAATTAATGGGCCACAAGTAATGAAAAGATCAGGTGGGATCCCCTGTGGTTTTCTTATGTCTAGTATTACCTAGGTTTTTTTTCATTGAACAATGGTAAAGACAATACTAATTGAACAGTGGTAAAGACAATCCCATTACTTCATGTCCTGGGCTCAGCAGTAGCAGTCATTTTTTTCTCCTTTTTAGTAGCTGGGGCAGTGCTGTGTTTTTGACTTTCAGCTGGGGAACAGTGCTGGTAACACCAATGGTTTTAGTTACTGCTCAAATGTTTAGTCTGACCAAGGACTTTCTGAGTCTCATGCTCTGACAGGGAGAGGGGAAGCCGGGAGGAAGCAGAGACAGGACACCTGACCCAAACTAGCCAAAGGGGTATTCCATACCACAGCATGTCATGCCCAGTATGTAAACTGGGGCAGTTACCCGGAAGGGCTAGTTCACTGCTCAGTAGGTCTGAGTATCGGTTGGCGGGTGGTATTGTATTTTCTTCCCTTGTTATTTCCCTTATCCTTATTATTCCTGGTGGTATCAGTAGTGGTTTGTGTTATACCTTAGTTACTGGACTGTTCTTATCTCAACCTGTGGGAGTTACATTTTTTCGATTCTCCTCCTCATTCTTCCAGGAGCGGGCGGAGGAAAGGGGGGGAGTCAGTGAGGACTGCGTGGCTGATTTATGACTGAGCTTAAACCACGGCACTTCACTTGTATTTAATTCCAGTCTAGAGATGGGATGGAAGCACACCAAAAGACAGATTCTGAATTAAAAATAAAATCTTGATCATTTGGACTAATGAGTTGAAATAAATAGGGTACAACTTAATGAGGGCAGGAATAAAGTAATGTGCTTCCTTAAGAATTCCCAGCTGCACAAAACTGAACTGGGGAATAAGTGGCCCTGGACTGGGGGCATGGGGAATGGCAAACTGAAAATAATCTGGCACAGTTTAGTGAAGTGAAAATAGAAAATTCAATACAAGGATGTATAATCATTAATCTAATGTGCAAAGTATTCAAAGCAATCTTCCCAGTGTGCTCAGTTCTAGATTGGACTACACTCTCTTCACTTTAACGCATAACACTTTAGGAAAGATATGAATGACCTGAAGAAGAACTGTAAGGGAATAAGAGTGATCTAAGAGTCATGATCTTGGAGGAAAAGCTGTAAACATTGGATTAAGAACAGAGTACTTTGGTGTCTGCCTGGGCTTGTATTTGTATTTTGACCTGAATTTGGGGAGTGGTTTCAAGTAGATGACTTCTTGATTGTCTTTTGCATTTTCTATTATTTTAAATTTGTGACAGATTGAATTGTATATAAGATATATAGAGTTTGATACATCCATACATGTGTGCGTCTCTTGTTACCCAGGAGAGTCTTTATAGTATTACAAAAAATTCAGCAACAAAAATTCTATTCATTTTGCTATCCACTTACATATCTTACATATATCAGGGCACACCCAACACCTTTAGAAACAAAACAAACAAACAAAAAAAAAAAACAGAGAAGGAAGGGTATCTGTTCCTCTTTGTTCTGAGAAAGCTTTCCATCAGTAAGTTTATGCATAAAAAAGAAAGAGGAAAGTTTCAGTTTTGACTAACTGAAGTGCTGTGATGAAAACCAATATTTCATCAAAAAATTACCAACCTTGTTTTGCATTGTCAGGTAGACAATGGAATAAACCTTAACAATCAATGTCTTCCATGACTGTAGACTATAATTAAAAAGAAAATTTACAAAAAACCTGCAAGCCAAACTGCAGGTGACAGATTGCTCACAGTTTGCTTTCCAGCAAATATTAATTTTTGTATTTCTCCTGAGAGAGCTGTGGAATCATGAAGGACTAAACATGTTGAACAACTCTTTTAGCTGAATGAATTGCAAAAAGGTTAAGAATACAGACCATGTGACAACTCTGAAATGATTTTGTTATTAGGTTGCCACTCCTGGAGGTATCCCAGGGAGCCCTGTAGCTTTTCATGATTGGCAAAGAGAAGAAAGGAGAAAATCCAGGCTGAACTGCAGTGAGCAGATGCCCTCCCGCTGGTGTTTAATTTAAAATTGATGTTTGTTGAAATAAAGCCAATTGACCTGCTATATCTCTTTATCCGTCATGCTGCTTCTTCCATTACTCAGCTGGAAAAATGGCATCATGTGTTTTATGGCAGAGAGCAAGAACGTTTAAAACCAATCTGTGCTGCTTTGCCTGCAGCAGGCTTTGCAAGGGAAGGTGAGAAACAGATTTTGTGGTGTAGGACAAAGTAGTTGGGCTTTTTACTTTAACTCTTTTCTGCCTCTGAATCCCCTTTAATTTTTTTTCCATGCAGGGGTGAGGAGGAACTGAGGCACTGTTCAGTCAACAGTCTTGATTAGAGTCACAGTGAGCTAAACGTGATTTGTGTACTGCTTGGTCTCAGACCCCTTTTGTAGGTAATAGGAAGCACATTGTACTCCAATGACAGGAACCGTCAAAAGACAGTGTACTCAGAGGACAGCTGCAGTACCCATTTGCATACATCAAAATTATTGATCATGTATATCATAAACAAATGCAAGCAAAGTTCACATTACTGATCATGGAACCTGATATTAGTTACCCTTCTTTTATCTTCCAGCAGCTATACCCTATAAAAGCTCACTCTTTCTTGTGCTTCATTTAGATATGCTGATGAATGCAGATTCAGGAAAAACCTTTCCACCATCAGGATTATTTAAAACTAGTTTTACCTCAGTTTAACATTAGTATGGCTACATAAGTCTTATGCTCCTCTTTGTGTGTGTTTAAATTGAATGGGGCCCATCCGTTTTGGTTTTGTGTCTAGGGTTTTTCAAGGAAGAGTTTTACAGTCTTGAAGTTTTCCAGGTTGCTAACGACTTAAGAGAAAAGTCAGGGAATGCTACCTGGAAATGCTCATGGTGGTGGGATGGTCCAGTGCATAGATCTGAACAAGAGGCTGGAAGAGGAACGCACCACTTTCTTGCATTTAAAGCATCTGTAACTGCCATATGACAAAACCTTCTATATTTGTGAATTTAGGGTATATTTTAGTGATTTTGTACTTACTGGTCCTGATAGGAACTACCTGCTCTGCATACTTCAGTGCACAATTGTTATTATTGTTTCTTAATAATCCCAAAATGCACTCAAAAATAGCACAGCAATTTTGCTACTTACAGAGCAAAAACTAACTAAATACTGGAACAACTGCTAACTCCTGCTGAAAAATTCTCTCTGTTTGCACCCTTTTACTGAACTTTTGCATTCTGGTAGTGAATGATGTACATGGATATCTGTGTCTCTCCAGAATGTTTCTTTTAGCAAATCTTGAACTTCTTCACAACAAGAAACATTTATTTTTTCTTTTGTTTGTAGATAATTCAACCTTTTTATTTTGGTTCATTAAGATAGTTCTGGATTAGTCATCTTCTTTGGATGATATTATTTTTCACTCTGACTGGACACTTGAATTTTTTGAGAAAGAGAATACTAAACAAGCAAAAAAAAAAAAAGCAAGCAAATAACTTCTGTCTGCTGCTGCAATTTTAGATGATTTAAGATTGTTTTTCATCATATTATGCGCATTCAGTGTTTTCATTCTTATGCTAATTTTCATATGAGAAGATGAAACAGGGTTTTTATATGTATGGGGTTTTAAAGTTTATTGTTCCTAGGGATGTATTTAGGAGTAGCCAACAACTAGTACTATTTCCATAAAACACCCATTGTGTATAGATTAAAAACATAAATCAATCACTACCTTCTCCAAGAATTCACTGCTAGTATACCAAATGTCAGTTGAAGCTGATCTTCTAGGTTTCCTGTGAAAAATTGAAGGTCTTAATATATTGCTATAATTTTCTCTAATTTCTCATATTAGTTGTAGAAGCTTTGTGTTGATATAACCATTTTGAAACTTTCTTAGGTTGTTTTTCTGCGATTTTTTTAAAGAAGAATTCATAAGGGCAAAAATTTTATACCTGAATAGCACAGGTTCAATGGACAATTAATATTCTATTACTTAGGAACCAAAGTAAATATATTAACCTCCTCCCCAGGAGAAAATTTCACTTTGCATTTCCCACTCCTTTGGATAAAATGAAGCTGAAAATTAAAATTCAAGAGCAAATTCCACTGTAGAAAGATGTAATAAATAACATCAGTGTATTCTGTAAAGCAGCCCAGACCTTAAGACAATATCAATTACCTATCAATAGGTAATGAGTGAACTGGGTTGAGGTAGGAAATTACCATTTAGTTTTCAGGGAGGTGTTAAGGAATCTGTTGAAAGAAACTGTTTACCTGAGACTGTTATTACATATGTAGAGTTGTCAGCACTTAGGCCATGGGTGTTATACAAAAGAAGATATCTCAAAATTATTGTCTCTATTCATGAATCCCAGCCTGTCAAGCCAGACATTGCTCAGTTATTTGTAGAAAAACTCTTAAGAACTAACCAACAAAGTTTAAATTGACAAGCTGGTATTCTTTACTGCGACACCGGGAAACATGGAGGATAGCTCCTCCAAGAGTGTCTCGTCTGAGCACCAAGCAAGTTGTCATTATATAGTCATCAAACATACATATTCATTACATTACATGTATATTCATAAAAGTACTTATACATAGAATCATAGAATAATTAGGGTTGGAAAGGACCTTAAGATCATGTAGTTCCAGCCCCCCTGCCATGGGCAGGGACACCTCACACTAAATCATATCACCCAAGGCCTCGTCCAACCTGGTCTTGAACACTGCCAGGGATGGAGCATTCACAACCTCCCTGGGCAACCCATTCCAGTGCCTCACCACCCTAACAGGAAAGAATTTCCTTCTTATATCCAATCTAAACTTCCCCTGTTTAAGTTTTAACCCGTTACCCCTAGTCCTATCACTACAGTCCCTAATGAAGAGTCCCTCCCCAGCATCCCTATAGGCCCCCTTCAGATACTGGAAGGCTGCTATGAAGTCTCCACGCAGCCTTCTCTTCTCCAGGCTGAACAGCCCCAACTTCCTCAGCCTGTCTTCATACGGGAGGTGCTCCAGCCCCCTGATCATCCTCGTGGCCCTCCTCTGCACTTGTTCCAACAGTTCCATGTCCTTTTTATGTTGAGGACACCAGAACTGCACACAATACATGACATCATTCTTCTAGAAAATTCCTCCTGCATGCACACAATAATGTGGTAGTGGTCTTTGTGACCCCTGGTGGTCGTTTCTTCATCATCTTCCTCTTCATCACTTCATCATTTGGCTGAACTTTGGAGTTGGCCAGACTTGTTGTCCATTTGGCAGCTCCTATCTGGTTCTAACTGGTTTCCCTAAACATTAACTAAAGAGTTCTCTTCCTTATCATTATCATAGAGTCCACCTGGGGTCCAGGTTGCTTAGTTACAAGCAAAAGGTTCTTTCTATATACAATGAGCTATCCATTCTGTCTTTCTTGTTCTTTCCCCATCTCTTCAGAAGCATGCTGCACTGTGTCAGCTGCTCACCTGGGCTCCTGTGACAGGGTTTTCCAGAGCTAGATACCTGGTCAGGGTTATCCATGCACAAAAAGCTTAGGAGGTAACCCATGTGCAATGTCTGTACCAAACTAAGCGTGCATGAGACAGCCCAGATTGCACCATCAATGGGAACACACCATGGGATCTGAAGCAGGTCTTGGTGGGGAGTACAAAGTGTGAGGGGGCAAGGATGGTGGTGGCTTGTCACTGTATCAACCTGCTAGTGCTGGAGAGAATGCATATGCAAATACTCACTCACCTATAGCCCTTTCAGTGCTTTTCCCAGTTGGCCATAAGGAGAGGTGGTCTGTTGGTCTTAGAGGTGGAGGAGTTTTGCTTCTCTCTCTTCCTGCACTTTGTCTATCCCTAAAGAAATTTTGATAGTAATGTATGGCATCAGCTAGTGACCCCACCAGCAAACCTTTGTGCATATAAACCTGTCTATACCCTCATTAATACAGACTTTTAAGAGGATATAGTTCAGTATCAAGTATATTTAAGGAAAAAAAATAGTTTTGTCTTCTCTGTCAAAGAAGAATTGGTAGAGATAAAACATTCACAATAGCGGTTGCTGTTGTTTCACACTAGTTAGTTTAACCTGATGACTGAAAGTGATAAAAGGCTCAGAACTTCCTTCCTAGTGGGTGGTTTAAGTAAGTGCATTTTCTACTTGGAGCAAACATTCAGGACTGGTTAAATTTAAAAGCAGAACACTGTAGACAATTCAAACTATCAGCTCAGCTCTGAGATTGTGCACCCTAGACCCACTTAGTAGGGACCACTATGTAGACATTAGTCTTTTTAATCAGTTCAGGTCCAGAAATAGAAAGGTTAAAGCAGCGCTGCTTTTGTTTTCCTGACAATTTATTCTTTTTACACTGCAACTTAAGCATCAATCTCAAATATTATGGTAAATAGTTGTTAATATTGGTAGTGTCTGAATACCAAAGAAGGCTAGAAGACTACCACACAGAAGTCTTAAAAGAAAGAATAAGCTAAAGTGAAGTATTTGGAAACTGATATGTAATATAAAAAACCTGAAATAACAAATCACGTCATATATAATTAGCATAATGTTGGAAAGACAAGTCTGCTGAATGTACATACTTGTCTTCTCTTCCTCATCCATTTCCTTAAGTCTACAGAAATAATAAGTAGGGGTAAATCAATTCTTTGTCCATCTCTATAATTGTATCTATGACACAGCTACACTCAAAAGCTTTGTGAAGCCTGAGGAGGAGGAGGTTTTGGCCCAGACAGGATGGTAGTTAGGCTGTCTGTGGTCTACTTCAGAAGTGTAATGTTTCCCTTTAGGAAAGTTGTGTGAACCCAGACACTCAAAACTCAATTGCTTCTCAGTAAAATCAGTGAATCCAGGATGTAAATGGGTCTTAGCCTCTCTCTTCCTCAGTAGGATTGTTTTTTCTTCAAGGTATTGTGGGGAAGAGGATAAAATATTTGAGAAATGTGCAGATGCCACCTCAAAAGAAGTCTGACTGCGTTAATGCCATCACCCGTGGGCAACACTGTGTAGTTAACAATTCTTGTTCAGAAGGTGTTTTGTCTGTTTTGCTTTGGGTATGTGTCTTAAGAGGAAGTGATTTTGGGGTGGGGCAGGGCTTTTGTGTAAAATCAACAGACTTCAGTAGCGTTATGCTTATATGAAATCTTCCCTTTGGCAAGTTGTATCTATGGACCCATAAATGAGACAAGCTGCTTCATAAATCCTTTAGCTCAAGTTGTTGAGACTATTTATTTATGCCCAACAAATAAATGTTGCTGAGCATGAGGAACATTATATTTCATAGGGGTGTGTCGGAGAAAAAATATGGAATCAATCAGAGATCAATGTGATCAGACAAAAGCCATTTATTGCAAAGCCTTAACTCCTTATATACTGTAAGTGGCAAGGAGAAGCAAGACAGGCCAACCCAATATGAGTGATAAGCAATCTTCTACTTTATTTGTGGCGCACTTCGCTTAAATCCGCGTGGTGTTTAGCCACACCTACTAGTCAGAACAGTATTGGTTAGACCCACGCAGCTTCCTTCACATTCTCCTCCCACATCCGGTATCCGGTTACCTGTGAGGCCTACACCTTGCTTTGCTCGCACAAGGCCTCTAAGGATCCATGGCCTTGCTCTTGGAGCCATTGTGCAACAATATACTATTGCTTACATGCACTTACAGTGATTTGGCACATTATGATTGGATACATGCCTTGAAGACTCTTAGTGACTAACATATAATTGGTTAAGCACAGGTGTGAGAACTTGACCTCGAAAGCTTGCCAACAGTCCACAGTTCTCATTAACTCAGTGAATTCCATCTTCTTCTTATCTTGCTTGCTTAAGCTTCCTCTGGCCTCTCATGGTCTTGCTGTATCTTTTGGGATTATTCAGAGTTCATGTACCAATTATGCATTCTCCCGTGAGAACACTGTCTCCACATCTCCCCCTTTTAGTTTTATATATCTTTCGGATGACCCTACTTAAGCAGGGGATTTGGGCTAGATCATATCTCCAACATATGCCAACTAGAGGCTGCTGAGGGGGTGTTAAGACATAGCTTTGTTTCAGTCATAGGAATGTCATCACAAATTTCATAAAATGCACAAGTATTTTAGGTGTTTCACCACAAGTTTCTGGGAGAATGTGATGATACGTTTGTCTTCAGAAATATAAAAATCAAATTAATATGTACAGTCATCCAGTAAAAGGAACATTTTGTGACTACATCTTGTTTTTTGAAACACTTCATACAGGGAAAAAAAATAATTGTATACAGCCACAAATCTACCCTGAATAAATTTGAAATATAAGATGCATAAAAAGTGATTTCACAGATTTCAGAAATTGCAGCAAGAGATTATAACAGTGCATGGTACAAGGAAATGATTATATACCTCATAAAAGGGGGAAGTGAGCATGGATGATAGACAGAATGGCAGAATGCTGGAGCTGAAGTACTGAATAGATTATCTATCCCATCCTCCACCCTGACAGGACTGTGAGATTATCCTCTGCATGTGGGTGTTTCAACTTAACTCCACTTGCTGATGATGGGGTTTCAGCATCCACCGTTATAAAATCACTGTATTTTTCCGCTGGTAAAATATGGAAATTCACCTCTTAGTTGTCTCATTAATACCACCTTCAGACAGCTACATCGTTTTTCCTATTGGCAATTAAATCTCTGCCTCTCTTACACTTTTTCATGCACACCCTCTTCTCCTTTCTTTAAATCAAGTATTACCTGTTAAAAATCCTGCTTTGTCTACTTGCTTTTGCATATTGACTTGATGACAGATTGTGATCCCACTGAAGTCAGTGTTAGAGTTTCATCTGACTCTGAAAGTGGAACTGAGCCTTCTTAATGAGTTATAATCAAATTGATTTAAAGACCAATTTTCAGCAGTCTAAGGTCCCTAGCTGAACCATATTTTCATGAAAAGCACAGTGCTGTGCTTTTCTGAGTCCTTAAGTGTTACATAACAAATTACTGGATCCTGTGCGTTTTATAAGATATGACCATACCTGAACCATATGAATTGGATTTGTTTTATTCTGAAATAATATCTGCATGTGTTTTATAGGGAGGTCTGTCTGCTGACCATGTAGATATGTAAACTTGCCTTTGCATTCTTGGTGAATTAAAAATGCAGGTGAGAGAAAATTTTTCAGGACATTAGTCTTCAAAATGTCAGTGTGAGGATGTTGTCAGAGTGTGAAAAGACATATATTTACAGTGTGGACAGCATATAATATATGATGTAGGAAATTCCCAGAACGTTATTATTTGATAGCTCAATTAAGATCTAGTCTGGTTATTAATTTCTGCATATCATAGTAACTTGACTTTTCTTGCTGTGCTATGTCTCTGCATTTTCAAGTCCAAAGTAAACCAAAATAAAGTGTCTTTAGTTATCATTAGAATAACAGCTCTTATAAAACGGGCAGCTGTTAGTCATTAAATTTTTTGAAGGAAGAAGTTTCTGCTAGCAACTAGACTGCTTCTCATAGAGGTCTGTACAGAAGGATGCAGGTGTCAAGATACTTTTAGAATGAATGTCCACTGGTATCAGACTTAGTCCTGAAGCAATCAAAGCAGAGTGCAACAGGGCGATGAATTCACAGTGAGAATGGGGGGGAATTATCGCTGCTCTTGCCTCCACATCAATTTCTAAATCAGAATTGCATAGCAGACTCATGGTGACTTACTAAACATTTGTGGTTTCCATTCTACGTGTAAATAATCTTGGGTGTTCTCCCCAACTAGTAACTAGTAGAAGGTCCTTCAAATATAGAAATTCCTGAATCATCAAATCTGGCCTCCAATTATTAATGGTAACTTAATCTACTCTATCCAGAATATGTTTGAACTGCTTCTTGAAGTTGTTCTTTCTGTCCCTATTATTCCTACAGAAAAACTGTTTTAGAATGTAATTAAAAAACTAATTTTTGGCTTATCCACTTGACATCTATATTTTGTGCTTTGATTTTAAAAGTTATCTTGTTTTAAAAGAAATGGCTTCTCTCCTTCATGAATATTCATGTATTTACAGCTTTTCTAGGACTCCCAAATAGAGAAAAACAAGGTCATTCAATTCACCATCCTGTTTAGTGAGGCTAAAGGAGCTAAGCTCATCTCATCATACTCAAATTGTCCTACTGGCTCTTTTCAGACTGGCTACTGATTTCATCTTTCTTGAATATGTTTTAAAGACTGCATATGTGTCTCCTATGTCCATGCTGCAATGTCGTCTTGTAGTTCCACTATAACTAACACATTCACTTCTTGATCTTTTTTTCATGTTCTTGTACTGTTTACAACAGAAACTCTGTTACTCTGAGGGCATGGCATGCAGTGAGTGCCATTTCATCTTCTACATGAAAATCCCAGTTAGTTAATCTAACTCCTCCCATTTCACACCTCCTCTACGATGGCAGTGACTTTAAAACACAACCCAGTAAATGTGGCTATACCTAGTGTCTAGAGACAAAGACTTCCAAGATCTGTGCTCAACTTTACTATTACTATTGGGTGTCTTCAGGCAAAAAAGATGCTGGCCTGCTGTGAATCCTATTCATTTACCATTCTGCCTAAAACGTTTAGGACAATTTGAACCTGTTAAATATAAAGTGTTGTTGAAAGGATATAAACTAAGATCATGGAGTTAACATATGGAAAGTTGCATGTGGAAAAAGAAGCATCCTCCAAATCTTATGTTGAGTACACTGACCTGTGTGGGTTTTGGGGCTTTTGGTTTTGGGTTGCTATTTTGTTTTTTTTTAAATTACTTCTACAGATTGTATAGTGTCAATTCATTGCCATCTCTGTGACTAAGACACAGACTTTTCTATCTTGAACTGCAACTTTAGTTGCAGATTGGAAATCTGCTTTTAGGAACTGCCAAAAAGTTGATGTTTCTGAAGACAGTGAGTCTTGGAAGCAATATGCTTATGCAACACTCTATCAGGATTTTTTATGATCCATAAAATTGCCTGTTCCTGCATAATTCAGCAATATTTGACCAGATGACCTCCAGCAGCCAAGGTAGTTCTGACGCACCTGTTGCAACAGTGCTCCATCATGTCAGAGAGAGCAACCGGAATCAAGAGAACGACTCAATATGTGTTATGCTTCTTGTTTGTTTTATACAAATCCTTAACCCCTTATATACTATTGCTTACATGCACTTACAGTGATTTGGCACATTATGATTGGATGCATGTCTTGAAGACCCTTAGTGACTAACATATAATTGGTTAAGCACAGGTGTGAGATCTTGACCTCGAAAGCTTGCCAACAGTCCACAGTTCTCATTAACTTGGTGAATTCCAGCCTCTTATCTTGCTTGCTTAAGCTTCTTCGGGCCTCTCATGGCCTTACTGTATCTTTCAGGATTATTCAGAGTTTATGTACCAATTATGCATTCTCCCTTGAGAACACTGTCTCCACACCATCATATGAATCAAAAGATGCTCTGATTTAATTCACATCTTCCTGTTCTATTATTTAATACTGTGTTCCCTTTATGTCCCACCATGACGTAATTAACCTTTCATCTCCAAAATTTAAGAAGGCTGCTGCTTCCAGCTAAGTCCACAAGCCTACTTTGCCCATGTATTTTTTAAAATCGATACATAAAAGTATACTAAGAGCTAAGTCAAGAAATACTAAAATTAATTTAAACAAATATGAGGAATATTTGAGATGTTATGACTCTATGGGGTACATAGTGGGCACCTGCAGACATTTAATAACATCAAAACCATCAGTTCTAATACTAACTGAAAAAGTCTTCGGTAATGGATTTAAGTAAAGGGCTTACAAAGAAGTTTTTAATTTAAACCAAAACAATTGTGAGTAAATTAAACATTGATCATGAAATGACACTAATTAAGATGTACTAATCATATAAAACTTAATTCTTGTGCAATTTATGCATAATTACTCTTGAATAAATGTTTAATGAAGTTCCCTAAAACAAACTTCCCTTCTCTCTCACATTCTGTCTCTCTTTATTTCTAGTTGTAGATAGGAATATGTGAGCTCTTAATTGGCACAGAGTAAGAATGACATGTACTAAGGGAATTCAATGCACCTATATTTTTAGTTCTTAAAAGTTAGAAGTGAAATGCTTTACAAGTGGATGACTTGTGGAGTGTGTAATGGTTTTACAGACTAATTGTATTAATTGAGTTAATTAGCAGATATTTTCAAGGAGCTTTAAAGACACAGATTGCAATGTTAGCACTGTGTTGATGGTATTATTATTAGTGAATACTGCAGACACTTCACTCCAGAAACTGGGCTGGCTCAGCAGGAGTGGTAATAGTTCAAGAGGAACCCAGAGAGAAAATGAAGTTTCTTACTTCAAGCCTGTTTCTAATGTAAAAGAAATATAAATTGTTAGCTGGGTCTGTGTGTGTGAAATCCAGTGGCCTGACAGTGGTGAGGCTGTCACAGCTCCACAGCCCATGGATGTGTATGGACTCCCAGTAGGCACACACACAAACCCACACATCTACAATATATATGTAAGACAAATGGACACACAGATCAGCACAGACAGAAAACCTCAGCATTGATACAAACACAAACAACCTCAGTGGTCTCATCCTTGTGGTTCCCTTGTCTGGCTGAGCAGGAGGAAGATCCATGAGTGGGAAACATTTATATGTGTATATATATGAATATATGTACAATGTGTATTCCTCCAGCAGCTGGCTTTAGACAGTACCTGCCTCCTGGATCCTTCTCTCCAATTCCTCACACCTAGACATAGGAACCCCAGAAGTCCAGAGCCCCACTCCAGCTGTTGGGAAAGGCACATTTCTCACAGAAATGCACATGCACACACAGCTGGCTGGGACTCACCTGGTCCTGCTGGGAGTCAGGTCCTCCTATGGCCTCATCCTCTGAGAGACAAGCATACCTGACTCCAAGGCTACTTCAGAGACAAGCCTGGCTTGATATTTTCTAGCACTTACACATCTATACCCTCTCCACTTGCTGGCTCCACAGGCAGAAGACCACAGACCCCTGGACCACACTGCTGAGTATTTCCTGGGGCTGCCCTGACAAGGATCTGAACAGGATGACCTTTCCTCTCAGTGTTAATTTGGGTTCCCTGGCCAAGCCTGCAAGGTGCAAAAATTCCTGAAGTTTATAAAAAGCATTTTTCTTGAAGTGTGTTGGAGAATGTCTTTGACCCAGAGGTTTGTGAAGTTTTCATATGAGCCTGTGAACTTTCATCCTGAGCTGAAAGGAGCTTTCTGAAGGACATCCAAATCATTAAACTATATGCAACATGCCTGAACTCATCATTTCTCATTCTGCATCCAAGTTATTTTTCTTTCATGTTTCTTTTATGCATCAGTATGAATGCAAAAGAATCTAAATGATGCCCTTGGATTAACAAGATTTTCCACTTCTGAGGGTAGCAGATACTTCTGAGAAATGAGAACAATCTACCACATCCTTACACTTCAGCTCAGTGGCTTAAGTCTCAGATCACTTATTACCAAAACCTGTAGTCCTCTGGAAGATTTGTAACCTGTGAGAGGCAAGCTGGAGAATCAGAGGAAGTTCTTACTTCAGAATATTCACCTGTTGGTCACTTAGTTGTCACACATAATAAAGAATTCAGAGTTACAGAAATGACCTTCAAGAGAAGACTAAAAATTAGGCATCACAGTAGAGACATTCAGGTTGACCGTTAGGAATGAAGGTATGCACAGCACATACTAGAGCCCACTGCACAAAGGTAATTTGCAGTCTGGTGAATAACAATTTTATAAAGAGAGAATAACAATTATATACTTTCTTCTCTATAAAGAAAAATTATCTTTCAGTACTACTATAAAATAATTCCCAGATAAATTGAATCATGTTTTTATACATGTATTTATATATATACACATACATATATATGCATATATAGAGAAACAGAGACATGGAAAGTAAGAGAATAAGCTTTGGCCTGTAACTGTGACTTCAGAAAAAGACAGAAAGAAAGGGAAAGGAGGAAAATTCTCCTTTCCATGTGGGAAGAAGTCTTGTTTAGATATAGCAAAGCAAATCAGAAGGGGCAGAAGAAGCAGACTTCGGAAATCTGCTTTTATCAGCAGGGGAATTCAAACAGGTGGTGTATGATATTGGAAAATAACCATTTTTTTCCTCCTAGGTAGTGTTTTACATTGTTAATACATTTATTCCTATGCAGACCCAAACGTTGCCTATTTCCCCTGGAGTAATAATTATATAGGATGGTCCTATAATTTTAACATTCCACCTGTCCTGAAGAAGCTCAATGGAGGCATTAGAGGGGACTTAATACTGTTCAGAAGAATTAATCCTGCAATGCAGGAGATGCCCAGGCCTTAAAGAATATAATGTCTGTATATGTCTATACAAGGTATGAGAGTAGAGGGCAGATAGCTGGAGAAGATAGCTTCTGTCAACAGCTAAACAGAATGAAATAGAATTGGAAATGAAGTGGAACAAGAACAGAATCGACAAAGAATCTTTCAGTCAGAACCTGGCTATGGAATTGATGTTTGCAGTGTAGGCATCTATAACAGAGTTGGGCATTGTAATTAATCTTCACTGTTGCTTGTGTCCAGTGACTGAGATGACTGTAAGGTGATCTGTGAGAGAATCTTCAGTGCAGCCACCTCTGTGGCAGGTGTTGAATGTTACATGAGTTGAATGCTACTGTAATTTAAGCCTCTGTTAAACTCTGATGCCTGTTTTGGGGGGCAGAGATATGGTGTACAGAATTTGAAAATAATAAAGCACAAAATGAAGTACATTTTGTAAGGAGGGGACATCTAAGAGAGGCATAAAATGGCCATGGACTGAGACTGCTTAAAGATAAGGCTTTTAATGAGCAGAAAGGAGACCTGCTTATGTCCCGTGTTTAGCTATGGGTCTTTGCTGAGGTGCAATTCACTTTTGCTTCTCCAGTCTCTTTAAGTGCAGAGCTTTATTAAACTTCTTGGCAGTGACAACCAGGCAAACAGACTGACTAAATATGCTGCAGAAGGAATTTCTGTGTGTATGCCTCTAGTTTTGGAAAAACCTTGCACCTAACTCTGCTCATAGTAATGTTCTCTGTCTGGAAGTTGACAAAGAGCCAGAACAAAAAATGAAGAGCCATAAAACTCTGAAAATATTATGGGCTTTCTATCAGCTGTTCTAAAACGCAATCATCAACAAACTGACTTTCCAGGTTTTGTTCTGTGTCTGTTTTGGAAAAAGAGGGTGAGGGAGTGGGGCTAGAAAGGATTCTCTCTAAAACAACTTCAACTGCTTGATTTGATGATGCATTTTAAAAATTGAACCTGTGGAAAAACAAACTTCATAATCTTGCAAAAAAAAGTTTTGTAAAGAAGTGTTTTGGGCTTTGGAAAAATATTTTAGCTGTTTACACATCTCAAAATTTCACATGATTTTTTTTTGTTTTCCATATACATCTATTTTAAAGCTTTACCTCATGTCCTTTGAAGTGCTCTCTAAATATTTAACCACTAGATTTGCGAAAGAAGTGTTTTGGTAGCAAGACATCTACTTTTCTTCATATTGTAAGCAACTGATGATAAAGCATGAGGGGAAGGCTGGTTTTAATATATACAGGAGTGCTTGCTTGCTATGAAAATACACTGTTTTGCTAAATACAGTGGTCATTTAGGTTATACAGATTTTGCAATTATGTTAACTTGAAGTTGCTTGGGGTTCAATTCAGTGTTGTATTATTCTGTACAGACTGCAAAACGAAAGACTGCAATTTGCTGTTAAGTACAAAGGTAAAACAAGTAACGCCAAAAGAAAAGAGAATTCAAAAGGATGTTTTTCAGAAGCCAAAGAGAATTGCTGAATATTCCTGATATTCTTTATGAAATTCTCCCAATCAGCATGACAAATCCCAATTATAACTTGCTTCCTGAGCAAGAGCCTGTAACTGTGCACTCTTACTCTTTCTACAAGCAAAAGGAAAAAAGGAGTTTTAGAGCATGTGGAAGCCTCTAGAGTGCTGGAAAGACATATTCAGATATGTGTTCTGGCTAAGGCTTTAGTGATATGGCTGTAGGGATTAATGGAATCACCAAAGTCCCAGTTAAAATAAAATGGAGTAAAATAAGGAAATTCTTCAGAGGTAGATGGGAATAATGTGAAGCCATGAATAATTATAGAAGGGTAAGTCTGATCAGTTGTCAAGCCATAAGGTACTATTGATACTAGAAGCTTATATGGATAGTTAACGTTATATTTATAGAAAATGATAACTTTCACAGTGAAATTGGTTCAGAGGAAGTTTGCTTTACAAGGCATTAAAATAAAGGCAGATCTGTGTGGACCGCTGTATCAATGCAGTATGAATGGTGAAGGCACTGTTTCAGTCCTGAAGCTGAAGAATTAACAACAAATCACACTTACAGCTTTAAAAACCTTGATAATTATATTTTCAAAGGAGACTTACTATTATAGTTACTTTTCACAAAGCACATTTCACCAGCTAAAATTAATTTCTGATTAACCTCAAAATAAAAGGAAGTTCCTAAATAGTAATGGTATTAATAATACCATATACTTTTAAAAACACAGTGTGTTCATTGGCATCAATATGTTTTGCAGGAGGAACATAGCTCTTTATTGATAATGTCCATATAACTGAGGCTATTGTAATTAATTATAAGAAATCACTGGCCCTTTTCCAGTAAAACTACAAAAGGAAATGATGCTCATCTCTTTTATATATGCAAGAAATGGCTTTTCAGGCAGAAACTCATGCTGTTTTTGTTAATTGCTTTTTAGCTTGCTTCAAAAAGGAAAGACTAATAGTTTGCTCATTGCACACTCTGCATATAGGATGTCAACCTCTCTGACCACTCACTGCAGGGCTTTCTGGCTGGATTTAAAATGGGTACAAGATTCTCCTCATGAGAAAAGTGTTTGCCACACCATGGAAGAAGGAGCTGTTCTGAGTGCATAGCTTCCTTTGGGTTTCTTGTATAAAGCAGGGTTCTCTGTATAGGCTGTCACTGAACACTGGCTTCTAGCAAAGTGCTTCGCACAGCCCAGTGGCCACTGTGAATTGGCGGCTTCACCCCTCACCATCCAGACATTCTCTGGAACTTGTCATGGGCACTAGGGAAGGACAGTTCTCACCAGAATAGAAAAGAGAGGAAAGGGATGGCAGGAGAAAAAGGAAAGGTAGAATTAAAAAGTTAGGATTCTCTGCTTAATGCTTCCATTACCTATGGCAAATAAGCACAAATAACTTGATTTTTCAGTTTCCATGTCTAAGATCAGGATCTTACTCTGTCATAAGGAAGGTACACTGTGATACTCCATCTGTTGCTTTTCTAAGGGCTCAGATTACATGATTGAGAAGCAGCCTGAATTCTCAGTTGCTGCTAAGTAGTCACCAGACAACTGTGCTGGAAGCTGAGCCTAGAATTTCAGGAATTTCAGAGGGAATGACACAGTGTGGGCACAGACACTGGGCAGACCTGTAGATACTCTTGAGTGAGACCATTTGTCATGGTTTAAACCCAGTCAGGTAACTCGTTCACTCACTCCCCCCCTTCTTTCCCTCCCCCTACTCCTGGAGGGACAGAGAGGAGAATCGAAAAGAATGCAACTCCCACGGGTTGAGATAAGAACAGTTTAGTAACTAAGGTATAACACAAATCACTGCTGCTACCACCAATAATAACAATGATAAAGGAAATAACAAGGGAAGAGAATACATCACTTCACCACCAGCCAACCAATAACTCTCTCCCCCAGCCCGACCAAGCCCTGACCCATACCTCCTCTGACCCCACAGTCTACCAGCCCTTCCAGCTAACTCACAGTTACATCCTGGGCATGACGTGCTGTGGTGTGGAATACCTCTTTGGCTACGTTGGGTCAGGTGTCCTGTCTCTGCTTCCTCCCGGCTTCCCCTCCTCCCTGGCAGAGCATGAGGCTTACAAAGTCCTTGGCCAAACCAAAACATCGCTATCAGCTCTGTTCCCGAGCTGAAAGTCAAAACACTGCACTGCACCAGCTACCAAGGAGGAGAAAAATGACTGCTACTGCTGAATCCAGGACACCAGTGTGGGAGAATACTGATTTTTCCAATACACACAGTGCAGGCATTGTGGCAATGGTCTATGGAATAAAGGTTCCCCAGCCTTACAGGATCCCAATGTGGCAGATGAAGCAGCTTCACAAGGAAAAGTACAAATCTGAACAATATCTGGACAAAATCAAATCAGTAGCAGATGCTGCATCAGTCAACTTACCAGTAAAATGAATGGATTACTGCTCTGGTGCATAATTCCTCAGGAGATGGGGGTGATCGGGGAAGCTGTCAAAAAACACTTTCTGAAAAACAGTGTGGTTGATTTCCCGGAGGCCAAGCAATTTGTTTCAACACAGCTACATTAGGTTTATTTTGTGTCACTCTATCCATCTCATTTAGATCCAGATGGAAAGGGGCTACATTTGCTGGGTTTAGAAAGTATTGCTGCTTTGGTAAGTCAAGCTCACAGTATTTTCACAGAGAAATTACAAGAAAACAGGGATGCTCACTACAGGTCCCTGCCCGATTCTTTCTTTACTCATAGATAAAAACATTTTGTTGTGGTTTAAGCACAGATGGCAACCCAGAACCACGCAGCTGCTCACTCACACCCCCTCCTTCTTCCCACTGCTCTTGGAGGGGTGGGGAGGAGAATTGAGAGAATGTAAATCCCACGGGTTGAGGTAAGAACAGTCCAGTAACTAAGGTATAACACAAACCACTGCTGCTACCACCAGTAATAATAACGATGAGGGAAATTACAAGGGAGGAGAACACAACCACTCACCACCCGCCGACCGATACCGAGCAAAACCTGAGCCCCTCCAGGTAACTGCCCCCAGTTTATATACTGGGCATGACATGCTATGGTATGGAATACCTCTTTGACTACTTTGGGTCAGGTGTCCTGTCTCTGCTTCCTTGCAGCTTCCCATCCTCCCTGGCAGAGCATGAGACTCAGAAAGTCCTTGGTCAGAGTAAACATGACTTAGCAACAACTAAAAACATCGGTGTTATCAGTGCTGTTCCCAGGCTGAAAGTTAAAAACACAGCACTGTGCCACCTACTAAGGAGAAAAATGACTGCTGCTGACACATTTGCATAAGATAAACAACAAAATTTAGGGCAATGCTAGAAGCATACTTCACAGCCTGAGTCTCACAAAAGATTTCCAGAATACTGAAGTTGGACTTTCTAGTTATAAGCAGGATGGGTTTACTGTCTGGAGTAAGAGAACATCTTTGTTGCGGAAACATGGTGGGAAGTGTCATGGAAAGTACCGAAATCATGACTGCAGACTGTCCTTTGCCACAAAGGCGCCAACCAATCTTCCTTTTCAAAATCAGATGTGCAGCAGTGCTGAGATCTTTCATACCACACATCTGAGGGCGGTTTGATCTTGACCATGTGCCACATCTGTATTTCATAGCTGTTACAGTCAGTGGTAAAAGACTCTTGACTCTAGATTAGGGTTTTGAAGTTGAAGGCAGGGTGAGGTCTGATTGAGACCACAGTCAGATCATATAATCTGAACTGATGCTTGGAAGAACCTCTGGTTTATGGGAGAAGCTGGTGGTCCTGTGGGTGCAATGGCACTAACTGAGAACAACATGAGGTATTCTGAAGTGCTCTTTTCACTGTGAATATACTTCATTCTTACATAGTCCTGTCTTCCTCTTTATTTGAAAATCAGAAATTAATTTCGCACTTTAATGCTCACTTAGTTCTGTGTTATACTGTCTCTCCTGGCAAGGAAGAAGTAATCAAATAAGAAAAAGGCACTCTTTAACTCTCCCTGAGATGAGTTTATTTGTCACCTCCTCACACTGTGATCTTCCGAGACAATGAAGAAGTAACGCCAGAGACCAACAGTGTGATGATATGAGTTAAGGCAATGCATGCACACCATGCCTACACAATAGGTCTGTAATCTAAAAATCAGTATTTTCTACATAATAAGAAGAAATTAATTTCATTCTGGCCTTGTGTTGTCCACCATACCACTTTCACAATATTCAGGAAAAATTATGGCTTTTCCTTTGCTTTTTAGTGGGCCGACTAGGGATACTGAAAATTAAAAGACCCCACGTTTAATTGTTTTGGATTTTTTCCTTCAGTGTATGGATTTTTTTCAGTGATTTGTATTTGAAATGCCAGTGGCAAAAAGATACCTTTTCCTAATGCAGTGGAGGAAAAACAACGGAACACAGCTTGCAAATGCTGGGCATTGGAGCATACAGTCAATAATTCCCTCTACTCTTAGGACGAAAGGGCCTTACAGCAGCCCAGAATACGGCACCAAATCACACTAAAGTTCTTTCCAGAAAAAGTGAAGCAGCTCTCTAGCAGGAGAAAGAGAAAACAGAAATATTATACCTGTCATTTTCAAAGTTGCCAAGAGCAAGTATGTTTAATATTTATCTAGGAACTACACTGCACAGTCAGAACTATACTGGGTCAAACCTACATCTTTTTTAAGTCCCAACCCCATCTCCAGCAGCTGATGCATGTCAGAAAATTGTCAGTATGGCTCACTTCTTCCTGGAATACACCCATCCACGTCCCAACACACTTTAAGGACTTACTGAGCTGTAGGTTGTATCTATGATGGTCAATAGACCCAAAATTGACCTAGATTAATAATTAGGTCTAGATAAATAAAAAGAAGTCTTACTGCTTTTTGAACCTTTTTTTTTCCCTAAAACATATTGAAGCATGATGTTTTGCAAGTTTATTTTGAGGTATATGGAAAGTTACTCTTCTGTTTGCATTAAATCTTCTGTTTGGGTACTTTATCAGGTGGTCCTGTTTCTTTTGCTACATAAATTATTGAAGAATTATTCCATAATTTTTCACTTTCTTTATTGGTATGGACTTACTAGTGAAGACTTTTGCAGATATCTGCATTTGTAGGTCTCAAAGATGACAAGGCCAAATTCTGCTTTGGAACAATCTGGACAATCAGTGGATGTATGCCTTACTTGTGTAATACACACAGAGACTGGATTTAGCCTTGGAAGCACGTCACATTAGACATTCAGAGAAAATTAGCATGACTCATATCCTCAACGACAAACAGCATAGCTTTGCTTATGAATGCCAACTCTTTCTGCTTCCCTAAAATTTTTCTGAGCTGGAAGGGGGAGTAGCTGAAGCAGTCATTGAAAATCACCTTACAAAAGTGTTAAAAAGCTGGGAAGTGCTGGGTAGAAATGTGATGCTCCAGGACAGCCTTGACTGCAGCAATCATGAGATGGTTGAATTCGAGGTCCTCAGAACAGTGAGAAGAGTGCGCAGCAAGTTCACTACCCTGGACTTCAAGAGAGCAGACTTCTGCCTCTTTAGGAACCTGCTTAGTAACCATACAATATAGCCCTAGAGGGCATGGGGGCCCAAGACTGTTGGTTGATATTCAAAGATCACCTGCTACAAGCTCAGGAGCGTTGTGTCCCAGCTAGAAGGAACTGCAGCAGGAGGGCCAGGAGACCTCCTTGGATGGATAAGGAGCTGCTGAGGAAACTCAGCGTCGGGAAAAAAGAGGCTTATAAAAGGTGGAAGCAAGGACAGGTGGCCTGGAAAGAATACAAGGATGTTGTCAGGAAAGCTATGGACCAGGTTAGGAAAGCTAAGGCCCAGTTAGAATTAAACTTGGCTAGGGATGTTAAGGATAACAAGAAGGGATTCTATAAGTACATTGCAAATAAAAGACAGACTAGGCACAAGGTGGGCCCTCTCCAGAAGCTATCAGGAGAACTGGCTACCCTGGATTTGGGGAAGGCTGACGTTCTTAATGACTTCTTTGCCTTGGTCTTCACTGGCAAATGATCTGAACACACCACGCAAGTCTTGGAAGGAAGATGCAAGGACTGTGAGAATGAAGACCTTAGGCCCACTGTAGGAGAGGATCTGGTTCAAGACCATTTTAAGAACCTGAACATGCACAAGTCCATGAGACCTGATGAAATCCATCTGTGGGTCCTGAAGGAGCTGGCAAATGCAGTTGCTAAGCCATTGTCCATCATATTTGAGAAATCATGGCAGTCAGGTGAAGTTCCCGATGACTGGTAAAAGGGAAATATAACCCCCATTTCCAAGAAGGGGAAAAGGAATGACCCAGGAAATTACAGACCAGTCAGTCTCACCTCCATGCCTGGCAAAATCTTGGAGCAGATTCTCCTGGAAGGCATGCTAAGGCACATGAAAATCAACAAGGTGCTTGGTGACAGCCCGCATGGCTTCACTAAGGGGAAATCCTGCCTGACCAATTTGGTGGCCTTCTATGATGGGGCTACAGAACGATGGACAGGGGTAGAGCAGTTGATGTCATCTACCTGAACTTGTGCAAAGCGTTCGACACTGTCCCACACAACATCCTTGTCTCTAAATGGGAGAGACATCAATTTGATGGATGGACCACTCAGTGGATAAAGAACAGGCTGGATGGCTGCACACAAAGAGTTGTGGTCAATGGCTCAATGTCCGGCTGGAGACCAGTAACGAGTGGGGTCCCTCAGGGATCGGTGTTGGGACAGGTCTTGTTCAACATCTTTGTTGGTGACATGGACAGTGGGATTGAGTGCGCCCTCAGCAAGTTTGCCAATGACACCAAGCTGTGTGGTTCGGTTGATACGCTGGAGGGAAGGAATGCCATCCAGAGGGACCTTGACACACTTGTGAGGTGGGCTGATGCCAGCCTCATGAAGTTTAACCATGACAAGTGCAAGGTCCTACACCTGGGTTGGAGCAATCCCAGGCACAGCTACAGGTTGGGCAGAGAAGAGATTCAGAGCAGCCCTGCGAAGAAGGACTTGGGGGTGTTGGTTGATGAGAAAATGAACATGAGCCGGTTTCAGTGTGCGCTTGCAACCCAGAAAGCCAACCGTATCCTGGGCTGCACCAAAAGGAGCGTGACCAGCAGGTCAAAGGAGGTGATCCTGCCCCTCTACTCTGCTCTTGTGAGACCTCACCTGGAGTATTGTGTGCAGTTCTGGTGTCCTCAACATAAAAAGGACATGGAACTGTTGGAACAAGTGCAGAGGAGGGCCACGAGGATGATCAGGGGACTGGAGCACCTCCTGTATGAAGACAGGCTGAGAAAGTTGGGGCTGTTCAGCCTGGAGAAGAGAAGGCTGTGTGGAGACCTCATAGCAGCCTTCCAGTATCTGAAAGGGGCCTATAGGGATGCTGGAGAGGGACTCTTCATTAGAGACTATAGTGACAGGAGAAGCGGTAATGGGTTAAAACTCAAACAGGGGAAGTTTATGTTGGATATAAGAAGGAAATTCTTTCCTGTTAGGGTGGTGAGGCACTGGAATAGGTTGCCCAGGGAGGTTGTGAATGCTCCATCCCTGGCAGTGTTCAAGACCAGGTTGGACAAGGCCTTGTGTGATATGATTTAGCGTAAGGTGTCCCTGCCCATGGCAGGGGATTTGGAACTAGATGATCTTAAGGTCCTTTCCAACCCTAACGATTCTATGATTCTATGTAGACAGAATCTTTTTTTTTTTTTTTCTCAGAATATATGTCATAGAGTACATATCGTATTCTATGTTCGCAGTTACGTTAGGAATATGAATACAACAATGGTCTGTTCTGTCTTTCAAATATTCACAAACACCATGTTCTTTAATTAGTAATACGTCCAATGCCATTCTGTTCTGCAAGGTAAGATTTATTTTAGTTGTTGTTTGTAACTGCAAATTCATGTCTCTGAATCCCTTCCTTGTTGCTCTTTATTGTCTGATTCATCTTTTCTACCTGTCCACTAGATTGAGGCCTCCAAGGGGTATGTAAGTTCCATGATATCCCTAATAGTTTACTAAGTTCTTGTACTATGTTTGCAACAAAGTGTAGGGCCCCTATCTGATGATATCCCTAAAGGGACTCCAAATCGTGGAATGATTTCTCTGAGCAACCATTTCACTGTTTCTTTTGCCTGATTGGTATGACAGGGAAGGGCTTCCGGCCATCCAGAAAAAGTATCAACCCCTACTAATAGATATTTTATACCCTTGTACCTTTGGTAGTTCCACAAAATCAACCTGCCAATAATCTCCTGGTTCCACCTCTATTCTAATTCTTCCCATCTCAACTTGTCTTTTTACTGCTGGATTATTTTTTTAAACAAACTTCACATTTTGATCCCACTGCTTTTGCCACAGTTAACATCTGTGTGGAAATTTTTCCTCATTTTAAATAAGTTACCAATACTTCTGCACCCTAATGACATTTTTGACGTTCAGTTTGTAGGATTTTTCGCATTATTGCTGGTGGTACTATTACTTGTCCAGTTGTTGTTTTATATCACTCTTCAGAATTCTTTTGAGCCTTTAAAAGTCCTGCCAGCTTTTCATCTTCTCTTGAATATTTTGGGTCTTGTGGAAGATAGGTATGGAGTGGGCTTACCTTGAGAGGTATTAGGGCCATCATGTTCCATACCTTCCAGGCAACTTGTCGAGCTGTCTGATCTGCCAGTGTATTTCCGTCAGATATCTTTGAAGTTCTTCCTTGGTATGCTTTACAGTGCATAATGGCTACCTGTTTGGGTTTTTGTACAGCAGTTATCAGTTTCAAAATTTCTTCTTGATATTTTATATTAGTCCCTTGTGAAGATAACAGTCCTCGTTCCTTCTATAATGCTCCATGTATATGTACTGCACCAAGCACATACTTTGAATCAGTCCATACATTTACCTTTTTATCATCGCTCAGTTCCAACGCTCTTGTAAGAGCTATCAGCTCTGCCGGTTGAGCTGACGTCCCAGGAGGCAATGCTTTTGCTTCAATTACCTTTTGTTGCATTGTCACAGCATATCCTGCATACCGTGTCCCATTCTCCACAAAGCTGCTTCCGTCTGTGAAAAGTTCCCAGTTCAGTTGTTCAAGAGGTACATCTTTTAAGTCCGTTCTGGTTGCATATGTATGCTTGATGACCTCTATGCAGTTATGTTCAAGAGTTCCTTCCTCTAGGTCAGTTCCTAGAAAAGCTGCTGGATTTAACAGGTTAGTAGTCTTTAGACTTACATCGTCTTATTCTGTTAAGATTGCTTGATATTTCGTCATTCAGCTAGGGGATAACCAATACCCCCCCCTTTTGTTCTAAGGCAGTTATTACCATATGTTTTACAAACACTTCAATATGCTTTTCCAGAGTCAGTTTTCTGGCCTCCTGTATTAGAATAATAATTGACGCTACTGCTTGTAAACATGAAGGCCATCCCGCACTTACCGGCTCCAGTTGTTTTGAAAAATATCCTTTTGGTTTTTTCCAGCTTCCAAGTTTCTGGGTTAATACTCCCAATGCCAATCTCTGTCTCCCATGGACAAATAACTGAAAGCCCTTTGTCAAATCTGGGAGTCCCGATGCTGGTGATTTGTTAAAGCCTCCTCCAGTTTTTAAAGGCCTCTTTCTGTGGTTTGTCCCAAAAAAAAAGCATGTGATTTTTGGGCTTCATACAGGGGTTTAGCAATGAGTCCATAATTCATTATCCACAACCTGCACCATCCTGCCATGCCCAAAAATGTCCTTAAGTCACGTAAATTTCATGGTTCTGGAATGGCACAAATTGCCTCTATGCGGTTTATTCCCAGTTTTCGCTGTCTTTGCAAAATTTCACATCCTAGATACAACACGGTTGTACGTGCAATTTGTGCCTTTTCTTTTGAGACTTTATAACCATTCAGGCCTAGCTGGTTCAGGATTTCAACAGTCACCTTTATGCATAACAATTTTTGTTCTGTTGCAATAAAGATGTCACCTACGTATTGCAATAAAAGATATTGTGATCTCAGTACCTGTACCTTTCCTTGAGTGGTCCATGCCTCCAGTTCCTTAGCCAATTGGTTCCCAAAAAGGGTTGGATTGTTTTCGAATCCTTGTGGAAGTCTGGTCCACGTTAGTTATGTTTTTCGTCTGCTCTGTGGATTCTCCCATTCAAATGCAAACAATTTCCTGCTACTTTTATCAAGAGGAATGCAGAAGAAGGCATCTTTTAAATCAATCACTGTAAACCATTTATATTTTTCCTTCACAGATGTTAACAATGTATAAGGATTTGCTACTACTGGGTGAATATCTTTTGTTATTTCATTTATTGCCCTCAAGTCTTGTACTAACCTATATTTACCATTTGGTTTTCTTTACTGGAAAAATCAGAGTGTTATACTTTGATTCACATTCTTCCAAAATTCAATTTTTTAAAAAATTCTCAATTATTTTTATAATCCCATATCTTGCTTCTAGCTTCAGTGGATATAGTTTTATTCTTACTGGCCTAACTCCATCTTTTAGTTCCACTGTTACTGGTTGAGCTGCTTTTGATTTTCCCGGGATTTCTGTTTCCCAAACTACCAGTATTACAGCCTCTTCTACCTCCTTTGGGATTTGAGCAATAGGCTTTTCTTTAAGAACCAGGATCTGTCCTACTTTTGATTTGGGAATTTGCATTATCAATTCACCATTTTCAAAAATGATCATTGCATCCTATTTGGCCAATAAATCCCGTCCTAAAAGGGGAATGGGGCATTCAGCTACATATAGAAATTCATGTGTTAATTCTTTTCCTCTAAATCGTAGATCTAGGGGCTGCAAGAATGGCTGTATTTCCTCCTTCCCTGTGGCTCCCACAATTGTTGTAGTTCTTTCCCCTAACCTCCCACATAAATCATTTAAAACTGAATAGGTAGCCCCTGTGTTTATTAAAAATTTCACTTCTTTTTCCCCCAATTGGATTTTGAGTTTTCATAATAATTTTCATTACACGGGCTACTTTATCAGGTTTTTCTCTATATGTTCCTGCTGATTGTTTCCAGATGACTAAATCTCCAGGCAAGAAGGGTACCTTAACATATACTGGGCCCTCAGCTCCCACCCCCTGTCTTAAAGGCGCCAGCACTGCTTTAGGTACCTGGGTTTGCTTTTTTCCTTCCCGATTTCCGCTCCGGCGAGTTCTGTGTGAAACTGGAGTAGTAGGGAGATCTGCCCTCTGACCTTCTTTACATTCATAGTCACTCTCACTCTCACTATCCCTATCATCCTCCTCCCTCCGTTTGTTGCTGGCGGGGCTGGCGGAGCTATTGCTAAATCAAGGTTTTCATCATCCCTCTGGTGCTGCAGACTATTTTCTAAGGCAAGACACCCAACGCACCTTTTTCCTGCAACACACCCCTTACATTGTTCATTTGTACTCGTTTTAACAACCATAAGTCCGCAAGATTTTTGCCATTCCTCATTATTTCTTAAAGTAAAGAAGAGGTCCACATATGGTACTTCATCCCATTTTCCTTCCCTCTTACAAAACAACATTAATTGCAGTATAGTATTGTATTGTAAAGTCCCATTTTCAGGCCATTTTCTTGATCCTCCAATTCATATTGTGTCCACCAAACATTACAATAATCAATCAGCTTACTTTTCAGCATGCCTTGCCCAAATCCCCCTTCTTTCCAATGGCTCAAGAGACAGCCTAACGGGGATGACTTGGGAATCGACAGCATTTTGCAGGTACAAAAATTCTCAAAGGACAAGTTCCTTTACACCACTATATTACAGTAATTTTACCAATGCTATCCCTGCAGCATAAACCAATACCGAACCAAGTTTTGCCGAACCTGCAGGACTTTCGTCACTGTCTAACGAACGGCGCCTAGGCTTACCCCGTGAGCTCCCTGCCCAACCAAGTGCAGCTTTC
Source organism: Pezoporus wallicus (assembly GCF_028554395.1). Classification (NCBI taxonomy): domain Eukaryota; kingdom Metazoa; phylum Chordata; class Aves; order Psittaciformes; family Psittacidae; genus Pezoporus; species Pezoporus wallicus. The sequence continues at coordinate 595,370 of NW_026642422.1, forward strand.
GCCGCGTCTAACAGGCAGGCTTTATCAGAAGTCGGTGCACTACACGCTATCGAATATCGGTACCATAACCAAATTAAAGAAAGCACCTTCTTACCGTATCAGAGGTCTGTTGTGAGCAGCGGAGGTCAGTCGTGGTCAATGGCTCCCCAAGAATTTCTTGGTGCCGGCTGCAGCAGGACTGAGACATGATCCACCTCAGCAATGCCCACAAGGTCCCATCTGGGTCGCCAAAATGTTAGTGTGGGAACAAACACATAACCACCGTAATGTTTATATGAGGTGCTTTACTGCAGCTCTGGGAAACCAGGGGCACATGCCCAAATCTGGCTTAAACCCCGTCACATTGCGCTCACAATTTATACACTAAGAATTTCATAGCTAATGCATATTCAACACATTGACTAATACATATGCATCAAAAATTGCCACATTAGTCTATTACATCAGCCTCTTCTGCGCTTGCGCAGCTCCCTCTGGTGGTTGTCCTGATGAAGTAAGGAGTCTTCCTTGGATGAAGTAAGAAGTCTTCCTCAGCTTGTCCTGTTCACCTTTCTGTTCCTTGGGCATGTCCCAGCCATTATGTGGACGCCAGCATTCTCTTATTTTCACTTGACTGCTCCTGGTATGTTCGTGAATTCTGCTTCGGTAGAGTTTCACAATACTCCCCTAAATCCACCCATATACCCTTTCCCATATATGGCTATGTTAGTTGCTTATCGTTATAGCTACCATTTTAATGTTTAGTTATAAAGTAACTAAGATACACAATAGAAGAATTTCAGCTTGTTCTTAAACTTTCCTAATACATAAAACACCTCTACTGATTAACAGATTTTCAAATATAATCATCTTTTCTCTTTGTATTATTGTTTCAACACACAATTTCACCTATTACTAACATGACCAAGGACTTTCTGAGTCTCATGCTCTACCAAAGAGGGGGGGGAAGCCACGAGGAAGCAGAGACAGGACACCTGACCCAAAGTAGCCAAAGGGGTATTCCATACCACAGCATGTCATGCCCAGTATATAAACTGGGGGGAGTTACCCAAAAGGGCTAGATCACTGCTCGGGTCAGGCTGGGTATAGGTCAGTGGGTGGTGAGCAGTTGTATTCTCTTCCTTTGTTATTTCCCTTATCATTATTATTATTGGTGGTAGCAGTAGTGATTTTGTGTTATACCTTAGTTACTGGACTGTTCTTCTCTCAACCTGTAGGAGTTACATTCTTTCGATTCTCCTCCCCCCATCCCTTTGGGAGCAGGGGGAGGAAGGGGGGGAAGTGAGCAAGCAGCTGTGTGGTTTCTGAGCTACCGGCTGGGCTTAATCCATGACAGTTCTTTTTGGTGCCCAACATGGGGCACGAAGGGTTGAGATAATGACAGATCGGACCAGAGTTTGTCTAATCATATTTGTGATAAGCATTTATTGTTTCAGATTAAGTCTTTCATCACAATCCTGATTTATTGGCTCTCAAAGTTGTTGCTCTTGGTCCCGGAGTTTCAGCATGTCATAACTTACTTATAGCTGGTATTTGCTGTTTTAGTGTTTATTGGCTGGGGGTTCTGAGCTAAAGTTCTCGTTTCACTGTACTTTATGGTAATGACTTGTAATACAATAGAGTCATTGATCATGAAACTGATCTCACTTGTGTTCCCAGTGTGGTCACCACCTCTATACATTGGGAGGTATACAATAGAAGTGTTTAGTAATTACACATCTGTTTTCCCCTTCTCAGGTGGTCAGCCTATGAAGAAAACATGCTCTTACCTTCCCAGCCCAACTGTTAGCGTGGGAACAAGCACATAACCTCCGGAATGGTTATATGAGGTGCTTTATTGCAGCGCTGGGAAGCCAGGGGTACGCACCCAAATCTGGTTACAACCTCGTCACATCACGTTCACAATTTATACACATTTAGCATGGATTACAACATTAGCTAATGCATATGCATTAAAGATTGCCACATCACGAGTGTTACGACATCAGCCTCGTCTATGCTTGCGCAGCCCCCTCTGGTTGTCGCCTGGTGGTCGTTCCAGTGAAGTAAGAAGTCTTCCTCAGGACCTTTTCCTTACTTGGATATATCCCAACCCTTGTGTGGATGCTAGCATTTTCTTATCAGCCTCTGGTATGCTCTTCTGGCTACCTTATGCATAGGTTCTACTTGGGTATAGTCTCCAGTACATGCCTTTCTAATCCACCCATATGCATAGGTTCTGCCTGGGTATAGTCTCCAGTACATGCCTTTCTAAATCCACCCATACACATAGGTTTTTGCTACTAAGACTATCATTGCAACACTGGTTACAGAGCAGCCGTGATACAAAATTGAAAAGTTACAACATTTTCTAATATACAAAACCCCAATAGGAAACCCCACTATTGATTTATAAATTTCTCAAACATAATCATTTCTACTATTTTATATATTTTTTTTTATCATAAAGGCTTTGTCCTTTTCCCACAACCACCAGACTATCTACAGCATTGTTTGAGAGTTCTGAAGGTTTTGAATGGCCTTTGGATACCCTTGAGACCTGCCATCTTATTGTGATGGGTATCAGCATGTTGGCACACATATAGAATATGTTTTACCCATGACCATATTGTCTGATCTCGAAAGTTAAACAGAGTTGGGTTTGGGTCTTGTCCAGGGTTAGACAATATAGAAGGACCAAGAGATTTTCCCTGAGGCTGGACAGTCATGAGTGGCAGGGTGTGTGGGATAGTATGGGCAAGTATCTAGGCTAGTGGGCCCCTCCAACACCTTGGAATTTCCCCACTGAACAAGTGCAAAATCCAGAAGAATTAGTAAAACACTTGAATGAGGTGTGTTGTCATCCTGGTCATACCAGAGAGGGACAAATCACAGCAACGTGCTGGGGCTTGGCCTATGCTTACAGAGCCCTGTTACACGTTATCCAGCACCTTCAAAGGGAAAAAAAAAGTCACTGGATCTGATGGCAATGCAACAGACAGCACAGCTACTCCAACTCCAAACACAGAAGCTACACCACCCCCAGCGACAAGTACAGCAGCTACTCAAACTCTGACTGCAACAGATAACACAAGCTTTCTTGGGTGTTGTGGGGGTTCTGCAGAATGCACACCCCAAATTACAGTTTGATTGTAAGCCTTCTCTATCACATGACCCCGAAGAAGAATGATTTTAAATGGGCCCTGAGCAACAAAAAGCCTTAGAACAAATTAAACGAGAGATAGTTCATGCAGTGGCTCTTGGACCCTTCTGGACTGAGCCAGATGTGAAAAATGTGCTCTACACCGCAGCTGGGGAGAATGATCCTACCTGGAGCCTCTGGCAGAAAGCTCCAGGGGAGACTCAAGGTCAACCCCTCAGCTTTTGGAGTCGGGGATACAGAGGATCTGAGGCCAGCTCTACCCCAACTGAGAAAGAGATACTGGCAGCCTATGAAGGGGTTTGAGCTGCTTCAGAAGTGATTGGCACCAAAACTCCTCCTGGCACCCTGGTTGCCTGTGCTGGGCTGGATGTTCAAAGGCGGGGTCTCCTCTACACATCATGCAAATGATGCTATATGGACTGCACTAATTATACAATGAGCTCAAATAGGAAATCCCAGTCATCCAGGCATTCTAGAAGTCGTCATGGACTGGCCAGAGGGCAAAGATTTTGGAATGTTACCAGAGGAGGAGGTGATGTGTGCTGTAGAGGCCCCACCATATAATAAACTGTCAGAAAGTGAAAAGCATTATGCCTTGTTAATTGATGGGTCCTGCCATATTGTGGGAAAGCATCAGAGATGGAAGGCAGCTGTATGGAGTCCCCGACAACAAGATGCAGAAACTGCTGAAGGAGAGGGTGAATCGTGTCACTTTGCTGAGATGAAAGCCATCCAGCTGGCCTTGGACGTTGCTGAATGAGAAAAGTGGCCAAGTACTTTATCCCTATACTGACATGGATGGTGGCAAATGCCCTGTGAGAGCAGTTGAAGAAATGGAAGCAGAGCAACTGGCAACGCAGAGGTAAACATATCCAGGCTGCTGCACTGTACAAGATATCACTGCCCTGATGCAGAACCTGGTGGTGAAGGTATGCCATGTAAATGCTCATGTACCCAAGTGTAAGCGGCTAGGAGAAGCAGACAGGCCAACCCAATATGGATGGTAAGCAAACTTCTACTTTATTTGTGACGCAGTTCACTTATATAGGAGTGGTATTCAGCCACTCCTCCTAGGCACAACAGTATTGGTTAGACCCACACAGCTTCCTCCACATTCTCCTCCCACCTCCAGTTTCCGGTTACCTGTGGGGGCCACCCCTTGCCTTGCTCGCACAGGCCTCCAAGGCTCCATGGCCTTGCTCTTAGGGCCATTCTGCAACACCCAAGAGTCAGGCCATTGAGGAACACCAGAACAACCAACAAGTAGATAAAGCTGCTAAGACTGAAGTGGCTCAGATGGACTTCGATTGGCAACATAAGTGTGAATTATTCTTGGCCTGGTGGACACATGACACTTCAGGCCATCAGGGCAGAGATGCAACATATAGATGGGCCCGTGATCGAGGGGTGGACTTAACAAAGGACACTATTGACCAGGTTATTCATGACTGTGAAACGTGTGCTGCAATTAAGGAAGCTAAATGGTTAA